>NC_141091.1:6034638-6634638 GCF_041138505.1 Cibotium barometz | reverse complement strand
TTATCAGAGATTTATGGCCAAAACAGTTTGCTGCTTCTGTCAAGGTCTCTACACAAGAAAAACTGTAAGACGACAACAAGTAGCCTCAAGGTAATCCTAGAGCTTGAGATGTATATATATTTCTTCATTCTTATCTAATATCTTAGAAGAGAAGGTTAGATTGCTATGGTCTTTCGGAGGAAGAGACCAGAACTCCATAGCTTTTCTTTTAAATAAAGAATAGTATGCCGTAGCCTTGCAAGAGAAGGCTATTGTGCCATAGACCTTCGAAAGAGAGAAAAGTCACAGTACGAGTAAGAGGAGATAAATCTTGGGGATGATCGGATGATTTCAATCGTAAGAGAAGGTATTAGAAGACTCTATTCTCTTATGTCAAGTTCTAAAGCTCTTGTTAACGAGCAAAGGCAACGATAAACGATAAATTTCTGTAAGGTATATATATATTTTTTTATTTGATAATTATATATCATTCTTAGGGGTTGAGGTATGGCCTCGGCTTCTTTATTAATTGTTAATAGTGATCTATTTGATTGATTTACTAGTTAAAGTTTGTATTCTTTTAAACAACAGCATATGCCTTAATAAAGAATGTCTTATCGTAATCTCAAGTTGAAATGCTAAAATCTTTGTGAAAAGGATTGTTTTCTTAAGAAGGTAACATAGATTCTAGTCCTATGGTTTAGTTGAGTAAATGGATTGTTATCTTGGTTAAATTAGGTACAGGTACAACTCTCCCTGCCTTGATGCTGCGCCGTTCTTGTGCTTGTATAGCCGGATGGCGGAGATGTTGGTAAGGCTCGGAGAGTTGGCCCATGGTATCCCTCATACCATTGGGAGAATAAGATTTGCCGATTGAGGCGGGTGATTGTGATGCTGCCTAGTTTTTAGGACCCAAGCTAGTGCGGTGAATCAGCCCACCCTAGTGCGGTGAATCAGCCACCCCTAGTGCGTAGACATCCCTCTGAGGGGCGGAAGAATGGAGCGATGGAGCCTGAGAGGGCGACATGCTGTCGCCTTGAGTCCTCTCGCCACCAGCGGCCCGACGATGAGGTGTATGATTCCAGACAAACATGGGTCTAACTTGGGATGTGCGATTCCCAGAGGATACAATGAAAGAAGCAAGTTCACCCTTGCTCATCTAAAAATCGTAAGAAAGGCCAAATTAGTTGGAAGCACTGTTGTCAATCTAACCACGGGGGAACCAGAATTAGTTATGGGGGGATGCCATGAAAGTACACATTCGAGAGAAGGTTTTGTCCTCCAGGATTTCGAGAGGATAAAATGAATGAATTTTTGGAGCTAACCCAAGAAAGGAAGACCCTAAAAGAATACCACCAAACTTTTGTTAAACTTCTCCAATTTTCTCTAGAGATGGATGAGGTAACTCTTCTCCATCGATTCATTTAAAAGCTTAATCTACCATTGAATAACCTCGTCAAGAATGCAAAACCATCCTCTATTTCAGAAGCCATAATTATAGCCAGAGGCTATGATAAAGTTTTTTTATATAGAAAGTGTCGAGAGAAGGACACGAGTCCTTCCATGTTAATCGTGAAGAGGTCCCCTAATCCAAGAGAGGAACATCAAGCCTACCCTTGGCTACAAGGAATCATGAGCTAGAGCAAAATTAGGTCAAGAAATAGGGATAGCAGGGTTAAAGATAACCGAATTCAACAAGTATTTCTGTGAGTAAATAGAAGAGGATTGGTGCAAGATTCATGTGAAGTAATGTGCATGATGAATAGAGGTATTCTATACTAAGATTATGAAATTGCTATCATAGGTTAGCTTGCATAAAGGATTGATTCCCTAACGTTTTTCCATGACAATTGTGAAGTACCATATTACATGGGGGTATAGAATAAGGAATTTGAAGGTTCATATCATATGAGAGGTATATGGATGCATGAAATTAGGATAATTGGGCCAATTAACTTTGGAATAATAAAGATATTTTGGAGGCACAACAAAACGAGCCAAACACATGAAATAAGGGACTCTTTAAGAACACTGTATGTGTCTCTTTTAATATAGATTTCAATAAGGAAAGAGAGTGCACTCAGAGAAGAGTGAGGCAATAAGGCTAGAAACATTAGGAAAGTGTTAGAATAAAAATATTAGCTCCAAAAATCCTAAAAGAAATAAGAAGACAAGAATAGTTCTATTAAGAGATAAGTATCTCCAAAAATAGAAATTCGAATTTAGGTGATAAGAGGTCATATTTAGAGTTCTTTACATATTTAGAGTCCATGCATACTAAAAATGAGGAAAAGCAACGCGTTTCTAAAGATGGCATGTTTGCCTTCCGGTTCTTTTGACCGATTATACGAGTATATTCTGAGTTCTTATCAGAGATTTATGGCCGAAACAGTTTGCTGCTTCTGTCAAGGTCTCTACACAAGAAAAACTGTAAGACGACAACAAGTAGCCTCAAGGTAATCCTAGAGCTTGAGATGTATATATATTTCTTCATTCTTATCTAATATCTTAGAAGAGAAGGTTAGATTGCTATGGTCTTTCGGAGGAAGAGACCAGAACTCCATAGCTTTTCTTTTAAATAAAGAATAGTATGCCGTAGCCTTGCAAGAGAAGGCTATTGTGCCATAGACCTTCGAAAGAGAGAAAAGTCACAGTACGAGTAAGAGGAGATAAATCTTGGGGATGATCGGATGATTTCAATCGTAAGAGAAGGTATTAGAAGACTCTATTCTCTTATGTCAAGTTCTAAAGCTCTTGTTAACGAGCAAAGGCAACGATAAACGATAAATTTCTGTAAGGTATATATATATTTTTTTATTTGATAATTATATATCATTCTTAGGGGTTGCGGTATGGCCTCGGCTTCTTTATTAATTGTTAATAGTGATCTATTTGATTGATTTACTAGTTAAAGTTTGTATTCTTTTAAACAACAGCATATGCCTTAATAAAGAATGTCTTATCGTAATCTCAAGTTGAAATGCTAAAATCTTTGTGAAAAGGATTGTTTTCTTAAGAAGGTAACATAGATTCTAGTCCTATGGTTTAGTTGAGTAAATGGATTGTTATCTTGGTTAAATTAGGTACAGGTACAACTCTCCCTGCCTTGATGCTGCGCCGTTCTTGTGCTTGTATAGCCGGATGGCGGAGATGTTGGTAAGGCCCGGAGAGTTGGCCCATGGTATCCCTCATACCATTGGGAGAATAAGATTTGCCGATTGAGGCGGGTGATTGTGATGCTGCCTAGTTTTTAGGACCCAAGCTAGTGCGGTGAATCAGCCCACCCTAGTGCGGTGAATCAGCCATCCCTAGTGCGTAGACATCCCTCTGAGGGGCGGAAGAATGGAGCGATGGAGCCTGAGAGGGCGACATGCTATCGCCTTGAGTCCTCTCGCCACCAGCGGCCCGACGATGAGGTGTATGATTCCACACAAACATGGGTCTAACTTGGGATGTGGGATTCCCAGAGGATACAATGAAAGAAGCAAGTTCACCCTTGCTCATCTAAAAATCGTAAGAAAGGCCAAATTAGTTGGAAGCACTGTTGTCAATCTAACCACGGGGGAACCAGAATTAGTTATGGGGGGATGCCATGAAAGTACACATTCGAGAGAAGGTTTTGTCCTCCAGGATTTCGAGAGGATAAAATGAATGAATTTTTGGAGCTAACCCAAGAAAGGAAGACCCTAAAAGAATACCACCAAACTTTTGTTAAACTTCTCCAATTTTCTCTAGAGATGGATGAGGTAACTCTTCTCCATCGATTCATTTAAAAGCTTAATCTACCATTGAATAACCTCGTCAAGAATGCAAAACCATCCTCTATTTCAGAAGCCATAATTATAGCCAGAGGCTATGATAAAGTTTTTTTATATAGAAAGTGTCGAGAGAAGGACACGAGTCCTTCCATGTTAATCGTGAAGAGGTCCCCTAATCCAAGAGAGGAACATCAAGCCTACCCTTGGCTACAAGGAATCATGAGCTAGAGCAAAATTAGGTCAAGAAATAGGGATAGCAGGGTTAAAGATAACCGAATTCAACAAGTATTTCTGTGAGTAAATAGAAGAGGATTGGTGCAAGATTCATGTGAAGTAATGTGCATGATGAATAGAGGTATTCTATACTAAGATTATGAAATTGCTATCATAGGTTAGCTTGCATAAAGGATTGATTCCCTAACGTTTTTCCATGACAATTGTGAAGTACCATATTACATGGGGGTATAGAATAAGGAATTTGAAGGTTCATATCATATGAGAGGTATATGGATGCATGAAATTAGGATAATTGGGCCAATTAACTTTGGAATAATAAAGATATTTTGGAGGCACAACAAAACGAGCCAAACACATGAAATAAGGGACTCTTTAAGAACACTGTATGTGTCTCTTTTAATATAGATTTCAATAAGGAAAGAGAGTGCACTCAGAGAAGAGTGAGGCAATAAGGCTAGAAACATTAGGAAAGTGTTAGAATAAAAATATTAGCTCCAAAAATCCTAAAAGAAATAAGAAGACAAGAATAGTTCTATTAAGAGATAAGTATCTCCAAAAATAGAAATTCGAATTTAGGTGATAAGAGGTCATATTTAGAGTTCTTTACATATTTAGAGTCCATGCATACTAAAAATGAGGAAAAGCAACGCGTTTCTAAAGATGGCATGTTTGCAGCTATATACAGACGTTTTTGCCTATTCTACCCGCGCCGCGGTGGCTTGTAGACTAGATGCCTTCCGGTTCTTTTGACCGATTATACGAGTATATTCTGAGTTCTTATCAGAGATTTATGGCCGAAATAGTTTGCTGCTTCTGTCAAGGTCTCTACACAAGAAAAACTGTAAGACGACAACAAGTAGCCTCAAGGTAATCCTAGAGCTTGAGATGTATATATATTTCTTCATTCTTATCTAATATCTTAGAAGAGAAGGTTAGATTGCTATGGTCTTTCGGAGGAAGAGACCAGAACTCCATAGCTTTTCTTTTAAATAAAGAATAGTATGCCGTAGCCTTGCAAGAGAAGGCTATTGTGCCATAGACCTTCGAAAGAGAGAAAAGTCACAGTACGAGTAAGAGGAGATAAATCTTGGGGATGATCGGATGATTTCAATCGTAAGAGAAGGTATTAGAAGACTCTATTCTCTTATGTCAAGTTCTAAAGCTCTTGTTAACGAGCAAAGGCAACGATAAACGATAAATTTCTGTAAGGTATATATATATTTTTTTATTTGATAATTATATATCATTCTTAGGGGTTGAGGTATGGCCTCGGCTTCTCTATTAATTGTTAATAGTGATCTATTTGATTGATTTACTAGTTAAAGTTTGTATTCTTTTAAACAACAGCATATGCCTTAATAAAGAATGTCTTATCGTAATATCAAGTTGAAATGCTAAAATCTTTGTGAAAAGGATTGTTTTCTTAAGAAGGTAACATAGATTCTAGTCCTATGGTTTAGTTGAGTAAATGGATTGTTATCTTGGTTAAATTAGGTACAGGTACAACTCTCCCTGCCTTGATGCTGCGCCGTTCTTGTGCTTGTATAGCCGGATGGCGGAGATGTTGGTAAGGCCCGGAGAGTTGGCCCATGGTATCCCTCATACCATTGGGAGAATAAATTTTGCCGATTGAGGCGGGTGATTGTGATGCTGCCTAGTTTTTAGGACCCAAGCTAGTGCGGTGAATCAGCACCCCTAGTGCGTAGACATCCCTCTGAGGGGCGGAAGAATGGAGCGATGGAGCCTGAGAGGGCGACATGCTGTCGCCTTGAGTCCTCTCGCCACCAGCAGCCCGACGATGAGGTGTATGATTCCAGACAAACATGGGTCTAACTTGGGATGTGGGATTCCCAGAGGATACAATGAAAGAAGCAAGTTCACCCTTGCTCATCTAAAAATCGTAAGAAAGGCCAAATTAGTTGGAAGCACTGTTGTCAATCTAACCACGGGGGAACCAGAATTAGTTATGGGGGGATGCCATGAAAGTACACATTCGAGAGAAGGTTTTGTCCTCCAGGATTTCGAGAGGATAAATGAATGAATTTTTGGAGCTAACCCAAGAAAGGAAGACCCTAAAAGAATACCACCAAACTTTTGTTAAACTTCTCCAATTTGCTCTAGAGATGGATGAGGTAACTCTTCTCCATCGATTCATCTAAAAGCTTAATCTACCATTGAATAACCTCGTCAAGAATGCAAAACCATCCTCTATTTCAGAAGCCATAATTATAGCCAGAGGCTATGATAAAGTTTTTTTATATAGAAAGTGTCGAGAGAAGGACACGAGTCCTTCCATGTTAATCGTGAAGAGGTCCCCTAATCCAAGAGAGGAACATCAAGCCTACCCTTGGCTACAAGGAATCATGAGCTAGAGCAAAATTAGGTCAAGAAATAGGGATAGTAGGGTTAAAGATAACCGAATTCAACAAGTATTTCTGTGAGTAAATAGAAGAGGATTGGTGCAAGATTCATGTGAAGTAATGTGCATGATGAATAGAGGTATTCTATACTAAGATTATGAAATTGCTATCATAGGTTAGCTTGCATAAAGGATTGATTCCCTAACGTTTTTCCATGACAATTGTGAAGTACCATATTACATGGGGGTATAGAATAAGGAATTTGAAGGTTCATATCATATGAGAGGTATATGGATGCATGAAATTAGGATAATTGGGCCAATTAACTTTGGAATAATAAAGATATTTTGGAGGCACAACAAAACGAGCCAAACACATGAAATAAGGGACTCTTTAAGAACACTGTATGTGTCTCTTTTAATATAGATTTCAATAAGGAAAGAGAGTGCACTCAGAGAAGAGTGAGGCAATAAGGCTAGAAACATTAGGAAAGTGTTAGAATAAAAATATTAGCTCCAAAAATCCTAAAAGAAATAAGAAGACAAGAATAGTTCTATTAAGAGATAAGTATCTCCAAAAATAGAAATTCGAATTTAGGTGATAAGAGGTCATATTTAGAGTTCTTTACATATTTAGAGTCCATGCATACTAAAAATGAGGAAAAGCAATGCGTTTCTAAAGATGGCATGTTTGCAGCTATATACAGACGTTTTTGCCTATTCTACCCGCGCCGCGGTGGCTTGTAGACTAGATGCCTTTCGGTTCTTTTGACCGATTATACGAGTATATTCTGAGTTCTTATCAGAGATTTATGGCCGAAACAGTTTGCTGCTTCTGTCAAGGTCTCTACACAAGAAAAACTGTAAGACGACAACAAGTAGCCTCAAGGTAATCCTAGAGCTTGAGATGTATATATATTTCTTCATTCTTATCTAATATCTTAGAAGAGAAGGTTAGATTGCTATGGTCTTTCGGAGGAAGAGACCAGAACTCCATAGCTTTTCTTTTAAATAAAGAATAGTATGCCGTAGCCTTGCAAGAGAAGGCTATTTTGCCATAGACCTTCGAAAGAGAGAAAAGTCACAGTACGAGTAAGAGGAGATAAATCTTGGGGATGATCGGATGATTTCAATCGTAAGAGAAGGTATTAGAAGACTCTATTCTCTTATGTCAAGTTCTAAAGCTCTTGTTAACGAGCAAAGGCAACGATAAACGATAAATTTCTATAAGAATTATATATCATTCTTAGGGGTTGAGGTATGGCCTCGGCTTCTCTATTAATTGTTAATAGTGATCTATTTGATTGATTTACTAGTTAAAGTTTGTATTCTTTTAAACAACAGCATATGCCTTAATAAAGAATGTCTTATCGTAATCTCAAGTTGAAATGCTAAAATCTTTGTGAAAAGGATTGTTTTCTTAAGAAGGTAACATAGATTCTAGTCCTATGGTTTAGTTGAGTAAATGGATTGTTATCTTGGTTAAATTAGGTACAGGTACAACTCTCCCTGCCTTGATGCTGCGCCGTTCTTGTGCTTGTATAGCCGGATGGCGGAGATGTTGGTAAGGCCCGGAGAGTTGGCCCATGGTATCCCTCATACCATTGGGAGAATAAGATTTTCCGATTGAGGCGGGTGATTGTGATGCTGCCTAGTTTTTAGGACCCAAGCTAGTGCGGTGAATCAGCCCACCCTAGTGCGGTGAATCAGCCATCCCTAGTGCGTAGACATCCCTCTGAGGGGCGGAAGAATGGAGCGATGGAGCCTGAGAGGGCGACATGCTATCGCCTTGAGTCCTCTCGCCACCAGCGGCCCGACGATGAGGTGTATGATTCCACACAAACATGGGTCTAACTTGGGATGTGGGATTCCCAGAGGATACAATGAAAGAAGCAAGTTCACCCTTGCTCATCTAAAAATCGTAAGAAAGGCCAAATTAGTTGGAAGCACTGTTGTCAATCTAACCACGGGGGAACCAGAATTAGTTATGGGGGGATGCCATGAAAGTACACATTCGAGAGAAGGTTTTGTCCTCCAGGATTTCGAGAGGATAAAATGAATGAATTTTTGGAGCTAACCCAAGAAAGGAAGACCCTAAAAGAATACCACCAAACTTTTGTTAAACTTCTCCAATTTTCTCTAGAGATGGATGAGGTAACTCTTCTCCATCGATTCATTTAAAAGCTTAATCTACCATTGAATAACCTCGTCAAGAATGCAAAACCATCCTCTATTTCAGAAGCCATAATTATAGCCAGAGGCTATGATAAAGTTTTTTTATATAGAAAGTGTCGAGAGAAGGACACGAGTCCTTCCATGTTAATCGTGAAGAGGTCCCCTAATCCAAGAGAGGAACATCAAGCCTACCCTTGGCTACAAGGAATCATGAGCTAGAGCAAAATTAGGTCAAGAAATAGGGATAGCAGGGTTAAAGATAACCGAATTCAACAAGTATTTCTGTGAGTAAATAGAAGAGGATTGGTGCAAGATTCATGTGAAGTAATGTGCATGATGAATAGAGGTATTCTATACTAAGATTATGAAATTGCTATCATAGGTTAGCTTGCATAAAGGATTGATTCCCTAACGTTTTTCCATGACAATTGTGAAGTACCATATTACATGGGGGTATAGAATAAGGAATTTGAAGGTTCATATCATATGAGAGGTATATGGATGCATGAAATTAGGATAATTGGGCCAATTAACTTTGGAATAATAAAGATATTTTGGAGGCACAACAAAACGAGCCAAACACATGAAATAAGGGACTCTTTAAGAACACTGTATGTGTCTCTTTTAATATAGATTTCAATAAGGAAAGAGAGTGCACTCAGAGAAGAGTGAGGCAATAAGGCTAGAAACATTAGGAAAGTGTTAGAATAAAAATATTAGCTCCAAAAATCCTAAAAGAAATAAGAAGACAAGAATAGTTCTATTAAGAGATAAGTATCTCCAAAAATAGAAATTCGAATTTAGGTGATAAGAGGTCATATTTAGAGTTCTTTACATATTTAGAGTCCATGCATACTAAAAATGAGGAAAAGCAACGCGTTTCTAAAGATGGCATGTTTGCAGCTATATACAGACGTTTTTGCCTATTCTACCCGCGCCGCGGTGGCTTGTAGACTAGATGCCTTCCGGTTCTTTTGACCGATTATACGAGTATATTCTGAGTTCTTATCAGAGATTTATGGCCGAAATAGTTTGCTGCTTCTGTCAAGGTCTCTACACAAGAAAAACTGTAAGACGACAACAAGTAGCCTCAAGGTAATCCTAGAGCTTGAGATGTATATATATTTCTTCATTCTTATCTAATATCTTAGAAGAGAAGGTTAGATTGCTATGGTCTTTCGGAGGAAGAGACCAGAACTCCATAGCTTTTCTTTTAAATAAAGAATAGTATGCCGTAGCCTTGCAAGAGAAGGCTATTGTGCCATAGACCTTCGAAAGAGAGAAAAGTCACAGTACGAGTAAGAGGAGATAAATCTTGGGGATGATCGGATGATTTCAATCGTAAGAGAAGGTATTAGAAGACTCTATTCTCTTATGTCAAGTTCTAAAGCTCTTGTTAACGAGCAAAGGCAACGATAAACGATAAATTTCTGTAAGGTATATATATATTTTTTTATTTGATAATTATATATCATTCTTAGGGATTGAGGTATGGCCTCGGCTTCTCTATTAATTGTTAATAGTGATCTATTTGATTGATTTACTAGTTAAAGTTTGTATTCTTTTAAACAACAGCATATGCCTTAATAAAGAATGTCTTATCGTAATCTCAAGTTGAAATGCTAAAATCTTTGTGAAAAGGATTGTTTTCTTAAGAAGGTAACATAGATTCTAGTCCTATGGTTTAGTTGAGTAAATGGATTGTTATCTTGGTTAAATTAGGTACAGGTACAACTCTCCCTGCCTTGATGCTGCGCCGTTCTTGTGCTTGTATAGCCGGATGGCGGAGATGTTGGTAAGGCCCGGAGAGTTGGCCCATGGTATCCCTCATACCATTGGGAGAATAAGATTTGCCGATTGAGGCGGGTGATTGTGATGCTGCCTAGTTTTTAGGACCCAAGCTAGTGCGGTGAATCAGCCACCCCTAGTGCGTAGACATCCCTCTGAGGGGCGGAAGAATGGAGCGATGGAGCCTGAGAGGGCGACATGCTGTCGCCTTGAGTCCTCTCGCCACCAGCAGCCCGACGATGAGGTGTATGATTCCAGACAAACATGGGTCTAACTTGGGATGTGGGATTCCCAGAGGATACAATGAAAGAAGCAAGTTCACCCTTGCTCATCTAAAAATCGTAAGAAAGGCCAAATTAGTTGGAAGCACTGTTGTCAATCTAACCACGGGGGAACCAGAATTAGTTATGGGGGGATGCCATGAAAGTACACATTCGAGAGAAGGTTTTGTCCTCCAGGATTTCGAGAGGATAAAATGAATGAATTTTTGGAGCTAACCCAAGAAAGGAAGACCCTAAAAGAATACCACCAAACTTTTGTTAAACTTCTCCAATTTGCTCTAGAGATGGATGAGGTAACTCTTCTCCATCGATTCATCTAAAAGCTTAATCTACCATTGAATAACCTCGTCAAGAATGCAAAACCATCCTCTATTTCAGAAGCCATAATTATAGCCAGAGGCTATGATAAAGTTTTTTTATATAGAAAGTGTCGAGAGAAGGACACGAGTCCTTCCATGTTAATCGTGAAGAGGTCCCCTAATCCAAGAGAGGAACATCAAGCCTACCCTTGGCTACAAGGAATCATGAGCTAGAGCAAAATTAGGTCAAGAAATAGGGATAGTAGGGTTAAAGATAACCGAATTCAACAAGTATTTCTGTGAGTAAATAGAAGAGGATTGGTGCAAGATTCATGTGAAGTAATGTGCATGATGAATAGAGGTATTCTATACTAAGATTATGAAATTGCTATCATAGGTTAGCTTGCATAAAGGATTGATTCCCTAACGTTTTTCCATGACAATTGTGAAGTACCATATTACATGGGGGTATAGAATAAGGAATTTGAAGGTTCATATCATATGAGAGGTATATGGATGCATGAAATTAGGATAATTGGGCCAATTAACTTTGGAATAATAAAGATATTTTGGAGGCACAACAAAACGAGCCAAACACATGAAATAAGGGACTCTTTAAGAACACTGTATGTGTCTCTTTTAATATAGATTTCAATAAGGAAAGAGAGTGCACTCAGAGAAGAGTGAGGCAATAAGGCTAGAAACATTAGGAAAGTGTTAGAATAAAAATATTAGCTCCAAAAATCCTAAAAGAAATAAGAAGACAAGAATAGTTCTATTAAGAGATAAGTATCTCCAAAAATAGAAATTCGAATTTAGGTGATAAGAGGTCATATTTAGAGTTCTTTACATATTTAGAGTCCATGCATACTAAAAATGAGGAAAAGCAATGCGTTTCTAAAGATGGCATGTTTGCAGCTATATACAGACGTTTTTGCCTATTCTACCCGCGCCGCGGTGGCTTGTAGACTAGATGCCTTTCGGTTCTTTTGACCGATTATACGAGTATATTCTGAGTTCTTATCAGAGATTTATGGCCGAAACAGTTTGCTGCTTCTGTCAAGGTCTCTACACAAGAAAAACTGTAAGACGACAACAAGTAGCCTCAAGGTAATCCTAGAGCTTGAGATGTATATATATTTCTTCATTCTTATCTAATATCTTAGAAGAGAAGGTTAGATTGCTATGGTCTTTCGGAGGAAGAGACCAGAACTCCATAGCTTTTCTTTTAAATAAAGAATAGTATGCCGTAGCCTTGCAAGAGAAGGCTATTTTGCCATAGACCTTCGAAAGAGAGAAAAGTCACAGTACGAGTAAGAGGAGATAAATCTTGGGGATGATCGGATGATTTCAATCGTAAGAGAAGGTATTAGAAGACTCTATTCTCTTATGTCAAGTTCTAAAGCTCTTGTTAACGAGCAAAGGCAACGATAAACGATAAATTTCTATAAGAATTATATATCATTCTTAGGGGTTGAGGTATGGCCTCGGCTTCTCTATTAATTGTTAATAGTGATCTATTTGATTGATTTACTAGTTAAAGTTTGTATTCTTTTAAACAACAGCATATGCCTTAATAAAGAATGTCTTATCGTAATCTCAAGTTGAAATGCTAAAATCTTTGTGAAAAGGATTGTTTTCTTAAGAAGGTAACATAGATTCTAGTCCTATGGTTTAGTTGAGTAAATGGATTGTTATCTTGGTTAAATTAGGTACAGGTACAACTCTCCCTGCCTTGATGCTGCGCCGTTCTTGTGCTTGTATAGCCGGATGGCGGAGATGTTGGTAAGGCCCGGAGAGTTGGCCCATGGTATCCCTCATACCATTGGGAGAATAAGATTTTCCGATTGAGGCGGGTGATTGTGATGCTGCCTAGTTTTTAGGACCCAAGCTAGTGCGGTGAATCAGCCCACCCTAGTGCGGTGAATCAGCCATCCCTAGTGCGTAGACATCCCTCTGAGGGGCGGAAGAATGGAGCGATGGAGCCTGAGAGGGCGACATGCTATCGCCTTGAGTCCTCTCGCCACCAGCGGCCCGACGATGAGGTGTATGATTCCACACAAACATGGGTCTAACTTGGGATGTGGGATTCCCAGAGGATACAATGAAAGAAGCAAGTTCACCCTTGCTCACCTAAAAATCGTAAGAAAGGCCAAATTAGTTGGAAGCACTGTTGTCAATCTAACCACGGGGGAACCAGAATTAGTTATGGGGGGATGCCATGAAAGTACACATTCGAGAGAAGGTTTTGTCCTCCAGGATTTCGAGAGGATAAAATGAATGAATTTTTGGAGCTAACCCAAGAAAGGAAGACCCTAAAAGAATACCACCAAACTTTTGTTAAACTTCTCCAATTTTCTCTAGAGATGGATGAGGTAACTCTTCTCCATCGATTCATTTAAAAGCTTAATCTACCATTGAATAACCTCGTCAAGAATGCAAAACCATCCTCTATTTCAGAAGCCATAATTATAGCCAGAGGCTATGATAAAGTTTTTTTATATAGAAAGTGTCGAGAGAAGGACACGAGTCCTTCCATGTTAATCGTGAAGAGGTCCCCTAATCCAAGAGAGGAACATCAAGCCTACCCTTGGCTACAAGGAATCATGAGCTAGAGCAAAATTAGGTCAAGAAATAGGGATAGCAGGGTTAAAGATAACCCAATTCAACAAGTATTTCTGTGAGTAAATAGAAGAGGATTGGTGCAAGATTCATGTGAAGTAATGTGCATGATGAATAGAGGTATTCTATACTAAGATTATGAAATTGCTATCATAGGTTAGCTTGCATAAAGGATTGATTCCCTAACGTTTTTCCATGACAATTGTGAAGTACCATATTACATGGGGGTATAGAATAAGGAATTTGAAGGTTCATATCATATGAGAGGTATATGGATGCATGAAATTAGGATAATTGGGCCAATTAACTTTGGAATAATAAAGATATTTTGGAGGCACAACAAAACGAGCCAAACACATGAAATAAGGGACTCTTTAAGAACACTGTATGTGTCTCTTTTAATATAGATTTCAATAAGGAAAGAGAGTGCACTCAGAGAAGAGTGAGGCAATAAGGCTAGAAACATTAGGAAAGTGTTAGAATAAAAATATTAGCTCCAAAAATCCTAAAAGAAATAAGAAGACAAGAATAGTTCTATTAAGAGATAAGTATCTCCAAAAATAGAAATTCGAATTTAGGTGATAAGAGGTCATATTTAGAGTTCTTTACATATTTAGAGTCCATGCATACTAAAAATGAGGAAAAGCAACGCGTTTCTAAAGATGGCATGTTTGCAGCTATATACAGACGTTTTTGCCTATTCTACCCGCGCCGCGGTGGCTTGTAGACTAGATGCCTTCCGGTTCTTTTGACCGATTATACGAGTATATTCTGAGTTCTTATCAGAGATTTATGGCCGAAACAGTTTGCTGCTTCTGTCAAGGTCTCTACACAAGAAAAACTGTAAGACGACAACAAGTAGCCTCAAGGTAATCCTAGAGCTTGAGATGTATATATATTTCTTCATTCTTATCTAATATCTTAGAAGAGAAGGTTAGATTGCTATGGTCTTTCGGAGGAAGAGACCAGAACTCCATAGCTTTTCTTTTAAATAAAGAATAGTATGCCGTAGCCTTGCAAGAGAAGGCTATTGTGCCATAGACCTTCGAAAGAGAGAAAAGTCACAGTACGAGTAAGAGGAGATAAATCTTGGGGATGATCGGATGATTTCAATCGTAAGAGAAGGTATTAGAAGACTCTATTCTCTTATGTCAAGTTCTAAAGCTCTTGTTAACGAGCAAAGGCAACGATAAACGATAAATTTCTGTAAGGTATATATATATTTTTTTATTTGATAATTATATATCATTCTTAGGGGTTGAGGTATGGCCTCGGCTTCTCTATTAATTGTTAATAGTGATCTATTTGATTGATTTACTAGTTAAAGTTTGTATTCTTTTAAACAACAGCATATGCCTTAATAAAGAATGTCTTATCGTAATCTCAAGTTGAAATGCTAAAATCTTTGTGAAAAGGATTGTTTTCTTAAGAAGGTAACATAGATTCTAGTCCTATGGTTTAGTTGAGTAAATGGATTGTTATCTTGATTAAATTAGGTACAGGTACAACTCTCCCTGCCTTGATGCTGCGCCGTTCTTGTGCTTGTATAGCCGGATGGCGGAGATGTTGGTAAGGCCCGGAGAGTTGGCCCATGGTATCCCTCATACCATTGGGAGAATAAGATTTGCCGATTGAGGCGGGTGATTGTGATGCTGCCTAGTTTTTAGGACCCAAGCTAGTGCAGTGAATTAGCCCACCCTAGTGCGGTGAATCAGCCACCCCTAGTGCGTAGACATCCCTCTGAGGGGCGGAAGAATGGAGCGATGGAGCCTGAGAGGGCGACATGCTATCGCCTTGAGTCCTCTCGCCACCAGCGGCCCGACGATGAGGTGTATGATTCCGGACAAACATGGGTCTAACTTGGGATGTGCGATTCCCAGAGGATACAATGAAAGAAGCAAGTTCACCCTTGCTCATCTAAAAATCGTAAGAAAGGCCAAATTAGTTGGAAGCACTGTTGTCAATCTAACCACGGGGGAACCAGAATTAGTTATGGGGGGATGCCATGAAAGTACACATTCGAGAGAAGGTTTTGTCCTCCAGGATTTCGAGAGGATAAAATGAATGAATTTTTGGAGCTAACCCAAGAAAGGAAGACCCTAAAAGAATACCACCAAACTTTTGTTAAACTTCTCCAATTTTCTCTAGAGATGGATGAGGTAACTCTTCTCCATCGATTCATTTAAAAGCTTAATCTACCATTGAATAACCTCGTCAAGAACGCAAAACCATCCTCTATTTCAGAAGCCATAATTATAGCCAGAGGCTATGATAAAGTTTTTTTATATAGAAAGTGTCGAGAGAAGGACACGAGTCCTTCCATGTTAATCGTGAAGAGGTCCCCTAATCCAAGAGAGGAACATCAAGCCTACCCTTGGCTACAAGGAATCATGAGCTAGAGCAAAATTAGGTCAAGAAATAGGGATAGCAGGGTTAAAGATAACCGAATTCAACAAGTATTTCTGTGAGTAAATAGAAGAGGATTGGTGCAAGATTCATGTGAAGTAATGTGCATGATGAATAGAGGTATTCTATACTAAGATTATGAAATTGCTATCATAGGTTAGCTTGCATAAAGGATTGATTCCCTAACGTTTTTCCATGACAATTGTGAAGTACCATATTACATGGGGGTATAGAATAAGGAATTTGAAGGTTCATATCATATGAGAGGTATATGGATGCATGAAATTAGGATAATTGGGCCAATTAACTTTGGAATAATAAAGATATTTTGGAGGCACAACAAAACGAGCCAAACACATGAAATAAGGGACTCTTTAAGAACACTGTATGTGTCTCTTTTAATATAGATTTCAATAAGGAAAGAGAGTGCACTCAGAGAAGAGTGAGGCAATAAGGCTAGAAACATTAGGAAAGTGTTAGAATAAAAATATTAGCTCCAAAAATCCTAAAAGAAATAAGAAGACAAGAATAGTTCTATTAAGAGATAAGTATCTCCAAAAATAGAAATTCGAATTTAGGTGATAAGAGGTCATATTTAGAGTTCTTTACATATTTAGAGTCCATGCATACTAAAAATGAGGAAAAGCAACGCGTTTCTAAAGATGGCATGTTTGCAGCTATATACAGATGTTTTTGCCTATTCTACCCGCGCCGCGGTGGCTTGTAGACTAGATGCCTTCCGGTTCTTTTGACCGATTATACGAGTATATTCTGAGTTCTTATCAGAGATTTATGGCCGAAACAGTTTGCTGCTTCTGTCAAGGTCTCTACACAAGAAAAACTGTAAGACGACAACAAGTAGCCTCAAGGTAATCCTAGAGCTTGAGATGTATATATATTTCTTCATTCTTATCTAATATCTTAGAAGAGAACGTTAGATTGCTATGGTCTTTCGGAGGAAGAGACCAGAACTCCATAGCTTTTCTTTTAAATAAAGAATAGTATGCCGTAGCCTTGCAAGAGAAGGCTATTTTGCCATAGACCTTCGAAAGAGAGAAAAGTCACAGTACGAGTAAGAGGAGATAAATCTTGGGGATGATCGGATGATTTCAATCGTAAGAGAAGGTATTAGAAGACTCTATTCTCTTATGTCAAGTTCTAAAGCTCTTGTTAACGAGCAAAGGCAACGATAAACGATAAATTTCTGTAAGGTATATATATATATTTTTTATTTTATAATTATATATCATTCTTAGGGGTTGAGGTATGGCCTCGGCTTCTCTATTAATTGTTAATAGTGATCTATTTGATTGATTTACTAGTTAAAGTTTGTATTCTTTTAAACAACAGCATATGCCTTAATAAAGAATGTCTTATCGTAATCTCAAGTTGAAATGCTAAAATCTTTGTGAAAAGGATTGTTTTCTTAAGAAGGTAACATAGATTCTAGTCCTATGGTTTAGTTGAGTAAATGGATTGTTATCTTGGTTAAATTAGGTACAGGTACAACTCTCCCTGCCTTGATGCTGCGCCGTTCTTGTGCTTGTATAGCCGGATGGCGGAGATGTTGGTAAGGCCCGGAGAGTTGGCCCATGGTATCCCTCATACCATTGGGAGAATAAGATTTGCCGATTGAGGCGGGTGATTGTGATGCTGCCTAGTTTTTAGGACCCAAGCTAGTGCGGTGAATCAGCCCACCACCCTAGTGCGGTGAATCAGCCACCCCTAGTGCGTAGACATCCCTCTGAGGGGCGGAAGAATGGAGCGATGGAGCCTGAGAGGGCGACATGCTGTCGCCTTGAGTCCTCTCGCCACCAGCGGCCCGACGATGAGGTGTATGATTCCAGACAAACATGGGTCTAACTTGGGATGTGCGATTCCCAGAGGATACAATGAAAGAAGCAAGTTCACCCTTGCTCATCTAAAAATCGTAAGAAAGGCCAAATTAGTTGGAAGCACTGTTGTCAATCTAACCACGGGGGAACCAGAATTAGTTATGGGGGGATGCCATGAAAGTACACATTCGAGAGAAGGTTTTGTCCTCCAGGATTTCGAGAGGATAAAATGAATGAATTTTTGGAGCTAACCCAAGAAAGGAAGACCCTAAAAGAATACCACCAAACTTTTGTTAAACTTCTCCAATTTTCTCTAGAGATGGATGAGGTAACTCTTCTCCATCGATTCATTTAAAAGCTTAATCTACCATTGAATAACCTCGTCAAGAATGCAAAACCATCCTCTATTTCAGAAGCCATAATTATAGCCAGAGGCTATGATAAAGTTTTTTTATATAGAAAGTGTCGAGAGAAGGACACGAGTCCTTCCATGTTAATCGTGAAGAGGTCCCCTAATCCAAGAGAGGAACATCAAGCCTACCCTTGGCTACAAGGAATCATGAGCTAGAGCAAAATTAGGTCAAGAAATAGGGATAGCAGGGTTAAAGATAACCGAATTCAACAAGTATTTCTGTGAGTAAATAGAAGAGGATTGGTGCAAGATTCATGTGAAGTAATGTGCATGATGAATAGAGGTATTCTATACTAAGATTATGAAATTGCTATCATAGGTTAGCTTGCATAAAGGATTGATTCCCTAACGTTTTTCCATGACAATTGTGAAGTACCATATTACATGGGGGTATAGAATAAGGAATTTGAAGGTTCATATCATATGAGAGGTATATGGATGCATGAAATTAGGATAATTGGGCCAATTAACTTTGGAATAATAAAGATATTTTGGAGGCACAACAAAACGAGCCAAACACATGAAATAAGGGACTCTTTAAGAACACTGTATGTGTCTCTTTTAATATAGATTTCAATAAGGAAAGAGAGTGCACTCAGAGAAGAGTGAGGCAATAAGGCTAGAAACATTAGGAAAGTGTTAGAATAAAAATATTAGCTCCAAAAATCCTAAAAGAAATAAGAAGACAAGAATAGTTCTATTAAGAGATAAGTATCTCCAAAAATAGAAATTCGAATTTAGGTGATAAGAGGTCATATTTAGAGTTCTTTACATATTTAGAGTCCATGCATACTAAAAATGAGGAAAAGCAACGCGTTTCTAAAGATGGCATGTTTGCAGCTATATACAGACTTTTTTGCCTATTCTACCCGCGCCGCGGTGGCTTGTAGACTAGATGCCTTCCGGTTCTTTTGACCGATTATACGAGTATATTCTGAGTTCTTATCAGAGATTTATGGCCGAAACAGTTTGCTGCTTCTGTCAAGGTCTCTACACAAGAAAAACTGTAAGACGACAACAAGTAGCCTCAAGGTAATCCTAGAGCTTGAGATGTATATATATTTCTTCATTCTTATCTAATATCTTAGAAGAGAAGGTTAGATTGCTATGGTCTTTCGGAGGAAGAGACCAGAACTCCATAGCTTTTCTTTTAAATAAAGAATAGTATGCCGTAGCCTTGCAAGAGAAGGCTATTGTGCCATAGACCTTCGAAAGAGAGAAAAGTCACAGTACGAGTAAGAGGAGATAAATCTTGGGGATGATCGGATGATTTCAATCGTAAGAGAAGGTATTAGAAGACTCTATTCTCTTATGTCAAGTTCTAAAGCTCTTGTTAACGAGCAAAGGCAACGATAAACGATAAATTTCTGTAAGGTATATATATATTTTTTTATTTGATAATTATATATCATTCTTAGGGGTTGAGGTATGGCCTCGGCTTCTCTATTAATTGTTAATAGTGATCTATTTGATTGATTTACTAGTTAAAGTTTGTATTCTTTTAAACAACAGCATATGCCTTAATAAAGAATGTCTTATCGTAATCTCAAGTTGAAATGCTAAAATCTTTGTGAAAAGGATTGTTTTCTTAAGAAGGTAACATAGATTCTAGTCCTATGGTTTAGTTGAGTAAATGGATTGTTATCTTGATTAAATTAGGTACAGGTACAACTCTCCCTGCCTTGATGCTGCGCCGTTCTTGTGCTTGTATAGCCGGATGGCGGAGATGTTGGTAAGGCCCGGAGAGTTGGCCCATGGTATCCCTCATACCATTGGGAGAATAAGATTTGCCGATTGAGGCGGGTGATTGTGATGCTGCCTAGTTTTTAGGACCCAAGCTAGTGCAGTGAATTAGCCCACCCTAGTGCGGTGAATCAGCCACCCCTAGTGCGTAGACATCCCTCTGAGGGGCGGAAGAATGGAGCGATGGAGCCTGAGAGGGCGACATGCTGTCGCCTTGAGTCCTCTCGCCACCAGCGGCCCGACGATGAGGTGTATGATTCCAGACAAACATGGGTCTAACTTGGGATGTGCGATTCCCAGAGGATACAATGAAAGAAGCAAGTTCACCCTTGCTCATCTAAAAATCGTAAGAAAGGCCAAATTAGTTGGAAGCACTGTTGTCAATCTAACCACGGGGGAACCAGAATTAGTTATGGGGGGATGCCATGAAAGTACACATTCGAGAGAAGGTTTTGTCCTCCAGGATTTCGAGAGGATAAAATGAATGAATTTTTGGAGCTAACCCAAGAAAGGAAGACCCTAAAAGAATACCACCAAACTTTTGTTAAACTTCTCCAATTTTCTCTAGAGATGGATGAGGTAACTCTTCTCCATCGATTCATTTAAAAGCTTAATCTACCATTGAATAACCTCGTCAAGAACGCAAAACCATCCTCTATTTCAGAAGCCATAATTATAGCCAGAGGCTATGATAAAGGTTTTTTATATAGAAAGTGTCGAGAGAAGGACACGAGTCCTTCCATGTTAATCGTGAAGAGGTCCCCTAATCCAAGAGAGGAACATCAAGCCTACCCTTGGCTACAAGGAATTATGAGCTAGAGCAAAATTAGGTCAAGAAATAGGGATAGCAGGGTTAAAGATAACCGAATTCAACAAGTATTTCTGTGAGTAAATAGAAGAGGATTGGTGCAAGATTCATGTGAAGTAATGTGCATGATGAATAGAGGTATTCTATACTAAGATTATGAAATTGCTATCATAGGTTAGCTTGCATAAAGGATTGATTCCCTAACGTTTTTCCATGACAATTGTGAAGTACCATATTACATGGGGGTATAGAATAAGGAATTTGAAGGTTCATATCATATGAGAGGTATATGGATGCATGAAATTAGGATAATTGGGCCAATTAACTTTGGAATAATAAAGATATTTTGGAGGCACAACAAAACGAGCCAAACACATGAAATAAGGGACTCTTTAAGAACACTGTATGTGTCTCTTTTAATATAGATTTCAATAAGGAAAGAGAGTGCACTCAGAGAAGAGTGAGGCAATAAGGCTAGAAACATTAGGAAAGTGTTAGAATAAAAATATTAGCTCCAAAAATCCTAAAAGAAATAAGAAGACAAGAATAGTTCTATTAAGAGATAAGTATCTCCAAAAATAGAAATTCAAATTTAGGTGATAAGAGGTCATATTTAGAGTTCTTTACATATTTAGAGTCCATGCATACTAAAAATGAGGAAAAGCAACGCGTTTCTAAAGATGGCATGTTTGCAGCTATATACAGATGTTTTTGCCTATTCTACCCGCGCCGCGGTGGCTTGTAGACTAGATGCCTTCCGGTTCTTTTGACCGATTATACGAGTATATTCTGAGTTCTTATCAGAGATTTATGGCCGAAACAGTTTGCTGCTTCTGTCAAGGTCTCTACACAAGAAAAACTGTAAGACGACAACAAGTAGCCTCAAGGTAATCCTAGAGCTTGAGATGTATATATATTTCTTCATTCTTATCTAATATCTTAGAAGAGAACGTTAGATTGCTATGGTCTTTCGGAGGAAGAGACCAGAACTCCATAGCTTTTCTTTTAAATAAAGAATAGTATGCCGTAGCCTTGCAAGAGAAGGCTATTTTGCCATAGACCTTCGAAAGAGAGAAAAGTCACAGTACGAGTAAGAGGAGATAAATCTTGGGGATGATCGGATGATTTCAATCGTAAGAGAAGGTATTAGAAGACTCTATTCTCTTATGTCAAGTTCTAAAGCTCTTGTTAACGAGCAAAGGCAACGATAAACGATAAATTTCTGTAAGGTATATATATATATTTTTTATTTTATAATTATATATCATTCTTAGGGGTTGAGGTATGGCCTCGGCTTCTCTATTAATTGTTAATAGTGATCTATTTGATTGATTTACTAGTTAAAGTTTGTATTCTTTTAAACAACAGCATATGCCTTAATAAAGAATGTCTTATCGTAATCTCAAGTTGAAATGCTAAAATCTTTGTGAAAAGGATTGTTTTCTTAAGAAGGTAACATAGATTCTAGTCCTATGGTTTAGTTGAGTAAATGGATTGTTATCTTGGTTAAATTAGGTACAGGTACAACTCTCCCTGCCTTGATGCTGCGCCGTTCTTGTGCTTGTATAGCCGGATGGCGGAGATGTTGGTAAGGCCCGGAGAGTTGGCCCATGGTATCCCTCATACCATTGGGAGAATAAGATTTGCCGATTGAGGCGGGTGATTGTGATGCTGCCTAGTTTTTAGGACCCAAGCTAGTGCGGTGAATCAGCCCACCACCCTAGTGCGGTGAATCAGCCACCCCTAGTGCGTAGACATCCCTCTGAGGGGCGGAAGAATGGAGCGATGGAGCCTGAGAGGGCGACATGCTGTCGCCTTGAGTCCTCTCGCCACCAGCGGCCCGACGATGAGGTGTATGATTCCAGACAAACATGGGTCTAACTTGGGATGTGCGATTCCCAGAGGATACAATGAAAGAAGCAAGTTCACCCTTGCTCATCTAAAAATCGTAAGAAAGGCCAAATTAGTTGGAAGCACTGTTGTCAATCTAACCACGGGGGAACCAGAATTAGTTATGGGGGGATGCCATGAAAGTACACATTCGAGAGAAGGTTTTGTCCTCCAGGATTTCGAGAGGATAAAATGAATGAATTTTTGGAGCTAACCCAAGAAAGGAAGACCCTAAAAGAATACCACCAAACTTTTGTTAAACTTCTCCAATTTTCTCTAGAGATGGATGAGGTAACTCTTCTCCATCGATTCATTTAAAAGCTTAATCTACCATTGAATAACCTCGTCAAGAATGCAAAACCATCCTCTATTTCAGAAGCCATAATTATAGCCAGAGGCTATGATAAAGTTTTTTTATATAGAAAGTGTCGAGAGGACACGAGTCCTTCCATGTTAATCGTGAAGAGGTCCCCTAATCCAAGAGAGGAACATCAAGCCTACCCTTGGCTACAAGGAATCATGAGCTAGAGCAAAATTAGGTCAAGAAATAGGGATAGCAGGGTTAAAGATAACCGAATTCAACAAGTATTTCTGTGAGTAAATAGAAGAGGATTGGTGCAAGATTCATGTGAAGTAATGTGCATGATGAATAGAGGTATTCTATACTAAGATTATGAAATTGCTATCATAGGTTAGCTTGCATAAAGGATTGATTCCCTAACGTTTTTCCATGACAATTGTGAAGTACCATATTACATGGGGGTATAGAATAAGGAATTTGAAGGTTCATATCATATGAGAGGTATATGGATGCATGAAATTAGGATAATTGGGCCAATTAACTTTGGAATAATAAAGATATTTTGGAGGCACAACAAAACAAGCCAAACACATGAAATAAGGGACTCTTTAAGAACACTGTATGTGTCTCTTTTAATATAGATTTCAATAAGGAAAGAGAGTGCACTCAGAGAAGAGTGAGGCAATAAGGCTAGAAACATTAGGAAAGTGTTAGAATAAAAATATTAGCTCCAAAAATCCTAAAAGAAATAAGAAGACAAGAATAGTTCTATTAAGAGATAAGTATCTCCAAAAATAGAAATTCGAATTTAGGTGATAAGAGGTCATATTTAGAGTTCTTTACATATTTAGAGTCCATGCATACTAAAAATGAGGAAAAGCAACGCGTTTCTAAAGATGGCATGTTTGCAGCTATATACAGACTTTTTTGCCTATTCTACCCGCGCCGCGGTGGCTTGTAGACTAGATGCCTTCCGGTTCTTTTGACCGATTATACGAGTATATTCTGAGTTCTTATCAGAGATTTATGGCCGAAACAGTTTGCTGCTTCTGTCAAGGTCTCTACACAAGAAAAACTGTAAGACGACAACAAGTAGCCTCAAGGTAATCCTAGAGCTTGAGATGTATATATATTTCTTCATTCTTATCTAATATCTTAGAAGAGAAGGTTAGATTGCTATGGTCTTTCGGAGGAAGAGACCAGAACTCCATAGCTTTTCTTTTAAATAAAGAATAGTATGCCGTAGCCTTGCAAGAGAAGGCTATTTTGCCATAGACCTTCGAAAGAGAGAAAAGTCACAGTACGAGTAAGAGGAGATAAATCTTGGGGATGATCGGATGATTTCAATCGTAAGAGAAGGTATTAGAAGACTCTATTCTCTTATGTCAAGTTCTAAAGCTCTTGTTAACGAGCAAAGGCAACGATAAACGATAAATTTCTGTAAGGTATATATATATATTTTTTATTTTATAATTATATATCATTCTTAGGGGTTGAGGTATGGCCTCGGCTTCTCTATTAACTGTTAATAGTGATCTATTTGATTGATTTACTAGTTAAAGTTTGTATTCTTTTAAACAACAGCATATGCCTTAATAAAGAATGTCTTATCGTAATCTCAAGTTGAAATGCTAAAATCTTTGTGAAAAGGATTGTTTTCTTAAGAAGGTAACATAGATTCTAGTCCTATGGTTTAGTTGAGTAAATGGATTGTTATCTTGGTTAAATTAGGTACAGGTACAACTCTCCCTGCCTTGATGCTGTGCCGTTCTTGTGCTTGTATAGCCGGATGGCGGAGATGTTGGTAAGGCCCGGAGAGTTGGCCCATGGTATCCCTCATACCATTGGGAGAATAAGATTTACCGATTGAGGCGGGTGATTGTGATGCTGCCTAGTTTTTAGGACCCAAGCTAGTGCGGTGAATCAGCCCACCACCCTAGTGCGGTGAATCAGCCACCCCTAGTGCGTAGACATCCCTCTGAGGGGCGGAAGAATGGAGCGATGGAGCCTGAGAGGGCGACATGCTGTCGCCTTGAGTCCTCTCGCCACCAGCGGCCCGACGATGAGGTGTATGATTCCAGACAAACATGGGTCTAACTTGGGATGTGCGATTCCCAGAGGATACAATGAAAGAAGCAAGTTCACCCTTGCTCATCTAAAAATCGTAAGAAAGGCCAAATTAGTTGGAAGCACTGTTGTCAATCTAACCACGGGGGAACCAGAATTAGTTATGGGGGGATGCCATGAAAGTACACATTCGAGAGAAGGTTTTGTCCTCCAGGATTTCGAGAGGATAAAATGAATGAATTTTTGGAGCTAACCCAAGAAAGGAAGACCCTAAAAGAATACCACCAAACTTTTGTTAAACTTCTCCAATTTTCTCTAGAGATGGATGAGGTAACTCTTCTCCATCGATTCATTTAAAAGCTTAATCTACCATTGAATAACCTCGTCAAGAATGCAAAACCATCCTCTATTTCAGAAGCCATAATTATAGCCAGAGGCTATGATAAAGTTTTTTTATATAGAAAGTGTCGAGAGAAGGACACCAGTCCTTCCATGTTAATCGTGAAGAGGTCCCCTAATCCAAGAGAGGAACATCAAGCCTACCCTTGGCTACAAGGAATCATGAGCTAGAGCAAAATTAGGTCAAGAAATAGGGATAGCAGGGTTAAAGATAACCGAATTCAACAAGTATTTCTGTGAGTAAATAGAAGAGGATTGGTGCAAGATTCATGTGAAGTAATGTGCATGATGAATAGAGGTATTCTATACTAAGATTATGAAATTGCTATCATAGGTTAGCTTGCATAAAGGATTGATTCCCTAACGTTTTTCCATGACAATTGTGAAGTACCATATTACATGGGGGTATAGAATAAGGAATTTGAAGGTTCATATCATATGAGAGGTATATGGATGCATGAAATTAGGATAATTGGGCCAATTAACTTTGGAATAATAAAGATATTTTGGAGGCACAACAAAACGAGCCAAACACATGAAATAAGGGACTCTTTAAGAACACTGTATGTGTCTCTTTTAATATAGATTTCAATAAGGAAAGAGAGTGCACTCAGAGAAGAGTGAGGCAATAAGGCTAGAAACATTAGGAAAGTGTTAGAATAAAAATATTAGCTCCAAAAATCCTAAAAGAAATAAGAAGACAAGAATAGTTCTATTAAGAGATAAGTATCTCCAAAAATAGAAATTCGAATTTAGGTGATAAGAGGTCATATTTAGAGTTCTTTACATATTTAGAGTCCATGCATACTAAAAATGAGGAAAAGCAACGCGTTTCTAAAGAGGGCATGTTTGCAGCTATATACAGACGTTTTTGCCTATTCTACCCGCGCCGCGGTGGCTTGTAGACTAGATGCCTTCCGGTTCTTTTGACCGATTATACGAGTATATTCTGAGTTCTTATCAGAGATTTATGGCCGAAACAGTTTGCTGCTTCTGTCAAGGTCTCTACACAAGAAAAACTGTAAGACGACAACAAGTAGCCTCAAGGTAATCCTAGAGCTTGAGATGTATATATATCCCTTCATTCTTATCTAATATCTTAGAAGAGAAGGTTAGATTGCTATGGTCTTTCGGAGGAAGAGACCAGAACTCCATAGCTTTTCTTTTAAATAAAGAATAGTATGCCGTAGCCTTGCAAGAGAAGGCTATTTTGCCATAGACCTTCGAAAGAGAGAAAAGTCACAGTACGAGTAAGAGGAGATAAATCTTGGGGATGATCGGATGATTTCAATCGTAAGAGAAGGTATTAGAAGACTCTATTCTCTTATGTCAAGTTCTAAAGCTCTTGTTAACGAGCAAAGGCAACGATAAACGATAAATTTCTGTAAGGTATATATATCATTCTTAGGGGTTGAGGTATGGCCTCGGCTTCTCTATTAATTGTTAATAGTGATCTATTTGATTGATTTACTAGTTAAAGTTTGTATTCTTTTAAACAACAGCATATGCCTTAATAAAGAATGTCTTATCGTAATCTCAAGTTGAAATGCTAAAATCTTTGTGAAAAGGATTGTTTTCTTAAGAAGGTAACATAGATTCTTGTCCTATGGTTTAGTTGAGTAAATGGATTGTTATCTTGGTTAAATTAGGTACAGGTACAACTCTCCCTGCCTTGATGCTGCGCCGTTCTTGTGCTTGTATAGCCGGATGGCGGAGATGTTGGTAAGGCCCGGAGAGTTGGCCCATGGTATCCCTCATACCATTGGGAGAATAAGATTTGCCGATTGAGGCGGGTGATTGTGATGCTGCCTAGTTTTTAGGACCCAAGCTAGTGCGATGAATCAGCCCACCCTAGTGTGCGGTGAATCAGCCACCCCTAGTGCGTAGACATCCCTCTGAGGGGCGGAAGAATGGAGCGATGGAGCCTGAGAGGGCGACATGCTGTCGCCTTGAGTCCTCTCGCCACCAGCGGCCCGACGATGAGGTGTATGATTCCAGACAGACATGGGTCTAACTTGGGATGTGGGATTCCCAGAGGATACAATGAAAGAAGCAAGTTCACCCTTGCTCATCTAAAAATCGTAAGAAAGGCCAAATTAGTTGGAAGCACTGTTGTCAATCTAACCACGGGGGAACCAGAATTAGTTATGGGGGGATGCCATGAAAGTACACATTCGAGAGAAGGTTTTGTCCTCTAGGATTTCGAGAGGATAAAATGAATGAATTTTTGGAGCTAACCCAAGAAAGGAAGACCCTAAAAGAATACCACCAAACTTTTGTTAAACTTCTCCAATTTGCTCTAGAGATGGATGAGGTAACTCTTCTCCATCGATTCATTTAAAAGCTTAATCTACCATTGAATAACCTCGTCAAGAATGCAAAACCATCCTCTATTTCAGAAGCCATAATTATAGCCAGAGGCTATGATAAAGTTTTTTTATATAGAAAGTGTCGAGAGAAGGACACGAGTCCTTCCATGTTAATCGTGAAGAGGTCCCCTAATCCAAGAGAGGAACATCAAGCCTACCCTTGGCTACAAGGAATCATGAGCTAGAGCAAAATTAGGTCAAGAAATAGGGATAGCAGGGTTAAAGATAACCGAATTCAACAAGTATTTCTGTGAGTAAATAGAAGAGGATTGGTGCAAGATTCATGTGAAGTAATGTGCATGATGAATAGAGGTATTCTATACTAAGATTATGAAATTGCTATCATAGGTTATCTTGCATAAAGGATTGATTCCCTAACGTTTTTCCATGACAATTGTGAAGTACCATATTACATGGGGGTATAGAATAAGGAATTTGAAGATTCATATCATATGAGAGGTATATGGATGCATGAAATTAGGATAATTGGGCCAATTAACTTTGGAATAATAAAGATATTTTGGAGGCACAACAAAACAAGCCAAACACATGAAATAAGGGACTCTTTAAGAACACTGTATGTGTCTCTTTTAATATAGATTTCAATAAGGAAAGAGAGTGCACTCAGAGAAGAGTGAGGCAATAAGGCTAGAAACATTAGGAAAGTGTTAGAATAAAAATATTAGCTCCAAAAATCCTAAAAGAAATAAGAAGACAAGAATAGTTCTATTAAGAGATAAGTATCTCCAAAAATAGAAATTCGAATTTAGGTGATAAGAGGTCATATTTAGAGTTCTTTACATATTTAGAGTCCATGCATACTAAAAATGAGGAAAAGCAACGCGTTTCTAAAGATGGCATGTTTGCAGCTATATACAGACGTTTTTGCCTATTCTACCCGCGCCGCGGTGGCTTGTAGACTAGATGCCTTCCGGTTCTTTTGACCGATTATACGAGTATATTCTGAGTTCTTATCAGAGATTTATGGCCGAAACAGTTTGCTGCTTCTGTCAAGGTCTCTACACAAGAAAAACTGTAAGACGACAACAAGTAGCCTCAAGGTAATCCTAGAGCTTGAGATGTATATATATCCCTTCATTCTTATCTAATATCTTAGAGGAGAAGGTTAGATTGCTATGGTCTTTCGGAGGAAGAGACCAGAACTCCATAGCTTTTCTTTTAAATAAAGAATAGTATGCCGTAGCCTTGCAAGAGAAGGCTATTTTGCCATAGACCTTCGAAAGAGAGAAAAGTCACAGTACGAGTAAGAGGAGATAAATCTTGGGGATGATCGGATGATTTCAATCGTAAGAGAAGGTATTAGAAGACTCTATTCTCTTATGTCAAGTTCTAAAGCTCTTGTTAACGAGCAAAGGCAACGATAAACGATAAATTTCTGTAAGAATTATATATCATTCTTAGGGGTTGAGGTATGGCCTCAGCTTCTCTATTAATTGTTAATAGTGATCTATTTGATTGATTTACTAGTTAAAGTTTGTATTCTTTTAAACAACAGCATATGCCTTAATAAAGAATGTCTTATCGTAATCTCAAGTTGAAATGCTAAAATCTTTGTGAAAAGGATTGTTTTCTTAAGAAGGTAACATAGATTCTTGTCCTATGGTTTAGTTGAGTAAATGGATTGTTATCTTGGTTAAATTAGGTACAGGTACAACTCTCCCTGCCTTGATGCTGCGCCGTTCTTGTGCTTGTATAGCCGGATGGCGGAGATGTTGGTAAGGCCCGGAGAGTTGGCCCATGGTATCCCTCATACCATTGGGAGAATAAGATTTGCCGATTGAGGCGGGTGATTGTGATGCTGCCTAGTTTTTAGGACCCAAGCTAGTGCGATGAATCAGCCCACCCTAGTGTGCGGTGAATCAGCCACCCCTAGTGCGTAGACATCCCTCTGAGGGGCGGAAGAATGGAGCGATGGAGCCTGAGAGGGCGACATGCTGTCGCCTTGAGTCCTCTCGCCACCAGCGGCCCGACGATGAGGTGTATGATTCCAGACAGACATGGGTCTAACTTGGGATGTGGGATTCCCAGAGGATACAATGAAAGAAGCAAGTTCACCCTTGCTCATCTAAAAATCGTAAGAAAGGCCAAATTAGTTGGAAGCACTGTTGTCAATCTAACCACGGGGGAACCAGAATTAGTTATGGGGGGATGCCATGAAAGTACACATTCGAGAGAAGGTTTTGTCCTCCAGGATTTCGAGAGGATAAAATGAATGAATTTTTGGAGCTAACCCAAGAAAGGAAGACCCTAAAAGAATACCACCAAACTTTTGTTAAACTTCTCCAATTTGCTCTAGAGATGGATGAGGTAACTCTTCTCCATCGATTCATTTAAAAGCTTAATCTACCATTGAATAACCTCGTCAAGAATGCAAAACCATCCTCTATTTCAGAAGCCATAATTATAGCCAGAGGATATGATAAAGTTTTTTTATATAGAAAGTGTCGAGAGAAGGACACGAGTCCTTCCATGTTAATCGTGAAGAGGTCCCCTAATCCAAGAGAGGAACATCAAGCCTACCCTTGGCTACAAGGAATCATGAGCTAGAGCAAAATTAGGTCAAGAAATAGGGATAGCAGGGTTAAAGATAACCGAATTCAACAAGTATTTCTGTGAGTAAATAGAAGAGGATTGGTGCAAGATTCATGTGAAGTAATGTGCATGATGAATAGAGGTATTCTATACTAAGATTATGAAATTGCTATCATAGGTTATCTTGCATAAAGGATTGATTCCCTAACGTTTTTCCATGACAATTGTGAAGTACCATATTACATGGGGGTATAGAATAAGGAATTTGAAGGTTCATATCATATGAGAGGTATATGGATGCATGAAATTAGGATAATTGGGCCAATTAACTTTGGAATAATAAAGATATTTTGGAGGCACAACAAAACAAGCCAAACACATGAAATAAGGGACTCTTTAAGAACACTGTATGTGTCTCTTTTAATATAGATTTCAATAAGGAAAGAGAGTGCACTCAGAGAAGAGTGAGGCAATAAGGCTAGAAACATTAGGAAAGTGTTAGAATAAAAATATTAGCTCCAAAAATCCTAAAAGAAATAAGAAGACAAGAATAGTTCTATTAAGAGATAAGTATCTCCAAAAATAGAAATTCGAATTTAGGTGATAAGAGGTCATATTTAGAGTTCTTTACATATTTAGAGTCCATGCATACTAAAAATGAGGAAAAGCAACGCGTTTCTAAAGATGGCATGTTTGCAGCTATATACAGACGTTTTTGCCTATTCTACCCGCGCCGCGGTGGCTTGTAGACTAGATGCCTTCCGGTTCTTTTGACCGATTATACGAGTATATTCTGAGTTCTTATCAGAGATTTATGGCCGAAACAGTTTGCTGCTTCTGTCAAGGTCTCTACACAAGAAAAACTGTAAGACGACAACAAGTAGCCTCAAGGTAATCCTAGAGCTTGAGATGTATATATATCCCTTCATTCTTATCTAATATCTTAGAAGAGAAGGTTAGATTGCTATGGTCTTTCGGAGGAAGAGACCAGAACTCCATAGCTTTTCTTTTAAATAAAGAATAGTATGCCGTAGCCTTGCAAGAGAAGGCTATTTTGCCATAGACCTTCGAAAGAGAGAAAAGTCACAGTACGAGTAAGAGGAGATAAATCTTGGGGATGATCGGATGATTTCAATCGTAAGAGAAGGTATTAGAAGACTCTATTCTCTTATGTCAAGTTCTAAAGCTCTTGTTAACGAGCAAAGGCAACGATAAACGATAAATTTCTGTAAGGTATATATATATATTTTTATTTTATAATTATATATCATTCTTAGGGGTTGAGGTATGGCCTCGGCTTCTCTATTAATTGTTAATAGTGATCTATTTGATTGATTTACTAGTTAAAGTTTGTATTCTTTTAAACAACAGCATATGCCTTAATAAAGAATGTCTTATCGTAATCTCAAGTTGAAATGCTAAAATCTTTGTGAAAAGGATTGTTTTCTTAAGAAGGTAACATAGATTCTAGTCCTATGGTTTAGTTGAGTAAATGGATTGTTATCTTGGTTAAATTAGGTACAGGTACAACTCTCCCTGCCTTGATGCTGCGCCGTTCTTGTGCTTGTATAGCCGGATGGCGGAGATGTTGGTAAGGCCCGGCGGAGAGTTGGCCCATGGTATCCCTCATACCATTGGGAGAATAAGATTTGCCGATTGAGGCGGGTGATTGTGATGCTGCCTAGTTTTTAGGACCCAAGCTAGTGCGGTGAATCAGCCACCCCTAGTGCGTAGACATCCCTCTGAGGGGCGGAAGAATGGAGCGATGGAGCCTGAGAGGGCGACATGCTGTCGCCTTGAGTCCTCTCGCCACCAGCGGCCCGACGATGAGGTGTATGATTCCAGACAAACATGGGTCTAACTTGGGATGTGCGATTCCCAGAGGATACAATGAAAGAAGCAAGTTCACTGTGAGATCCCGGTCTCCACCGCGCAACGGATTCGGGGTACTAGCAGCGGAAGTAGCACTTCATGCGCGGGTCACCCACGGATATCCGGACAAGAGACTAATCCGTCGGTTTGTCCAAAACCGAAACCGGAAAAACTTCCTTTACCCGGAAAGCATGGGCGATTCCACCAGGATAACTCTTAACTCTAACGTAGTCAAGATCATTACGGATCAACTGATCTGACTGCACCTTTAACGGTACTTGGTCAAATCAAGGAAGAAACTTGCACTTGGATCATTGGGATCAACGCTTTTTTCCCCATCAAGAGAGGCACAGCCGTTGATTCCTATCCATAGAACAATTTCTATCCGGGATTTACTTCATCTATCGTAATAATAGAAATTAAATCTCGATTTACGGATCCATCAGTCCAGCCTAACCCTATCCGATCCCATGGGTTAGCCAACCGCCCAACCACTGTAGTGATGGGATCCAATTTGGAATTTGGTTAAGTTTTGTCCCGGGTACCAAGGAAAAGAGTTCCAAGGCCCCCTAGCCGGAAGTTCATGCAAACATAAAATTAGGCACACCACTTACACACCCAATATGAAATTGCCTTATTCTTAGCATCAGCTAACTTTAAAACAATCCTTTAATGAAACCATAGTACCACTGATCACAGTCTTCCAAATTATCCGGTTGATTCTCAAATTTCCCATCATTCCTTCATCATCAGAGTATCTATGGCATCATTGGCAACTAGAACGCTCACCACCTGTCCACTCAGAGGCCGTTTCCATAGTTCCTAGCCCATAATACTCGGCAATATAATCATTTATCAAGATGGACTCTCGTTGAAGATCAGCAAGATCAACCAACAGATCCATATAAAAGAGCCATGGACTCATCCGTTGAGGACCAGCAAGGTCAGTCAACCAGATCCATGCCCGGTTTCACAAAACAACTCTTACTCCTTGTTCCAATATCTTCCTCGACGCACGCGTGGGTATCCTAGGCGACCCAGAGCCCGAGCACCGTATGGTCAGCACCCTCTAGGATCCTTCGCAGGTGACCTAGCGCTTCACTCATAGGCCGCTTCCTTGGTCCCTCATCCACCGTACCGGAAGCTCACCATTTTAATCGAACCGAGGCTGGTCAAGACCTCGGTCGACCTTGCTACGCGAGACGTCCTCCATTGACTCTCCGTCAGCAGTTGCAACTTTATCAGTTAGGTCTCCACGACCTTAATCACAAGACGGTCAAAATGCTTCCCCAGCATTCTTGACATAAAACAGCCATTTACAAACAGCATTTACAAACAGTTTACAAATACAGTTTCTATATTAACTCTCATTTTTCCACATTGTTCCTCATTAATCCACATTACTTATTCCACATTCCATTTATATGTGTGCTCATCCAATCACCTCATTTTCCATCTCTTCACTTCAAATTCCTTCACATCACATAACATATATTCACATCCATATCCACATCCATACATCCACATCCATATCCACATTCACATCCATACATCCACATCTACATGCTTATCTCCATTTTCACATCTTCATTTATACATCCACATCCCATATCCACATTCATACATACACATCCATATCCACATCCATACATCCACATCCACATCCACATTCACATCCATACATCCACATCTACCTGCTTACCTCCATTTTCACATCCTCATTTATACATCCACATCCCATATCCACATTCATACATACACATCCATACATCCACATCTACATCCACATACATACATACATCCACATCCACATTCACATTCACATACATCCACATCCACATTCCCATACATCCACATCTATACATCCACATTCCACATTCACATCTATACATCCACATCTACATTCACATTCACATACATCCACATCCCCATTCACATTCACATCTATACATCCACATCTACATCCACATACATACATACATCCACATCCACATTCCACATTCACATCTATACATCCACATCTACATCCACATTCACATACATCCACATCCACATTCCCATTCACATCTATACATCCACATCCATTCACATCTATACATCCACATCTACATCCACATTCACATCTATGCATATACATCTTCATGCATACATCCATTTTCACATTCATACATCCACTTTCACATTCATACATCCATACTCCCATCTCCACATCCACACATCCACATACATACATCCATTTCCACATTCATACATCCACTTTCACATTCATACATCCATACTCCCATCTCCACATCCACACATCCACATACATACATCCATTTCCACATTCCCATTCATGTAACCCCATATGTCTTCACATCTAATCTTTTACATCACATCCATTCTCGCCCTATCACAACCCATATACATCCTATTCTATCACATACACTTCTTACCTCATCTCATACACATCTTATCACATCTTAATACATCTTATCACCTCTTATCACCTCTTATACACCTCTTATCACATCCTATCACATCTCATATCTTATTTATAGAATACAAGAGATTTCTTATATTTGATATAAGATCTCTTTACACATTTACTTATGCATAAATTCCATTTAAGGAGATTAATACTTCCGAAGAAAAATCAATCTTTTATGCATCTTCCTATGCATAAATTCATGAAAATGACACTTTTGAATTAAAATTCAATCTTTTATGCATCTTCTTATGCATAAAGTCAATTTGGTAGGAATTACACTTTTAGAAATAAAGAATTTCTCTTATGCATCTAAGTTATGCATAAAGTCCATTTATGATGAAAATCACACTTTTTGTATAAAAAGAATATCTTTTATGCATACCTCCATGCATGAAATCCAATTATGATAAAAGTAACACTTTTATAATAAAATAATCAACTTTTATGCATACCTTTATGCATGAAATTCAATTATGATAAAAGTCACACTTTTATATAAAAATTTTCCTTTATGCATACTTCTATGCATGAAAATTAAAAATGATAAAAGTAACACTTTTGATATAAAAATTTTCCTTTATGCATACTTCTATGCATGAAAATTAAAAATGATAAAAGTAACACTTTTGATATAAAAATTTTCCTTTATGCATAATTAAAATTCAATTTCTCCATGATTATAATGAAATTCTTTCAATTAATCTAGGATGATAATTCCTAGAATATGGTAGGAAGTCCTCTTTTTATGCTTTGAATGAAATTATTTTATGCATAATTTTTATAAAAATTTTGCCATAGCTCCGCTGCTATGACTGATAAATCTCAATTTTTCTAAGGGATAAAGCTTATCATTAAGGAAAATAATTAAAATGATCTCTAATTGGATCATTAAACTATAATGGATTGAATCATCAATATGCATAAACTAAAAGTATAGAAAAAAGCCATTAATTTGGCCTCAAGCATAGCTTAATCTTGGGTTAAGGAAAAGCTTTATGAAAAGCTTGATTTGGATTGAGAATGGGTCATGAGTATGACCATTTCTTGAGTGAGAGAGAGAAATTACATAAAAATCATTAGAATTTAAACATAAATGAAAATTAACCTCAATAGCATTTATTAAATTATGTAACTCTTCACTACTATTCACCAATAAACTTCAATAGCATTTAAAAACAACATACCAATTAAGCTTCTCAAGCTTGAGAGGGGTTGAGAAGAGAGAAACATTAAGAAATTATAGAAAGATCAATATTCACTAATTACCTTACAACTTGCTTGATTCTTTGTTCACGGTAGAGGCCCCCAACCAATCAATTGGTTAAGTATGTTGATGGAGCCACTAATGGGGATTGAAGAAAGAGGGAAGCTCCAAAAACTAGTGAATTATTAAATGAATTCACAGTTGTTGGCTTAGGTGGAGTAGAGTAACGATGCATAAACACTATCTATTTTTCAACAAGGGGGAGGCTTCTATTTATAGGAAAAATTGAGCTCCTAACCAAACAAACTGATTCTAGAATTTTCTAAATCAGTTTGGTCAATATTTGACCATTTTTAGGTCAGTTAAGCTAACTTTTTGGAACTAGACTTAAATGAGGAGAGAGGAGAGATGAAATATCTCAATTTTATGAGTTTAAAACTCATTCAAGCATGTGAAATATGCACCTCCTTTAAAGAACTCCCTTTCCTTACATATGTCATATTTTTAATATTGCTCATAGTTTTTTACTAATAAACCTTGTACATTTTCAACTCTTCATCTTATGTGAAATATGCACCTCCTTTAAAGAACTCCTCTTCCTTACATATGTCATACTTTTAATATTGCTCATAATTTTTTACTAATAAACCTTGTACATTTTCAACTCTTCATCTTATGTGAAATATGCACCTCCTTTAAAGAACTCCCCTTCCTTACATATGTCATACTTTTAATATTGCTCATAATTTTTTTTACTAATAAACCTTGTACATTTTCAACTCTTCATCTTATGTGAAATATGCACCTCCTTTAAAGAACTCCTCTTCCTTACATATGTCATACTTTTAATATTGCTCATAATTTTTTACTAATAAACCTTGTACATTTTCAATTCTTCATCTTATGTGAAATATGCACCTCCTTTAAAGAACTCCTCTTCCTTACATATGTCATACTTTTAATATTGCTCATAATTTTTTTACTAATAAACCTTGTACATTTTCAACTCTTCATCTTATGTGAAATATGCACCTCCTTTAAAGAACTCCTCTTCCTTACATATGTCATACTTTTAATATTGCTCATAATTTTTTACTAATAAACCTTGTACATTTTCAACTCTTCACCTCATGTGAGCATTTACTCATTTTTGGGTATTTTCTTTTTACAAGTTGGATTTATCTCCTCCCTACACATGGATTGATGCTATTGGTCCATAGGAACCTTAATTGGACCATAGTCTAAAGATTTCTGAAAATCTAGACCCTTAGGCTAAGGTTCTTTATAGCTATTTTCAATTAATTCCAATTGCACATTGGAAAATTCTTTTTGAATTTCTGTTTCAGGGGAACTCATCTGAATTAGAAGAGATATTTTTCTATCCAAAAATATTCAAAATCTGAATATTCTCTCTCTAGAATATTTTTCTCTCTCTAGGCTAAAACAGATAGAAACAAGGTCTTTATATTTCTGAAGAGGGATTGATTACAGGGAAAGATACTAGACATCAAAAAGGGGGTGGGGGAGGAATCTTACATTCTACCCCACTTAAAAAACGCGAGATGTCCTCATCTCGCAAACTGGGATAATTTCGCAAGATGCACGAATTATGAGACTTAGAGAAAAATTTAAATCAGGATTAACCACCAAGAAAAAGTCTCAAAGAGAGCAAGATTCAAGATAAGAATAAGATTTAAACTTTATTCATTCTCGGAACTTATACAGTAAAGATAGAAGAACTCTTTACACTTCCATAAGCCCGTCCATCATATGATCACAAAAGCAGCACTCACAAGCTGCACAAGTATAGGGTAACTCATCTATGGGAATGATTCTGCTGGTTATTGCCGCACCTATCTTAGTGGTATGAGGTGATCTAACAAAAGGACCTCTGAGAGGCAAGCCAAAAACGGGGTAAAGGCATATCTTCTCATGAGGAAGAAAACACGCCAATAAGAAGACCCGCTCAGAAAACCCAGGATGCCTTGATCTCATGACGCAGTAGTATCGGGGACCCAAACCCAAGGCTTCAATAACCATGGCCAAGCGGACATTGTTGCGAAAGTGCTGCTGACCCCAGGGTGTTACCCTAGTTATGTCTTGATAGGTCCGCCATTTGGTCTGCGCTACAGAAGTTCCCAAGTGAGGGAAAAGTGAGCGCTCATACTGTTCTATAAAATCCTTCTTCACAGACTCACTTGCGTCTTGAAGGTGAGGAATCATTATGGATAAAACTAATTCTTGTTGCCAAGCCATGAAGGAGATTAGGAAGAAAGGAGATCGATGGGAGTAAGATTACTGTGAGCGACAAGTAAAAGTTACGACTTATATAAAGGAAGGAGCTAGCGTAACTTAGAAGCCAACGGTAGCTTGCCACTGAAGTTTTACCGTCTTTCCATGATTTGGGTTTGGCACAATTTTCTATAGAAGGCATTAAGAACTTTGAGATGAGGAGATAAAAGAAGTTCGTAAGTTAAATCACCTACTTTCTTTGGTCCACAATATCTGGGAGATAACTTCTTATACTTCCCAAGAGATAAAGAACTTCTTTTGGGTCGTACTCGAGACCAAAACCTTGATATCCAAAACATCGATTCTCACTTCTGAACTCGTTGTTCTGAATCCTTAAAACAGGTGGGACTCTTGAGAAGTATTCAGGAAAAAGGTTCTTCCTTTTTTAAACAGAATCTTTCTTTTATTTTAGAGAGGGAATAATTATAAGATCAAAAAGGGAGATTCTTACTCCTGTATACCTCTAAGGCTGGGGGAGAATCTTACATTCTACCCCACTTGAAAAGTGCGAGATGTCCTCATCTCATAAAGTAGAGGACAATTCTTTTTCTTAAGATCCAATTTTATTCTGGGGTTCCTTATATTTTGGTCAACCCCACAGAATACGGGGATAAATATCCCTTATATAGAACTCATCATTAAATAACAATTAATTTCAGATCATATCATTCATATCTTTAACACGATAATGGTCCATCAGATCGAAAATTTTTCTTTCTGAACATTCCTCCACGGGAATTTCAGTCAAGCAAGTTTTCAATTTGTCATCCCTTAACTTGATATACTGAGTCAAGTGTTAACAGTAGCACTTTGACAGCACAATCCACTAATCTCATAGTGATTTGCTGAAATCACTATCATCATTCCAGTTATGAATATCATCACAGGGATTCGTCCCATTCATCCTCATTGAGGTTTCGCTCAGCTTATTACACTTCAACCAATTTTCAGGAATCATCATTTTTCAATCAGAATCCAAATCAATTCATCAATTCTCAAACAGAATTAAAAATCATATCAACCACATTTGAATTCATCATCTGGATAGCATTAACGCTTATAATTTCAAGTCTTAGATTTACTCTTATATACTGTCAGTAAAGAGCTGCAGTTATACTCTCGGTATATACGGTAGTCACGGCCCTTGGAATTATAAGGTAAATACCATCATGTCTAGGCCTCAAGCAAGTCAGGGATTCTATATAATTGCGGTACTTCCATCTGAAGACCCAATTACCAATTTACGAATTTCAGTTTGAATATCAAATTGTATGAATTATATCACACAATTACAACCTTTTTTGTGCTTCTTGATAAATTTTTGACATATTTGGTTTCTCAGTTGATCTTTATTAGCCAAATGCTCTGATACCAACTGTGAGATCCCGGTCTCCACCGCGCAACGGATTCGGGGTACTAGCAGCGGAAGTAGCACTTCATGCGCGGGTCAGGGACCCACACTCGGGGCCTCACCCACGGATATCCGGACAAGAGACTAATCCGTCGGTTTGTCCAAAACCGAAACCGGAAAAACTTCCTTTACCCGGAAAGCATGGGCGATTCCACCAGGATAACTCTTAACTCTAACGTAGTCAAGATCATTACGGATCAACTGATCTGACTGCACCTTTAACGGTACTTGGTCAAATCAAGGAAGAAACTTGCACTTGGATCATTGGGATCAACGCTTTTTTCCCCATCAAGAGAGGCACAGCCGTTGATTCCTATCCATAGAACAATTTCTATCCGGGATTTACTTCATCTATCGTAATAATAGAAATTAAATCTCGATTTACGGATCCATCAGTCCAGCCTAACCCTATCCGATCCCATGGGTTAGCCAACCGCCCAACCACTGTAGTGATGGGATCCAATTTGGAATTTGGTTAAGTTTTGTCCCGGGTACCAAGGAAAAGAGTTCCAAGGCCCCCTAGCCGGAAGTTCATGCAAACATAAAATTAGGCACACCACTTACACACCCAATATGAAATTGCCTTATTCTTAGCATCAGCTAACTTTAAAACAATCCTTTAATGAAACCATAGTACCACTGATCACAGTCTTCCAAATTATCCGGTTGATTCTCAAATTTCCCATCATTCCTTCATCATCAGAGTATCTATGGCATCATTGGCAACTAGAACGCTCACCACCTGTCCACTCAGAGGCCGTTTCCATAGTTCCTAGCCCATAATACTCGGCAATATAATCATTTATCAAGATGGACTCTCGTTGAAGATCAGCAAGATCAACCAACAGATCCATATAAAAGAGCCATGGACTCATCCGTTGAGGACCAGCAAGGTCAGTCAACCAGATCCATGCCCGGTTTCACAAAACAACTCTTACTCCTTGTTCCAATATCTTCCTCGACGCACGCGTGGGTATCCTAGGCGACCCAGAGCCCGAGCACCGTATGGTCAGCACCCTCTAGGATCCTTCGCAGGTGACCTAGCGCTTCACTCATAGGCCGCTTCCTTGGTCCCTCATCCACCGTACCGGAAGCTCACCATTTTAATCGAACCGAGGCTGGTCAAGACCTCGGTCGACCTTGCTACGCGAGACGTCCTCCATTGACTCTCCGTCAGCAGTTGCAACTTTATCAGTTAGGTCTCCACGACCTTAATCACAAGACGGTCAAAATGCTTCCCCAGCATTCTTGACATAAAACAGCCATTTACAAACAGCATTTACAAACAGTTTACAAATACAGTTTCTATATTAACTCTCATTTTTCCACATTGTTCCTCATTAATCCACATTACTTATTCCACATTCCATTTATATGTGTGCTCATCCAATCACCTCATTTTCCATCTCTTCACTTCAAATTCCTTCACATCACATAACATATATTCACATCCATATCCACATCCATACATCCACATCCATATCCACATTCACATCCATACATCCACATCTACATGCTTATCTCCATTTTCACATCTTCATTTATACATCCACATCCCATATCCACATTCATACATACACATCCATATCCACATCCATACATCCACATCCACATCCACATTCACATCCATACATCCACATCTACCTGCTTACCTCCATTTTCACATCCTCATTTATACATCCACATCCCATATCCACATTCATACATACACATCCATACATCCACATCTACATCCACATACATACATACATCCACATCCACATTCCCATACATCCACATCTATACATCCACATTCCACATTCACATCTATACATCCACATCTACATTCACATTCACATACATCCACATCCCCATTCACATTCACATCTATACATCCACATCTACATCCACATACATACATACATCCACATCCACATTCCACATTCACATCTATACATCCACATTCACATACATCCACATCCACATTCCCATTCACATCTATACATCCACATCCATTCACATCTATACATCCACATCTACATCCACATTCACATCTATGCATATACATCTTCATGCATACATCCATTTTCACATTCATACATCCACTTTCACATTCATACATCCATACTCCCATCTCCACATCCACACATCCACATACATACATCCATTTCCACATTCATACATCCACTTTCACATTCATACATCCATACTCCCATCTCCACATCCACACATCCACATACATACATCCATTTCCACATTCCCATTCATGTAACCCCATATGTCTTCACATCTAATCTTTTACATCACATCCATTCTCGCCCTATCACAACCCATATACATCCTATTCTATCACATACACTTCTTACCTCATCTCATACACATCTTATCACATCTTAATACATCTTATCACCTCTTATCACCTCTTATACACCTCTTATCACATCCTATCACATCTCATATCTTATTTATAGAATACAAGAGATTTCTTATATTTGATATAAGATCTCTTTACACATTTACTTATGCATAAATTCCATTTAAGGAGATTAATACTTCCGAAGAAAAATCAATCTTTTATGCATCTTCCTATGCATAAATTCATGAAAATGACACTTTTGAATTAAAATTCAATCTTTTATGCATCTTCTTATGCATAAAGTCAATTTGGTAGGAATTACACTTTTAGAAATAAAGAATTTCTCTTATGCATCTAAGTTATGCATAAAGTCCATTTATGATGAAAATCACACTTTTTGTATAAAAAGAATATCTTTTATGCATACCTCCATGCATGAAATCCAATTATGATAAAAGTAACACTTTTATAATAAAATAATCAACTTTTATGCATACCTTTATGCATGAAATTCAATTATGATAAAAGTCACACTTTTATATAAAAATTTTCCTTTATGCATACTTCTATGCATGAAAATTAAAAATGATAAAAGTAACACTTTTGATATAAAAATTTTCCTTTATGCATACTTCTATGCATGAAAATTAAAAATGATAAAAGTAACACTTTTGATATAAAAATTTTCCTTTATGCATAATTAAAATTCAATTTCTCCATGATTATAATGAAATTCTTTCAATTAATCTAGGATGATAATTCCTAGAATATGGTAGGAAGTCCTCTTTTTATGCTTTGAATGAAATTATTTTATGCATAATTTTTATAAAAATTTTGCCATAGCTCTGCTGCTATGACTGATAAATCTCAATTTTTCTAAGGGATAAAGCTTATCATTAAGGAAAATAATTAAAATGATCTCTAATTGGATCATTAAACTATAATGGATTGAATCATCAATATGCATAAACTAAAAGTATAGAAAAAAGCCATTAATTTGGCCTCAAGCATAGCTTAATCTTGGGTTAAGGAAAAGCTTTATGAAAAGCTTGATTTGGATTGAGAATGGGTCATGAGTATGACCATTTCTTGAGTGAGAGAGAGAAATTACATAAAAATCATTAGAATTTAAACATAAATGAAAATTAACCTCAATAGCATTTATTAAATTATGTAACTCTTCACTACTATTCACCAATAAACTTCAATAGCATTTAAAAACAACATACCAATTAAGCTTCTCAAGCTTGAGAGGGGTTGAGAAGAGAGAAACATTAAGAAATTATAGAAAGATCAATATTCACTAATTACCTTACAACTTGCTTGATTCTTTGTTCACGGTAGAGGCCCCCAACCAATCAATTGGTTAAGTATGTTGATGGAGCCACTAATGGGGATTGAAGAAAGAGGGAAGCTCCAAAAACTAGTGAATTATTAAATGAATTCACAGTTGTTGGCTTAGGTGGAGTAGAGTAACGATGCATAAACACTATCTATTTTTCAACAAGGGGGAGGCTTCTATTTATAGGAAAAATTGAGCTCCTAACCAAACAAACTGATTCTAGAATTTTCTAAATCAGTTTGGTCAATATTTGACCATTTTTAGGTCAGTTAAGCTAACTTTTTGGAACTAGACTTAAATGAGGAGAGAGGAGAGATGAAATATCTCAATTTTATGAGTTTAAAACTCATTCAAGCATGTGAAATATGCACCTCCTTTAAAGAACTCCCTTTCCTTACATATGTCATATTTTTAATATTGCTCATAGTTTTTTACTAATAAACCTTGTACATTTTCAACTCTTCATCTTATGTGAAATATGCACCTCCTTTAAAGAACTCCTCTTCCTTACATATGTCATACTTTTAATATTGCTCATAATTTTTTACTAATAAACCTTGTACATTTTCAACTCTTCATCTTATGTGAAATATGCACCTCCTTTAAAGAACTCCCCTTCCTTACATATGTCATACTTTTAATATTGCTCATAATTTTTTTTACTAATAAACCTTGTACATTTTCAACTCTTCATCTTATGTGAAATATGCACCTCCTTTAAAGAACTCCTCTTCCTTACATATGTCATACTTTTAATATTGCTCATAATTTTTTACTAATAAACCTTGTACATTTTCAATTCTTCATCTTATGTGAAATATGCACCTCCTTTAAAGAACTCCTCTTCCTTACATATGTCATACTTTTAATATTGCTCATAATTTTTTTACTAATAAACCTTGTACATTTTCAACTCTTCATCTTATGTGAAATATGCACCTCCTTTAAAGAACTCCTCTTCCTTACATATGTCATACTTTTAATATTGCTCATAATTTTTTACTAATAAACCTTGTACATTTTCAACTCTTCACCTCATGTGAGCATTTACTCATTTTTGGGTATTTTCTTTTTACAAGTTGGATTTATCTCCTCCCTACACATGGATTGATGCTATTGGTCCATAGGAACCTTAATTGGACCATAGTCTAAAGATTTCTGAAAATCTAGACCCTTAGGCTAAGGTTCTTTATAGCTATTTTCAATTAATTCCAATTGCACATTGGAAAATTCTTTTTGAATTTCTGTTTCAGGGGAACTCATCTGAATTAGAAGAGATATTTTTCTATCCAAAAATATTCAAAATCTGAATATTCTCTCTCTAGAATATTTTTCTCTCTCTAGGCTAAAACAGATAGAAACAAGGTCTTTATATTTCTGAAGAGGGATTGATTACAGGGAAAGATACTAGACATCAAAAAGGGGGTGGGGGAGGAATCTTACATTCACCCTTGCTCATCTAAAAATCGTAAGAAAGGCCAAATTAGTTGGAAGCACTGTTGTCAATCTAACCACGGGGGAACCAGAATTAGTTATGGGGGGATGCCATGAAAGTACACATTCGAGAGAAGGTTTTGTCCTCCAGGATTTCGAGAGGATAAAATGAATGAATTTTTGAAGCTAACCCAAGAAAGGAAGACCCTAAAAGAATACCACCAAACTTTTGTTAAACTTCTCCAATTTGCTCTAGAGATGGATGAGGTAACTCTTCTCCATCGATTCATTTAAAAGCTTAATCTACCATTGAATAACCTCGTCAAGAATGCAAAACCATCCTCTATTTCAGAAGCCATAATTATAGCCAGAGGCTATGATAAAGCTTTTTTATATAGAAAGTGTCGAGAGAAGGACACGAGTCCTTCCATGTTAATCGTGAAGAGGTCCCCTAATCCAAGAGAGGAACATCAAGCCTACCCTTGGCTACAAGGAATCATGAGCTAGAGCAAAATTAGGTCAAGAAATAGGGATAGCAGGGTTAAAGATAACCGAATTCAACAAGTATTTCTGTGAGTAAATAGAAGAGGATTGGTGCAAGATTCATGTGAAGTAATGTGCATGATGAATAGAGGTATTCTATACTAAGATTATGAAATTGCTATCATAGGTTAGCTTGCATACAGGATTGATTCCCTAACGTTTTTCCATGACAATTGTGAAGTACCATATTACATGGGGGTATAGAATAAGGAATTTGAAGGTTCATATCATATGAGAGGTATATGGATGCATGAAATTAGGATAATTGGGCCAATTAACTTTGGAATAATAAAGATATTTTGGAGGCACAACAAAACGAGCCAAACACATGAAATAAGGGACTCTTTAAGAACACTGTATGTGTCTCTTTTAATATAGATTTCAATAAGGAAAGAGAGTGCACTCAGAGAAGAGTGAGGCAATAAGGCTAGAAACATTAGGAAAGTGTTAGAATAAAAATATTAGCTCCAAAAATCCTAAAAGAAATAAGAAGACAAGAATAGTTCTATTAAGAGATAAGTATCTCCAAAAATAGAAATTCGAATTTAGGTGATAAGAGGTCATATTTAGAGTTCTTTACATATTTAGAGTCCATGCATACTAAAAATGAGGAAAAGCAACGCGTTTCTAAAGATGGCATGTTTGCAGCTATATACAGACGTTTTTGCCTATTCTACCCGCGCCGCGGTGGCTTGTAGACTAGATGCCTTCCGGTTCTTTTGACCGATTATACGAGTATATTCTGAGTTCTTATCAGAGATTTATGGCCGAAACAGTTTGCTGCTTCTGTCAAGGTCTCTACACAAGAAAAACTGTAAGACGACAACAAGTAGCCTCAAGGTAATCCTAGAGCTTGAGATGTATATATATTTCTTCATTCTTATCTAATATCTTAGAAGAGAAGGTTAGATTGCTATGGTCTTTCGGAGGAAGAGACCAGAACTCCATAGCTTTTCTTTTAAATAAAGAATAGTATGCCGTAGCCTTGCAAGAGAAGGCTATTTTGCCATAGACCTTCGAAAGAGAGAAAAGTCACAGTACGAGTAAGAGGAGATAAATCTTGGGGATGATCGGATGATTTCAATCGTAAGAGAAGGTATTAGAAGACTCTATTCTCTTATGTCAAGTTCTAAAGCTCTTGTTAACGAGCAAAGGCAACGATAAACGATAAATTTCTGTAAGGTATATATATATTTTTTTATTTTATAATTATATATCATTCTTAGGGGTTGAGGTATGGCCTCGGCTTCTCTATTAATTGTTAATAGTGATCTATTTGATTGATTTACTAGTTAAAGTTTGTATTCTTTTAAACAACAGCATATGCCTTAATAAAGAATGTCTTATCGTAATCTCAAGTTGAAATGCTAAAATCTTTGTGAAAAGGATTGTTTTCTTAAGAAGGTAACATAGATTCTAGTCCTATGGTTTAGTTGAGTAAATGGATTGTTATCTTGGTTAAATTAGGTACAGGTACAACTCTCCCTGCCTTGATGCTGCACCGTTCTTGTGCTTGTATAGCCGGATGGCGGAGATGTTGGTAAGGCCCGGAGAGTTGGCCCATGGTATCCCTCATACCATTGGGAGAATAAGATTTGCCGATTGAGGCGGGTGATTGTGATGCTGCCTAGTTTTTAGGACCCAAGCTAGTGCGGTGAATCAGCCCACCCTAGTGCGGTGAATCAGCCACCCCTAGTGCGTAGACATCCCTCTGAGGGGCGGAAGAATGGAGCGATGGAGCCTGAGAGGGCGACATGCTGTCGCCTTGAGTCCTCTCGCCACCAGCGGCCCGACGATGAGGTGTATGATTCCAGACAAACATGGGTCTAACTTGGGATGTGCGATTCCCAGAGGATACAATGAAAGAAGCAAGTTCACCCTTGCTCATCTAAAATCGTAAGAAAGGCCAAATTAGTTGGAAGCACTGTTGTCAATCTAACCACGGGGGAACCAGAATTAGTTATGGGGGGATGCCATGAAAGTACACATTCGAGAGAAGGTTTTGTCCTCCAGGATTTCGAGAGGATAAAATGAATGAATTTTTGGAGCTAACCCAAGAAAGGAAGACCCTAAAAGAATACCACCAAACTTTTGTTAAACTTCTCCAATTTGCTCTAGAGATGGATGAGGTAACTCTTCTCCATCGATTCATTTAAAAGCTTAATCTACCATTGAATAACCTCGTCAAGAATGCAAAACCATCCTCTATTTCAGAAGCCATAATTATAGCCAGAGGCTATGATAAAGCTTTTTTATATAGAAAGTGTCGAGAGAAGGACACGAGTCCTTCCATGTTAATCGTGAAGAGGTCCCCTAATCCAAGAGATGAACATCAAGCCTACCCTTGGCTACAAGGAATCATGAGCTAGAGCAAAATTAGGTCAAGAAATAGGGATAGCAGGGTTAAAGATAACCGAATTCAACAAGTATTTCTGTGAGTAAATAGAAGAGGATTGGTGCAAGATTCATGTGAAGTAATGTGCATGATGAATAGAGGTATTCTATACTAAGATTATGAAATTGCTATCATAGGTTAGCTTGCATAAAGGATTGATTCCCTAACGTTTTTCCATGACAATTGTGAAGTACCATATTACATGGGGGTATAGAATAAGGAATTTGAAGGTTCATATCATATGAGAGGTATATGGATGCATGAAATTAGGATAATTGGGCCAATTAACTTTGGAATAATAAAGATATTTTGGAGGCACAACAAAACGAGCCAAACACATGAAATAAGGGACTCTTTAAGAACACTGTATGTGTCTCTTTTAATATAGATTTCAATAAGGAAAGAGAGTGCACTCAGAGAAGAGTGAGGCAATAAGGCTAGAAACATTAGGAAAGTGTTAGAATAAAAATATTAGCTCCAAAAATCCTAAAAGAAATAAGAAGACAAGAATAGTTCTATTAAGAGATAAGTATCTCCAAAAATAGAAATTCGAATTTAGGTGATAAGAGGTCATATTTAGAGTTCTTTACATATTTAGAGTCCATGCATACTAAAAATGAGGAAAAGCAACGCGTTTCTAAAGATGGCATGTTTGCAGCTATATACAGACGTTTTTGCCTATTCTACCCGCGCCGCGGTGGCTTGTAGACTAGATGCCTTCCGGTTCTTTTGACCGATTATACGAGTATATTCTGAGTTCTTATCAGAGATTTATGGCCGAAACAGTTTGCTGCTTCTGTCAAGGTCTCTACACAAGAAAAACTGTAAGACGACAACAAGTAGCCTCAAGGTAATCCTAGAGCTTGAGATGTATATATATTTCTTCATTCTTATCTAATATCTTAGAAGAGAAGGTTAGATTGCTATGGTCTTTCGGAGGAAGAGACCAGAACTCCATAGCTTTTCTTTTAAATAAAGAATAGTATGCCGTAGCCTTGCAAGAGAAGGCTATTTTGCCATAGACCTTCGAAAGAGAGAAAAGTCACAGTACGAGTAAGAGGAGATAAATCTTGGGGATGATCGGATGATTTCAATCGTAAGAGAAGGTATTAGAAGACTCTATTCTCTTATGTCAAGTTCTAAAGCTCTTGTTAACGAGCAAAGGCAACGATAAACGATAAATTTCTGTAAGGTATATATATATTTTTTTATTTTATAATTATATATCATTCTTAGGGGTTGAGGTATGGCCTCGGCTTCTCTATTAATTGTTAATAGTGATCTATTTGATTGATTTACTAGTTAAAGTTTGTATTCTTTTAAACAACAGCATATGCCTTAATAAAGAATGTCTTATCGTAATCTCAAGTTGAAATGCTAAAATCTTTGTGAAAAGGATTGTTTTCTTAAGAAGGTAACATAGATTCTAGTCCTATGGTTTAGTTGAGTAAATGGATTGTTATCTTGGTTAAATTAGGTACAGGTACAACTCTCCCTGCCTTGATGCTGCGCCGTTCTTGTGCTTGTATAGCCGGATGGCGGAGATGTTGGTAAGGCCCGGCGGAGAGTTGGCCCATGGTATCCCTCATACCATTGGGAGAATAAGATTTGCCGATTGAGGCGGGTGATTGTGATGCTGCCTAGTTTTTAGGACCCAAGCTAGTGCGGTGAATCAGCCCACCCTAGTGCGGTGAATCAGCCACCCCTAGTGCGTAGACATCCCTCTGAGGGGCGGAAGAATGGAGCGATGGACCCTGAGAGGGCCAAATGCTGTCGCCTTGAGTCCTCTCGCCACCAGCGGCCCGACGATGAGGTGTATGATTCCAGACAAACATGGGTCTAACTTGGGATGTGCGATTCCTAGAGGATACAATGAAAGAAGCAAGTTCACCCTTGCTCATCTAAAAATCGTAAGAAAGGCCAAATTAGTTGGAAGCACTGTTGTCAATCTAACCACGGGGGAACCAGAATTAGTTATGGGGGGATGCCATGAAAGTACACATTCGAGAGAAGGTTTTGTCCTCCAGGATTTCGAGAGGATAAAATGAATGAATTTTTGGAGCTAACCCAAGAAAGGAAGACCCTAAAAGAATACCACCAAACTTTTGTTAAACTTCTCCAATTTGCTCTAGAGATGGATGAGGTAACTCTTCTCCATCGATTCATTTAAAAGCTTAATCTACCATTGAATAACCTCGTCAAGAATGCAAAACCATCCTCTATTTCAGAAGCCATAATTATAGCCAGAGGCTATGATAAAGCTTTTTTATATAGAAAGTGTCGAGAGAAGGACACGAGTCCTTCCATGTTAATCGTGAAGAGGTCCCCTAATCCAAGAGAGGAACATCAAGCCTACCCTTGGCTACAAGGAATCATGAGCTAGAGCAAAATTAGGTCAAGAAATAGGGATAGCAGGGTTAAAGATAACCGAATTCAACAAGTATTTCTGTGAGTAAATAGAAGAGGATTGGTGCAAGATTCATGTGAAGTAATGTGCATGATGAATAGAGGTATTCTATACTAAGATTATGAAATTGCTATCATAGGTTAGCTTGCATAAAGGATTGATTCCCTAACGTTTTTCCATGACAATTGTGAAGTACCATATTACATGGGGGTATAGAATAAGGAATTTGAAGGTTCATATCATATGAGAGGTATATGGATGCATGAAATTAGGATAATTGGGCCAATTAACTTTGGAATAATAAAGATATTTTGGAGGCACAACAAAACGAGCCAAACACATGAAATAAGGGACTCTTTAAGAACACTGTATGTGTCTCTTTTAATATAGATTTCAATAAGGAAAGAGAGTGCACTCAGAGAAGAGTGAGGCAATAAGGCTAGAAACATTAGGAAAGTGTTAGAATAAAAATATTAGCTCCAAAAATCCTAAAAGAAATAAGAAGACAAGAATAGTTCTATTAAGAGATAAGTATCTCCAAAAATAGAAATTCGAATTTAGGTGATAAGAGGTCATATTTAGAGTTCTTTACATATTTAGAGTCCATGCATACTAAAAATGAGGAAAAGCAACGCGTTTCTAAAGATGGCATGTTTGCAGCTATATACAGACGTTTTTGCCTATTCTACCCGCGCCGCGGTGGCTTGTAGACTAGATGCCTTCCGGTTCTTTTGACCGATTATACGAGTATATTCTGAGTTCTTATCAGAGATTTATGGCCGAAACAGTTTTCTGCTTCTGTCAAGGTCTCTACACAAGAAAAACTGTAAGACGACAACAAGTAGCCTCAAGGTAATCCTAGAGCTTGAGATGTATATATATTTCTTCATTCTTATCTAATATCTTAGAAGAGAAGGTTAGATTGCTATGGTCTTTCGGAGGAAGAGACCAGAACTCCATAGCTTTTCTTTTAAATAAAGAATAGTATGCCGTAGCCTTGCAAGAGAAGGCTATTTTGCCATAGACCTTCGAAAGAGAGAAAAGTCACAGTACGAGTAAGAGGAGATAAATCTTGGGGATGATCGGATGATTTCAATCGTAAGAGAAGGTATTAGAAGACTCTATTCTCTTATGTCAAGTTCTAAAGCTCTTGTTAACGAGCAAAGGCAACGATAAACGATAAATTTCTGTAAGGTATATATATATTTTTTTATTTTATAATTATATATCATTCTTAGGGGTTGAGGTATGGCCTCGGCTTCTCTATTAATTGTTAATAGTGATCTATTTGATTGATTTACTAGTTAAAGTTTGTATTCTTTTAAACAACAGCATATGCCTTAATAAAGAATGTCTTATCGTAATCTCAAGTTGAAATGCTAAAATCTTTGTGAAAAGGATTGTTTTCTTAAGAAGGTAACATAGATTCTAGTCCTATGGTTTAGTTGAGTAAATGGATTGTTATCTTGGTTAAATTAGGTACAGGTACAACTCTCCCTGCCTTGATGCTGCGCCGTTCTTGTGCTTGTATAGCCGGATGGCGGAGATGTTGGTAAGGCCCGGAGAGTTGGCCCATGGTATCCCTCATACCATTGGGAGAATAAGATTTGCCGATTGAGGCGGGTGATTGTGATGCTGCCTAGTTTTTAGGACCCAAGCTAGTGCGATGAATCAGCCCACCCTAGTGTGCGGTGAATCAGCCACCCCTAGTGCGTAGACATCCCTCTGTGAGGGGCGGAAGAATGGAGCGATGGAGCCTGAGAGGGCGACATGCTGTCGCCTTGAGTCCTCTCGCCACCAGCGGCCCGACGATAAGGTGTATGATTCCAGACAAACATGGGTCTAACTTGGGATGTGGGATTCCCAGAGGATACAATGAAAGAAGCAAGTTCACCCTTGCTCATCTAAAAATCGTAAGAAAGGCCAAATTAGTTGGAAGCACTGTTGTCAATCTAACCACGGGGGAACCAGAATTAGTTATGGGGGGATGCCATGAAAGTACACATTCGAGAGAAGGTTTTGTCCTCCAGGATTTCGAGAGGATAAAATGAATGAATTTTTGGAGCTAACCCAAGAAAGGAAGACCCTAAAAGAATACCACCAAACTTTTGTTAAACTTCTCCAATTTGCTCTAGAGATGGATGAGGTAACTCTTCTCCATCGATTCATTTAAAAGCTTAATCTACCATTGAATAACCTCGTCAAGAATGCAAAACCATCCTCTATTTCAGAAGCCATAATTATAGCCAGAGGCTATGATAAAGTTTTTTTATATAGAAAGTGTCGAGAGAAGGACACGAGTCCTTCCATGTTAATCGTGAAGAGGTCCCCTAATCCAAGAGAGGAACATCAAGCCTACCCTTGGCTACAAGGAATCATGAGCTAGAGCAAAATTAGGTCAAGAAATAGGGATAGCAGGGTTAAAGATAACCGAATTCAACAAGTATTTCTGTGAGTAAATAGAAGAGGATTGGTGCAAGATTCATGTGAAGTAATGTGCATGATGAATAGAGGTATTCTATACTAATATTATTATATTTTTTTATTTTATAATTATATATCATTCTTAGGGGTTGAGGTATGGCCTCGGCTTCTCTATTAATTGTTAATAGTGATCTATTTGATTGATTTACTAGTTAAAGTTTGTATTCTTTTAAACAACAGCATATGCCTTAATAAAGAATGTCTTATCGTAATCTCAAGTTGAAATGCTAAAATCTTTGTGAAAAGGATTGTTTTCTTAAGAAGGTAACATAGATTCTAGTCCTATGGTTTAGTTGAGTAAATGGATTGTTATCTTGGTTAAATTAGGTACAGGTACAACTCTCCCTGCCTTGATGCTGCGCCGTTCTTGTGCTTGTATAGCCGGATGGCGGAGATGTTGGTAAGGCCCGGAGAGTTGGCCCATGGTATCCCTCATACCATTGGGAGAATAAGATTTGCCGATTGAGGCGGGTGATTGTGATGCTGCCTAGTTTTTAGGACCCAAGCTAGTGCGGTGAATCAGCCCACCCTAGTGCGGTGAATCAGCCACCCCTAGTGCGTAGACATCCCTCTGAGGGGCGGAAGAATGGAGCGATGGAGCCTGAGAGGGCGACATGCTGTCGCCTTGAGTCCTCTCGCCACCAGCGGCCCGACGATGAGGTGTATGATTCCAGACAAACATAAGTCTAACTTGGGATGTGCGATTCCCAGAGGATACAATGAAAGAAGCAAGTTCACCCTTGCTCATCTAAAAATCGTAAGAAAGGCCAAATTAGTTGGAAGCACTGTTGTCAATCTAACCACGGGGGAACCAGAATTAGTTATGGGGGGATGCCATGAAAGTACACATTCGAGAGAAGGTTTTGTCCTCCAGGATTTCGAGAGGATAAAATGAATGAATTTTTGGAGCTAACCCAAGAAAGGAAGACCCTAAAAGAATACCACCAAACTTTTGTTAAACTTCTCCAATTTGCTCTAGAGATGGATGAGGTAACTCTTCTCCATCAATTCATTTAAAAGCTTAATCTACCATTGAATAACCTCGTCAAGAATGCAAAACCATCCTCTATTTCAGAAGCCATAATTATAGCCAGAGGCTATGATAAAGTTTTTTTATATAGAAAGTGTCGAGAGAAGGACACGAGTCCTTCCATGTTAATCGTGAAGAGGTCCCCTAATCCAAGAGAGGAACATCAAGCCTACCCTTGGCTACAAGGAATCATGAGCTAGAGCAAAATTAGGTCAAGAAATAGGGATAGCAGGGTTAAAGATAACCGAATTCAACAAGTATTTCTGTGAGTAAATAGAAGAGGATTGGTGCAAGATTCATGTGAAGTAATGTGCATGATGAATAGAGGTATTCTATACTAAGATTATGAAATTGCTATCATAGGTTAGCTTGCATAAAGGATTGATTCCCTAACGTTTTTCCATGACAATTGTGAAGTACCATATTACATGGGGGTATAGAATAAGGAATTTGAAGGTTCATATCATATGAGAGGTATATGGATGCATGAAATTAGGATAATTGGGCCAATTAACTTTGGAATAATAAAGATATTTTGGAGGCACAACAAAACGAGCCAAACACATGAAATAAGGGACTCTTTAAGAACACTGTATGTGTCTCTTTTAATATAGATTTCAATAAGGAAAGAGAGTGCACTCAGAGAAGAGTGAGGCAATAAGGCTAGAAACATTAGGAAAGTGTTAGAATAAAAATATTAGCTCCAAAAATCCTAAAAGAAATAAGAAGACAAGAATAGTTCTATTAAGAGATAAGTATCTCCAAAAATAGAAATTCGAATTTAGGTGATAAGAGGTCATATTTAGAGTTCTTTACATATTTAGAGTCCATGCATACTAAAAATGAGGAAAAGCAACGCGTTTCTAAAGATGGCATGTTTGCAGCTATATACAGACGTTTTTGCCTATTCTACCCGCGCCGCGGTGGCTTGTAGACTAGATGCCTTCCGGTTCTTTTGACCGATTATACGAGTATATTCTGAGTTCTTATCAGAGATTTATGGCCGAAACAGTTTGCTGCTTCTGTCAAGGTCTCTACACAAGAAAAACTGTAAGACGACAACAAGTAGCCTCAAGGTAATCCTAGAGCTTGAGATGTATATATATTTCTTCATTCTTATCTAATATCTTAGAAGAGAAGGTTAGATTGCTATGGTCTTTCGGAGGAAGAGACCAGAACTCCATAGCTTTTCTTTTAAATAAAGAATAGTATGCCGTAGCCTTGCAAGAGAAGGCTATTTTGCCATAGACCTTCGAAAGAGAGAAAAGTCACAGTACGAGTAAGAGGAGATAAATCTTGGGGATGATCGGATGATTTCAATCGTAAGAGAAGGTATTAGAAGACTCTATTCTCTTATGTCAAGTTCTAAAGCTCTTGTTAACGAGCAAAGGCAACGATAAACGATAAATTTCTGTAAGGTATATATATATTTTTTTATTTTATAATTATATATCATTCTTAGGGGTTGAGGTATGGCCTCGGCTTCTCTATTAATTGTTAATAGTGATCTATTTGATTGATTTACTAGTTAAAGTTTGTATTCTTTTAAACAACAGCATATGCCTTAATAAAGAATGTCTTATCGTAATCTCAAGTTGAAATGCTAAAATCTTTGTGAAAAGGATTGTTTTCTTAAGAAGGTAACATAGATTCTAGTCCTATGGTTTAGTTGAGTAAATGGATTGTTATCTTGGTTAAATTAGGTACAGGTACAACTCTCCCTGCCTTGATGCTGCGCCGTTCTTGTGCTTGTATAGCCGGATGGCGGAGATGTTGGTAAGGCCCGGAGAGTTGGCCCATGGTATCCCTCATACCATTGGGAGAATAAGATTTGCCGATTGAGGCGGGTGATTGTGATGCTGCCTAGTTTTTAGGACCCAAGCTAGTGCGGTGAATCAGCCCACCCTAGTGCGGTGAATCACCCACCCCTAGTGCGTAGACATCCCTCTGAGGGGCGGAAGAATGGAGCGATGGAGCCTGAGAGGGCGACATGCTGTCGCCTTGAGTCCTCTCGCCACCAGCGGCCCGACGATGAGGTGTATGATTCCAGACAAACATGGGTCTAACTTGGGATGTGCGATTCCCAGAGGATACAATGAAAGAAGCAAGTTCACCCTTGCTCATCTAAAAATCGTAAGAAAGGCCAAATTAGTTGGAAGCACTGTTGTCAATCTAACCACGGGGGAACCAGAATTAGTTATGGGGGGATGCCATGAAAGTACACATTCGAGAGAAGGTTTTGTCCTCCAGGATTTCGAGAGGATAAAATGAATGAATTTTTGGAGCTAACCCAAGAAAGGAAGACCCTAAAAGAATACCACCAAACTTTTGTTAAACTTCTCCAATTTTCTCTAGAGATGGATGAGGTAACTCTTCTCCATCGATTCATTTAAAAGCTTAATCTACCATTGAATAACCTCGTCAAGAATGCAAAACCATCCTCTATTTCAGAAGCCATAATTATAGCCAGAGGCTATGATAAAGTTTTTTTATATAGAAAGTGTCGAGAGAAGGACACGCGTCCTTCCATGTTAATCGTGAAGAGGTCCCCTAATCCAAGAGAGGAACATCAAGCCTACCCTTGGCTACAAGGAATCATGAGCTAGAGCAAAATTAGGTCAAGAAATAGGGATAGCAGGGTTAAAGATAACCGAATTCAACAAGTATTTCTGTGAGTAAATAGAAGAGGATTGGTGCAAGATTCATGTGAAGTAATGTGCATGATGAATAGAGGTATTCTATACTAAGATTATGAAATTGCTATCATAGGTTAGCTTGCATAAAGGATTGATTCCCTAACGTTTTTCCATGACAATTGTGAAGTACCATATTACATGGGGGTATAGAATAAGGAATTTGAAGGTTCATATCATATGAGAGGTATATGGATGCATGAAATTAGGATAATTGGGCCAATTAACTTTGGAATAATAAAGATATTTTGGAGGCACAACAAAACGAGCCAAACACATGAAATAAGGGACTCTTTAAGAACACTGTATGTGTCTCTTTTAATATAGATTTCAATAAGGAAAGAGAGTGCACTCAGAGAAGAGTGAGGCAATAAGGCTAGAAACATTAGGAAAGTGTTAGAATAAAAATATTAGCTCCAAAAATCCTAAAAGAAATAAGAAGACAAGAATAGTTCTATTAAGAGATAAGTATCTCCAAAAATAGAAATTCGAATTTAGGTGATAAGAGGTCATATTTAGAGTTCTTTACATATTTAGAGTCCATGCATACTAAAAATGAGGAAAAGCAACGCGTTTCTAAAGATGGCATGTTTGCAGCTATATACAGACGTTTTTGCCTATTCTACCCGCGCCGCGGTGGCTTGTAGACTAGATGCCTTCCGGTTCTTTTGACCGATTATACGAGTATATTCTGAGTTCTTATCAGAGATTTATGGCCGAAACAGTTTGCTGCTTCTGTCAAGGTCTCTACACAAGAAAAACTGTAAGACGACAACAAGTAGCCTCAAGGTAATCCTAGAGCTTGAGATGTATATATATTTCTTCATTCTTATCTAATATCTTAGAAGAGAAGGTTAGATTGCTATGGTCTTTCGGAGGAAGAGACCAGAACTCCATAGCTTTTCTTTTAAATAAAGAATAGTATGCCGTAGCCTTGCAAGAGAAGGCTATTTTGCCATAGACCTTCGAAAGAGAGAAAAGTCACAGTACGAGTAAGAGGAGATAAATCTTGGGGATGATCGGATGATTTCAATCGTAAGAGAAGGTATTAGAAGACTCTATTCTCTTATGTCAAGTTCTAAAGCTCTTGTTAACGAGCAAAGGCAACGATAAACGATAAATTTCTGTAAGGTATATATATATTTTTTTATTTTATAATTATATATCATTCTTAGGGGTTGAGGTATGGCCTCGGCTTCTCTATTAATTGTTAATAGTGATCTATTTGATTGATTTACTAGTTAAAGTTTGTATTCTTTTAAACAACAGCATATGCCTTAATAAAGAATGTCTTATCGTAATCTCAAGTTGAAATGCTAAAATCTTTGTGAAAAGGATTGTTTTCTTAAGAAGGTAACATAGATTCTAGTCCTATGGTTTAGTTGAGTAAATGGATTGTTATCTTGGTTAAATTAGGTACAGGTACAACTCTCCCTGCCTTGATGCTGCGCCGTTCTTGTGCTTGTATAGCCGGATGGCGGAGATGTTGGTAAGGCCCGGAGAGTTGGCCCATGGTATCCCTCATACCATTGGGAGAATAAGATTTGCCGATTGAGGCGGGTGATTGTGATGCTGCCTAGTTTTTAGGACCCAAGCTAGTGCGGTGAATCAGCCCACCCTAGTGCGGTGAATCAGCCACCCCTAGTGCGTAGACATCCCTCTGAGGGGCGGAAGAATGGAGCGATGGAGCCTGAGAGGGTGACATGCTGTCGCCTTGAGTCCTCTCGCCACCAGCGGCCCGACGATGAGGTGTATGATTCCAGACAAACATGGGTCTAACTTGGGATGTGGGATTCCCAGAGGATACAATGAAAGAAGCAAGTTCACCCTTGCTCATCTAAAAATCGTAAGAAAGGCCAAATTAGTTGGAAGCACTGTTGTCAATCTAACCACGGGGGAACCAGAATTAGTTATGGGGGGATGCCATGAAAGTACACATTCGAGAGAAGGTTTTGTCCTCCAGGATTTCGAGAGGATAAAATGAATGAATTTTTGGAGCTAACCCAAGAAAGGAAGACCCTAAAAGAATACCACCAAACTTTTGTTAAACTTCTCCAATTTTCTCTAGAGATGGATGAGGTAACTCTTCTCCATCGATTCATTTAAAAGCTTAATCTACCATTGAATAACCTCGTCAAGAATGCAAAACCATCCTCTATTTCAGAAGCCATAATTATAGCCAGAGGCTATGATAAAGTTTTTTTATATAGAAAGTGTCGAGAGAAGGACACGCGTCCTTCCATGTTAATCGTGAAGAGGTCCCCTAATCCAAGAGAGGAACATCAAGCCTACCCTTGGCTACAAGGAATCATGAGCTAGAGCAAAATTAGGTCAAGAAATAGGGATAGCAGGGTTAAAGATAACCGAATTCAACAAGTATTTCTGTGAGTAAATAGAAGAGGATTGGTGCAAGATTCATGTGAAGTAATGTGCATGATGAATAGAGGTATTCTATACTAAGATTATGAAATTGCTATCATAGGTTAGCTTGCATAAAGGATTGATTCCCTAACGTTTTTCCATGACAATTGTGAAGTACCATATTACATGGGGGTATAGAATAAGGAATTTGAAGGTTCATATCATATGAGAGGTATATGGATGCATGAAATTAGGATAATTGGGCCAATTAACTTTGGAATAATAAAGATATTTTGGAGGCACAACAAAACGAGCCAAACACATGAAATAAGGGTTTCTTTAAGAACACTGTATGTGTCTCTTTTAATATAGATTTCAATAAGGAAAGAGAGTGCACTCAGAGAAGAGTGAGGCAATAAGGCTAGAAACATTAGGAAAGTGTTAGAATAAAAATATTAGCTCCAAAAATCCTAAAAGAAATAAGAAGACAAGAATAGTTCTATTAAGAGATAAGTATCTCCAAAAATAGAAATTCGAATTTAGGTGATAAGAGGTCATATTTAGAGTTCTTTACATATTTAGAGTCCATGCATACTAAAAATGAGGAAAAGCAACGCGTTTCTAAAGATGGCATGTTTGCAGCTATATACAGACGTTTTTGCCTATTCTACCCGCGCCGCGGTGGCTTGTAGACTAGATGCCTTCCGGTTCTTTTGACCGATTATACGAGTATATTCTGAGTTCTTATCAGAGATTTATGGCCGAAACAGTTTGCTGCTTCTGTCAAGGTCTCTACACAAGAAAAACTGTAAGACGACAACAAGTAGCCTCAAGGTAATCCTAGAGCTTGAGATGTATATATATTTCTTCATTCTTATCTAATATCTTAGAAGAGAAGGTTAGATTGCTATGGTCTTTCGGAGGAAGAGACCAGAACTCCATAGCTTTTCTTTTAAATAAAGAATAGTATGCCGTAGCCTTGCAAGAGAAGGCTATTTTGCCATAGACCTTCGAAAGAGAGAAAAGTCACAGTACGAGTAAGAGGAGATAAATCTTGGGGATGATCGGATGATTTCAATCGTAAGAGAAGGTATTAGAAGACTCTATTCTCTTATGTCAAGTTCTAAAGCTCTTGTTAACGAGCAAAGGCAACGATAAACGATAAATTTCTGTAAGGTATATATATATTTTTTTTTATTTTATAATTATATATCATTCTTAGGGGTTGAGGTATGGCCTCGGCTTCTCTATTAATTGTTAATAGTGATCTATTTGATTGATTTACTAGTTAAAGTTTGTATTCTTTTAAACAACAGCATATGCCTTAATAAAGAATGTCTTATCGTAATCTCAAGTTGAAATGCTAAAATCTTTGTGAAAAGGATTGTTTTCTTAAGAAGGTAACATAGATTCTAGTCCTATGGTTTAGTTGAGTAAATGGATTGTTATCTTGGTTAAATTAGGTACAGGTACAACTCTCCCTGCCTTGATCCTGCGCCGTTCTTGTCCTTGTATAGCCGGATGGCGGAGATGTTGGTAAGGCCCGGAGAGTTGGCCCATGGTATCCCTCATACCATTGGGAGAATAAGATTTGCCGATTGAGGCGGGTGATTGTGATGCTGCCTAGTTTTTAGGACCCAAGCTAGTGCGGTGAATCAGCCCACCCTAGTGCGGTGAATCAGCCACCCCTAGTGCGTAGACATCCCTCTGAGGGGCGGAAGAATGGAGCGATGGAGCCTGAGAGGGCGACATGCTGTCGCCTTGAGTCCTCTCGCCACCAGCGGCCCGACGATGAGGTGTATGATTCCAGACAAACATGGGTCTAACTTGGGATGTGGGATTCCCAGAGGATACAATGAAAGAAGCAAGTTCACCCTTGCTCATCTAAAAATCGTAAGAAAGGCCAAATTAGTTGGAAGCACTATTGTCAATCTAACCACGGGGGAACCAGAATTAGTTATGGGGGGATGCCATGAAAGTACACATTCGAGAGAAGGTTTTGTCCTCCAGGATTTCGAGAGGATAAAATGAATGAATTTTTGGAGCTAACCCAAGAAAGGAAGACCCTAAAAGAATACCACCAAACTTTTGTTAAACTTCTCCAATTTGCTCTAGAGATGGATGAGGTAACTCTTCTCCATCGATTCATTTAAAAGCTTAATCTACCATTGAATAACCTCGTCAAGAATGCAAAACCATCCTCTATTTCAGAAGCCATAATTATAGCCAGAGGCTATGATAAAGCTTTTTTATATAGAAAGTGTCGAGAGAAGGACACGAGTCCTTCCATGTTAATCGTGAAGAGGTCCCCTAATCCAAGAGAGGAACATCAAGCCTACCCTTGGCTACAAGGAATCATGAGCTAGAGCAAAATTAGGTCAAGAAATAGGGATAGCAGGGTTAAAGATAACCGAATTCAACAAGTATTTCTGTGAGTAAATAGAAGAGGATTGGTGCAAGATTCATGTGAAGTAATGTGCATGATGAATAGAGGTATTCTATACTAAGATTATGAAATTGCTATCATAGGTTAGCTTGCATAAAGGATTGATTCCCTAACGTTTTTCCATGACAATTGTGAAGTACCATATTACATGGGGGTATAGAATAAGGAATTTGAAGGTTCATATCATATGAGAGGTATATGGATGCATGAAATTAGGATAATTGGGCCAATTAACTTTGGAATAATAAAGATATTTTGGAGGCACAACAAAACGAGCCAAACACATGAAATAAGGGACTCTTTAAGAACACTGTATGTGTCTCTTTTAATATAGATTTCAGTAAGGAAAGAGAGTGCACTCAGAGAAGAGTGAGGCAATAAGGCTAGAAACATTAGGAAAGTGTTAGAATAAAAATATTAGCTCCAAAAATCCTAAAAGAAATAAGAAGACAAGAATAGTTCTATTAAGAGATAAGTATCTCCAAAAATAGAAATTCGAATTTAGGTGATAAGAGGTCATATTTAGAGTTCTTTACATATTTAGAGTCCATGCATACTAAAAATGAGGAAAAGCAACGCGTTTCTAAAGATGGCATGTTTGCAGCTATATACAGACGTTTTTGCCTATTCTACCCGCGCCGTGGTGGCTTGTAGACTAGATGCCTTCCGGTTCTTTTGACCGATTATACGAGTATATTCTGAGTTCTTATCAGAGATTTATGGCCGAAACAGTTTGCTGCTTCTGTCAAGGTCTCTACACAAGAAAAACTGTAAGACGACAACAAGTAGCCTCAAGGTAATCCTAGAGCTTGAGATGTATATATATTTCTTCATTCTTATCTAATATCTTAGAAGAGAAGGTTAGATTGCTATGGTCTTTCGGAGGAAGAGACCAGAACTCCATAGCTTTTCTTTTAAATAAAGAATAGTATGCCGTAGCCTTGCAAGAGAAGGCTATTTTGCCATAGACCTTCGAAAGAGAGAAAAGTCACAGTACGAGTAAGAGGAGATAAATCTTGGGGATGATCGGATGATTTCAATCGTAAGAGAAGGTATTAGAAGACTCTATTCTCTTATGTCAAGTTCTAAAGCTCTTGTTAACGAGCAAAGGCAACGATAAACGATAAATTTCTGTAAGGTATATATATATTTTTTTGTTTTATAATTATATATCATTCTTAGGGGTTGAGGTATGGCCTCGGCTTCTCTATTAATTGTTAATAGTGATCTATTTGATTGATTTACTAGTTAAAGTTTGTATTCTTTTAAACAACAGCATATGCCTTAATAAAGAATGTCTTATCGTAATCTCAAGTTGAAATGCTAAAATCTTTGTGAAAAGGATTGTTTTCTTAAGAAGGTAACATAGATTCTAGTCCTATGGTTTAGTTGAGTAAATGGATTGTTATCTTGGTTAAATTAGGTACAGGTACAACTCTCCCTGCCTTGATGCTGCGCCGTTCTTGTGCTTGTATAGCCGGATGGCGGAGATGTTGGTAAGGCCCGGAGAGTTGGCCCATGGTATCCCTCATACCATTGGGAGAATAAGATTTGCCGATTGAGGCGGGTGATTGTGATGCTGCCTAGTTTTTAGGACCCAAGCTAGTGCGGTGAATCAGCCCACCCTAGTGCGGTGAATCACCCACCCCTAGTGCGTAGACATCCCTCTGAGGGGCGGAAGAATGGAGCGATGGAGCCTGAGAGGGCGACATGCTGTCGCCTTGAGTCCTCTCGCCACCAGCGGCCCGACGATGAGGTGTATGATTCCAGACAAACATGGGTCTAACTTGGGATGTGCGATTCCCAGAGGATACAATGAAAGAAGCAAGTTCACCCTTGCTCATCTAAAAATCGTAAGAAAGGCCAAATTAGTTGGAAGCACTGTTGTCAATCTAACCACGGGGGAACCAGAATTAGTTATGGGGGGATGCCATGAAAGTACACATTCGAGAGAAGGTTTTGTCCTCCAGGATTTCGAGAGGATAAAATGAATGAATTTTTGGAGCTAACCCAAGAAAGGAAGACCCTAAAAGAATACCACCAAACTTTTGTTAAACTTCTCCAATTTTCTCTAGAGATGGATGAGGTAACTCTTCTCCATCGATTCATTTAAAAGCTTAATCTACCATTGAATAACCTCGTCAAGAATGCAAAACCATCCTCTATTTCAGAAGCCATAATTATAGCCAGAGGCTATGATAAAGTTTTTTTATATAGAAAGTGTCGAGAGAAGGACACGCGTCCTTCCATGTTAATCGTGAAGAGGTCCCCTAATCCAAGAGAGGAACATCAAGCCTACCCTTGGCTACAAGGAATCATGAGCTAGAGCAAAATTAGGTCAAGAAATAGGGATAGCAGGGTTAAAGATAACCGAATTCAACAAGTATTTCTGTGAGTAAATAGAAGAGGATTGGTGCAAGATTCATGTGAAGTAATGTGCATGATGAATAGAGGTATTCTATACTAAGATTATGAAATTGCTATCATAGGTTAGCTTGCATAAAGGATTGATTCCCTAACGTTTTTCCATGACAATTGTGAAGTACCATATTACATGGGGGTATAGAATAAGGAATTTGAAGGTTCATATCATATGAGAGGTATATGGATGCATGAAATTAGGATAATTGGGCCAATTAACTTTGGAATAATAAAGATATTTTGGAGGCACAACAAAACGAGCCAAACACATGAAATAAGGGACTCTTTAAGAACACTGTATGTGTCTCTTTTAATATAGATTTCAGTAAGGAAAGAGAGTGCACTCAGAGAAGAGTGAGGCAATAAGGCTAGAAACATTAGGAAAGTGTTAGAATAAAAATATTAGCTCCAAAAATCCTAAAAGAAATAAGAAGACAAGAATAGTTCTATTAAGAGATAAGTATCTCCAAAAATAGAAATTCGAATTTAGGTGATAAGAGGTCATATTTAGAGTTCTTTACATATTTAGAGTCCATGCATACTAAAAATGAGGAAAAGCAACGCGTTTCTAAAGATGGCATGTTTGCAGCTATATACAGACGTTTTTGCCTATTCTACCCGCGCCGCGGTGGCTTGTAGACTAGATGCCTTCCGGTTCTTTTGACCGATTATACGAGTATATTCTGAGTTCTTATCAGAGATTTATGGCCGAAACAGTTTGCTGCTTCTGTCAAGGTCTCTACACAAGAAAAACTGTAAGACGACAACAAGTAGCCTCAAGGTAATCCTAGAGCTTGAGATGTATATATATTTCTTCATTCTTATCTAATATCTTAGAAGAGAAGGTTAGATTGCTATGGTCTTTCGGAGGAAGAGACCAGAACTCCATAGCTTTTCTTTTAAATAAAGAATAGTATGCCGTAACCTTGCAAGAGAAGGCTATTTTGCCATAGACCTTCGAAAGAGAGAAAAGTCACAGTACGAGTAAGAGGAGATAAATCTTGGGGATGATCGGATGATTTCAATCGTAAGAGAAGGTATTAGAAGACTCTATTCTCTTATGTCAAGTTCTAAAGCTCTTGTTAACGAGCAAAGGCAACGATAAACGATAAATTTCTGTAAGGTATATATATATTTTTTTGTTTTATAATTATATATCATTCTTAGGGGTTGAGGTATGGCCTCGGCTTCTCTATTAATTGTTAATAGTGATCTATTTGATTGATTTACTAGTTAAAGTTTGTATTCTTTTAAACAACAGCATATGCCTTAATAAAGAATGTCTTATCGTAATCTCAAGTTGAAATGCTAAAATCTTTGTGAAAAGGATTGTTTTCTTAAGAAGGTAACATAGATTCTAGTCCTATGGTTTAGTTGAGTAAATGGATTGTTATCTTGGTTAAATTAGGTACAGGTACAACTCTCCCTGCCTTGATGCTGCGCCGTTCTTGTGCTTGTATAGCCGGATGGCGGAGATGTTGGTAAGGCCCGGAGAGTTGGCCCATGGTATCCCTCATACCATTGGGAGAATAAGATTTGCCGATTGAGGCGGGTGATTGTGATGCTGCCTAGTTTTTAGGACCCAAGCTAGTGCGATGAATCAGCCCACCCTAGTGTGCGGTGAATCAGCCACCCCTAGTGCGTAGACATCCCTCTGAGGGGCGGAAGAATGGAGCGATGGAGCCTGAGAGGGCGACATGCTGTCGCCTTGAGTCCTCTCGCCACCAGCGGCCCGACGATGAGGTGTATGATTCCAGACAAACATGGGTCTAACTTGGGATGTGGGATTCCCAGAGGATACAATGAAAGAAGCAAGTTCACCCTTGCTCATCTAAAAATCGTAAGAAAGGCCAAATTAGTTGGAAGCACTGTTGTCAATCTAACCACGGGGAACCAGAATTAGTTATGGGGGGATGCCATGAAAGTACACATTCGAGAGAAGGTTTTGTCCTCCAGGATTTCGAGAGGATAAAATGAATGAATTTTTGGAGCTAACCCAAGAAAGGAAGACCCTAAAAGAATACCACCAAACTTTTGTTAAACTTCTCCAATTTGCTCTAAAGATGGATGAGGTAACTCTTCTCCATCGATTCATTTAAAAGCTTAATCTACCATTGAATAACCTCGTCAAGAATGCAAAACCATCCTCTATTTCAGAAGCCATAATTATAGCCAGAGGCTATGATAAAGTTTTTTTATATAGAAAGTGTCGAGAGAAGGACACGAGTCCTTCCATGTTAATCGTGAAGAGGTCCCCTAATCCAAGAGAGGAACATCAAGCCTACCCTTGGCTACAAGGAATCATGAGCTAGAGCAAAATTAGGTCAAGAAATAGGGATAGCAGGGTTAAAGATAACCGAATTCAACAAGTATTTCTGTGAGTAAATAGAAGAGGATTGGTGCAAGATTCATGTGAAGTAATGTGCATGATGAATAGAGGTATTCTATACTAAGATTATGAAATTGCTATCATAGGTTAGCTTGCATAAAGGATTGATTCCCTAACGTTTTTCCATGACAATTGTGAAGTACCATATTACATGGGGGTATAGAATAAGGAATTTGAAGGTTCATATCATATGAGAGGTATATGGATGCATGAAATTAGGATAATTGGGCCAATTAACTTTGGAATAATAAAGATATTTTGGAGGCACAACAAAACGAGCCAAACACATGAAATAAGGGACTCTTTAAGAACACTGTATGTGTCTCTTTTAATATAGATTTCAGTAAGGAAAGAGAGTGCACTCAGAGAAGAGTGAGGCAATAAGGCTAGAAACATTAGGAAAGGGTTAGAATAAAAATATTAGCTCCAAAAATCCTAAAAGAAATAAGAAGACAAGAATAGTTCTATTAAGAGATAAGTATCTCCAAAAATAGAAATTCGAATTTAGGTGATAAGAGGTCATATTTAGAGTTCTTTACATATTTAGAGTCCATGCATACTAAAAATGAGGAAAAGCAACGCGTTTCTAAAGATGGCATGTTTGCAGCTATATACAGACCTTTTTGCCTATTCTACCCGCGCCGCGGTGGCTTGTAGACTAGATGCCTTCCGGTTCTTTTGACCGATTATACGAGTATATTCTGAGTTCTTATCAGAGATTTATGGCCGAAACAGTTTGCTGCTTCTGTCAAGGTCTCTACACAAGAAAAACTGTAAGACGACAACAAGTAGCCTCAAGGTAATCCTAGAGCTTGAGATGTATATATATCCCTTCATTCTTATCTAATATCTTAGAAGAGAAGGTTAGATTGCTATGGTCTTTCGGAGGAAGAGACCAGAACTCCATAGCTTTTCTTTTAAATAAAGAATAGTATGCCGTAGCCTTGCAAGAGAAGGCTATTTTGCCATAGACCTTCGAAAGAGAGAAAAGTCACAGTACGAGTAAGAGGAGATAAATCTTGGGGATGATCGGATGATTTCAATCGTAAGAGAAGGTATTAGAAGACTCTATTCTCTTATGTCAAGTTCTAAAGCTCTTGTTAACGAGCAAAGGCAACGATAAACGATAAATTTCTGTAAGGTATATATATATTTTTTTGTTTTATAATTATATATCATTCTTAGGGGTTGAGGTATGGCCTCGGCTTCTCTATTAATTGTTAATAGTGATCTATTTGATTGATTTACTAGTTAAAGTTTGTATTCTTTTAAACAACAGCATATGCCTTAATAAAGAATGTCTTATCGTAATCTCAAGTTGAAATGCTAAAATCTTTGTGAAAAGGATTGTTTTCTTAAGAAGGTAACATAGATTCTAGTCCTATGGTTTAGTTGAGTAAATGGATTGTTATCTTGGTTAAATTAGGTACAGGTACAACTCTCCCTGCCTTGATGCTGCGCCGTTCTTGTGCTTGTATAGCCGGATGGCGGAGATGTTGGTAAGGCCCGGAGAGTTGGCCCATGGTATCCCTCATACCATTGGGAGAATAAGATTTGCCGATTGAGGCGGGTGATTGTGATGCTGCCTAGTTTTTAGGACCCAAGCTAGTGCGATGAATCAGCCCACCCTAGTGTGCGGTGAATCAGCCACCCCTAGTGCGTAGACATCCCTCTGAGGGGCGGAAGAATGGAGCGATGGAGCCTGAGAGGGCGACATGCTGTCGCCTTGAGTCCTCTCGCCACCAGCGGCCCGACGATGAGGTGTATGATTCCAGACAAACATGGGTCTAACTTGGGATGTGCGATTCCCAGAGGATACAATGAAAGAAGCAAGTTCACCCTTGCTCATCTAAAAATCGTAAGAAAGGCCAAATTAGTTGGAAGCACTGTTGTCAATCTAACCACGGGGAACCAGAATTAGTTATGGGGGGATGCCATGAAAGTACACATTCGAGAGAAGGTTTTGTCCTCCAGGATTTCGAGAGGATAAAATGAATGAATTTTTGGAGCTAACCCAAGAAAGGAAGACCCTAAAAGAATACCACCAAACTTTTGTTAAACTTCTCCAATTTGCTCTAGAGATGGATGAGGTAACTCTTCTCCATCGATTCATTTAAAAGCTTAATCTACCATTGAATAACCTCGTCAAGAATGCAAAACCATCCTCTATTTCAGAAGCCATAATTATAGCCAGAGGCTATGATAAAGTTTTTTTATATAGAAAGTGTCGAGAGAAGGACACGAGTCCTTCCATGTTAATCGTGAAGAGGTCCCCTAATCCAAGAGAGGAACATCAAGCCTACCCTTGGCTACAAGGAATCATGAGCTAGAGCAAAATTAGGTCAAGAAATAGGGATAGGAGGGTTAAAGATAACCGAATTCAACAAGTATTTCTGTGAGTAAATAGAAGAGGATTGGTGCAAGATTCATGTGAAGTAATGTGCATGATGAATAGAGGTATTCTATACTAAGATTATGAAATTGCTATCATAGGTTAGCTTGCATAAAGGATTGATTCCCTAACGTTTTTCCATGACAATTGTGAAGTACCATATTACATGGGGGTATAGAATAAGGAATTTGAAGGTTCATATCATATGAGAGGTATATGGATGCATGAAATTAGGATAATTGGGCCAATTAACTTTGGAATAATAAAGATATTTTGGAGGCACAACAAAACGAGCCAAACACATGAAATAAGGGACTCTTTAAGAACACTGTATGTGTCTCTTTTAATATAGATTTCAGTAAGGAAAGAGAGTGCACTCAGAGAAGAGTGAGGCAATAAGGCTAGAAACATTAGGAAAGGGTTAGAATAAAAATATTAGCTCCAAAAATCCTAAAAGAAATAAGAAGACAAGAATAGTTCTATTAAGAGATAAGTATCTCCAAAAATAGAAATTCGAATTTAGGTGATAAGAGGTCATATTTAGAGTTCTTTACATATTTAGAGTCCATGCATACTAAAAATGAGGAAAAGCAACGCGTTTCTAAAGATGGCATGTTTGCAGCTATATACAGACGTTTTTGCCTATTCTACCCGCGCCGCGGTGGCTTGTAGACTAGATGCCTTCCGGTTCTTTTGACCGATTATACGAGTATATTCTGAGTTCTTATCAGAGATTTATGGCCGAAACAGTTTGCTGCTTCTGTCAAGGTCTCTACACAAGAAAAACTGTAAGACGACAACAAGTAGCCTCAAGGTAATCCTAGAGCTTGAGATGTATATATATTTCTTCATTCTTATCTAATATCTTAGAAGAGAAGGTTAGATTGCTATGGTCTTTCGGAGGAAGAGACCAGAACTCCATAGCTTTTCTTTTCAATAAAGAATAGTATGCCGTAGCCTTGCAAGAGAAGGCTATTTTGCCATAGACCTTCGAAAGAGAGAAAAGTCACAGTACGAGTAAGAGGAGATAAATCTTGGGGATGATCGGATGATTTCAATCGTAAGAGAAGGTATTAGAAGACTCTATTCTCTTATGTCAAGTTCTAAAGCTCTTGTTAACGAGCAAAGGCAACGATAAACGATAAATTTCTGTAAGGTATATATATATTTTTTTATTTTATAATTATATATCATTCTTAGGGGTTGAGGTATGGCCTCGGCTTCTCTATTAATTGTTAATAGTGATCTATTTGATTGATTTACTAGTTAAAGTTTGTATTCTTTTAAACAACAGCATATGCCTTAATAAAGAATGTCTTATCGTAATCTCAAGTTGAAATGCTAAAATCTTTGTGAAAAGGATTGTTTTCTTAAGAAGGTAACATAGATTCTAGTCCTATGGTTTAGTTGAGTAAATGGATTGTTATCTTGGTTAAATTAGGTACAGGTACAACTCTCCCTGCCTTGATGCTGCGCCGTTCTTGTGCTTGTATAGCCGGATGGCGGAGATGTTGGTAAGGCCCGGAGAGTTGGCCCATGGTATCCCTCATACCATTGGGAGAATAAGATTTGCCGATTGAGGCGGGTGATTGTGATGCTGCCTAGTTTTTAGGACCCAAGCTAGTGCGGTGAATCAGCCCACCCTAGTGCGGTGAATCAGCCACCCCTAGTTCGTAGACATCCCTCTGAGGGGCGGAAGAATGGAGCGATGGAGCCTGAGAGGGCGACATGCTGTCGCCTTGAGTCCTCTCGCCACCAGCGGCCCGACGATGAGGTGTATGATTCCAGACAAACATGGGTCTAACTTGGGATGTGCGATTCCCAGAGGATACAATGAAAGAAGCAAGTTCACCCTTGCTCATCTAAAAATCGTAAGAAAGGCCAAATTAGTTGGAAGCACTGTTGTCAATCTAACCACGGGGGAACCAGAATTAGTTATGGGGGGATGCCATGAAAGTACACATTCGAGAGAAGGTTTTGTCCTCCAGGATTTCGAGAGGATAAAATGAATGAATTTTTGAAGCTAACCCAAGAAAGGAAGACCCTAAAAGAATACCACCAAACTTTTGTTAAACTTCTCCAATTTGCTCTAGAGATGGATGAGGTAACTCTTCTCCATCGATTCATTTAAAAGCTTAATCTACCATTGAATAACCTCGTCAAGAATGCAAAACCATCCTCTATTTCAGAAGCCATAATTATAGCCAGAGGCTATGATAAAGCTTTTTTATATAGAAAGTGTCGAGAGAAGGACACGAGTCCTTCCATGTTAATCGTGAAGAGGTCCCCTAATCCAAGAGAGGAACATCAAGCCTACCCTTGGCTACAAGGAATCATGAGCTAGAGCAAAATTAGGTCAAGAAATAGGGATAGCAGGGTTAAAGATAACCGAATTCAACAAGTATTTCTGTGAGTAAATAGAAGAGGATTGGTGCAAGATTCATGTGAAGTAATGTGCATGATGAATAGAGGTATTCTATACTAAGATTATGAAATTGCTATCATAGGTTAGCTTGCATAAAGGATTGATTCCCTAACGTTTTTCCATGACAATTGTGAAGTACCATATTACATGGGGGTATAGAATAAGGAATTTGAAGGTTCATATCATATGAGAGGTATATGGATGCATGAAATTAGGATAATTGGGCCAATTAACTTTGGAATAATAAAGATATTTTGGAGGCACAACAAAACGAGCCAAACACATGAAATAAGGGACTCTTTAAGAACACTGTATGTGTCTCTTTTAATATAGATTTCAGTAAGGAAAGAGAGTGCACTCAGAGAAGAGTGAGGCAATAAGGCTAGAAACATTAGGAAAGTGTTAGAATAAAAATATTAGCTCCAAAAATCCTAAAAGAAATAAGAAGACAAGAATAGTTCTATTAAGAGATAAGTATCTCCAAAAATAGAAATTCGAATTTAGGTGATAAGAGGTCATATTTAGAGTTCTTTACATATTTAGAGTCCATGCATACTAAAAATGAGGAAAAGCAACGCGTTTCTAAAGATGGCATGTTTGCAGCTATATACAGACGTTTTTGCCTATTCTACCCGCGCCGCGGTGGCTTGTAGACTAGATGCCTTCCGGTTCTTTTGACCGATTATACGAGTATATTCTGAGTTCTTATCAGAGATTTTTGGCCGAAACAGTTTGCTGCTTCTGTCAAGGTCTCTACACAAGAAAAACTGTAAGACGACAACAAGTAGCCTCAAGGTAATCCTAGAGCTTGAGATGTATATATATTTCTTCATTCTTATCTAATATCTTAGAAGAGAAGGTTAGATTGCTATGGTCTTTCGGAGGAAGAGACCAGAACTCCATAGCTTTTCTTTTAAATAAAGAATAGTATGCCGTAGCCTTGCAAGAGAAGGCTATTTTGCCATAGACCTTCGAAAGAGAGAAAAGTCACAGTACGAGTAAGAGGAGATAAATCTTGGGGATGATCGGATGATTTCAATCGTAAATGAAGGTATTAGAAGACTCTATTCTCTTATGTCAAGTTCTAAAGCTCTTGTTAACGAGCAAAGGCAACGATAAACGATAAATTTCTGTAAGGTATATATATATTTTTTTGTTTTATAATTATATATCATTCTTAGGGGTTGAGGTATGGCCTCGGCTTCTCTATTAATTGTTAATAGTGATCTATTTGATTGATTTACTAGTTAAAGTTTGTATTCTTTTAAACAACAGCATATGCCTTAATAAAGAATGTCTTATCGTAATCTCAAGTTGAAATGCTAAAATCTTTGTGAAAAGGATTGTTTTCTTAAGAAGGTAACATAGATTCTAGTCCTATGGTTTAGTTGAGTAAATGGATTGTTATCTTGGTTAAATTAGGTACAGGTACAACTCTCCTTGCCTTGATGCTGCGCCGTTCTTGTGCTTGTATAGCCGGATGGCGGAGATGTTGGTAAGGCCCGGAGAGTTGGCCCATGGTATCCCTCATACCATTGGGAGAATAAGATTTGCCGATTGAGGCGGGTGATTGTGATGCTGCCTAGTTTTTAGGACCCAAGCTAGTGCGGTGAATCAGCCCACCCTAGTGCGGTGAATCAGCCACCCCTAGTGCGTAGACATCCCTCTGAGGGGCGGAAGAATGGAGCGATGGAGCCTGAGAGGGCGACATGCTGTCGCCTTGAGTCCTCTCGCCACCAGCGGCCCGACGATGAGGTGTATGATTCCAGACAAACATGGGTCTAACTTGGGATGTGGGATTCCCAGAGGATACAATGAAAGAAGCAAGTTCACCCTTGCTCATCTAAAAATCGTAAGAAAGGCCAAATTAGTTGGAAGCACTGTTGTCAATCTAACCACGGGGGAACCAGAATTAGTTATGGGGGGATGCCATGAAAGTACACATTCGAGAGAAGGTTTTGTCCTCCAGGATTTCGAGAGGATAAAATGAATGAATTTTTGGAGCTAACCCAAGAAAGGAAGACCCTAAAAGAATACCACCAAACTTTTGTTAAACTTCTCCAATTTTCTCTAGAGATGGATGAGGTAACTCTTCTCCATCGATTCATTTAAAAGCTTAATCTACCATTGAATAACCTCGTCAAGAATGCAAAACCATCCTCTATTTCAGAAGCCATAATTATAGCCAGAGGCTATGATAAAGTTTTTATATATAGAAAGTGTCGAGAGAAGGACACGAGTCCTTCCATGTTAATCGTGAAGAGGTCCCCTAATCCAAGAGAGGAACATCAAGCCTACCCTTGGCTACAAGGAATCATGAGCTAGAGCAAAATTAGGTCAAGAAATAGGGATAGCAGGGTTAAAGATAACCGAATTCAACAAGTATTTCTGTGAGTAAATAGAAGAGGATTGGTGCAAGATTCATGTGAAGTAATGTGCATGATGAATAGAGGTATTCTATACTAAGATTATGAAATTGCTATCATAGGTTAGCTTGCATAAAGGATTGATTCCCTAACGTTTTTCCATGACAATTGTGAAGTACCATATTACATGGGGGTATAGAATAAGGAATTTGAAGGTTCATATCATATGAGAGGTATATGGATGCATGAAATTAGGATAATTGGGCCAATTAACTTTGGAATAATAAAGATATTTTGGAGGCACAACAAAACGAGCCAAACACATGAAATAAGGGACTCTTTAAGAACACTGTATGTGTCTCTTTTAATATAGATTTCAGTAAGGAAAGAGAGTGCACTCAGAGAAGAGTGAGGCAATAAGGCTAGAAACATTAGGAAAGTGTTAGAATAAAAATATTAGCTCCAAAAATCCTAAAAGAAATAAGAAGACAAGAATAGTTCTATTAAGAGATAAGTATCTCCAAAAATAGAAATTCGAATTTAGGTGATAAGAGGTCATATTTAGAGTTCTTTACATATTTAGAGTCCATGCATACTAAAAATGAGGAAAAGCAACGCGTTTCTAAAGATGGCATGTTTGCAGCTATATACAGACGTTTTTGCCTATTCTACCCGCGCCGCGGTGGCTTGTAGACTAGATGCCTTCCGGTTCTTTTGACCGATTATACGAGTATATTCTGAGTTCTTATCAGAGATTTATGGCCGAAACAGTTTGCTGCTTCTGTCAAGGTCTCTACACAAGAAAAACTGTAAGACGACAACAAGTAGCCTCAAGGTAATCCTAGAGCTTGAGATGTATATATATTTCTTCATTCTTATCTAATATCTTAGAAGAGAAGGTTAGATTGCTATGGTCTTTCGGAGGAAGAGACCAGAACTCCATAGCTTTTCTTTTAAATAAAGAATAGTATGCCGTAGCCTTGCAAGAGAAGGCTATTTTGCCATAGACCTTCGAAAGAGAGAAAAGTCACAGTACGAGTACGAGGAGATAAATCTTGGGGATGATCGGATGATTTCAATCGTAAGAGAAGGTATTAGAAGACTCTATTCTCTTATGTCAAGTTCTAAAGCTCTTGTTAACGAGCAAAGGCAACGATAAACGATAAATTTCTGTAAGGTATATATATATATTTTTTTATTTTATAATTATATATCATTCTTAGGGGTTGAGGTATGGCCTCGGCTTCTCTATTAATTGTTAATAGTGATCTATTTGATTGATTTACTAGTTAAAGTTTGTATTCTTTTAAACAACAGCATATGCCTTAATAAAGAATGTCTTATCGCCATAATCTCAAGTTGAAATGCTAAAATCTTTGTGAAAAGGATTGTTTTCTTAAGAAGGTAACATAGATTCTAGTCCTATGGTTTAGTTGAGTAAATGGATTGTTATCTTGGTTAAATTAGGTACAGGTACAACTCTCCCTGCCTTGATGCTGCGCCGTTCTTGTGCTTGTATAGCCGGATGGCGGAGATGTTGGTAAGGCCCGGAGAGTTGGCCCATGGTATCCCTCATACCATTGGGAGAATAAGATTTGCCGATTGAGGCGGGTGATTGTGATGCTGCCTAGTTTTTAGGACCCAAGCTAGTGCGGTGAATCAGCCCACCCTAGTGCGGTGAATCAGCCACCCCTAGTGCGTAGACATCCCTCTGAGGGGCGGAAGAATGGAGCGATGGAGCCTGAGAGGGCGACATGCTGTCGCCTTGAGTCCTCTCGCCACCAGCGGCCCGACGATGAGGTGTATGATTCCAGACAAACATGGGTCTAACTTGGGATGTGGGATTCCCAGAGGATACAATGAAAGAAGCAAGTTCACCCTTGCTCATCTAAAAATCGTAAGAAAGGCCAAATTAGTCGGAAGCACTGTTGTCAATCTAACCACGGGGGAACCAGAATTAGTTATGGGGGGATGCCATGAAAGTACACATTCGAGAGAAGGTTTTGTCCTCCAGGATTTCGAGAGGATAAAATGAATGAATTTTTGGAGCTAACCCAAGAAAGGAAGACCCTAAAAGAATACCACCAAACTTTTGTTAAACTTCTCCAATTTGCTCTAGAGATGGATGAGGTAACTCTTCTCCATCGATTCATTTAAAAGCTTAATCTACCATTGAATAACCTCGTCAAGAATGCAAAACCATCCTCTATTTCAGAAGCCATAATTATAGCCAGAGGCTATGATAAAGCTTTTTTATATAGAAAGTGTCGAGAGAAGGACACGAGTCCTTCCATGTTAATCGTGAAGAGGTCCCCTAATCCAAGAGAGGAACATCAAGCCTACCCTTGGCTACAAGGAATCATGAGCTAGAGCAAAATTAGGTCAAGAAATAGGGATAGCAGGGTTAAAGATAACCGAATTCAACAAGTATTTCTGTGAGTAAATAGAAGAGGATTGGTGCAAGATTCATGTGAAGTAATGTGCATGATGAATAGAGGTATTCTATACTAAGATTATGAAATTGCTATCATAGGTTAGCTTGCATAAAGGATTGATTCCCTAACGTTTTTCCATGACAATTGTGAAGTACCATATTACATGGGGGTATAGAATAAAGAATTTGAAGGTTCATATCATATGAGAGGTATATGGATGCATGAAATTAGGATAATTGGGCCAATTAACTTTGGAATAATAAAGATATTTTGGAGGCACAACAAAACGAGCCAAACACATGAAATAAGGGACTCTTTAAGAACACTGTATGTGTCTCTTTTAATATAGATTTCAGTAAGGAAAGAGAGTGCACTCAGAGAAGAGTGAGGCAATAAGGCTAGAAACATTAGGAAAGTGTTAGAATAAAAATATTAGCTCCAAAAATCCTAAAAGAAATAAGAAGACAAGAATAGTTCTATTAAGAGATAAGTATCTCCAAAAATAGAAATTCGAATTTAGGTGATAAGAGGTCATATTTAGAGTTCTTTACATATTTAGAGTCCATGCATACTAAAAATGAGGAAAAGCAACGCGTTTCTAAAGATGGCATGTTTGCAGCTATATACAGACGTTTTTGCCTATTCTACCCGCGCCGCGGTGGCTTGTAGACTAGATGCCTTCCGGTTCTTTTGACCGATTATACGAGTATATTCTGAGTTCTTATCAGAGATTTATGGCCGAAACAGTTTGCTGCTTCTGTCAAGGTCTCTACACAAGAAAAACTGTAAGACGACAACAAGTAGCCTCAAGGTAATCCTAGAGCTTGAGATGTATATATATTTCTTCATTCTTATCTAATATCTTAGAAGAGAAGGTTAGATTGCTATGGTCTTTCGGAGGAAGAGACCAGAACTCCATAGCTTTTCTTTTAAATAAAGAATAGTATGCCGTAGCCTTGCAAGAGAAGGCTATTTTGCCATAGACCTTCGAAAGAGAGAAAAGTCACAGTACGAGTAAGAGGAGATAAATCTTGGGGATGATCGGATGATTTCAATCGTAAGAGAAGGTATTAGAAGACTCTATTCTCTTATGTCAAGTTCTAAAGCTCTTGTTAACGAGCAAAGGCAACGATAAACGATAAATTTCTGTAAGGTATATATATATTTTTTTGTTTTATAATTATATATCATTCTTAGGGGTTGAGGTATGGCCTCGGCTTCTCTATTAATTGTTAATAGTGATCTATTTGATTGATTTACTAGTTAAAGTTTGTATTCTTTTAAACAACAGCATATGCCTTAATAAAGAATGTCTTATCGTAATCTCAAGTTGAAATGCTAAAATCTTTGTGAAAAGGATTGTTTTCTTAAGAAGGTAACATAGATTCTAGTCCTATGGTTTAGTTGAGTAAATGGATTGTTATCTTGGTTAAATTAGGTACAGGTACAACTCTCCCTGCCTTGATGCTGCGCCGTTCTTGTGCTTGTATAGCCGGATGGCGGAGATGTTGGTAAGGCCCGGAGAGTTGGCCCATGGTATCCCTCATACCATTGGGAGAATAAGATTTGCCGATTGAGGCGGGTGATTGTGATGCTGCCTAGTTTTTAGGACCCAAGCTAGTGCGATGAATCAGCCCACCCTAGTGTGCGGTGAATCAGCCACCCCTAGTGCGTAGACATCCCTCTGAGGGGCGGAAGAATGGAGCGATGGAGCCTGAGAGGGCGACATGCTGTCGCCTTGAGTCCTCTCGCCACCAGCGGCCCGACGATGAGGTGTATGATTCCAGACAAACATGGGTCTAACTTGGGATGTGGGATTCCCAGAGGATACAATGAAAGAAGCAAGTTCACCCTTGCTCATCTAAAAATCGTAAGAAAGGCCAAATTAGTTGGAAGCACTGTTGTCAATCTAACCACGGGGAACCAGAATTAGTTATGGGGGGATGCCATGAAAGTACACATTCGAGAGAAGGTTTTGTCCTCCAGGATTTCGAGAGGATAAAATGAATGAATTTTTGGAGCTAACCCAAGAAAGGAAGACCCTAAAAGAATACCACCAAACTTTTGTTAAACTTCTCCAATTTGCTCTAGAGATGGATGAGGTAACTCTTCTCCATCGATTCATTTAAAAGCTTAATCTACCATTGAATAACCTCGTCAAGAATGCAAAACCATCCTCTATTTCAGAAGCCATAATTATAGCCAGAGGCTATGATAAAGTTTTTTTATATAGAAAGTGTCGAGAGAAGGACACGAGTCCTTCCATGTTAATCGTGAAGAGGTCCCCTAATCCAAGAGAGGAACATCAAGCCTACCCTTGGCTACAAGGAATCATGAGCTAGAGCAAAATTAGGTCAAGAAATAGGGATAGCAGGGTTAAAGATAACCGAATTCAACAAGTATTTCTGTGAGTAAATAGAAGAGGATTGGTGCAAGATTCATGTGAAGTAATGTGCATGATGAATAGAGGTATTCTATACTAAGATTATGAAATTGCTATCATAGGTTAGCTTGCATAAAGGATTGATTCCCTAACGTTTTTCCATGACAATTGTGAAGTACCATATTACATGGGGGTATAGAATAAGGAATTTGAAGGTTCATATCATATGAGAGGTATATGGATGCATGAAATTAGGATAATTGGGCCAATTAACTTTGGAATAATAAAGATATTTTGGAGGCACAACAAAACGAGCCAAACACATGAAATAAGGGACTCTTTAAGAACACTGTATGTGTCTCTTTTAATATAGATTTCAGTAAGGAAAGAGAGTGCACTCAGAGAAGAGTGAGGCAATAAGGCTAGAAACATTAGGAAAGTGTTAGAATAAAAATATTAGCTCCAAAAATCCTAAAAGAAATAAGAAGACAAGAATAGTTCTATTAAGAGATAAGTATCTCCAAAAATAGAAATTCGAATTTAGGTGATAAGAGGTCATATTTAGAGTTCTTTACATATTTAGAGTCCATGCATACTAAAAATGAGGAAAAGCAACGCGTTTCTAAAGATGGCATGTTTGCAGCTATATACAGACGTTTTTGCCTATTCTACCCGCGCCGCGGTGGCTTGTAGACTAGATGCCTTCCGGTTCTTTTGACCGATTATACGAGTATATTCTGAGTTCTTATCAGAGATTTATGGCCGAAACAGTTTGCTGCTTCTGTCAAGGTCTCTACACAAGAAAAACTGTAAGACGACAACAAGTAGCCTCAAGGTAATCCTAGAGCTTGAGATGTATATATATTTCTTCATTCTTATCTAATATCTTAGAAGAGAAGGTTAGATTGCTATGGTCTTTCGGAGGAAGAGACCAGAACTCCATAGCTTTTCTTTTAAATAAAGAATAGTATGCCGTAACCTTGCAAGAGAAGGCTATTTTGCCATAGACCTTCGAAAGAGAGAAAAGTCACAGTACGAGTAAGAGGAGATAAATCTTGGGGATGATCGGATGATTTCAATCGTAAGAGAAGGTATTAGAAGACTCTATTCTCTTATGTCAAGTTCTAAAGCTCTTGTTAACGAGCAAAGGCAACGATAAACGATAAATTTCTGTAAGGTATATATATATTTTTTTGTTTTATAATTATATATCATTCTTAGGGGTTGAGGTATGGCCTCGGCTTCTCTATTAATTGTTAATAGTGATCTATTTGATTGATTTACTAGTTAAAGTTTGTATTCTTTTAAACAACAGCATATGCCTTAATAAAGAATGTCTTATCGTAATCTCAAGTTGAAATGCTAAAATCTTTGTGAAAAGGATTGTTTTCTTAAGAAGGTAACATAGATTCTAGTCCTATGGTTTAGTTGAGTAAATGGATTGTTATCTTGGTTAAATTAGGTACAGGTACAACTCTCCCTGCCTTGATGCTGCGCCGTTCTTGTGCTTGTATAGCCGGATGGCGGAGATGTTGGTAAGGCCCGGAGAGTTGGCCCATGGTATCCCTCATACCATTGGGAGAATAAGATTTGCCGATTGAGGCGGGTGATTGTGATGCTGCCTAGTTTTTAGGACCCAAGCTAGTGCGATGAATCAGCCCACCCTAGTGTGCGGTGAATCAGCCACCCCTAGTGCGTAGACATCCCTCTGAGGGGCGGAAGAATGGAGCGATGGAGCCTGAGAGGGCGACATGCTGTCGCCTTGAGTCCTCTCGCCACCAGCGGCCCGACGATGAGGTGTATGATTCCAGACAAACATGGGTCTAACTTGGGATGTGGGATTCCCAGAGGATACAATGAAAGAAGCAAGTTCACCCTTGCTCATCTAAAAATCGTAAGAAAGGCCAAATTAGTTGGAAGCACTGTTGTCAATCTAACCACGGGGAACCAGAATTAGTTATGGGGGGATGCCATGAAAGTACACATTCGAGAGAAGGTTTTGTCCTCCAGGATTTCGAGAGGATAAAATGAATGAATTTTTGGAGCTAACCCAAGAAAGGAAGACCCTAAAAGAATACCACCAAACTTTTGTTAAACTTCTCCAATTTGCTCTAAAGATGGATGAGGTAACTCTTCTCCATCGATTCATTTAAAAGCTTAATCTACCATTGAATAACCTCGTCAAGAATGCAAAACCATCCTCTATTTCAGAAGCCATAATTATAGCCAGAGGCTATGATAAAGTTTTTTTATATAGAAAGTGTCGAGAGAAGGACACGAGTCCTTCCATGTTAATCGTGAAGAGGTCCCCTAATCCAAGAGAGGAACATCAAGCCTACCCTTGGCTACAAGGAATCATGAGCTAGAGCAAAATTAGGTCAAGAAATAGGGATAGCAGGGTTAAAGATAACCGAATTCAACAAGTATTTCTGTGAGTAAATAGAAGAGGATTGGTGCAAGATTCATGTGAAGTAATGTGCATGATGAATAGAGGTATTCTATACTAAGATTATGAAATTGCTATCATAGGTTAGCTTGCATAAAGGATTGATTCCCTAACGTTTTTCCATGACAATTGTGAAGTACCATATTACATGGGGGTATAGAATAAGGAATTTGAAGGTTCATATCATATGAGAGGTATATGGATGCATGAAATTAGGATAATTGGGCCAATTAACTTTGGAATAATAAAGATATTTTGGAGGCACAACAAAACGAGCCAAACACATGAAATAAGGGACTCTTTAAGAACACTGTATGTGTCTCTTTTAATATAGATTTCAGTAAGGAAAGAGAGTGCACTCAAAGAAGAGTGAGGCAATAAGGCTAGAAACATTAGGAAAGGGTTAGAATAAAAATATTAGCTCCAAAAATCCTAAAAGAAATAAGAAGACAAGAATAGTTCTATTAAGAGATAAGTATCTCCAAAAATAGAAATTCGAATTTAGGTGATAAGAGGTCATATTTAGAGTTCTTTACATATTTAGAGTCCATGCATACTAAAAATGAGGAAAAGCAACGCGTTTCTAAAGATGGCATGTTTGCAGCTATATACAGACCTTTTTGCCTATTCTACCCGCGCCGCGGTGGCTTGTAGACTAGATGCCTTCCGGTTCTTTTGACCGATTATACGAGTATATTCTGAGTTCTTATCAGAGATTTATGGCCGAAACAGTTTGCTGCTTCTGTCAAGGTCTCTACACAAGAAAAACTGTAAGACGACAACAAGTAGCCTCAAGGTAATCCTAGAGCTTGAGATGTATATATATCCCTTCATTCTTATCTAATATCTTAGAAGAGAAGGTTAGATTGCTATGGTCTTTCGGAGGAAGAGACCAGAACTCCATAGCTTTTCTTTTAAATAAAGAATAGTATGCCGTAGCCTTGCAAGAGAAGGCTATTTTGCCATAGACCTTCGAAAGAGAGAAAAGTCACAGTACGAGTAAGAGGAGATAAATCTTGGGGATGATCGGATGATTTCAATCGTAAGAGAAGGTATTAGAAGACTCTATTCTCTTATGTCAAGTTCTAAAGCTCTTGTTAACGAGCAAAGGCAACGATAAACGATAAATTTCTGTAAGGTATATATATATTTTTTTGTTTTATAATTATATATCATTCTTAGGGGTTGAGGTATGGCCTCGGCTTCTCTATTAATTGTTAATAGTGATCTATTTGATTGATTTACTAGTTAAAGTTTGTATTCTTTTAAACAACAGCATATGCCTTAATAAAGAATGTCTTATCGTAATCTCAAGTTGAAATGCTAAAATCTTTGTGAAAAGGATTGTTTTCTTAAGAAGGTAACATAGATTCTAGTCCTATGGTTTAGTTGAGTAAATGGATTGTTATCTTGGTTAAATTAGGTACAGGTACAACTCTCCCTGCCTTGATGCTGCGCCGTTCTTGTGCTTGTATAGCCGGATGGCGGAGATGTTGGTAAGGCCCGGAGAGTTGGCCCATGGTATCCCTCATACCATTGGGAGAATAAGATTTGCCGATTGAGGCGGGTGATTGTGATGCTGCCTAGTTTTTAGGACCCAAGCTAGTGCGATGAATCAGCCCACCCTAGTGTGCGGTGAATCAGCCACCCCTAGTGCGTAGACATCCCTCTGAGGGGCGGAAGAATGGAGCGATGGAGCCTGAGAGGGCGACATGCTGTCGCCTTGAGTCCTCTCGCCACCAGCGGCCCGACGATGAGGTGTATGATTCCAGACAAACATGGGTCTAACTTGGGATGTGCGATTCCCAGAGGATACAATGAAAGAAGCAAGTTCACCCTTGCTCATCTAAAAATCGTAAGAAAGGCCAAATTAGTTGGAAGCACTGTTGTCAATCTAACCACGGGGAACCAGAATTAGTTATGGGGGGATGCCATGAAAGTACACATTCGAGAGAAGGTTTTGTCCTCCAGGATTTCGAGAGGATAAAATGAATGAATTTTTGGAGCTAACCCAAGAAAGGAAGACCCTAAAAGAATACCACCAAACTTTTGTTAAACTTCTCCAATTTGCTCTAGAGATGGATGAGGTAACTCTTCTCCATCGATTCATTTAAAAGCTTAATCTACCATTGAATAACCTCGTCAAGAATGCAAAACCATCCTCTATTTCAGAAGCCATAATTATAGCCAGAGGCTATGATAAAGTTTTTTTATATAGAAAGTGTCGAGAGAAGGACACGAGTCCTTCCATGTTAATCGTGAAGAGGTCCCCTAATCCAAGAGAGGAACATCAAGCCTACCCTTGGCTACAAGGAATCATGAGCTAGAGCAAAATTAGGTCAAGAAATAGGGATAGGAGGGTTAAAGATAACCGAATTCAACAAGTATTTCTGTGAGTAAATAGAAGAGGATTGGTGCAAGATTCATGTGAAGTAATGTGCATGATGAATAGAGGTATTCTATACTAAGATTATGAAATTGCTATCATAGGTTAGCTTGCATAAAGGATTGATTCCCTAACGTTTTTCCATGACAATTGTGAAGTACCATATTACATGGGGGTATAGAATAAGGAATTTGAAGGTTCATATCATATGAGAGGTATATGGATGCATGAAATTAGGATAATTGGGCCAATTAACTTTGGAATAATAAAGATATTTTGGAGGCACAACAAAACGAGCCAAACACATGAAATAAGGGACTCTTTAAGAACACTGTATGTGTCTCTTTTAATATAGATTTCAGTAAGGAAAGAGAGTGCACTCAGAGAAGAGTGAGGCAATAAGGCTAGAAACATTAGGAAAGGGTTAGAATAAAAATATTAGCTCCAAAAATCCTAAAAGAAATAAGAAGACAAGAATAGTTCTATTAAGAGATAAGTATCTCCAAAAATAGAAATTCGAATTTAGGTGATAAGAGGTCATATTTAGAGTTCTTTACATATTTAGAGTCCATGCATACTAAAAATGAGGAAAAGCAACGCGTTTCTAAAGATGGCATGTTTGCAGCTATATACAGACGTTTTTGCCTATTCTACCCGCGCCGCGGTGGCTTGTAGACTAGATGCCTTCCGGTTCTTTTGACCGATTATACGAGTATATTCTGAGTTCTTATCAGAGATTTATGGCCGAAACAGTTTGCTGCTTCTGTCAAGGTCTCTACACAAGAAAAACTGTAAGACGACAACAAGTAGCCTCAAGGTAATCCTAGAGCTTGAGATGTATATATATTTCTTCATTCTTATCTAATATCTTAGAAGAGAAGGTTAGATTGCTATGGTCTTTCGGAGGAAGAGACCAGAACTCCATAGCTTTTCTTTTCAATAAAGAATAGTATGCCGTAGCCTTGCAAGAGAAGGCTATTTTGCCATAGACCTTCGAAAGAGAGAAAAGTCACAGTACGAGTAAGAGGAGATAAATCTTGGGGATGATCGGATGATTTCAATCGTAAGAGAAGGTATTAGAAGACTCTATTCTCTTATGTCAAGTTCTAAAGCTCTTGTTAACGAGCAAAGGCAACGATAAACGATAAATTTCTGTAAGGTATATATATATTTTTTTATTTTATAATTATATATCATTCTTAGGGGTTGAGGTATGGCCTCGGCTTCTCTATTAATTGTTAATAGTGATCTATTTGATTGATTTACTAGTTAAAGTTTGTATTCTTTTAAACAACAGCATATGCCTTAATAAAGAATGTCTTATCGTAATCTCAAGTTGAAATGCTAAAATCTTTGTGAAAAGGATTGTTTTCTTAAGAAGGTAACATAGATTCTAGTCCTATGGTTTAGTTGAGTAAATGGATTGTTATCTTGGTTAAATTAGGTACAGGTACAACTCTCCCTGCCTTGATGCTGCGCCGTTCTTGTGCTTGTATAGCCGGATGGCGGAGATGTTGGTAAGGCCCGGAGAGTTGGCCCATGGTATCCCTCATACCATTGGGAGAATAAGATTTGCCGATTGAGGCGGGTGATTGTGATGCTGCCTAGTTTTTAGGACCCAAGCTAGTGCGGTGAATCAGCCCACCCTAGTGCGGTGAATCAGCCACCCCTAGTTCGTAGACATCCCTCTGAGGGGCGGAAGAATGGAGCGATGGAGCCTGAGAGGGCGACATGCTGTCGCCTTGAGTCCTCTCGCCACCAGCGGCCCGACGATGAGGTGTATGATTCCAGACAAACATGGGTCTAACTTGGGATGTGCGATTCCCAGAGGATACAATGAAAGAAGCAAGTTCACCCTTGCTCATCTAAAAATCGTAAGAAAGGCCAAATTAGTTGGAAGCACTGTTGTCAATCTAACCACGGGGGAACCAGAATTAGTTATGGGGGGATGCCATGAAAGTACACATTCGAGAGAAGGTTTTGTCCTCCAGGATTTCGAGAGGATAAAATGAATGAATTTTTGAAGCTAACCCAAGAAAGGAAGACCCTAAAAGAATACCACCAAACTTTTGTTAAACTTCTCCAATTTGCTCTAGAGATGGATGAGGTAACTCTTCTCCATCGATTCATTTAAAAGCTTAATCTACCATTGAATAACCTCGTCAAGAATGCAAAACCATCCTCTATTTCAGAAGCCATAATTATAGCCAGAGGCTATGATAAAGCTTTTTTATATAGAAAGTGTCGAGAGAAGGACACGAGTCCTTCCATGTTAATCGTGAAGAGGTCCCCTAATCCAAGAGAGGAACATCAAGCCTACCCTTGGCTACAAGGAATCATGAGCTAGAGCAAAATTAGGTCAAGAAATAGGGATAGCAGGGTTAAAGATAACCGAATTCAACAAGTATTTCTGTGAGTAAATAGAAGAGGATTGGTGCAAGATTCATGTGAAGTAATGTGCATGATGAATAGAGGTATTCTATACTAAGATTATGAAATTGCTATCATAGGTTAGCTTGCATAAAGGATTGATTCCCTAACGTTTTTCCATGACAATTGTGAAGTACCATATTACATGGGGGTATAGAATAAGGAATTTGAAGGTTCATATCATATGAGAGGTATATGGATGCATGAAATTAGGATAATTGGGCCAATTAACTTTGGAATAATAAAGATATTTTGGAGGCACAACAAAACGAGCCAAACACATGAAATAAGGGACTCTTTAAGAACACTGTATGTGTCTCTTTTAATATAGATTTCAGTAAGGAAAGAGAGTGCACTCAGAGAAGAGTGAGGCAATAAGGCTAGAAACATTAGGAAAGTGTTAGAATAAAAATATTAGCTCCAAAAATCCTAAAAGAAATAAGAAGACAAGAATAGTTCTATTAAGAGATAAGTATCTCCAAAAATAGAAATTCGAATTTAGGTGATAAGAGGTCATATTTAGAGTTCTTTACATATTTAGAGTCCATGCATACTAAAAATGAGGAAAAGCAACGCGTTTCTAAAGATGGCATGTTTGCAGCTATATACAGACGTTTTTGCCTATTCTACCCGCGCCGCGGTGGCTTGTAGACTAGATGCCTTCCGGTTCTTTTGACCGATTATACGAGTATATTCTGAGTTCTTATCAGAGATTTTTGGCCGAAACAGTTTGCTGCTTCTGTCAAGGTCTCTACACAAGAAAAACTGTAAGACGACAACAAGTAGCCTCAAGGTAATCCTAGAGCTTGAGATGTATATATATTTCTTCATTCTTATCTAATATCTTAGAAGAGAAGGTTAGATTGCTATGGTCTTTCGGAGGAAGAGACCAGAACTCCATAGCTTTTCTTTTAAATAAAGAATAGTATGCCGTAGCCTTGCAAGAGAAGGCTATTTTGCCATAGACCTTCGAAAGAGAGAAAAGTCACAGTACGAGTAAGAGGAGATAAATCTTGGGGATGATCGGATGATTTCAATCGTAAGAGAAGGTATTAGAAGACTCTATTCTCTTATGTCAAGTTCTAAAGCTCTTGTTAACGAGCAAAGGCAACGATAAACGATAAATTTCTGTAAGGTATATATATATTTTTTTGTTTTATAATTATATATCATTCTTAGGGGTTGAGGTATGGCCTCGGCTTCTCTATTAATTGTTAATAGTGATCTATTTGATTGATTTACTAGTTAAAGTTTGTATTCTTTTAAACAACAGCATATGCCTTAATAAAGAATGTCTTATCGTAATCTCAAGTTGAAATGCTAAAATCTTTGTGAAAAGGATTGTTTTCTTAAGAAGGTAACATAGATTCTAGTCCTATGGTTTAGTTGAGTAAATGGATTGTTATCTTGGTTAAATTAGGTACAGGTACAACTCTCCTTGCCTTGATGCTGCGCCGTTCTTGTGCTTGTATAGCCGGATGGCGGAGATGTTGGTAAGGCCCGGAGAGTTGGCCCATGGTATCCCTCATACCATTGGGAGAATAAGATTTGCCGATTGAGGCGGGTGATTGTGATGCTGCCTAGTTTTTAGGACCCAAGCTAGTGCGGTGAATCAGCCCACCCTAGTGCGGTGAATCAGCCACCCCTAGTGCGTAGACATCCCTCTGAGGGGCGGAAGAATGGAGCGATGGAGCCTGAGAGGGCGACATGCTGTCGCCTTGAGTCCTCTCGCCACCAGCGGCCCGACGATGAGGTGTATGATTCCAGACAAACATGGGTCTAACTTGGGATGTGGGATTCCCAGAGGATACAATGAAAGAAGCAAGTTCACCCTTGCTCATCTAAAAATCGTAAGAAAGGCCAAATTAGTTGGAAGCACTGTTGTCAATCTAACCACGGGGGAACCAGAATTAGTTATGGGGGGATGCCATGAAAGTACACATTCGAGAGAAGGTTTTGTCCTCCAGGATTTCGAGAGGATAAAATGAATGAATTTTTGGAGCTAACCCAAGAAAGGAAGACCCTAAAAGAATACCACCAAACTTTTGTTAAACTTCTCCAATTTTCTCTAGAGATGGATGAGGTAACTCTTCTCCATCGATTCATTTAAAAGCTTAATCTACCATTGAATAACCTCGTCAAGAATGCAAAACCATCCTCTATTTCAGAAGCCATAATTATAGCCAGAGGCTATGATAAAGTTTTTATATATAGAAAGTGTCGAGAGAAGGACACGAGTCCTTCCATGTTAATCGTGAAGAGGTCCCCTAATCCAAGAGAGGAACATCAAGCCTACCCTTGGCTACAAGGAATCATGAGCTAGAGCAAAATTAGGTCAAGAAATAGGGATAGCAGGGTTAAAGATAACCGAATTCAACAAGTATTTCTGTGAGTAAATAGAAGAGGATTGGTGCAAGATTCATGTGAAGTAATGTGCATGATGAATAGAGGTATTCTATACTAAGATTATGAAATTGCTATCATAGGTTAGCTTGCATAAAGGATTGATTCCCTAACGTTTTTCCATGACAATTGTGAAGTACCATATTACATGGGGGTATAGAATAAGGAATTTGAAGGTTCATATCATATGAGAGGTATATGGATGCATGAAATTAGGATAATTGGGCCAATTAACTTTGGAATAATAAAGATATTTTGGAGGCACAACAAAACGAGCCAAACACATGAAATAAGGGACTCTTTAAGAACACTGTATGTGTCTCTTTTAATATAGATTTCAGTAAGGAAAGAGAGTGCACTCAGAGAAGAGTGAGGCAATAAGGCTAGAAACATTAGGAAAGTGTTAGAATAAAAATATTAGCTCCAAAAATCCTAAAAGAAATAAGAAGACAAGAATAGTTCTATTAAGAGATAAGTATCTCCAAAAATAGAAATTCGAATTTAGGTGATAAGAGGTCATATTTAGAGTTCTTTACATATTTAGAGTCCATGCATACTAAAAATGAGGAAAAGCAACGCGTTTCTAAAGATGGCATGTTTGCAGCTATATACAGACGTTTTTGCCTATTCTACCCGCGCCGCGGTGGCTTGTAGACTAGATGCCTTCCGGTTCTTTTGACCGATTATACGAGTATATTCTGAGTTCTTATCAGAGATTTATGGCCGAAACAGTTTGCTGCTTCTGTCAAGGTCTCTACACAAGAAAAACTGTAAGACGACAACAAGTAGCCTCAAGGTAATCCTAGAGCTTGAGATGTATATATATTTCTTCATTCTTATCTAATATCTTAGAAGAGAAGGTTAGATTGCTATGGTCTTTCGGAGGAAGAGACCAGAACTCCATAGCTTTTCTTTTAAATAAAGAATAGTATGCCGTAGCCTTGCAAGAGAAGGCTATTTTGCCATAGACCTTCGAAAGAGAGAAAAGTCACAGTACGAGTACGAGGAGATAAATCTTGGGGATGATCGGATGATTTCAATCGTAAGAGAAGGTATTAGAAGACTCTATTCTCTTATGTCAAGTTCTAAAGCTCTTGTTAACGAGCAAAGGCAACGATAAACGATAAATTTCTGTAAGGTATATATATATATTTTTTTATTTTATAATTATATATCATTCTTAGGGGTTGAGGTATGGCCTCGGCTTCTCTATTAATTGTTAATAGTGATCTATTTGATTGATTTACTAGTTAAAGTTTGTATTCTTTTAAACAACAGCATATGCCTTAATAAAGAATGTCTTATCGCCATAATCTCAAGTTGAAATGCTAAAATCTTTGTGAAAAGGATTGTTTTCTTAAGAAGGTAACATAGATTCTAGTCCTATGGTTTAGTTGAGTAAATGGATTGTTATCTTGGTTAAATTAGGTACAGGTACAACTCTCCCTGCCTTGATGCTGCGCCGTTCTTGTGCTTGTATAGCCGGATGGCGGAGATGTTGGTAAGGCCCGGAGAGTTGGCCCATGGTATCCCTCATACCATTGGGAGAATAAGATTTGCCGATTGAGGCGGGTGATTGTGATGCTGCCTAGTTTTTAGGACCCAAGCTAGTGCGGTGAATCAGCCCACCCTAGTGCGGTGAATCAGCCACCCCTAGTGCGTAGACATCCCTCTGAGGGGCGGAAGAATGGAGCGATGGAGCCTGAGAGGGCGACATGCTGTCGCCTTGAGTCCTCTCGCCACCAGCGGCCCGACGATGAGGTGTATGATTCCAGACAAACATGGGTCTAACTTGGGATGTGGGATTCCCAGAGGATACAATGAAAGAAGCAAGTTCACCCTTGCTCATCTAAAAATCGTAAGAAAGGCCAAATTAGTCGGAAGCACTGTTGTCAATCTAACCACGGGGGAACCAGAATTAGTTATGGGGGGATGCCATGAAAGTACACATTCGAGAGAAGGTTTTGTCCTCCAGGATTTCGAGAGGATAAAATGAATGAATTTTTGGAGCTAACCCAAGAAAGGAAGACCCTAAAAGAATACCACCAAACTTTTGTTAAACTTCTCCAATTTGCTCTAGAGATGGATGAGGTAACTCTTCTCCATCGATTCATTTAAAAGCTTAATCTACCATTGAATAACCTCGTCAAGAATGCAAAACCATCCTCTATTTCAGAAGCCATAATTATAGCCAGAGGCTATGATAAAGCTTTTTTATATAGAAAGTGTCGAGAGAAGGACACGAGTCCTTCCATGTTAATCGTGAAGAGGTCCCCTAATCCAAGAGAGGAACATCAAGCCTACCCTTGGCTACAAGGAATCATGAGCTAGAGCAAAATTAGGTCAAGAAATAGGGATAGCAGGGTTAAAGATAACCGAATTCAACAAGTATTTCTGTGAGTAAATAGAAGAGGATTGGTGCAAGATTCATGTGAAGTAATGTGCATGATGAATAGAGGTATTCTATACTAAGATTATGAAATTGCTATCATAGGTTAGCTTGCATAAAGGATTGATTCCCTAACGTTTTTCCATGACAATTGTGAAGTACCATATTACATGGGGGTATAGAATAAAGAATTTGAAGGTTCATATCATATGAGAGGTATATGGATGCATGAAATTAGGATAATTGGGCCAATTAACTTTGGAATAATAAAGATATTTTGGAGGCACAACAAAACGAGCCAAACACATGAAATAAGGGTTTCTTTAAGAACACTGTATGTGTCTCTTTTAATATAGATTTCAATAAGGAAAGAGAGTGCACTCAGAGAAGAGTGAGGCAATAAGGCTAGAAACATTAGGAAAGTGTTAGAATAAAAATATTAGCTCCAAAAATCCTAAAAGAAATAAGAAGACAAGAATAGTTCTATTAAGAGATAAGTATCTCCAAAAATAGAAATTCGAATTTAGGTGATAAGAGGTCATATTTAGAGTTCTTTACATATTTAGAGTCCATGCATACTAAAAATGAGGAAAAGCAACGCGTTTCTAAAGATGGCATGTTTGCAGCTATATACAGACGTTTTTGCCTATTCTACCCGCGCCGCGGTGGCTTGTAGACTAGATGCCTTCCGGTTCTTTTGACCGATTATACGAGTATATTCTGAGTTCTTATCAGAGATTTATGGCCGAAACAGTTTGCTGCTTCTGTCAAGGTCTCTACACAAGAAAAACTGTAAGACGACAACAAGTAGCCTCAAGGTAATCCTAGAGCTTGAGATGTATATATATTTCTTCATTCTTATCTAATATCTTAGAAGAGAAGGTTAGATTGCTATGGTCTTTCGGAGGAAGAGACCAGAACTCCATAGCTTTTCTTTTAAATAAAGAATAGTATGCCGTAGCCTTGCAAGAGAAGGCTATTTTGCCATAGACCTTCGAAAGAGAGAAAAGTCACAGTACGAGTAAGAGGAGATAAATCTTGGGGATGATCGGATGATTTCAATCGTAAGAGAAGGTATTAGAAGACTCTATTCTCTTATGTCAAGTTCGAAAGCTCTTGTTAACGAGCAAAGGCAACGATAAACGATAAATTTCTGTAAGGTATATATATATATTTTTTTATTTTATAATTATATATCATTCTTAGGGGTTGAGGTATGGCCTCGGCTTCTCTATTAATTGTTAATAGTGATCTATTTGATTGATTTACTAGTTAAAGTTTGTATTCTTTTAAACAACAGCATATGCCTTAATAAAGAATGTCTTATCGTAATCTCAAGTTGAAATGCTAAAATCTTTGTGAAAAGGATTGTTTTCTTAAGAAGGTAACATAGATTCTAGTCCTATGGTTTAGTTGAGTAAATGGATTGTTATCTTGGTTAAATTAGGTACAGGTACAACTCTCCCTGCCTTGATGCTGCGCCGTTCTTGTGCTTGTATAGCCGGATGGCGGAGATGTTGGTAAGGCCCGGAGAGTTGGCCCATGGTATCCCTCATACCATTGGGAGAATAAGATTTGCCGATTGAGGCGGGTGATTGTGATGCTGCCTAGTTTTTAGGACCCAAGCTAGTGCGGTGAATCAGCCCACCCTAGTGCGGTGAATCAGCCACCCCTAGTGCGTAGACATCCCTCTGAGGGGCGGAAGAATGGAGCGATGGAGCCTGAGAGGGCGACATGCTGTCGCCTTGAGTCCTCTCGCCACCAGCGGCCCGACGATGAGGTGTATGATTCCAGACAAACATGGGTCTAACTTGGGATGTGGGATTCCCAGAGGATACAATGAAAGAAGCAAGTTCACCCTTGCTCATCTAAAAATCGTAAGAAAGGCCAAATTAGTTGGAAGCACTGTTGTCAATCTAACCACGGGGGAACCAGAATTAGTTATGGGGGGATGCCATGAAAGTACACATTCGAGAGAAGGTTTTGTCCTCCAGGATTTCGAGAGGATAAAATGAATGAATTTTTGAAGCTAACCCAAGAAAGGAAGACCCTAAAAGAATACCACCAAACTTTTGTTAAACTTCTCCAATTTGCTCTAGAGATGGATGAGGTAACTCTTCTCCATCGATTCATTTAAAAGCTTAATCTACCATTGAATAACCTCGTCAAGAATGCAAAACCATCCTCTATTTCAGAAGCCATAATTATAGCCAGAGGCTATGATAAAGCTTTTTTATATAGAAAGTGTCGAGAGAAGGACACGAGTCCTTCCATGTTAATCGTGAAGAGGTCCCCTAATCCAAGAGAGGAACATCAAGCCTACCCTTGGCTACAAGGAATCATGAGCTAGAGCAAAATTAGGTCAAGAAATAGGGATAGCAGGGTTAAAGATAACCGAATTCAACAAGTATTTCTGTGAGTAAATAGAAGAGGATTGGTGCAAGATTCATGTGAAGTAATGTGCATGATGAATAGAGGTATTCTATACTAAGATTATGAAATTGCTATCATAGGTTAGCTTGCATAAAGGATTGATTCCCTAACGTTTTTCCATGACAATTGTGAAGTACCATATTACATGGGGGTATAGAATAAGGAATTTGAAGGTTCATATCATATGAGAGGTATATGGATGCATGAAATTAGGATAATTGGGCCAATTAACTTTGGAATAATAAAGATATTTTGGAGGCACAACAAAACGAGCCAAACACATGAAATAAGGGACTCTTTAAGAACACTGTATGTGTCTCTTTTAATATAGATTTCAGTAAGGAAAGAGAGTGCACTCAGAGAAGAGTGAGGCAATAAGGCTAGAAACATTAGGAAAGTGTTAGAATAAAAATATTAGCTCCAAAAATCCTAAAAGAAATAAGAAGACAAGAATAGTTCTATTAAGAGATAAGTATCTCCAAAAATAGAAATTCGAATTTAGGTGATAAGAGGTCATATTTAGAGTTCTTTACATATTTAGAGTCCATGCATACTAAAAATGAGGAAAAGCAACGCGTTTCTAAAGATGGCATGTTTGCAGCTATATACAGACGTTTTTGCCTATTCTACCCGCGCCGCGGTGGCTTGTAGACTAGATGCCTTCCGGTTCTTTTGACCGATTATACGAGTATATTCTGAGTTCTTATCAGAGATTTTTGGCCGAAACAGTTTGCTGCTTCTGTCAAGGTCTCTACACAAGAAAAACTGTAAGACGACAACAAGTAGCCTCAAGGTAATCCTAGAGCTTGAGATGTATATATATTTCTTCATTCTTATCTAATATCTTAGAAGAGAAGGTTAGATTGCTATGGTCTTTCGGAGGAAGAGACCAGAACTCCATAGCTTTTCTTTTAAATAAAGAATAGTATGCCGTAGCCTTGCAAGAGAAGGCTATTTTGCCATAGACCTTCGAAAGAGAGAAAAGTCACAGTACGAGTAAGAGGAGATAAATCTTGGGGATGATCGGATGATTTCAATCGTAAGAGAAGGTATTAGAAGACTCTATTCTCTTATGTCAAGTTCTAAAGCTCTTGTTAACGAGCAAAGGCAACGATAAACGATAAATTTCTGTAAGGTATATATATATTTTTTTGTTTTATAATTATATATCATTCTTAGGGGTTGAGGTATGGCCTCGGCTTCTCTATTAATTGTTAATAGTGATCTATTTGATTGATTTACTAGTTAAAGTTTGTATTCTTTTAAACAACAGCATATGCCTTAATAAAGAATGTCTTATCGTAATCTCAAGTTGAAATGCTAAAATCTTTGTGAAAAGGATTGTTTTCTTAAGAAGGTAACATAGATTCTAGTCCTATGGTTTAGTTGAGTAAATGGATTGTTATCTTGGTTAAATTAGGTACAGGTACAACTCTCCTTGCCTTGATGCTGCGCCGTTCTTGTGCTTGTATAGCCGGATGGCGGAGATGTTGGTAAGGCCCGGAGAGTTGGCCCATGGTATCCCTCATACCATTGGGAGAATAAGATTTGCCGATTGAGGCGGGTGATTGTGATGCTGCCTAGTTTTTAGGACCCAAGCTAGTGCGGTGAATCAGCCCACCCTAGTGCGGTGAATCAGCCACCCCTAGTGCGTAGACATCCCTCTGAGGGGCGGAAGAATGGAGCGATGGAGCCTGAGAGGGCGACATGCTGTCGCCTTGAGTCCTCTCGCCACCAGCGGCCCGACGATGAGGTGTATGATTCCAGACAAACATGGGTCTAACTTGGGATGTGGGATTCCCAGAGGATACAATGAAAGAAGCAAGTTCACCCTTGCTCATCTAAAAATCGTAAGAAAGGCCAAATTAGTTGGAAGCACTGTTGTCAATCTAACCACGGGGGAACCAGAATTAGTTATGGGGGGATGCCATGAAAGTACACATTCGAGAGAAGGTTTTGTCCTCCAGGATTTCGAGAGGATAAAATGAATGAATTTTTGGAGCTAACCCAAGAAAGGAAGACCCTAAAAGAATACCACCAAACTTTTGTTAAACTTCTCCAATTTTCTCTAGAGATGGATGAGGTAACTCTTCTCCATCGATTCATTTAAAAGCTTAATCTACCATTGAATAACCTCGTCAAGAATGCAAAACCATCCTCTATTTCAGAAGCCATAATTATAGCCAGAGGCTATGATAAAGTTTTTATATATAGAAAGTGTCGAGAGAAGGACACGAGTCCTTCCATGTTAATCGTGAAGAGGTCCCCTAATCCAAGAGAGGAACATCAAGCCTACCCTTGGCTACAAGGAATCATGAGCTAGAGCAAAATTAGGTCAAGAAATAGGGATAGCAGGGTTAAAGATAACCGAATTCAACAAGTATTTCTGTGAGTAAATAGAAGAGGATTGGTGCAAGATTCATGTGAAGTAATGTGCATGATGAATAGAGGTATTCTATACTAAGATTATGAAATTGCTATCATAGGTTAGCTTGCATAAAGGATTGATTCCCTAACGTTTTTCCATGACAATTGTGAAGTACCATATTACATGGGGGTATAGAATAAGGAATTTGAAGGTTCATATCATATGAGAGGTATATGGATGCATGAAATTAGGATAATTGGGCCAATTAACTTTGGAATAATAAAGATATTTTGGAGGCACAACAAAACGAGCCAAACACATGAAATAAGGGACTCTTTAAGAACACTGTATGTGTCTCTTTTAATATAGATTTCAATAAGGAAAGAGAGTGCACTCAGAGAAGAGTGAGGCAATAAGGCTAGAAACATTAGGAAAGTGTTAGAATAAAAATATTAGCTCCAAAAATCCTAAAAGAAATAAGAAGACAAGAATAGTTCTATTAAGAGATAAGTATCTCCAAAAATAGAAATTCGAATTTAGGTGATAAGAGGTCATATTTAGAGTTCTTTACATATTTAGAGTCCATGCATACTAAAAATGAGGAAAAGCAACGCGTTTCTAAAGATGGCATGTTTGCAGCTATATACAGACGTTTTTGCCTATTCTACCCGCGCCGCGGTGGCTTGTAGACTAGATGCCTTCCGGTTCTTTTGACCGATTATACGAGTATATTCTGAGTTCTTATCAGAGATTTATGGCCGAAACAGTTTGCTGCTTCTGTCAAGGTCTCTACACAAGAAAAACTGTAAGACGACAACAAGTAGCCTCAAGGTAATCCTAGAGCTTGAGATGTATATATATTTCTTCATTCTTATCTAATATCTTAGAAGAGAAGGTTAGATTGCTATGGTCTTTCGGAGGAAGAGACCAGAACTCCATAGCTTTTCTTTTAAATAAAGAATAGTATGCCGTAGCCTTGCAAGAGAAGGCTATTTTGCCATAGACCTTCGAAAGAGAGAAAAGTCACAGTACGAGTACGAGGAGATAAATCTTGGGGATGATCGGATGATTTCAATCGTAAGAGAAGGTATTAGAAGACTCTATTCTCTTATGTCAAGTTCTAAAGCTCTTGTTAACGAGCAAAGGCAACGATAAACGATAAATTTCTGTAAGGTATATATATATATTTTTTTATTTTATAATTATATATCATTCTTAGGGGTTGAGGTATGGCCTCGGCTTCTCTATTAATTGTTAATAGTGATCTATTTGATTGATTTACTAGTTAAAGTTTGTATTCTTTTAAACAACAGCATATGCCTTAATAAAGAATGTCTTATCGCCATAATCTCAAGTTGAAATGCTAAAATCTTTGTGAAAAGGATTGTTTTCTTAAGAAGGTAACATAGATTCTAGTCCTATGGTTTAGTTGAGTAAATGGATTGTTATCTTGGTTAAATTAGGTACAGGTACAACTCTCCCTGCCTTGATGCTGCGCCGTTCTTGTGCTTGTATAGCCGGATGGCGGAGATGTTGGTAAGGCCCGGAGAGTTGGCCCATGGTATCCCTCATACCATTGGGAGAATAAGATTTGCCGATTGAGGCGGATGATTGTGATGCTGCCTAGTTTTTAGGACCCAAGCTAGTGCGGTGAATCAGCCCACCCTAGTGCGGTGAATCAGCCACCCCTAGTGCGTAGACATCCCTCTGAGGGGCGGAAGAATGGAGCGATGGAGCCTGAGAGGGCGACATGCTGTCGCCTTGAGTCCTCTCGCCACCAGCGGCCCGACGATGAGGTGTATGATTCCAGACAAACATGGGTCTAACTTGGGATGTGGGATTCCCAGAGGATACAATGAAAGAAGCAAGTTCACCCTTGCTCATCTAAAAATCGTAAGAAAGGCCAAATTAGTCGGAAGCACTGTTGTCAATCTAACCACGGGGGAACCAGAATTAGTTATGGGGGGATGCCATGAAAGTACACATTCGAGAGAAGGTTTTGTCCTCCAGGATTTCGAGAGGATAAAATGAATGAATTTTTGGAGCTAACCCAAGAAAGGAAGACCCTAAAAGAATACCACCAAACTTTTGTTAAACTTCTCCAATTTGCTCTAGAGATGGATGAGGTAACTCTTCTCCATCGATTCATTTAAAAGCTTAATCTACCATTGAATAACCTCGTCAAGAATGCAAAACCATCCTCTATTTCAGAAGCCATAATTATAGCCAGAGGCTATGATAAAGCTTTTTTATATAGAAAGTGTCGAGAGAAGGACACGAGTCCTTCCATGTTAATCGTGAAGAGGTCCCCTAATCCAAGAGAGGAACATCAAGCCTACCCTTGGCTACAAGGAATCATGAGCTAGAGCAAAATTAGGTCAAGAAATAGGGATAGCAGGGTTAAAGATAACCGAATTCAACAAGTATTTCTGTGAGTAAATAGAAGAGGATTGGTGCAAGATTCATGTGAAGTAATGTGCATGATGAATAGAGGTATTCTATACTAAGATTATGAAATTGCTATCATAGGTTAGCTTGCATAAAGGATTGATTCCCTAACGTTTTTCCATGACAATTGTGAAGTACCATATTACATGGGGGTATAGAATAAAGAATTTGAAGGTTCATATCATATGAGAGGTATATGGATGCATGAAATTAGGATAATTGGGCCAATTAACTTTGGAATAATAAAGATATTTTGGAGGCACAACAAAACGAGCCAAACACATGAAATAAGGGTTTCTTTAAGAACACTGTATGTGTCTCTTTTAATATAGATTTCAATAAGGAAAGAGAGTGCACTCAGAGAAGAGTGAGGCAATAAGGCTAGAAACATTAGGAAAGTGTTAGAATAAAAATATTAGCTCCAAAAATCCTAAAAGAAATAAGAAGACAAGAATAGTTCTATTAAGAGATAAGTATCTCCAAAAATAGAAATTCGAATTTAGGTGATAAGAGGTCATATTTAGAGTTCTTTACATATTTAGAGTCCATGCATACTAAAAATGAGGAAAAGCAACGCGTTTCTAAAGATGGCATGTTTGCAGCTATATACAGACGTTTTTGCCTATTCTACCCGCGCCGCGGTGGCTTGTAGACTAGATGCCTTCCGGTTCTTTTGACCGATTATACGAGTATATTCTGAGTTCTTATCAGAGATTTATGGCCGAAACAGTTTGCTGCTTCTGTCAAGGTCTCTACACAAGAAAAACTGTAAGACGACAACAAGTAGCCTCAAGGTAATCCTAGAGCTTGAGATGTATATATATTTCTTCATTCTTATCTAATATCTTAGAAGAGAAGGTTAGATTGCTATGGTCTTTCGGAGGAAGAGACCAGAACTCCATAGCTTTTCTTTTAAATAAAGAATAGTATGCCGTAGCCTTGCAAGAGAAGGCTATTTTGCCATAGACCTTCGAAAGAGAGAAAAGTCACAGTACGAGTAAGAGGAGATAAATCTTGGGGATGATCGGATGATTTCAATCGTAAGAGAAGGTATTAGAAGACTCTATTCTCTTATGTCAAGTTCGAAAGCTCTTGTTAACGAGCAAAGGCAACGATAAACGATAAATTTCTGTAAGGTATATATATATATTTTTTTATTTTATAATTATATATCATTCTTAGGGGTTGAGGTATGGCCTCGGCTTCTCTATTAATTGTTAATAGTGATCTATTTGATTGATTTACTAGTTAAAGTTTGTATTCTTTTAAACAACAGCATATGCCTTAATAAAGAATGTCTTATCGTAATCTCAAGTTGAAATGCTAAAATCTTTGTGAAAAGGATTGTTTTCTTAAGAAGGTAACATAGATTCTAGTCCTATGGTTTAGTTGAGTAAATGGATTGTTATCTTGGTTAAATTAGGTACAGGTACAACTCTCCCTGCCTTGATGCTGCGCCGTTCTTGTGCTTGTATAGCCGGATGGCGGAGATGTTGGTAAGGCCCGGAGAGTTGGCCCATGGTATCCCTCATACCATTGGGAGAATAAGATTTGCCGATTGAGGCGGGTGATTGTGATGCTGCCTAGTTTTTAGGACCCAAGCTAGTGCGGTGAATCAGCCCACCCTAGTGCGGTGAATCAGCCACCCCTAGTGCGTAGACATCCCTCTGAGGGGCGGAAGAATGGAGCGATGGAGCCTGAGAGGGCGACATGCTGTCGCCTTGAGTCCTCTCGCCACCAGCGGCCCGACGATGAGGTGTATGATTCCAGACAAACATGGGTCTAACTTGGGATGTGGGATTCCCAGAGGATACAATGAAAGAAGCAAGTTCACCCTTGCTCATCTAAAAATCGTAAGAAAGGCCAAATTAGTTGGAAGCACTGTTGTCAATCTAACCACGGGGGAACCAGAATTAGTTATGGGGGGATGCCATGAAAGTACACATTCGAGAGAAGGTTTTGTCCTCCAGGATTTCGAGAGGATAAAATGAATGAATTTTTGAAGCTAACCCAAGAAAGGAAGACCCTAAAAGAATACCACCAAACTTTTGTTAAACTTCTCCAATTTGCTCTAGAGATGGATGAGGTAACTCTTCTCCATCGATTCATTTAAAAGCTTAATCTACCATTGAATAACCTCGTCAAGAATGCAAAACCATCCTCTATTTCAGAAGCCATAATTATAGCCAGAGGCTATGATAAAGCTTTTTTATATAGAAAGTGTCGAGAGAAGGACACGAGTCCTTCCATGTTAATCGTGAAGAGGTCCCCTAATCCAAGAGAGGAACATCAAGCCTACCCTTGGCTACAAGGAATCATGAGCTAGAGCAAAATTAGGTCAAGAAATAGGGATAGCAGGGTTAAAGATAACCGAATTCAACAAGTATTTCTGTGAGTAAATAGAAGAGGATTGGTGCAAGATTCATGTGAAGTAATGTGCATGATGAATAGAGGTATTCTATACTAAGATTATGAAATTGCTATCATAGGTTAGCTTGCATAAAGGATTGATTCCCTAACGTTTTTCCATGACAATTGTGAAGTACCATATTACATGGGGGTATAGAATAAGGAATTTGAAGGTTCATATCATATGAGAGGTATATGGATGCATGAAATTAGGATAATTGGGCCAATTAACTTTGGAATAATAAAGATATTTTGGAGGCACAACAAAACGAGCCAAACACATGAAATAAGGGACTCTTTAAGAACACTGTATGTGTCTCTTTTAATATAGATTTCAGTAAGGAAAGAGAGTGCACTCAGAGAAGAGTGAGGCAATAAGGCTAGAAACATTAGGAAAGTGTTAGAATAAAAATATTAGCTCCAAAAATCCTAAAAGAAATAAGAAGACAAGAATAGTTCTATTAAGAGATAAGTATCTCCAAAAATAGAAATTCGAATTTAGGTGATAAGAGGTCATATTTAGAGTTCTTTACATATTTAGAGTCCATGCATACTAAAAATGAGGAAAAGCAACGCGTTTCTAAAGATGGCATGTTTGCAGCTATATACAGACGTTTTTGCCTATTCTACCCGCGCCGCGGTGGCTTGTAGACTAGATGCCTTCCGGTTCTTTTGACCGATTATACGAGTATATTCTGAGTTCTTATCAGAGATTTTTGGCCGAAACAGTTTGCTGCTTCTGTCAAGGTCTCTACACAAGAAAAACTGTAAGACGACAACAAGTAGCCTCAAGGTAATCCTAGAGCTTGAGATGTATATATATTTCTTCATTCTTATCTAATATCTTAGAAGAGAAGGTTAGATTGCTATGGTCTTTCGGAGGAAGAGACCAGAACTCCATAGCTTTTCTTTTAAATAAAGAATAGTATGCCGTAGCCTTGCAAGAGAAGGCTATTTTGCCATAGACCTTCGAAAGAGAGAAAAGTCACAGTACGAGTAAGAGGAGATAAATCTTGGGGATGATCGGATGATTTCAATCGTAAGAGAAGGTATTAGAAGACTCTATTCTCTTATGTCAAGTTCTAAAGCTCTTGTTAACGAGCAAAGGCAACGATAAACGATAAATTTCTGTAAGGTATATATATATTTTTTTGTTTTATAATTATATATCATTCTTAGGGGTTGAGGTATGGCCTCGGCTTCTCTATTAATTGTTAATAGTGATCTATTTGATTGATTTACTAGTTAAAGTTTGTATTCTTTTAAACAACAGCATATGCCTTAATAAAGAATGTCTTATCGTAATCTCAAGTTGAAATGCTAAAATCTTTGTGAAAAGGATTGTTTTCTTAAGAAGGTAACATAGATTCTAGTCCTATGGTTTAGTTGAGTAAATGGATTGTTATCTTGGTTAAATTAGGTACAGGTACAACTCTCCTTGCCTTGATGCTGCGCCGTTCTTGTGCTTGTATAGCCGGATGGCGGAGATGTTGGTAAGGCCCGGAGAGTTGGCCCATGGTATCCCTCATACCATTGGGAGAATAAGATTTGCCGATTGAGGCGGGTGATTGTGATGCTGCCTAGTTTTTAGGACCCAAGCTAGTGCGGTGAATCAGCCCACCCTAGTGCGGTGAATCAGCCACCCCTAGTGCGTAGACATCCCTCTGAGGGGCGGAAGAATGGAGCGATGGAGCCTGAGAGGGCGACATGCTGTCGCCTTGAGTCCTCTCGCCACCAGCGGCCCGACGATGAGGTGTATGATTCCAGACAAACATGGGTCTAACTTGGGATGTGGGATTCCCAGAGGATACAATGAAAGAAGCAAGTTCACCCTTGCTCATCTAAAAATCGTAAGAAAGGCCAAATTAGTTGGAAGCACTGTTGTCAATCTAACCACGGGGGAACCAGAATTAGTTATGGGGGGATGCCATGAAAGTACACATTCGAGAGAAGGTTTTGTCCTCCAGGATTTCGAGAGGATAAAATGAATGAATTTTTGGAGCTAACCCAAGAAAGGAAGACCCTAAAAGAATACCACCAAACTTTTGTTAAACTTCTCCAATTTTCTCTAGAGATGGATGAGGTAACTCTTCTCCATCGATTCATTTAAAAGCTTAATCTACCATTGAATAACCTCGTCAAGAATGCAAAACCATCCTCTATTTCAGAAGCCATAATTATAGCCAGAGGCTATGATAAAGTTTTTATATATAGAAAGTGTCGAGAGAAGGACACGAGTCCTTCCATGTTAATCGTGAAGAGGTCCCCTAATCCAAGAGAGGAACATCAAGCCTACCCTTGGCTACAAGGAATCATGAGCTAGAGCAAAATTAGGTCAAGAAATAGGGATAGCAGGGTTAAAGATAACCGAATTCAACAAGTATTTCTGTGAGTAAATAGAAGAGGATTGGTGCAAGATTCATGTGAAGTAATGTGCATGATGAATAGAGGTATTCTATACTAAGATTATGAAATTGCTATCATAGGTTAGCTTGCATAAAGGATTGATTCCCTAACGTTTTTCCATGACAATTGTGAAGTACCATATTACATGGGGGTATAGAATAAGGAATTTGAAGGTTCATATCATATGAGAGGTATATGGATGCATGAAATTAGGATAATTGGGCCAATTAACTTTGGAATAATAAAGATATTTTGGAGGCACAACAAAACGAGCCAAACACATGAAATAAGGGACTCTTTAAGAACACTGTATGTGTCTCTTTTAATATAGATTTCAATAAGGAAAGAGAGTGCACTCAGAGAAGAGTGAGGCAATAAGGCTAGAAACATTAGGAAAGTGTTAGAATAAAAATATTAGCTCCAAAAATCCTAAAAGAAATAAGAAGACAAGAATAGTTCTATTAAGAGATAAGTATCTCCAAAAATAGAAATTCGAATTTAGGTGATAAGAGGTCATATTTAGAGTTCTTTACATATTTAGAGTCCATGCATACTAAAAATGAGGAAAAGCAACGCGTTTCTAAAGATGGCATGTTTGCAGCTATATACAGACGTTTTTGCCTATTCTACCCGCGCCGCGGTGGCTTGTAGACTAGATGCCTTCCGGTTCTTTTGACCGATTATACGAGTATATTCTGAGTTCTTATCAGAGATTTATGGCCGAAACAGTTTGCTGCTTCTGTCAAGGTCTCTACACAAGAAAAACTGTAAGACGACAACAAGTAGCCTCAAGGTAATCCTAGAGCTTGAGATGTATATATATTTCTTCATTCTTATCTAATATCTTAGAAGAGAAGGTTAGATTGCTATGGTCTTTCGGAGGAAGAGACCAGAACTCCATAGCTTTTCTTTTAAATAAAGAATAGTATGCCGTAGCCTTGCAAGAGAAGGCTATTTTGCCATAGACCTTCGAAAGAGAGAAAAGTCACAGTACGAGTACGAGGAGATAAATCTTGGGGATGATCGGATGATTTCAATCGTAAGAGAAGGTATTAGAAGACTCTATTCTCTTATGTCAAGTTCTAAAGCTCTTGTTAACGAGCAAAGGCAACGATAAACGATAAATTTCTGTAAGGTATATATATATATTTTTTTATTTTATAATTATATATCATTCTTAGGGGTTGAGGTATGGCCTCGGCTTCTCTATTAATTGTTAATAGTGATCTATTTGATTGATTTACTAGTTAAAGTTTGTATTCTTTTAAACAACAGCATATGCCTTAATAAAGAATGTCTTATCGCCATAATCTCAAGTTGAAATGCTAAAATCTTTGTGAAAAGGATTGTTTTCTTAAGAAGGTAACATAGATTCTAGTCCTATGGTTTAGTTGAGTAAATGGATTGTTATCTTGGTTAAATTAGGTACAGGTACAACTCTCCCTGCCTTGATGCTGCGCCGTTCTTGTGCTTGTATAGCCGGATGGCGGAGATGTTGGTAAGGCCCGGAGAGTTGGCCCATGGTATCCCTCATACCATTGGGAGAATAAGATTTGCCGATTGAGGCGGATGATTGTGATGCTGCCTAGTTTTTAGGACCCAAGCTAGTGCGGTGAATCAGCCCACCCTAGTGCGGTGAATCAGCCACCCCTAGTGCGTAGACATCCCTCTGAGGGGCGGAAGAATGGAGCGATGGAGCCTGAGAGGGCGACATGCTGTCGCCTTGAGTCCTCTCGCCACCAGCGGCCCGACGATGAGGTGTATGATTCCAGACAAACATGGGTCTAACTTGGGATGTGGGATTCCCAGAGGATACAATGAAAGAAGCAAGTTCACCCTTGCTCATCTAAAAATCGTAAGAAAGGCCAAATTAGTCGGAAGCACTGTTGTCAATCTAACCACGGGGGAACCAGAATTAGTTATGGGGGGATGCCATGAAAGTACACATTCGAGAGAAGGTTTTGTCCTCCAGGATTTCGAGAGGATAAAATGAATGAATTTTTGGAGCTAACCCAAGAAAGGAAGACCCTAAAAGAATACCACCAAACTTTTGTTAAACTTCTCCAATTTGCTCTAGAGATGGATGAGGTAACTCTTCTCCATCGATTCATTTAAAAGCTTAATCTACCATTGAATAACCTCGTCAAGAATGCAAAACCATCCTCTATTTCAGAAGCCATAATTATAGCCAGAGGCTATGATAAAGCTTTTTTATATAGAAAGTGTCGAGAGAAGGACACGAGTCCTTCCATGTTAATCGTGAAGAGGTCCCCTAATCCAAGAGAGGAACATCAAGCCTACCCTTGGCTACAAGGAATCATGAGCTAGAGCAAAATTAGGTCAAGAAATAGGGATAGCAGGGTTAAAGATAACCGAATTCAACAAGTATTTCTGTGAGTAAATAGAAGAGGATTGGTGCAAGATTCATGTGAAGTAATGTGCATGATGAATAGAGGTATTCTATACTAAGATTATGAAATTGCTATCATAGGTTAGCTTGCATAAAGGATTGATTCCCTAACGTTTTTCCATGACAATTGTGAAGTACCATATTACATGGGGGTATAGAATAAAGAATTTGAAGGTTCATATCATATGAGAGGTATATGGATGCATGAAATTAGGATAATTGGGCCAATTAACTTTGGAATAATAAAGATATTTTGGAGGCACAACAAAACGAGCCAAACACATGAAATAAGGGTTTCTTTAAGAACACTGTATGTGTCTCTTTTAATATAGATTTCAATAAGGAAAGAGAGTGCACTCAGAGAAGAGTGAGGCAATAAGGCTAGAAACATTAGGAAAGTGTTAGAATAAAAATATTAGCTCCAAAAATCCTAAAAGAAATAAGAAGACAAGAATAGTTCTATTAAGAGATAAGTATCTCCAAAAATAGAAATTCGAATTTAGGTGATAAGAGGTCATATTTAGAGTTCTTTACATATTTAGAGTCCATGCATACTAAAAATGAGGAAAAGCAACGCGTTTCTAAAGATGGCATGTTTGCAGCTATATACAGACGTTTTTGCCTATTCTACCCGCGCCGCGGTGGCTTGTAGACTAGATGCCTTCCGGTTCTTTTGACCGATTATACGAGTATATTCTGAGTTCTTATCAGAGATTTATGGCCGAAACAGTTTGCTGCTTCTGTCAAGGTCTCTACACAAGAAAAACTGTAAGACGACAACAAGTAGCCTCAAGGTAATCCTAGAGCTTGAGATGTATATATATTTCTTCATTCTTATCTAATATCTTAGAAGAGAAGGTTAGATTGCTATGGTCTTTCGGAGGAAGAGACCAGAACTCCATAGCTTTTCTTTTAAATAAAGAATAGTATGCCGTAGCCTTGCAAGAGAAGGCTATTTTGCCATAGACCTTCGAAAGAGAGAAAAGTCACAGTACGAGTAAGAGGAGATAAATCTTGGGGATGATCGGATGATTTCAATCGTAAGAGAAGGTATTAGAAGACTCTATTCTCTTATGTCAAGTTCGAAAGCTCTTGTTAACGAGCAAAGGCAACGATAAACGATAAATTTCTGTAAGGTATATATATATATTTTTTTATTTTATAATTATATATCATTCTTAGGGGTTGAGGTATGGCCTCGGCTTCTCTATTAATTGTTAATAGTGATCTATTTGATTGATTTACTAGTTAAAGTTTGTATTCTTTTAAACAACAGCATATGCCTTAATAAAGAATGTCTTATCGTAATCTCAAGTTGAAATGCTAAAATCTTTGTGAAAAGGATTGTTTTCTTAAGAAGGTAACATAGATTCTAGTCCTATGGTTTAGTTGAGTAAATGGATTGTTATCTTGGTTAAATTAGGTACAGGTACAACTCTCCCTGCCTTGATGCTGCGCCGTTCTTGTGCTTGTATAGCCGGATGGCGGAGATGTTGGTAAGGCCCGGAGAGTTGGCCCATGGTATCCCTCATACCATTGGGAGAATAAGATTTGCCGATTGAGGCGGGTGATTGTGATGCTGCCTAGTTTTTAGGACCCAAGCTAGTGCGGTGAATCAGCCCACCCTAGTGCGGTGAATCAGCCACCCCTAGTGCGTAGACATCCCTCTGAGGGGCGGAAGAATGGAGCGATGGAGCCTGAGAGGGCGACATGCTGTCGCCTTGAGTCCTCTCGCCACCAGCGGCCCGACGATGAGGTGTATGATTCCAGACAAACATGGGTCTAACTTGGGATGTGGGATTCCCAGAGGATACAATGAAAGAAGCAAGTTCACCCTTGCTCATCTAAAAATCGTAAGAAAGGCCAAATTAGTTGGAAGCACTATTGTCAATCTAACCACGGGGGAACCAGAATTAGTTATGGGGGGATGCCATGAAAGTACACATTCGAGAGAAGGTTTTGTCCTCCAGGATTTCGAGAGGATAAAATGAATGAATTTTTGGAGCTAACCCAAGAAAGGAAGACCCTAAAAGAATACCACCAAACTTTTGTTAAACTTCTCCAATTTGCTCTAGAGATGGATGAGGTAACTCTTCTCCATCGATTCATTTAAAAGCTTAATCTACCATTGAATAACCTCGTCAAGAATGCAAAACCATCCTCTATTTCAGAAGCCATAATTATAGCCAGAGGCTATGATAAAGCTTTTTTATATAGAAAGTGTCGAGAGAAGGACACGAGTCCTTCCATGTTAATCGTGAAGAGGTCCCCTAATCCAAGAGAGGAACATCAAGCCTACCCTTGGCTACAAGGAATCATGAGCTAGAGCAAAATTAGGTCAAGAAATAGGGATAGCAGGGTTAAAGATAACCGAATTCAACAAGTATTTCTGTGAGTAAATAGAAGAGGATTGGTGCAAGATTCATGTGAAGTAATGTGCATGATGAATAGAGGTATTCTATACTAAGATTATGAAATTGCTATCATAGGTTAGCTTGCATAAAGGATTGATTCCCTAACGTTTTTCCATGACAATTGTGAAGTACCATATTACATGGGGGTATAGAATAAGGAATTTGAAGGTTCATATCATATGAGAGGTATATGGATGCATGAAATTAGGATAATTGGGCCAATTAACTTTGGAATAATAAAGATATTTTGGAGGCACAACAAAACGAGCCAAACACATGAAATAAGGGACTCTTTAAGAACACTGTATGTGTCTCTTTTAATATAGATTTCAATAAGGAAAGAGAGTGCACTCAGAGAAGAGTGAGGCAATAAGGCTAGAAACATTAGGAAAGGGTTAGAATAAAAATATTAGCTCCAAAAATCCTAAAAGAAATAAGAAGACAAGAATAGTTCTATTAAGAGATAAGTATCTCCAAAAATAGAAATTCGAATTTAGGTGATAAGAGGTCATATTTAGAGTTCTTTACATATTTAGAGTCCATGCATACTAAAAATGAGGAAAAGCAACGCGTTTCTAAAGATGGCATGTTTGCAGCTATATACAGACGTTTTTGCCTATTCTACCCGCGCCGCGGTGGCTTGTAGACTAGATGCCTTCCGGTTCTTTTGACCGATTATACGAGTATATTCTGAGTTCTTATCAGAGATTTATGGCCGAAACAGTTTGCTGCTTCTGTCAAGGTCTCTACACAAGAAAAACTGTAAGACGACAACAAGTAGCCTCAAGGTAATCCTAGAGCTTGAGATGTATATATATTTCTTCATTCTTATCTAATATCTTAGAAGAGAAGGTTAGATTGCTATGGTCTTTCGGAGGAAGAGACCAGAACTCCATAGCTTTTCTTTTAAATAAAGAATAGTATGTCGTAGCCTTGCAAGAGAAGGCTATTTTGCCATAGACCTTCGAAAGAGAGAAAAGTCACAGTACGAGTAAGAGGAGATAAATCTTGGGGATGATCGGATGATTTCAATCGTAAGAGAAGGTATTAGAAGACTCTATTCTCTTATGTCAAGTTCAAAAGCTCTTGTTAACGAGCAAAGGCAACGATAAACGATAAATTTCTGTAAGGTATATATATATTTTTTTATTTTATAATTATATATCATTCTTAGGGGTTGAGGTATGGCCTCGGCTTCTCTATTAATTGTTAATAGTGATCTATTTGATTGATTTACTAGTTAAAGTTTGTATTCTTTTAAACAACAGCATATGCCTTAATAAAGAATGTCTTATCGTAATCTCAAGTTGAAATGCTAAAATCTTTGTGAAAAGGATTGTTTTCTTAAGAAGGTAACATAGATTCTAGTCCTATGGTTTAGTTGAGTAAATGGATTGTTATCTTGGTTAAATTAGGTACAGGTACAACTCTCCCTGCCTTGATCCTGCGCCGTTCTTGTGCTTGTATAGCCAGATGGCGGAGATGTTGGTAAGGCCCGGAGAGTTGGCCCATGGTATCCCTCATACCATTGGGAGAATAAGATTTGCCGATTGAGGCGGGTGATTGTGATGCTGCCGAGTTTTTAGGACCCAAGCTAGTGCGGTGAATCAGCCCACCCTAGTGCGGTGAATCAGCCACCCCTAGTGCGTAGACATCCCTCTGAGGGACGGAAGAATGGAGCGATGGAGCCTGAGAGGGCGACATGCTGTCGCCTTGAGTCCTCTCGCCACCAGCGGCCCGACGATGAGGTGTATGATTCCAGACAAACATGGGTCTAACTTGGGATGTGGGATTCCTAGAGGATACAATGAAAGAAGCAAGTTCACCCTTGCTCATCTAAAAATCGTAAGAAAGGCCAAATTAGTTGGAAGCACTGTTGTCAATCTAACCACGGGGGAACCAGAATTAGTTATGGGGGGATGCCATGAAAGTACACATTCGAGAGAAGGTTTTGTCCTCCAGGATTTTGAGAGGATAAAATGAATGAATTTTTGGAGCTAACCCAAGAAAGGAAGACCCTAAAAGAATACCACCAAACTTTTGTTAAACTTCTCCAATTTTCTCTAGAGATGGATGAGGTAACTCTTCTCTATCGATTCATTTAAAAGCTTAATCTACCATTGAATAACCTCGTCAAGAATGCAAAACCATCCTCTATTTCAGAAGCCATAATTATAGCCAGAGGCTATGATAAAGTTTTTTTATATAGAAAGTGTCGAGAGAAGGACATGAGTCCTTCCATGTTAATCGTGAAGAGGTCCCCTAATCCAAGAGAGGAACATCAAGCCTACCCTTGGCTACAAGGAATCATGAGCTAGAGCAAAATTAGGTCAAGAAATAGGGATAGCAGGGTTAAAGATAACCGAATTCAACAAGTATTTCTGTGAGTAAATAGAAGAGGATTGGTGCAAGATTCATGTGAAGTAATGTGCATGATGAATAGAGGTATTCTATACTAAGATTATGAAATTGCTATCATAGGTTAGCTTGCATAAAGGATTGATTCCCTAACGTTTTTCCATGATAATTGTGAAGTACCATATTACATGGGGGTATAGAATAAGGAATTTGAAGGTTCATATCATATGAGAGGTATATGGATGCATGAAATTAGGATAATTGGGCCAATTAACTTTGGAATAATAAAGATATTTTGGAGGCACAACAAAACGAGCCAAACACATGAAATAAGGGACTCTTTAAGAACACTGTATGTGTCTCTTTTAATATAGATTTCAGTAAGGAAAGAGAGTGCACTCAGAGAAGAGTGAGGCAATAAGGCTAGAAACATTAGGAAAGTGTTAGAATAAAAATATTAGCTCCAAAAATCCTAAAAGAAATAAGAAGACAAGAATAGTTCTATTAAGAGATAAGTATCTCCAAAAATAGAAATTCGAATTTAGGTGATAAGAGGTCATATTTAGAGTTCTTTACATATTTAGAGTCCATGCATACTAAAAATGAGGAAAAGCAACGCGTTTCTAAAGATGGCATGTTTGCAGCTATATACAGACGTTTTTGCCTATTCTACCCGCGCCGCGGTGGCTTGTAGACTAGATGCCTTCCGGTTCTTTTGACCGATTATACGAGTATATTCTGAGTTCTTATCAGAGATTTATGGCCGAAACAGTTTGCTGCTTCTGTCAAGGTCTCTACACAAGAAAAACTGTAAGACGACAACAAGTAGCCTCAAGGTAATCCTAGAGCTTGAGATGTATATATATCCCTTCATTCTTATCTAATATCTTAGAAGAGAAGGTTAGATTGCTATGGTCTTTCGGAGGAAGAGACCAGAACTCCATAGCTTTTCTTTTAAATAAAGAATAGTATGCCGTAGCCTTGCAAGAGAAGGCTATTTTGCCATAGACCTTCGAAAGAGAGAAAAGTCACAGTACGAGTAAGAGGAGATAAATCTTGGGGATGATCGGATGATTTCAATCGTAAGAGAAGGTATTAGAAGACTCTATTCTCTTATGTCAAGTTCTAAAGCTCTTGTTAACGAGCAAAGGCAACGATAAACGATAAATTTCTGTAAGGTATATATATATTTTTTTGTTTTATAATTATATATCATTCTTAGGGGTTGAGGTATGGCCTCGGCTTCTCTATTAATTGTTAATAGTGATCTATTTGATTGATTTACTAGTTAAAGTTTGTATTCTTTTAAACAACAGCATATGCCTTAATAAAGAATGTCTTATCGTAATCTCAAGTTGAAATGCTAAAATCTTTGTGAAAAGGATTGTTTTCTTAAGAAGGTAACATAGATTCTAGTCCTATGGTTTAGTTGAGTAAATGGATTGTTATCTTGGTTAAATTAGGTACAGGTACAACTCTCCCTGCCTTGATGCTGCGCCGTTCTTGTGCTTGTATAGCCGGATGGCGGAGATGTTGGTAAGGCCCGGAGAGTTGGCCCATGGTATCCCTCATACCATTGGGAGAATAAGATTTGCCGATTGAGGCGGGTGATTGTGATGCTGCCTAGTTTTTAGGACCCAAGCTAGTGCGATGAATCAGCCCACCCTAGTGTGCGGTGAATCAGCCACCCCTAGTGCGTAGACATCCCTCTGAGGGGCGGAAGAATGGAGCGATGGAGCCTGAGAGGGCGACATGCTGTCGCCTTGAGTCCTCTCGCCACCAGCGGCCCGACGATGAGGTGTATGATTCCAGACAAACATGGGTCTAACTTGGGATGTGGGATTCCCAGAGGATACAATGAAAGAAGCAAGTTCACCCTTGCTCATCTAAAAATTGTAAGAAAGGCCAAATTAGTTGGAAGCACTGTTGTCAATCTAACCACGGGGAACCAGAATTAGTTATGGGGGGATGCCATGAAAGTACACATTCGAGAGAAGGTTTTGTCCTCCAGGATTTCGAGAGGATAAAATGAATGAATTTTTGGAGCTAACCCAAGAAAGGAAGACCCTAAAAGAATACCACCAAACTTTTGTTAAACTTCTCCAATTTGCTCTAGAGATGGATGAGGTAACTCTTCTCCATCGATTCATTTAAAAGCTTAATCTACCATTGAATAACCTCGTCAAGAATGCAAAACCATCCTCTATTTCAGAAGCCATAATTATAGCCAGAGGCTATGATAAAGTTTTTTTATATAGAAAGTGTCGAGAGAAGGACACGAGTCCTTCCATGTTAATCGTGAAGAGGTCCCCTAATCCAAGAGAGGAACATCAAGCCTACCCTTGGCTACAAGGAATCATGAGCTAGAGCAAAATTAGGTCAAGAAATAGGGATAGCAGGGTTAAAGATAACCGAATTCAACAAGTATTTCTGTGAGTAAATAGAAGAGGATTGGTGCAAGATTCATGTGAAGTAATGTGCATGATGAATAGAGGTATTCTATACTAAGATTATGAAATTGCTATCATAGGTTAGCTTGCATAAAGGATTGATTCCCTAACATTTTTCCATGACAATTGTGAAGTACCATATTACATGGGGGTATAGAATAAGGAATTTGAAGGTTCATATCATATGAGAGGTATATGGATGCATGAAATTAGGATAATTGGGCCAATTAACTTTGGAATAATAAAGATATTTTGGAGGCACAACAAAACGAGCCAAACACATGAAATAAGGGACTCTTTAAGAACACTGTATGTGTCTCTTTTAATATAGATTTCAGTAAGGAAAGAGAGTGCACTCAGAGAAGAGTGAGGCAATAAGGCTAGAAACATTAGGAAAGTGTTAGAATAAAAATATTAGCTCCAAAAATCCTAAAAGAAATAAGAAGACAAGAATAGTTCTATTAAGAGATAAGTATCTCCAAAAATAGAAATTCGAATTTAGGTGATAAGAGGTCATATTTAGAGTTCTTTACATATTTAGAGTCCATGCATACTAAAAATGAGGAAAAGCAACGCGTTTCTAAAGATGGCATGTTTGCAGCTATATACAGACGTTTTTGCCTATTCTACCCGTGCCGCGGTGGCTTGTAGACTAGATGCCTTCCGGTTCTTTTGACCGATTATACGAGTATATTCTGAGTTCTTATCAGAGATTTATGGCCGAAACAGTTTGCTGCTTCTGTCAAGGTCTCTACACAAGAAAAACTGTAAGACGACAACAAGTAGCCTCAAGGTAATCCTAGAGCTTGAGATGTATATATATTTCTTCATTCTTATCTAATATCTTAGAAGAGAAGGTTAGATTGCTATGGTCTTTCGGAGGAAGAGACCAGAACTCCATAGCTTTTCTTTTAAATAAAGAATAGTATGCCGTAGCCTTGCAAGAGAAGGCTATTTTGCCATAGACCTTCGAAAGAGAGAAAAGTCACAGTACGAGTAAGAGGAGATAAATCTTGGGGATGATCGGATGATTTCAATCGTAAGAGAAGGTATTAGAAGACTCTATTCTCTTATGTCAAGTTCTAAAGCTCTTGTTAACGAGCAAAGGCAACGATAAACGATAAATTTCTGTAAGGTATATATATATTTTTTTATTTTATAATTATATATCATTCTTAGGGGTTGAGGTATGGCCTCGGCTTCTCTATTAATTGTTAATAGTGATCTATTTGATTGATTTACTAGTTAAAGTTTGTATTCTTTTAAACAACAGCATATGCCTTAATAAAGAATGTCTTATCGTAATCTCAAGTTGAAATGCTAAAATCTTTGTGAAAAGGATTGTTTTCTTAAGAAGGTAACATAGATTCTAGTCCTATGGTTTAGTTGAGTAAATGGATTGTTATCTTGGTTAAATTAGGTACAGGTACAACTCTCCCTGCCTTGATGCTGCGCCGTTCTTGTGCTTGTATAGCCGGATGGCGGAGATGTTGGTAAGGCCCGGAGAGTTGGCCCATGGTATCCCTCATACCATTGGGAGAATAAGATTTGCCGATTGAGGCGGGTGATTGTGATGCTGCCTAGTTTTTAGGACCCAAGCTAGTGCGGTGAATCAGCCCACCCTAGTGCGGTGAATCAGCCACCCCTAGTGCGTAGACATCCCTCTGAGGGGCGGAAGAATGGAGCGATGGAGCCTGAGAGGGCGACATGCTGTCGCCTTGAGTCCTCTCGCCACCAGCGGCCCGACGATGAGGTGTATGATTCCAGACAAACATGGGTCTAACTTGGGATGTGCGATTCCCAGAGGATACAATGAAAGAAGCAAGTTCACCCTTGCTCATCTAAAAATCGTAAGAAAGGCCAAATTAGTTGGAAGCACTGTTGTCAATCTAACCACGGGGGAACCAGAATTAGTTATGGGGGGATGCCATGAAAGTACACATTCGAGAGAAGGTTTTGTCCTCCAGGATTTCGAGAGGATAAAATGAATGAATTTTTGAAGCTAACCCAAGAAAGGAAGACCCTAAAAGAATACCACCAAACTTTTGTTAAACTTCTCCAATTTGCTCTAGAGATGGATGAGGTAACTCTTCTCCATCGATTCATTTAAAAGCTTAATCTACCATTGAATAACCTCGTCAAGAATGCAAAACCATCCTCTATTTCAGAAGCCATAATTATAGCCAGAGGCTATGATAAAGTTTTTTTATATAGAAAGTGTCGAGAGAAGGACACGAGTCCTTCCATGTTAATCGTGAAGAGGTCCCCTAATCCAAGAGAGGAACATCAAGCCTACCCTTGGCTACAAGGAATCATGAGCTAGAGCAAAATTAGGTCAAGAAATAGGGATAGCAGGGTTAAAGATAACCGAATTCAACAAGTATTTCTGTGAGTAAATAGAAGAGGATTGGTGCAAGATTCATGTGAAGTAATGTGCATGATGAATAGAGGTATTCTATACTAAGATTATGAAATTGCTATCATAGGTTAGCTTGCATAAAGGATTGATTCCCTAACGTTTTTCCATGACAATTGTGAAGTACCATATTACATGGGGGTATAGAATAAGGAATTTGAAGGTTCATATCATATGAGAGGTATATGGATGCATGAAATTAGGATAATTGGGCCAATTAACTTTGGAATAATAAAGATATTTTGGAGGCACAACAAAACGAGCCAAACACATGAAATAAGGGACTCTTTAAGAACACTGTATGTGTCTCTTTTAATATAGATTTCAATAAGGAAAGAGAGTGCACTCAGAGAAGAGTGAGGCAATAAGGCTAGAAACATTAGGAAAGTGTTAGAATAAAAATATTAGCTCCAAAAATCCTAAAAGAAATAAGAAGACAAGAATAGTTCTATTAAGAGATAAGTATCTCCAAAAATAGAAATTCGAATTTAGGTGATAAGAGGTCATATTTAGAGTTATTTACATATTTAGAGTCCATGCATACTAAAAATGAGGAAAAGCAACGTGTTTCTAAAGATGGCATGTTTGCAGCTATATACAGACGTTTTTGCCTATTCTACCCGCGCCGCGGTGGCTTGTAGACTAGATGCCTTCCGGTTCTTTTGACCGATTATACGAGTATATTCTGAGTTCTTATCAGAGATTTATGGCCGAAACAGTTTGCTGCTTCTGTCAAGGTCTCTACACAAGAAAAACTGTAAGACGACAACAAGTAGCCTCAAGGTAATCCTAGAGCTTGAGATGTATATATATTTCTTCATTCTTATCTAATATCTTAGAAGAGAAGGTTAGATTGCTATGGTCTTTCGGAGGAAGAGACCAGAACTCCATAGCTTTTCTTTTAAATAAAGAATAGTATGCCGTAGCCTTGCAAGAGAAGGCTATTTTGCCATAGACCTTCGAAAGAGAGAAAAGTCACAGTACGAGTAAGAGGAGATAAATCTTGGGGATGATCGGATGATTTCAATCGTAAGAGAAGGTATTAGAAGACTCTATTCTCTTATGTCAAGTTCTAAAGCTCTTGTTAACGAGCAAAGGCAACGATAAACGATAAATTTCTGTAAGGTATATATATATTTTTTTATTTTATAATTATATATCATTCTTAGGGGTTGAGGTATGGCCTCGGCTTCTCTATTAATTGTTAATAGTGATCTATTTGATTGATTTACTAGTTAAAGTTTGTATTCTTTTAAACAACAGCATATGCCTTAATAAAGAATGTCTTATCGTAATCTCAAGTTGAAATGCTAAAATCTTTGTGAAAAGGATTGTTTTCTTAAGAAGGTAACATAGATTCTAGTCCTATGGTTTAGTTGAGTAAATGGATTGTTATTTTGGTTAAATTAGGTACAGGTACAACTCTCCTTGCCTTGATGCTGCGCCGTTCTTGTGCTTGTATAGCCGGATGGCGGAGATGTTGGTAAGGCCCGGAGAGTTGGCCCATGGTATCCCTCATACCATTGGGAGAATAAGATTTGCCGATTGAGGCGGGTGATTGTGATGCTGCCTAGTTTTTAGGACCCAAGCTAGTGCGGTGAATCAGCCCACCCTAGTGCGGTGAATCAGCCACCCCTAGTGCGTAGACATCCCTCTGAGGGGCGGAAGAATGGAGCGATGGAGCCTGAGAGGGCGACATGCTGTCGCCTTGAGTCCTCTCGCCACCAGCGGCCCGACGATGAGGTGTATGATTCCAGACAAACATGGGTCTAACTTGGGATGTGGGATTCCCAGAGGATACAATGAAAGAAGCAAGTTCACCCTTGCTCATCTAAAAATCGTAAGAAAGGCCAAATTAGTTGGAAGCACTGTTGTCAATCTAACCACGGGGGAACCAGAATTAGTTATGGGGGGATGCCATGAAAGTACACATTCGAGAGAAGGTTTTGTCCTCCAGGATTTCGAGAGGATAAAATGAATGAATTTTTGGAGCTAACCCAAGAAAGGAAGACCCTAAAAGAATACCACCAAACTTTTGTTAAACTTCTCCAATTTGCTCTAGAGATGGATGAGGTAACTCTTCTCCATCGATTCATTTAAAAGCTTAATCTACCATTGAATAACCTCGTCAAGAATGCAAAACCATCCTCTATTTCAGAAGCCATAATTATAGCCAGAGGCTATGATAAAGTTTTTTTATATAGAAAGTGTCGAGAGAAGGACACGAGTCCTTCCATGTTAATCGTGAAGAGGTCCCCTAATCCAAGAGAGGAACATCAAGCCTACCCTTGGCTACAAGGAATCATGAGCTAGAGCAAAATTAGGTCAAGAAATAGGGATAGCAGGGTTAAAGATAACCGAATTTAACAAGTATTTCTGTGAGTAAATAGAAGAGGATTGGTGCAAGATTCATGTGAAGTAATGTGCATGATGAATAGAGGTATTCTATACTAAGATTATGAAATTGCTATCATAGGTTAGCTTGCATAAAGGATTGATTCCCTAACGTTTTTCCATGACAATTGTGAAGTACCATATTACATGGGGGTATAGAATAAGGAATTTGAAGGTTCATATCATATGAGAGGTATATGGATGCATGAAATTAGGATAATTGGGCCAATTAACTTTGGAATAATAAAGATATTTTGGAGGCACAACAAAACGAGCCAAACACATAAAATAAGGGACTCTTTAAGAACACTGTATGTGTCTCTTTTAATATAGATTTCAGTAAGGAAAGAGAGTGCACTCAGAGAAGAGTGAGGCAATAAGGCTAGAAACATTAGGAAAGTGTTAGAATAAAAATATTAGCTCCAAAAATCCTAAAAGAAATAAGAAGACAAGAATAGTTCTATTAAGAGATAAGTATCTCCAAAAATAGAAATTCGAATTTAGGTGATAAGAGGTCATATTTAGAGTTCTTTACATATTTAGAGTCCATGCATACTAAAAATAAGGAAAAGCAACGCGTTTCTAAAGATGGCATGTTTGCAGCTATATACAGACATTTTTGCCTATTCTACCCGCGTCGCGGTGGCTTGTAGACTAGATGCCTTCCGGTTCTTTTGACCGATTATACGAGTATATTCTGAGTTCTTATCAGAGATTTATGGCCGAAATAGTTTGCTGCTTCTGTCAAGATCTCTACACAAGAAAAACTGTAAGACGACAACAAGTAGCCTCAAGGTAATCCTAGAGCTTGAGATGTATATATATTTCTTCATTCTTATCTAATATCTTAGAAGAGAAGGTTAGATTGCTATGGTCTTTCGGAGGAAGAGACCAGAACTCCATAGCTTTTCTTTTAAATAAAGAATAGTATGCCGTAGCGTTGCAAGAGAAGGCTATTTTGCCATAGACCTTCGAAAGAGAGAAAAGTCACAGTACGAGTAAGAGGAGATAAATCTTGGGGATGATCGGATGATTTCAATCGTAAGAGAAGGTATTAGAAGACTCTATTCTCTTATGTCAAGTTCTAAAGCTCTTGTTAACGAGCAAAGGCAACGATAAACGATAAATTTCTGTAAGGTATATATATATTTTTTTATTTTATAATTATATATCATTCTTAGGGGTTGAGGTATGGCCTCGGCTTCTCTATTAATTGTTAATAGTGATCTATTTGATTGATTTACTAGTTAAAGTTTGTATTCTTTTAAACAACAGCATATGCAAGTGTCGAGAGAAGGACACGAGTCCTTCCATGTTAATCGTGAAGAGGTCCCCTAATCCAAGAGAGGAACATCAAGCCTACCCTTGGCTACAAGGAATCATGAGCTAGAGCAAAATTAGGTCAAGAAATAGGGATAGCAGGGTTAAAGATAACCGAATTCAACAAGTATTTCTGTGAGTAAATAGAAGAGGATTGGTGCAAGATTCATGTGAAGTAATGTGCATGATGAATAGAGGTATTCTATACTAAGATTATGAAATTGCTATCATAGGTTAGCTTGCATAAAGGATTGATTCCCTAACGTTTTTCCATGACAATTATGAAGTACCATATTACATGGGGGTATAGAATAAGGAATTTGAAGGTTCATATCATATGAGAGGTATATGGATGCATGAAATTAGGATAATTGGGCCAATTAACTTTGGAATAATAAAGATTTTTTGGAGGCACAACAAAACGAGCCAAACACATGAAATAAGGGACTCTTTAAGAACACTGTATGTGTCTCTTTTAATATAGATTTCAATAAGGAAAGAGAGTGCACTCAGAGAAGAGTGAGGCAATAAGGCTAGAAACATTAGGAAAGTGTTAGAATAAAAATATTAGCTCCAAAAATCCTAAAAGAAATAAGAAGACAAGAATAGTTCTATTAAGAGATAAGTATCTCCAAAAATAGAAATTCGAATTTAGGTGATAAGAGGTCATATTTAGAGTTCTTTACATATTTAGAGTCCATGCATACTAAAAATGAGGAAAAGCAACGCGTTTCTAAAGATGGCATGTTTGCAGCTATATACAGACGTTTTTGCCTATTCTACCCGCGCCGCGGTGGCTTGTAGACTAGATGCCTTCCGGTTCTTTTGACCGATTATACGAGTATATTCTGAGTTCTTATCAGAGATTTGTGGCCGAAACAGTTTGCTGCTTCTGTCAAGGTCTCTACACAAGAAAAACTGTAAGACGACAACAAGTAGCCTCAAGGTAATCCTAGAGCTTGAGATGTATATATATTTCTTCATTCTTATCTAATATCTTAGAAGAGAAGGTTAGATTGCTATGGTCTTTCGGAGGAAGAGACCAGAACTCCATAGCTTTTCTTTTAAATAAAGAATAGTATGCCGTAGCCTTGCAAGAGAAGGCTATTTTGCCATAGACCTTCGAAAGAGAGAAAAGTCACAGTACGAGTAAGAGGAGATAAATCTTGGGGATGATCGGATGATTTCAATCATAAGAGAAGGTATTAGAAGACTCTATTCTCTTATGTCAAGTTCTAAAGCTCTTGTTAACGAGCAAAGGCAACGATAAACGATAAATTTCTGTAAGGTATATATATATTTTTTTGTTTTATAATTATATATCATTCTTAGGGGTTGAGGTATGGCCTCGGCTTCTCTATTAATTGTTAATAGTGATCTATTTGATTGATTTACTAGTTAAAGTTTGTATTCTTTTAAACAACAGCATATGCCTTAATAAAGAATGTCTTATCGTAATCTCAAGTTGAAATGCTAAAATCTTTGTGAAAAGGATTGTTTTCTTAAGAAGGTAACATAGATTCTAGTCCTATGGTTTAGTTGAGTAAATGGATTGTTATCTTGGTTAAATTAGGTACAGGTACAACTCTCCCTGCCTTGATGCTGCGCCGTTCTTGTGCTTGTATAGCCGGATGGCGGAGATGTTGGTAAGGCCCGGAGAGTTGGCCCATGGTATCCCTCATACCATTGGGAGAATAAGATTTGCCGATTGAGGCGGGTGATTGTGATGCTGCCTAGTTTTTAGGACCCAAGCTAGTGCGGTGAATCAGCCCACCCTAGTGCGGTGAATCAGCCACCCCTAGTGCGTAGACATCCCTCTGAGGGGCGGAAGAATGGAGCGATGGAGCCTGAGAGGGCGACATGCTGTCGCCTTGAGTCCTCTCGCCACCAGCGGCCCGACGATGAGGTGTATGATTCCAGACAAACATGGGTCTAACTTGGGATGTGCGATTCCCAGAGGATACAATGAAAGAAGCAAGTTCACCCTTGCTCATCTAAAAATCGTAAGAAAGGCCAAATTAGTTGGAAGCACTGTTGTCAATCTAACCACGGGGGAACCAGAATTAGTTATGGGGGGATGCCATGAAAGTACACATTCGAGAGAAGGTTTTGTCCTCCAGGATTTCGAGAGGATAAAATGAATGAATTTTTGGAGCTAACCCAAGAAAGGAAGACCCTAAAAGAATACCACCAAACTTTTGTTAAACTTCTCCAATTTTCTCTAGAGATGGATGAGGTAACTCTTCTCCATCGATTCATTTAAAAGCTTAATCTACCATTGAATAACCTCGTCAAGAATGCAAAACCATCCTCTATTTCAGAAGCCATAATTATAGCCAGAGGCTATGATAAAGTTTTTTTATATAGAAAGTGTCGAGAGAAGGACACGAGTCCTTCCATGTTAATCGTGAAGAGGTCCCCTAATCCAAGAGAGGAACATCAAGCCTACCCTTGGCTACAAGGAATCATGAGCTAGAGCAAAATTAGGTCAAGAAATAGGGATAGCAGGGTTAAAGATAACCGAATTCAACAAGTATTTCTGTGAGTAAATAGAAGAGGATTGGTGCAAGATTCATGTGAAGTAATGTGCATGATGAATAGAGGTATTCTATACTAAGATTATGAAATTGCTATCATAGGTTAGCTTGCATAAAGGATTGATTCCCTAACGTTTTTCCATGACAATTGTGAAGTACCATATTACATGGGGGTATAGAATAAGGAATTTGAAGGTTCATATCATATGAGAGGTATATGGATGCATGAAATTAGGATAATTGGGCCAATTAACTTTGGAATAATAAAGATTTTTTGGAGGCACAACAAAACGAGCCAAACACATGAAATAAGGGACTCTTTAAGAACACTGTATGTGTCTCTTTTAATATAGATTTCAATAAGGAAAGAGAGTGCACTCAGAGAAGAGTGAGGCAATAAGGCTAGAAACATTAGGAAAGTGTTAGAATAAAAATATTAGCTCCAAAAATCCTAAAAGAAATAAGAAGACAAGAATAGTTCTATTAAGAGATAAGTATCTCCAAAAATAGAAATTCGAATTTAGGTGATAAGAGGTCATATTTAGAGTTCTTTACATATTTAGAGTCCATGCATACTAAAAATGAGGAAAAGCAACGCGTTTCTAAAGATGGCATGTTTGCAGCTATATACAGACGTTTTTGCCTATTCTACCCGCGCCGCGGTGGCTTGTAGACTAGATGCCTTCCGGTTCTTTTGACCGATTATACGAGTATATTCTGAGTTCTTATCAGAGATTTGTGGCCGAAACAGTTTGCTGCTTCTGTCAAGGTCTCTACACAAGAAAAACTGTAAGACGACAACAAGTAGCCTCAAGGTAATCCTAGAGCTTGAGATGTATATATATTTCTTCATTCTTATCTAATATCTTAGAAGAGAAGGTTAGATTGCTATGGTCTTTCGGAGGAAGAGACCAGAACTCCATAGCTTTTCTTTTAAATAAAGAATAGTATGCCGTAGCCTTGCAAGAGAAGGCTATTTTGCCATAGACCTTCGAAAGAGAGAAAAGTCACAGTACGAGTAAGAGGAGATAAATCTTGGGGATGATCGGATGATTTCAATCGTAAGAGAAGGTATTAGAAGACTCTATTCTCTTATGTCAAGTTCTAAAGCTCTTGTTAACGAGCAAAGGCAACGATAAACGATAAATTTCTGTAAGGTATATATATATTTTTTTGTTTTATAATTATATATCATTCTTAGGGGTTGAGGTATGGCCTCGGCTTCTCTATTAATTGTTAATAGTGATCTATTTGATTGATTTACTAGTTAAAGTTTGTATTCTTTTAAACAACAGCATATGCCTTAATAAAGAATGTCTTATCGCCGTAATCTCAAGTTGAAATGCTAAAATCTTTGTGAAAAGGATTGTTTTCTTAAGAAGGTAACATAGATTCTAGTCCTATGGTTTAGTTAAGTAAATGGATTGTTATCTTGGTTAAATTAGGTACAGGTACAACTCTCCCTACCTTGATGCTGCGCCGTTCTTGTGCTTGTATAGCCGGATGGCGGAGATGTTGGTAAGGCCCGGAGAGTTGGCCCATGGTATCCCTCATACCATTGGGAGAATAAGATTTGCCGATTGAGGCGGGTGATTGTGATGCTGCCTAGTTTTTAGGACCCAAGCTAGTGCGGTGAATCAGCCCACCCTAGTGCGGTGAATCAGCCACCCCTAGTGCGTAGACATCCCTCTGAGGGGCGGAAGAATGGAGCGATGGAGCCTGAGAGGGCGACATGCTGTCGCCTTGAGTCCTCTCGCCACCAGCGGCCCGACGATGAGGTGTATGATTCCAGACAAACATGGGTCTAACTTGGGATGTGGGATTCCCAGAGGATACAATGAAAGAAGCAAGTTCACCCTTGCTCATCTAAAAATCGTAAGAAAGGCCAAATTAGTTGGAAGCACTGTTGTCAATCTAACCACGGGGGAACCAGAATTAGTTATGTTGGGATGCCATGAAAGTACACATTCGAGAGAAGGTTTTGTCCTCCAGGATTTCGAGAGGATAAAATGAATGAATTTTTGGAGCTAACCCAAGAAAGGAAGACCCTAAAAGAATACCACCAAACTTTTGTTAAACTTCTCCAATTTGCTCTAGAGATGGATGAGGTAACTCTTCTCCATCGATTCATTTAAAAGCTTAATCTACCATTGAATAACCTCGTCAAGAATGCAAAACCATCCTCTATTTCAGAAGCCATAATTATAGCCAGAGGCTATGATAAAGTTTTTTTATATAGAAAGTGTCGAGAGAAGGACACGAGTCCTTCCATGTTAATCGTGAAGAGGTCCCCTAATCCAAGAGAGGAACATCAAGCCTACCCTTGGCTACAAGGAATCATGAGCTAGAGCAAAATTAGGTCAAGAAATAGGGATAGCAGGGTTAAAGATAACCGAATTCAACAAGTATTTCTGTGAGTAAATAGAAGAGGATTGGTGCAAGATTCATGTGAAGTAATGTGCATGATGAATAGAGGTATTCTATACTAAGATTATGAAATTGCTATCATAGGTTAGCTTGCATAAAGGATTGATTCCCTAACGTTTTTCCATGACAATTGTGAAGTACCATATTACATGGGGGTATAGAATAAGGAATTTGAAGGTTCATATCATATGAGAGGTATATGGATGCATGAAATTAGGATAATTGGGCCAATTAACTTTGGAATAATAAAGATATTTTGGAGGCACAACAAAACGAGCCAAACACATGAAATAAGGGACTCTTTAAGAACACTGTATGTGTCTCTTTTAATATAGATTTCAGTAAGGAAAGAGAGTGCACTCAGAGAAGAGTGAGGCAATAAGGCTAGAAACATTAGGAAAGTGTTAGAATAAAAATATTAGCTCCAAAAATCCTAAAAGAAATAAGAAGACAAGAATAGTTCTATTAAGAGATAAGTATCTCCAAAAATAGAAATTCGAATTTAGGTGATAAGAGGTCATATTTAGAGTTCTTTACATATTTAGAGTCCATGCATACTAAAAATGAGGAAAAGCAACGCGTTTCTAAAGATGGCATGTTTGCAGCTATATACAGACGTTTTTGCCTATTCTACCCGCGCCGCGGTGGCTTGTAGACTAGATGCCTTCCGGTTCTTTTGACCGATTATACGAGTATATTCTGAGTTCTTATCAGAGATTTATGGCCGAAACAGTTTGCTGCTTCTGTCAAGGTCTCTACACAAGAAAAACTGTAAGACGACAACAAGTAGCCTCAAGGTAATCCTAGAGCTTGAGATGTATATATATCCCTTCATTCTTATCTAATATCTTAGAAGAGAAGGTTAGATTGCTATGGTCTTTCGGAGGAAGAGACCAGAACTCCATAGCTTTTCTTTTAAATAAAGAATAGTATGCCGTAGCCTTGCAAGAGAAGGCTATTTTGCCATAGACCTTCGAAAGAGAGAAAAGTCACAGTACGAGTAAGAGGAGATAAATCTTGGGGATGATCGGATGATTTCAATCGTAAGAGAAGGTATTAGAAGACTCTATTCTCTTATGTCAAGTTCTAAAGCTCTTGTTAACGAGCAAAGGCAACGATAAACGATAAATTTCTGTAAGGTATATATATATTTTTTTATTTTATAATTATATATCATTCTTAGGGGTTGAGGTATGGCCTCGGCTTCTCTATTAATTGTTAATAGTGATCTATTTGATTGATTTACTAGTTAAAGTTTGTATTCTTTTAAACAACAGCATATGCCTTAATAAAGAATGTCTTATCGTAATCTCAAGTTGAAATGCTAAAATCTTTGTGAAAAGGATTGTTTTCTTAAGAAGGTAACATAGATTCTAGTCCTATGGTTTAGTTGAGTAAATGGATTGTTATCTTGGTTAAATTAGGTACAGGTACAACTCTCCCTGCCTTGATGCTGCGCCGTTCTTGTGCTTGTATAGCCGGATGGCGGAGATGTTGGTAAGGCCCGGAGAGTTGGCCCATGGTATCCCTCATACCATTGGGAGAATAAGATTTGCCGATTGAGGCGGGTGATTGTGATGCTGCCTAGTTTTTAGGACCCAAGCTAGTGCGGTGAATCAGCCCACCCTAGTGCGGTGAATCAGCCACCCCTAGTGCGTAGACATCCCTCTGAGGGGCGGAAGAATGGAGCGATGGAGCCTGAGAGGGCGACATGCTGTCGCCTTGAGTCCTCTCGCCACCAGCGGCCCGACGATGAGGTGTATGATTCCAGACAAACATGGGTCTAACTTGGGATGTGCGATTCCCAGAGGATACAATGAAAGAAGCAAGTTCACCCTTGCTCATCTAAAAATCGTAAGAAAGGCCAAATTAGTTGGAAGCACTGTTGTCAATCTAACCACGGGGGAACCAGAATTAGTTATGGGGGGATGCCATGAAAGTACACATTCGAGAGAAGGTTTTGTCCTCCAGGATTTCGAGAGGATAAAATGAATGAATTTTTGGAGCTAACCCAAGAAAGGAAGACCCTAAAAGAATACCACCAAACTTTTGTTAAACTTCTCCAATTTGCTCTAGAGATGGATGAGGTAACTCTTCTCCATCGATTCATTTAAAAGCTTAATCTACCATTGAATAACCTCGTCAAGAATGCAAAACCATCCTCTATTTCAGAAGCCATAATTATAGCCAGAGGCTATGATAAAGTTTTTTTATATAGAAAGTGTCGAGAGAAGGACACGAGTCCTTCCATGTTAATCGTGAAGAGGTCCCCTAATCCAAGAGAGGAACATCAAGCCTACCCTTGGCTACAAGGAATCATGAGCTAGAGCAAAATTAGGTCAAGAAATAGGGATAGCAGGGTTAAAGATAACCGAATTCAACAAGTATTTCTGTGAGTAAATAGAAGAGGATTGGTGCAAGATTCATGTGAAGTAATGTGCATGATGAATAGAGGTATTCTATACTAAGATTATGAAATTGCTATCATAGGTTAGCTTGCATAAAGGATTGATTCCCTAACGTTTTTCCATGACAATTGTGAAGTACCATATTACATGGGGGTATAGAATAAGGAATTTGAAGGTTCATATCATATGAGAGGTATATGGATGCATGAAATTAGGATAATTGGGCCAATTAACTTTGGAATAATAAAGATATTTTGGAGGCACAACAAAACGAGCCAAACACATGAAATAAGGGACTCTTTAAAAACACTGTATGTGTCTCTTTTAATATAGATTTCAATAAGGAAAGAGAGTGCACTCAGAGAAGAGTGAGGCAATAAGGCTAGAAACATTAGGAAAGTGTTAGAATAAAAATATTAGCTCCAAAAATCCTAAAAGAAATAAGAAGACAAGAATAGTTCTATTAAGAGATAAGTATCTCCAAAAATAGAAATTCGAATTTAGGTGATAAGAGGTCATATTTAGAGTTCTTTACATATTTAGAGTCCATGCATACTAAAAATGAGGAAAAGCAACGCGTTTCTAAAGATGGCATGTTTGCAGCTATATACAGACGTTTTTGCCTATTCTACCCGCGCCGCGGTGGCTTGTAGACTAGATGCCTTCCGGTTCTTTTGACCGATTATACGAGTATATTCTGAGTTCTTATCAGAGATTTATGGCCGAAACAGTTTGCTGCTTCTGTCAAGGTCTCTACACAAGAAAAACTGTAAGACGACAACAAGTAGCCTCAAGGTAATCCTAGAGCTTGAGATGTATATATATCCCTTCATTCTTATCTAATATCTTAGAAGAGAAGGTTAGATTGCTATGGTCTTTCGGAGGAAGAGACCAGAACTCCATAGCTTTTCTTTTAAATAAAGAATAGTATGCCGTAGCCTTGCAAGAGAAGGCTATTTTGCCATAGACCTTCGAAAGAGAGAAAAGTCACAGTACGAGTAAGAGGAGATAAATCTTGGGGATGATCGGATGATTTCAATCGTAAGAGAAGGTATTAGAAGACTCTATTCTCTTATGTCAAGTTCTAAAGCTCTTGTTAACGAGCAAAGGCAACGATAAACGATAAATTTCTGTAAGGTATATATATATTTTTTTGTTTTATAATTATATATCATTCTTAGGGGTTGAGGTATGGCCTCGGCTTCTCTATTAATTGTTAATAGTGATCTATTTGATTGATTTACTAGTTAAAGTTTGTATTCTTTTAAACAACAGCATATGCCTTAATAAAGAATGTCTTATCGTAATCTCAAGTTGAAATGCTAAAATCTTTGTGAAAAGGATTGTTTTCTTAAGAAGGTAACATAGATTCTAGTCCTATGGTTTAGTTGAGTAAATGGATTGTTATCTTGGTTAAATTAGGTACAGGTACAACTCTCCCTGCCTTGATGCTGCGCCGTTCTTGTGCTTGTATAGCCGGATGGCGGAGATGTTGGTAAGGCCCGGAGAGTTGGCCCATGGTATCCCTCATACCATTGGGAGAATAAGATTTGCCGATTGAGGCGGGTGATTGTGATGCTGCCTAGTTTTTAGGACCCAAGCTAGTGCGATGAATCAGCCCACCCTAGTGTGCGGTGAATCAGCCACCCCTAGTGCGTAGACATCCCTCTGAGGGGCGGAAGAATGGAGCGATGGAGCCTGAGAGGGCGACATGCTGTCGCCTTGAGTCCTCTCGCCACCAGCGGCCCGACGATGAGGTGTATGATTCCAGACAAACATGGGTCTAACTTGGGATGTGGGATTCCCAGAGGATACAATGAAAGAAGCAAGTTCACCCTTGCTCATCTAAAAATTGTAAGAAAGGCCAAATTAGTTGGAAGCACTGTTGTCAATCTAACCACGGGGAACCAGAATTAGTTATGGGGGGATGCCATGAAAGTACACATTCGAGAGAAGGTTTTGTCCTCCAGGATTTCGAGAGGATAAAATGAATGAATTTTTGGAGCTAACCCAAGAAAGGAAGACCCTAAAAGAATACCACCAAACTTTTGTTAAACTTCTCCAATTTGCTCTAGAGATGGATGAGGTAACTCTTCTCCATCGATTCATTTAAAAGCTTAATCTACCATTGAATAACCTCGTCAAGAATGCAAAACCATCCTCTATTTCAGAAGCCATAATTATAGCCAGAGGCTATGATAAAGTTTTTTTATATAGAAAGTGTCGAGAGAAGGACACGAGTCCTTCCATGTTAATCGTGAAGAGGTCCCCTAATCCAAGAGAGGAACATCAAGCCTACCCTTGGCTACAAGGAATCATGAGCTAGAGCAAAATTAGGTCAAGAAATAGGGATAGCAGGGTTAAAGATAACCGAATTCAACAAGTATTTCTGTGAGTAAATAGAAGAGGATTGGTGCAAGATTCATGTGAAGTAATGTGCATGATGAATAGAGGTATTCTATACTAAGATTATGAAATTGCTATCATAGGTTAGCTTGCATAAAGGATTGATTCCCTAACATTTTTCCATGACAATTGTGAAGTACCATATTACATGGGGGTATAGAATAAGGAATTTGAAGGTTCATATCATATGAGAGGTATATGGATGCATGAAATTAGGATAATTGGGCCAATTAACTTTGGAATAATAAAGATTTTTTGGAGGCACAACAAAACGAGCCAAACACATGAAATAAGGGACTCTTTAAGAACACTGTATGTGTCTCTTTTAATATAGATTTCAGTAAGGAAAGAGAGTGCACTCAGAGAAGAGTGAGGCAATAAGGCTAGAAACATTAGGAAAGTGTTAGAATAAAAATATTAGCTCCAAAAATCCTAAAAGAAATAAGAAGACAAGAATAGTTCTATTAAGAGATAAGTATCTCCAAAAATAGAAATTCGAATTTAGGTGATAAGAGGTCATATTTAGAGTTCTTTACATATTTAGAGTCCATGCATACTAAAAATGAGGAAAAGCAACGCGTTTCTAAAGATGGCATGTTTGCAGCTATATACAGACGTTTTTGCCTATTCTACCCGCGCCGCGGTGGCTTGTAGACTAGATGCCTTCCGGTTCTTTTGACCGATTATACGAGTATATTCTGAGTTCTTATCAGAGATTTATGGCCGAAACAGTTTGCTGCTTCTGTCAAGGTCTCTACACAAGAAAAACTGTAAGACGACAACAAGTAGCCTCAAGGTAATCCTAGAGCTTGAGATGTATATATATTTCTTCATTCTTATCTAATATCTTAGAAGAGAAGGTTAGATTGCTATGGTCTTTCGGAGGAAGAGACCAGAACTCCATAGCTTTTCTTTTAAATAAAGAATAGTATGCCGTAGCCTTGCAAGAGAAGGCTATTTTGCCATAGACCTTCGAAAGAGAGAAAAGTCACAGTACGAGTAAGAGGAGATAAATCTTGGGGATGATCGGATGATTTCAATCGTAAGAGAAGGTATTAGAAGACTCTATTCTCTTATGTCAAGTTCTAAAGCTCTTGTTAACGAGCAAAGGCAACGATAAACGATAAATTTCTGTAAGGTATATATATATTTTTTTATTTTATAATTATATATCATTCTTAGGGGTTGAGGTATGGCCTCGGCTTCTCTATTAATTGTTAATAGTGATCTATTTGATTGATTTACTAGTTAAAGTTTGTATTCTTTTAAACAACAGCATATGCCTTAATAAAGAATGTCTTATCGTAATCTCAAGTTGAAATGCTAAAATCTTTGTGAAAAGGATTGTTTTCTTAAGAAGGTAACATAGATTCTAGTCCTATGGTTTAGTTGAGTAAATGGATTGTTATCTTGGTTAAATTAGGTACAGGTACAACTCTCCCTGCCTTGATGCTGCGCCGTTCTTGTGCTTGTATAGCCGGATGGCGGAGATGTTGGTAAGGCCCGGAGAGTTGGCCCATGGTATCCCTCATACCATTGGGAGAATAAGATTTGCCGATTGAGGCGGGTGATTGTGATGCTGCCTAGTTTTTAGGACCCAAGCTAGTGCGGTGAATCAGCCCACCCTAGTGCGGTGAATCAGCCACCCCTAGTGCGTAGACATCCCTCTGAGGGGCGGAAGAATGGAGCGATGGAGCCTGAGAGGGCGACATGCTGTCGCCTTGAGTCCTCTCGCCACCAGCGGCCCGACGATGAGGTGTATGATTCCAGACAAACATGGGTCTAACTTGGGATGTGCGATTCCCAGAGGATACAATGAAAGAAGCAAGTTCACCCTTGCTCATCTAAAAATCGTAAGAAAGGCCAAATTAGTTGGAAGCACTGTTGTCAATCTAACCACGGGGGAACCAGAATTAGTTATGGGGGGATGCCATGAAAGTACACATTCGAGAGAAGGTTTTGTCCTCCAGGATTTCGAGAGGATAAAATGAATGAATTTTTGAAGCTAACCCAAGAAAGGAAGACCCTAAAAGAATACCACCAAACTTTTGTTAAACTTCTCCAATTTGCTCTAGAGATGGATGAGGTAACTCTTCTCCATCGATTCATTTAAAAGCTTAATCTACCATTGAATAACCTCGTCAAGAATGCAAAACCATCCTCTATTTCAGAAGCCATAATTATAGCCAGAGGCTATGATAAAGTTTTTTTATATAGAAAGTGTCGAGAGAAGGACACGAGTCCTTCCATGTTAATCGTGAAGAGGTCCCCTAATCCAAGAGAGGAACATCAAGCCTACCCTTGGCTACAAGGAATCATGAGCTAGAGCAAAATTAGGTCAAGAAATAGGGATAGCAGGGTTAAAGATAACCGAATTCAACAAGTATTTCTGTGAGTAAATAGAAGAGGATTGGTGCAAGATTCATGTGAAGTAATGTGCATGATGAATAGAGGTATTCTATACTAAGATTATGAAATTGCTATCATAGGTTAGCTTGCATAAAGGATTGATTCCCTAACGTTTTTCCATGACAATTGTGAAGTACCATATTACATGGGGGTATAGAATAAGGAATTTGAAGGTTCATATCATATGAGAGGTATATGGATGCATGAAATTAGGATAATTGGGCCAATTAACTTTGGAATAATAAAGATATTTTGGAGGCACAACAAAACGAGCCAAACACATGAAATAAGGGACTCTTTAAGAACACTGTATGTGTCTCTTTTAATATAGATTTCAATAAGGAAAGAGAGTGCACTCAGAGAAGAGTGAGGCAATAAGGCTAGAAACATTAGGAAAGTGTTAGAATAAAAATATTAGCTCCAAAAATCCTAAAAGAAATAAGAAGACAAGAATAGTTCTATTAAGAGATAAGTATCTCCAAAAATAGAAATTCGAATTTAGGTGATAAGAGATCATATTTAGAGTTATTTACATATTTAGAGTCCATGCATACTAAAAATGAGGAAAAGCAACGTGTTTCTAAAGATGGCATGTTTGCAGCTATATACAGACGTTTTTGCCTATTCTACCCGCGCCGCGGTGGCTTGTAGACTAGATGCCTTCCGGTTCTTTTGACCGATTATACGAGTATATTCTGAGTTCTTATCAGAGATTTATGGCCGAAACAGTTTGCTGCTTCTGTCAAGGTCTCTACACAAGAAAAACTGTAAGACGACAACAAGTAGCCTCAAGGTAATCCTAGAGCTTGAGATGTATATATATTTCTTCATTCTTATCTAATATCTTAGAAGAGAAGGTTAGATTGCTATGGTCTTTCGGAGGAAGAGACCAGAACTCCATAGCTTTTCTTTTAAATAAAGAATAGTATGCCGTAGCCTTGCAAGAGAAGGCTATTTTGCCATAGACCTTCGAAAGAGAGAAAAGTCACAGTACGAGTAAGAGGAGATAAATCTTGGGGATGATCGGATGATTTCAATCGTAAGAGAAGGTATTAGAAGACTCTATTCTCTTATGTCAAGTTCTAAAGCTCTTGTTAACGAGCAAAGGCAACGATAAACGATAAATTTCTGTAAGGTATATATATATTTTTTTATTTTATAATTATATATCATTCTTAGGGGTTGAGGTATGGCCTCGGCTTCTCTATTAATTGTTAATAGTGATCTATTTGATTGATTTACTAGTTAAAGTTTGTATTCTTTTAAACAACAGCATATGCCTTAATAAAGAATGTCTTATCGTAATCTCAAGTTGAAATGCTAAAATCTTTGTGAAAAGGATTGTTTTCTTAAGAAGGTAACATAGATTCTAGTCCTATGGTTTAGTTGAGTAAATGGATTGTTATTTTGGTTAAATTAGGTACAGGTACAACTCTCCTTGCCTTGATGCTGCGCCGTTCTTGTGCTTGTATAGCCGGATGGCGGAGATGTTGGTAAGGCCCGGAGAGTTGGCCCATGGTATCCCTCATACCATTGGGAGAATAAGATTTGCCGATTGAGGCGGGTGATTGTGATGCTGCCTAGTTTTTAGGACCCAAGCTAGTGCGGTGAATCAGCCCACCCTAGTGCGGTGAATCAGCCACCCCTAGTGCGTAGACATCCCTCTGAGGGGCGGAAGAATGGAGCGATGGAGCCTGAGAGGGCGACATGCTGTCGCCTTGAGTCCTCTCGCCACCAGCGGCCCGACGATGAGGTGTATGATTCCAGACAAACATGGGTCTAACTTGGGATGTGGGATTCCCAGAGGATACAATGAAAGAAGCAAGTTCACCCTTGCTCATCTAAAAATCGTAAGAAAGGCCAAATTAGTTGGAAGCACTGTTGTCAATCTAACCACGGGGGAACCAGAATTAGTTATGGGGGGATGCCATGAAAGTACACATTCGAGAGAAGGTTTTGTCCTCCAGGATTTCGAGAGGATAAAATGAATGAATTTTTGGAGCTAACCCAAGAAAGGAAGACCCTAAAAGAATACCACCAAACTTTTGTTAAACTTCTGCAATTTGCTCTAGAGATGGATGAGGTAACTCTTCTCCATCGATTCATTTAAAAGCTTAATCTACCATTGAATAACCTCGTCAAGAATGCAAAACCATCCTCTATTTCAGAAGCCATAATTATAGCCAGAGGCTATGATAAAGTTTTTTTATATAGAAAGTGTCGAGAGAAGGACACGAGTCCTTCCATGTTAATCGTGAAGAGGTCCCCTAATCCAAGAGAGGAACATCAAGCCTACCCTTGGCTACAAGGAATCATGAGCTAGAGCAAAATTAGGTCAAGAAATAGGGATAGCAGGGTTAAAGATAACCGAATTTAACAAGTATTTCTGTGAGTAAATAGAAGAGGATTGGTGCAAGATTCATGTGAAGTAATGTGCATGATGAATAGAGGTATTCTATACTAAGATTATGAAATTGCTATCATAGGTTAGCTTGCATAAAGGATTGATTCCCTAACGTTTTTCCATGACAATTGTGAAGTACCATATTACATGGGGGTATAGAATAAGGAATTTGAAGGTTCATATCATATGAGAGGTATATGGATGCATGAAATTAGGATAATTGGGCCAATTAACTTTGGAATAATAAAGATATTTTGGAGGCACAACAAAACGAGCCAAACACATAAAATAAGGGACTCTTTAAGAACACTGTATGTGTCTCTTTTAATATAGATTTCAGTAAGGAAAGAGAGTGCACTCAGAGAAGAGTGAGGCAATAAGGCTAGAAACATTAGGAAAGTGTTAGAATAAAAATATTAGCTCCAAAAATCCTAAAAGAAATAAGAAGACAAGAATAGTTCTATTAAGAGATAAGTATCTCCAAAAATAGAAATTCGAATTTAGGTGATAAGAGGTCATATTTAGAGTTCTTTACATATTTAGAGTCCATGCATACTAAAAATAAGGAAAAGCAACGCGTTTCTAAAGATGGCATGTTTGCAGCTATATACAGACATTTTTGCCTATTCTACCCGCGTCGCGGTGGCTTGTAGACTAGATGCCTTCCGGTTCTTTTGACCGATTATACGAGTATATTCTGAGTTCTTATCAGAGATTTATGGCCGAAATAGTTTGCTGCTTCTGTCAAGATCTCTACACAAGAAAAACTGTAAGACGACAACAAGTAGCCTCAAGGTAATCCTAGAGCTTGAGATGTATATATATTTCTTCATTCTTATCTAATATCTTAGAAGAGAAGGTTAGATTGCTATGGTCTTTCGGAGGAAGAGACCAGAACTCCATAGCTTTTCTTTTAAATAAAGAATAGTATGCCGTAGCATTGCAAGAGAAGGCTATTTTGCCATAGACCTTCGAAAGAGAGAAAAGTCACAGTACGAGTAAGAGGAGATAAATCTTGGGGATGATCGGATGATTTCAATCGTAAGAGAAGGTATTAGAAGACTCTATTCTCTTATGTCAAGTTCTAAAGCTCTTGTTAACGAGCAAAGGCAACGATAAACGATAAATTTCTGTAAGGTATATATATATTTTTTTATTTTATAATTATATATCATTCTTAGGGGTTGAGGTATGGCCTCGGCTTCTCTATTAATTGTTAATAGTGATCTATTTGATTGATTTACTAGTTAAAGTTTGTATTCTTTTAAACAACAGCATATGCAAGTGTCGAGAGAAGGACACGAGTCCTTCCATGTTAATCGTGAAGAGGTCCCCTAATCCAAGAGAGGAACATCAAGCCTACCCTTGGCTACAAGGAATCATGAGCTAGAGCAAAATTAGGTCAAGAAATAGGGATAGCAGGGTTAAAGATAACCGAATTCAACAAGTATTTCTGTGAGTAAATAGAAGAGGATTGGTGCAAGATTCATGTGAAGTAATGTGCATGATGAATAGAGGTATTCTATACTAAGATTATGAAATTGCTATCATAGGTTAGCTTGCATAAAGGATTGATTCCCTAACGTTTTTCCATGACAATTATGAAGTACCATATTACATGGGGGTATAGAATAAGGAATTTGAAGGTTCATATCATATGAGAGGTATATGGATGCATGAAATTAGGATAATTGGGCCAATTAACTTTGGAATAATAAAGATTTTTTGGAGGCACAACAAAACGAGCCAAACACATGAAATAAGGGACTCTTTAAGAACACTGTATGTGTCTCTTTTAATATAGATTTCAATAAGGAAAGAGAGTGCACTCAGAGAAGAGTGAGGCAATAAGGCTAGAAACATTAGGAAAGTGTTAGAATAAAAATATTAGCTCCAAAAATCCTAAAAGAAATAAGAAGACAAGAATAGTTCTATTAAGAGATAAGTATCTCCAAAAATAGAAATTCGAATTTAGGTGATAAGAGGTCATATTTAGAGTTCTTTACATATTTAGAGTCCATGCATACTAAAAATGAGGAAAAGCAACGCGTTTCTAAAGATGGCATGTTTGCAGCTATATACAGACGTTTTTGCCTATTCTACCCGCGCCGCGGTGGCTTGTAGACTAGATGCCTTCCGGTTCTTTTGACCGATTATACGAGTATATTCTGAGTTCTTATCAGAGATTTGTGGCCGAAACAGTTTGCTGCTTCTGTCAAGGTCTCTACACAAGAAAAACTGTAAGACGACAACAAGTAGCCTCAAGGTAATCCTAGAGCTTGAGATGTATATATATTTCTTCATTCTTATCTAATATCTTAGAAGAGAAGGTTAGATTGCTATGGTCTTTCGGAGGAAGAGACCAGAACTCCATAGCTTTTCTTTTAAATAAAGAATAGTATGCCGTAGCCTTGCAAGAGAAGGCTATTTTGCCATAGACCTTCGAAAGAGAGAAAAGTCACAGTACGAGTAAGAGGAGATAAATCTTGGGGATGATCGGATGATTTCAATCATAAGAGAAGGTATTAGAAGACTCTATTCTCTTATGTCAAGTTCTAAAGCTCTTGTTAACGAGCAAAGGCAACGATAAACGATAAATTTCTGTAAGGTATATATATATTTTTTTGTTTTATAATTATATATCATTCTTAGGGGTTGAGGTATGGCCTCGGCTTCTCTATTAATTGTTAATAGTGATCTATTTGATTGATTTACTAGTTAAAGTTTGTATTCTTTTAAACAACAGCATATGCCTTAATAAAGAATGTCTTATCGTAATCTCAAGTTGAAATGCTAAAATCTTTGTGAAAAGGATTGTTTTCTTAAGAAGGTAACATAGATTCTAGTCCTATGGTTTAGTTGAGTAAATGGATTGTTATCTTGGTTAAATTAGGTACAGGTACAACTCTCCCTGCCTTGATGCTGCGCCGTTCTTGTGCTTGTATAGCCGGATGGCGGAGATGTTGGTAAGGCCCGGAGAGTTGGCCCATGGTATCCCTCATACCATTGGGAGAATAAGATTTGCCGATTGAGGCGGGTGATTGTGATGCTGCCTAGTTTTTAGGACCCAAGCTAGTGCGGTGAATCAGCCCACCCTAGTGCGGTGAATCAGCCACCCCTAGTGCGTAGACATCCCTCTGAGGGGCGGAAGAATGGAGCGATGGAGCCTGAGAGGGCGACATGCTGTCGCCTTGAGTCCTCTCGCCACCAGCGGCCCGACGATGAGGTGTATGATTCCAGACAAACATGGGTCTAACTTGGGATGTGCGATTCCCAGAGGATACAATGAAAGAAGCAAGTTCACCCTTGCTCATCTAAAAATCGTAAGAAAGGCCAAATTAGTTGGAAGCACTGTTGTCAATCTAACCACGGGGGAACCAGAATTAGTTATGGGGGGATGCCATGAAAGTACACATTCGAGAGAAGGTTTTGTCCTCCAGGATTTCGAGAGGATAAAATGAATGAATTTTTGGAGCTAACCCAAGAAAGGAAGACCCTAAAAGAATACCACCAAACTTTTGTTAAACTTCTCCAATTTTCTCTAGAGATGGATGAGGTAACTCTTCTCCATCGATTCATTTAAAAGCTTAATCTACCATTGAATAACCTCGTCAAGAATGCAAAACCATCCTCTATTTCAGAAGCCATAATTATAGCCAGAGGCTATGATAAAGTTTTTTTATATAGAAAGTGTCGAGAGAAGGACACGAGTCCTTCCATGTTAATCGTGAAGAGGTCCCCTAATCCAAGAGAGGAACATCAAGCCTACCCTTGGCTACAAGGAATCATGAGCTAGAGCAAAATTAGGTCAAGAAATAGGGATAGCAGGGTTAAAGATAACCGAATTCAACAAGTATTTCTGTGAGTAAATAGAAGAGGATTGGTGCAAGATTCATGTGAAGTAATGTGCATGATGAATAGAGGTATTCTATACTAAGATTATGAAATTGCTATCATAGGTTAGCTTGCATAAAGGATTGATTCCCTAACGTTTTTCCATGACAATTGTGAAGTACCATATTACATGGGGGTATAGAATAAGGAATTTGAAGGTTCATATCATATGAGAGGTATATGGATGCATGAAATTAGGATAATTGGGCCAATTAACTTTGGAATAATAAAGATTTTTTGGAGGCACAACAAAACGAGCCAAACACATGAAATAAGGGACTCTTTAAGAACACTGTATGTGTCTCTTTTAATATAGATTTCAATAAGGAAAGAGAGTGCACTCAGAGAAGAGTGAGGCAATAAGGCTAGAAACATTAGGAAAGTGTTAGAATAAAAATATTAGCTCCAAAAATCCTAAAAGAAATAAGAAGACAAGAATAGTTCTATTAAGAGATAAGTATCTCCAAAAATAGAAATTCGAATTTAGGTGATAAGAGGTCATATTTAGAGTTCTTTACATATTTAGAGTCCATGCATACTAAAAATGAGGAAAAGCAACGCGTTTCTAAAGATGGCATGTTTGCAGCTATATACAGACGTTTTTGCCTATTCTACCCGCGCCGCGGTGGCTTGTAGACTAGATGCCTTCCGGTTCTTTTGACCGATTATACGAGTATATTCTGAGTTCTTATCAGAGATTTGTGGCCGAAACAGTTTGCTGCTTCTGTCAAGGTCTCTACACAAGAAAAACTGTAAGACGACAACAAGTAGCCTCAAGGTAATCCTAGAGCTTGAGATGTATATATATTTCTTCATTCTTATCTAATATCTTAGAAGAGAAGGTTAGATTGCTATGGTCTTTCGGAGGAAGAGACCAGAACTCCATAGCTTTTCTTTTAAATAAAGAATAGTATGCCGTAGCCTTGCAAGAGAAGGCTATTTTGCCATAGACCTTCGAAAGAGAGAAAAGTCACAGTACGAGTAAGAGGAGATAAATCTTGGGGATGATCGGATGATTTCAATCGTAAGAGAAGGTATTAGAAGACTCTATTCTCTTATGTCAAGTTCTAAAGCTCTTGTTAACGAGCAAAGGCAACGATAAACGATAAATTTCTGTAAGGTATATATATATTTTTTTGTTTTATAATTATATATCATTCTTAGGGGTTGAGGTATGGCCTCGGCTTCTCTATTAATTGTTAATAGTGATCTATTTGATTGATTTACTAGTTAAAGTTTGTATTCTTTTAAACAACAGCATATGCCTTAATAAAGAATGTCTTATCGCCGTAATCTCAAGTTGAAATGCTAAAATCTTTGTGAAAAGGATTGTTTTCTTAAGAAGGTAACATAGATTCTAGTCCTATGGTTTAGTTGAGTAAATGGATTGTTATCTTGGTTAAATTAGGTACAGGTACAACTCTCCCTACCTTGATGCTGCGCCGTTCTTGTGCTTGTATAGCCGGATGGCGGAGATGTTGGTAAGGCCCGGAGAGTTGGCCCATGGTATCCCTCATACCATTGGGAGAATAAGATTTGCCGATTGAGGCGGGTGATTGTGATGCTGCCTAGTTTTTAGGACCCAAGCTAGTGCGGTGAATCAGCCCACCCTAGTGCGGTGAATCAGCCACCCCTAGTGCGTAGACATCCCTCTGAGGGGCGGAAGAATGGAGCGATGGAGCCTGAGAGGGCGACATGCTGTCGCCTTGAGTCCTCTCGCCACCAGCGGCCCGACGATGAGGTGTATGATTCCAGACAAACATGGGTCTAACTTGGGATGTGGGATTCCCAGAGGATACAATGAAAGAAGCAAGTTCACCCTTGCTCATCTAAAAATCGTAAGAAAGGCCAAATTAGTTGGAAGCACTGTTGTCAATCTAACCACGGGGGAACCAGAATTAGTTATGTTGGGATGCCATGAAAGTACACATTCGAGAGAAGGTTTTGTCCTCCAGGATTTCGAGAGGATAAAATGAATGAATTTTTGGAGCTAACCCAAGAAAGGAAGACCCTAAAAGAATACCACCAAACTTTTGTTAAACTTCTCCAATTTGCTCTAGAGATGGATGAGGTAACTCTTCTCCATCGATTCATTTAAAAGCTTAATCTACCATTGAATAACCTCGTCAAGAATGCAAAACCATCCTCTATTTCAGAAGCCATAATTATAGCCAGAGGCTATGATAAAGTTTTTTTATATAGAAAGTGTCGAGAGAAGGACACGAGTCCTTCCATGTTAATCGTGAAGAGGTCCCCTAATCCAAGAGAGGAACATCAAGCCTACCCTTGGCTACAAGGAATCATGAGCTAGAGCAAAATTAGGTCAAGAAATAGGGATAGCAGGGTTAAAGATAACCGAATTCAACAAGTATTTCTGTGAGTAAATAGAAGAGGATTGGTGCAAGATTCATGTGAAGTAATGTGCATGATGAATAGAGGTATTCTATACTAAGATTATGAAATTGCTATCATAGGTTAGCTTGCATAAAGGATTGATTCCCTAACGTTTTTCCATGACAATTGTGAAGTACCATATTACATGGGGGTATAGAATAAGGAATTTGAAGGTTCATATCATATGAGAGGTATATGGATGCATGAAATTAGGATAATTGGGCCAATTAACTTTGGAATAATAAAGATATTTTGGAGGCACAACAAAACGAGCCAAACACATGAAATAAGGGACTCTTTAAGAACACTGTATGTGTCTCTTTTAATATAGATTTCAGTAAGGAAAGAGAGTGCACTCAGAGAAGAGTGAGGCAATAAGGCTAGAAACATTAGGAAAGTGTTAGAATAAAAATATTAGCTCCAAAAATCCTAAAAGAAATAAGAAGACAAGAATAGTTCTATTAAGAGATAAGTATCTCCAAAAATAGAAATTCGAATTTAGGTGATAAGAGGTCATATTTAGAGTTCTTTACATATTTAGAGTCCATGCATACTAAAAATGAGGAAAAGCAACGCGTTTCTAAAGATGGCATGTTTGCAGCTATATACAGACGTTTTTGCCTATTCTACCCGCGCCGCGGTGGCTTGTAGACTAGATGCCTTCCGGTTCTTTTGACCGATTATACGAGTATATTCTGAGTTCTTATCAGAGATTTATGGCCGAAACAGTTTGCTGCTTCTGTCAAGGTCTCTACACAAGAAAAACTGTAAGACGACAACAAGTAGCCTCAAGGTAATCCTAGAGCTTGAGATGTATATATATCCCTTCATTCTTATCTAATATCTTAGAAGAGAAGGTTAGATTGCTATGGTCTTTCGGAGGAAGAGACCAGAACTCCATAGCTTTTCTTTTAAATAAAGAATAGTATGCCGTAGCCTTGCAAGAGAAGGCTATTTTGCCATAGACCTTCGAAAGAGAGAAAAGTCACAGTACGAGTAAGAGGAGATAAATCTTGGGGATGATCGGATGATTTCAATCGTAAGAGAAGGTATTAGAAGACTCTATTCTCTTATGTCAAGTTCTAAAGCTCTTGTTAACGAGCAAAGGCAACGATAAACGATAAATTTCTGTAAGGTATATATATATTTTTTTATTTTATAATTATATATCATTCTTAGGGGTTGAGGTATGGCCTCGGCTTCTCTATTAATTGTTAATAGTGATCTATTTGATTGATTTACTAGTTAAAGTTTGTATTCTTTTAAACAACAGCATATGCCTTAATAAAGAATGTCTTATCGTAATCTCAAGTTGAAATGCTAAAATCTTTGTGAAAAGGATTGTTTTCTTAAGAAGGTAACATAGATTCTAGTCCTATGGTTTAGTTGAGTAAATGGATTGTTATCTTGGTTAAATTAGGTACAGGTACAACTCTCCCTGCCTTGATGCTGCGCCGTTCTTGTGCTTGTATAGCCGGATGGCGGAGATGTTGGTAAGGCCCGGAGAGTTGGCCCATGGTATCCCTCATACCATTGGGAGAATAAGATTTGCCGATTGAGGCGGGTGATTGTGATGCTGCCTAGTTTTTAGGACCCAAGCTAGTGCGGTGAATCAGCCCACCCTAGTGCGGTGAATCAGCCACCCCTAGTGCGTAGACATCCCTCTGAGGGGCGGAAGAATGGAGCGATGGAGCCTGAGAGGGCGACATGCTGTCGCCTTGAGTCCTCTCGCCACCAGCGGCCCGACGATGAGGTGTATGATTCCAGACAAACATGGGTCTAACTTGGGATGTGCGATTCCCAGAGGATACAATGAAAGAAGCAAGTTCACCCTTGCTCATCTAAAAATCGTAAGAAAGGCCAAATTAGTTGGAAGCACTGTTGTCAATCTAACCACGGGGGAACCAGAATTAGTTATGGGGGGATGCCATGAAAGTACACATTCGAGAGAAGGTTTTGTCCTCCAGGATTTCGAGAGGATAAAATGAATGAATTTTTGGAGCTAACCCAAGAAAGGAAGACCCTAAAAGAATACCACCAAACTTTTGTTAAACTTCTCCAATTTGCTCTAGAGATGGATGAGGTAACTCTTCTCCATCGATTCATTTAAAAGCTTAATCTACCATTGAATAACCTCGTCAAGAATGCAAAACCATCCTCTATTTCAGAAGCCATAATTATAGCCAGAGGCTATGATAAAGTTTTTTTATATAGAAAGTGTCGAGAGAAGGACACGAGTCCTTCCATGTTAATCGTGAAGAGGTCCCCTAATCCAAGAGAGGAACATCAAGCCTACCCTTGGCTACAAGGAATCATGAGCTAGAGCAAAATTAGGTCAAGAAATAGGGATAGCAGGGTTAAAGATAACCGAATTCAACAAGTATTTCTGTGAGTAAATAGAAGAGGATTGGTGCAAGATTCATGTGAAGTAATGTGCATGATGAATAGAGGTATTCTATACTAAGATTATGAAATTGCTATCATAGGTTAGCTTGCATAAAGGATTGATTCCCTAACGTTTTTCCATGACAATTGTGAAGTACCATATTACATGGGGGTATAGAATAAGGAATTTGAAGGTTCATATCATATGAGAGGTATATGGATGCATGAAATTAGGATAATTGGGCCAATTAACTTTGGAATAATAAAGATATTTTGGAGGCACAACAAAACGAGCCAAACACATGAAATAAGGGACTCTTTAAAAACACTGTATGTGTCTCTTTTAATATAGATTTCAATAAGGAAAGAGAGTGCACTCAGAGAAGAGTGAGGCAATAAGGCTAGAAACATTAGGAAAGTGTTAGAATAAAAATATTAGCTCCAAAAATCCTAAAAGAAATAAGAAGACAAGAATAGTTCTATTAAGAGATAAGTATCTCCAAAAATAGAAATTCGAATTTAGGTGATAAGAGGTCATATTTAGAGTTCTTTACATATTTAGAGTCCATGCATACTAAAAATGAGGAAAAGCAACGCGTTTCTAAAGATGGCATGTTTGCAGCTATATACAGACGTTTTTGCCTATTCTACCCGCGCCGCGGTGGCTTGTAGACTAGATGCCTTCCGGTTCTTTTGACCGATTATACGAGTATATTCTGAGTTCTTATCAGAGATTTATGGCCGAAACAGTTTGCTGCTTCTGTCAAGGTCTCTACACAAGAAAAACTGTAAGACGACAACAAGTAGCCTCAAGGTAATCCTAGAGCTTGAGATGTATATATATTTCTTCATTCTTATCTAATATCTTAGAAGAGAAGGTTAGATTGCTATGGTCTTTCGGAGGAAGAGACCAGAACTCCATAGCTTTTCTTTTAAATAAAGAATAGTATGCCGTAGCCTTGCAAGAGAAGGCTATTTTGCCATAGACCTTCGAAAGAGAGAAAAGTCACAGTACGAGTAAGAGGAGATAAATCTTGGGGATGATCGGATGATTTCAATCGTAAGAGAAGGTATTAGAAGACTCTATTCTCTTATGTCAAGTTCTAAAGCTCTTGTTAACGAGCAAAGGCAACGATAAACGATAAATTTCTGTAAGGTATATATATATATTTTTATTTTATAATTATATATCATTCTTAGGGGTTGAGGTATGGCCTCGGCTTCTCTATTAATTGTTAATAGTGATCTATTTGATTGATTTACTAGTTAAAGTTTGTATTCTTTTAAACAACAGCATATGCCTTAATAAAGAATGTCTTATCGTAATCTCAAGTTGAAATGCTAAAATCTTTGTGAAAAGGATTGTTTTCTTAAGAAGGTAACATAGATTCTAGTCCTATGGTTTAGTTGAGTAAATGGATTGTTATCTTGGTTAAATTAGGTACAGGTACAACTCTCCCTGCCTTGATGCTGCGCCGTTCTTGTGCTTGTATAGCCGGATGGCGGAGATGTTGGTAAGGCCCGGAGAGTTGGCCCATGGTATCCCTCATACCATTGGGAGAATAAGATTTGCCGATTGAGGCGGGTGATTGTGATGCTGCCTAGTTTTTAGGACCCACCCTAGTGCGGTGAATCAGCCCACCCTAGTGCGGTGAATCAGCCACCCCTAGTGCGTAGACATCCCTCTGAGGGGCGGAAGAATGGAGCGATGGAGCCTGAGAGGGCGACATGCTGTCGCCTTGAGTCCTCTCGCCACCAGCGGCCCGACGATGAGGTGTATGATTCCAGACAAACATGGGTCTAACTTGGGATGTGCGATTCCCAGAGGATACAATGAAAGAAGCAAGTTCACCCTTGCTCATCTAAAAATCGTAAGAAAGGCCAAATTAGTTGGAAGCACTGTTGTCAATCTAACCACGGGGGAACCAGAATTAGTTATGGGGGGATGCCATGAAAGTATACATTCGAGAGAAGGTTTTGTCCTCCAGGATTTCGAGAGGATAAAATGAATGAATTTTTGAAGCTAACCCAAGAAAGGAAGACCCTAAAAGAATACCACCAAACTTTTGTTAAACTTCTCCAATTTGCTCTAGAGATGGATGAGGTAACTCTTCTCCATCGATTCATTTAAAAGCTTAATCTACCATTGAATAACCTCGTCAAGAATGCAAAACCATCCTCTATTTCAGAAGCCATAATTATAGCCAGAGGCTATGATAAAGTTTTTTTATATAGAAAGTGTCGAGAGAAGGACACGAGTCCTTCCATGTTGATCGTGAAGAGGTCCCCTAATCCAAGAGAGGAACATCAAGCCTACCCTTGGCTACAAGGAATCATGAGCTAGAGCAAAATTAGGTCAAGAAATAGGGATAGCAGGGTTAAAGATAACCGAATTCAACAAGTATTTCTGTGAGTAAATAGAAGAGGATTGGTGCAAGATTCATGTGAAGTAATGTGCATGATGAATAGAGGTATTCTATACTAAGATTATGAAATTGCTATCATAGGTTAGCTTGCATAAAGGATTGATTCCCTAACGTTTTTCCATGACAATTGTGAAGTACCATATTACATGGGGGTATAGAATAAGGAATTTGAAGGTTCATATCATATGAGAGGTATATGGATGCATGAAATTAGGATAATTGGGCCAATTAACTTTGGAATAATAAAGATATTTTGGAGGCACAACAAAACGAGCCAAACACATGAAATAAGGGACTCTTTAAGAACACTGTATGTGTCTCTTTTAATATAGATTTCAATAAGGAAAGAGAGTGCACTCAGAGAAGAGTGAGGCAATAAGGCTAGAAACATTAGGAAAGTGTTAGAATAAAAATATTAGCTCCAAAAATCCTAAAAGAAATAAGAAGACAAGAATAGTTCTATTAAGAGATAAGTATCTCCAAAAATAGAAATTCGAATTTAGGTGATAAGAGGTCATATTTAGAGTTATTTACATATTTAGAGTCCATGCATACTAAAAATGAGGAAAAGCAACGTGTTTCTAAAGATGGCATGTTTGCAGCTATATACAGACGTTTTTGCCTATTCTACCCGCGCCGCGGTGGCTTGTAGACTAGATGCCTTCCGGTTCTTTTGACCGATTATACGAGTATATTCTGAGTTCTTATCAGAGATTTATGGCCGAAACAGTTTGCTGCTTCTGTCAAGGTCTCTACACAAGAAAAACTGTAAGACGACAACAAGTAGCCTCAAGGTAATCCTAGAGCTTGAGATGTATATATATTTCTTCATTCTTATCTAATATCTTAGAAGAGAAGGTTAGATTGCTATGGTCTTTCGGAGGAAGAGACCAGAACTCCATAGCTTTTCTTTTAAATAAAGAATAGTATGCCGTAGCCTTGCAAGAGAAGGCTATTTTGCCATAGACCTTCGAAAGAGAGAAAAGTCACAGTACGAGTAAGAGGAGATAAATCTTGGGGATGATCGGATGATTTCAATCGTAAGAGAAGGTATTAGAAGACTCTATTCTCTTATGTCAAGTTCTAAAGCTCTTGTTAACGAGCAAAGGCAACGATAAACGATAAATTTCTGTAAGGTATATATATATTTTTTTATTTTATAATTATATATCATTCTTAGGGGTTGAGGTATGGCCTCGGCTTCTCTATTAATTGTTAATAGTGATCTATTTGATTGATTTACTAGTTAAAGTTTGTATTCTTTTAAACAACAGCATATGCCTTAATAAAGAATGTCTTATCGTAATCTCAAGTTGAAATGCTAAAATCTTTGTGAAAAGGATTGTTTTCTTAAGAAGGTAACATAGATTCTAGTCCTATGGTTTAGTTAAGTAAATGGATTGTTATCTTGGTTAAATTAGGTACAGGTACAACTCTCCCTCCCTTGATGCTGCGCCGTTCTTGTGCTTGTATAGCCGGATGGCGTGGATGTTGGTAAGGCCCGGAGAGTTGGCCCATGGTATCCCTCATACCATTGGGAGAATAAGATTTGCCGATTGAGGCGGGTGATTGTGATGCTGCCTAGTTTTTAGGACCCACCCTAGTGCGGTGAATCAGCCCACCCTAGTGCGGTGAATCAGCCACCCCTAGTGCGTAGACATCCCTCTGAGGGGCGGAAGAATGGAGCGATGGAGCCTGAGAGGGCGACATGCTGTCGCCTTGAGTCCTCTCGCCACCAGCGGCCCAACGATGAGGTGTATGATTCCAGACAAACATGGGTCTAACTTGGGATGTGCGATTCCCAGAGGATACAATGAAAGAAGCAAGTTCACCCTTGCTCATCTAAAAATCGTAAGAAAGGCCAAATTAGTTGGAAGCACTGTTGTCAATCTAACCACGGGGGAACCAGAATTAGTTATGGGGGGATGCCATGAAAGTACACATTCGAGAGAAGGTTTTGTCCTCCAGGATTTCGAGAGGATAAAATGAATGAATTTTTGGAGCTAACCCAAGAAAGGAAGACCCTAAAAGAATACCACCAAACTTTTGTTAAACTTCTCCAATTTGCTCTAGAGATGGATGAGGTAACTCTTCTCCATCGATTCATTTAAAAGCTTAATCTACCATTGAATAACCTCGTCAAGAATGCAAAACCATCCTCTATTTCAGAAGCCATAATTATAGCCAGAGGCTATGATAAAGCTTTTTTATATAGAAAGTGTCGAGAGAAGGACACGAGTCCTTCCATGTTAATCGTGAAGAGGTCCCCTAATCCAAGAGAGGAACATCAAGCCTACCCTTGGCTACAAGGAATCATGAGCTAGAGCAAAATTAGGTCAAGAAATAGGGATAGCAGGGTTAAAGATAACCGAATTCAACAAGTATTTCTGTGAGTAAATAGAAGAGGATTGGTGCAAGATTCATGTGAAGTAATGTGCATGATGAATAGAGGTATTCTATACTAAGATTATGAAATTGCTATCATAGGTTAGCTTGCATAAAGGATTGATTCCCTAACGTTTTTCCATGACAATTGTGAAGTACCATATTACATGGGGGTATAGAATAAGGAATTTGAAGGTTCATATCATATGAGAGGTATATGGATGCATGAAATTAGGATAATTGGGCCAATTAACTTTGGAATAATAAAGATTTTTTGGAGGCACAACAAAACGAGCCAAACACATGAAATAAGGGACTCTTTAAGAACACTGTATGTGTCTCTTTTAATATAGATTTCAATAAGGAAAGAGAGTGCACTCAGAGAAGAGTGAGGCAATAAGGCTAGAAACATTAGGAAAGTGTTAGAATAAAAATATTAGCTCCAAAAATCCTAAAAGAAATAAGAAGACAAGAATAGTTCTATTAAGAGATAAGTATCTCCAAAAATAGAAATTCGAATTTAGGTGATAAGAGGTCATATTTAGAGTTATTTACATATTTAGAGTCCATGCATACTAAAAATGAGGAAAAGCAACGTGTTTCTAAAGATGGCATGTTTGCAGCTATATACAGACGTTTTTGCCTATTCTACCCGCGCCGCGGTGGCTTGTAGACTAGATGCCTTCCGGTTCTTTTGACCGATTATACGAGTATATTCTGAGTTCTTATCAGAGATTTATGGCCGAAACAGTTTGCTGCTTCTGTCAAGGTCTCTACACAAGAAAAACTGTAAGACGACAACAAGTAGCCTCAAGGTAATCCTAGAGCTTGAGATGTATATATATTTCTTCATTCTTATCTAATATCTTAGAAGAGAAGGTTAGATTGCTATGGTCTTTCGGAGGAAGAGACCAGAACTCCATAGCTTTTCTTTTAAATAAAGAATAGTATGCCGTAGCCTTGCAAGAGAAGGCTATTTTGCCATAGACCTTCGAAAGAGAGAAAAGTCACAGTACGAGTAAGAGGAGATAAATCTTGGGGATGATCGGATGATTTCAATCGTAAGAGAAGGTATTAGAAGACTCTATTCTCTTATGTCAAGTTCTAAAGCTCTTGTTAACGAGCAAAGGCAACGATAAACGATAAATTTCTGTAAGGTATATATATATTTTTTTATTTTATAATTATATATCATTCTTAGGGGTTGAGGTATGGCCTCGGCTTCTCTATTAATTGTTAATAGTGATCTATTTGATTGATTTACTAGTTAAAGTTTGTATTCTTTTAAACAACAGCATATGCCTTAATAAAGAATGTCTTATCGTAATCTCAAGTTGAAATGCTAAAATCTTTGTGAAAAGGATTGTTTTCTTAAGAAGGTAACATAGATTCTAGTCCTATGGTTTAGTTGAGTAAATGGATTGTTATCTTGGTTAAATTAGGTACAGGTACAACTCTCCCTCCCTTGATGCTGCGCCGTTCTTGTGCTTGTATAGCCGGATGGCGTGGATGTTGGTAAGGCCCGGAGAGTTGGCCCATGGTATCCCTCATACCATTGGGAGAATAAGATTTGCCGATTGAGGCGGGTGATTGTGATGCTGCCTAGTTTTTAGGACCCACCCTAGTGCGGTGAATCAGCCCACCCTAGTGCGGTGAATCAGCCACCCCTAGTGCGTAGACATCCCTCTGAGGGGCGGAAGAATGGAGCGATGGAGCCTGAGAGGGCGACATGCTGTCGCCTTGAGTCCTCTCGCCACCAGCGGCCCAACGATGAGGTGTATGATTCCAGACAAACATGGGTCTAACTTGGGATGTGCGATTCCCAGAGGATACAATGAAAGAAGCAAGTTCACCCTTGCTCATCTAAAAATCGTAAGAAAGGCCAAATTAGTTGGAAGCACTGTTGTCAATCTAACCACGGGGGAACCAGAATTAGTTATGGGGGGATGCCATGAAAGTACACATTCGAGAGAAGGTTTTGTCCTCCAGGATTTCGAGAGGATAAAATGAATGAATTTTTGGAGCTAACCCAAGAAAGGAAGACCCTAAAAGAATACCACCAAACTTTTGTTAAACTTCTCCAATTTGCTCTAGAGATGGATGAGGTAACTCTTCTCCATCGATTCATTTAAAAGCTTAATCTACCATTGAATAACCTCGTCAAGAATGCAAAACCATCCTCTATTTCAGAAGCCATAATTATAGCCAGAGGCTATGATAAAGCTTTTTTATATAGAAAGTGTCGAGAGAAGGACACGAGTCCTTCCATGTTAATCGTGAAGAGGTCCCCTAATCCAAGAGAGGAACATCAAGCCTACCCTTGGCTACAAGGAATCATGAGCTAGAGCAAAATTAGGTCAAGAAATAGGGATAGCAGGGTTAAAGATAACCGAATTCAACAAGTATTTCTGTGAGTAAATAGAAGAGGATTGGTGCAAGATTCATGTGAAGTAATGTGCATGATGAATAGAGGTATTCTATACTAAGATTATGAAATTGCTATCATAGGTTAGCGTGCATAAAGGATTGATTCCCTAACGTTTTTCCATGACAATTGTGAAGTACCATATTACATGGGGGTATAGAATAAGGAATTTGAAGGTTCATATCATATGAGAGGTATATGGATGCATGAAATTAGGATAATTGGGCCAATTAACTTTGGAATAATAAAGATATTTTGGAGGCACAACAAAACGAGCCAAACACATGAAATAAGGGACTCTTTAAGAACACTGTATGTGTCTCTTTTAATATAGATTTCAATAAGGAAAGAGAGTGCACTCAGAGAAGAGTGAGGCAATAAGGCTAGAAACATTAGGAAAGTGTTAGAATAAAAATATTAGCTCCAAAAATCCTAAAAGAAATAAGAAGACAAGAATAGTTCTATTAAGAGATAAGTATCTCCAAAAATAGAAATTCGAATTTAGGTGATAAGAGGTCATATTTAGAGTTCTTTACATATTTAGAGTCCATGCATACTAAAAATGAGGAAAAGCAACGTGTTTCTAAAGATGGCATGTTTGCAGCTATATACAGACGTTTTTGCCTATTCTACCCGCGCCGCGGTGGCTTGTAGACTAGATGCCTTCCGGTTCTTTTGACCGATTATACGAGTATATTCTGAGTTCTTATCAGAGATTTATGGCCGAAACAGTTTGCTGCTTCTGTCAAGGTCTCTACACAAGAAAAACTGTAAGACGACAACAAGTAGCCTCAAGGTAATCCTAGAGCTTGAGATGTATATATATTTCTTCATTCTTATCTAATATCTTAGAAGAGAAGGTTAGATTGCTATGGTCTTTCGGAGGAAGAGACCAGAACTCCATAGCTTTTCTTTTAAATAAAGAATAGTATGCCGTAGCCTTGCAAGAGAAGGCTATTTTGCCATAGACCTTCGAAAGAGAGAAAAGTCACAGTACGAGTAAGAGGAGATAAATCTTGGGGATGATCGGATGATTTCAATCGTAAGAGAAGGTATTAGAAGACTCTATTCTCTTATGTCAAGTTCTAAAGCTCTTGTTAACGAGCAAAGGCAACGATAAACGATAAATTTCTGTAAGGTATATATATATTTTTTTATTTTATAATTATATATCATTCTTAGGGGTTGAGGTATGGCCTCGGCTTCTCTATTAATTGTTAATAGTGATCTATTTGATTGATTTACTAGTTAAAGTTTGTATTCTTTTAAACAACAGCATATGCCTTAATAAAGAATGTCTTATCGTAATCTCAAGTTGAAATGCTAAAATCTTTGTGAAAAGGATTGTTTTCTTAAGAAGGTAACATAGATTCTAGTCCTATGGTTTAGTTGAGTAAATGGATTGTTATCTTGGTTAAATTAGGTACAGGTACAACTCTCCCTGCCTTGATGCTGCGCCGTTCTTGTGCTTGTATAGCCGGATGGCGGAGATGTTGGTAAGGCCCGGAGAGTTGGCCCATGGTATCCCTCATACCATTGGGAGAATAAGATTTGCCGATTGAGGCGGGTGATTGTGATGCTGCCTAGTTTTTAGGACCCACCCTAGTGCGGTGAATCAGCCCACCCTAGTGCGGTGAATCAGCCACCCCTAGTGCGTAGACATCCCTCTGAGGGGCGGAAGAATGGAGCGATGGAGCCTGAGAGGGCGACATGCTGTCGCCTTGAGTCCTCTCGCCACCAGCGGCCCGACGATGAGGTGTATGATTCCAGACAAACATGGGTCTAACTTGGGATGTGCGATTCCCAGAGGATACAATGAAAGAAGCAAGTTCACCCTTGCTCATCTAAAAATCGTAAGAAAGGCCAAATTAGTTGGAAGCACTGTTGTCAATCTAACCACGGGGGAACCAGAATTAGTTATGGGGGGATGCCATGAAAGTACACATTCGAGAGAAGGTTTTGTCCTCCAGGATTTCGAGAGGATAAAATGAATGAATTTTTGGAGCTAACCCAAGAAAGGAAGACCCTAAAAGAATACCACCAAACTTTTGTTAAACTTCTCCAATTTGCTCTAGAGATGGATGAGGTAACTCTTCTCCATCGATTCATTTAAAAGCTTAATCTACCATTGAATAACCTCGTCAAGAATGCAAAACCATCCTCTATTTCAGAAGCCATAATTATAGCCAGAGGCTATGATAAAGCTTTTTTATATAGAAAGTGTCGAGAGAAGGACACGAGTCCTTCCATGTTAATCGTGAAGAGGTCCCCTAATCCAAGAGAGGAACATCAAGCCTACCCTTGGCTACAAGGAATCATGAGCTAGAGCAAAATTAGGTCAAGAAATAGGGATAGCAGGGTTAAAGATAACCGAATTCAACAAGTATTTCTGTGAGTAAATAGAAGAGGATTGGTGCAAGATTCATGTGAAGTAATGTGCATGATGAATAGAGGTATTCTATACTAAGATTATGAAATTGCTATCATAGGTTAGCTTGCATAAAGGATTGATTCCCTAACGTTTTTCCATGACAATTGTGAAGTACCATATTACATGGGGGTATAGAATAAGGAATTTGAAGGTTCATATCATATGAGAGGTATATGGATGCATGAAATTAGGATAATTGGGCCAATTAACTTTGGAATAATAAAGATATTTTGGAGGCACAACAAAACGAGCCAAACACATGAAATAAGGGACTCTTTAAGAACACTGTATGTGTCTCTTTTAATATAGATTTCAATAAGGAAAGAGAGTGCACTCAGAGAAGAGTGAGGCAATAAGGCTAGAAACATTAGGAAAGTGTTAGAATAAAAATATTAGCTCCAAAAATCCTAAAAGAAATAAGAAGACAAGAATAGTTCTATTAAGAGATAAGTATCTCCAAAAATAGAAATTCGAATTTAGGTGATAAGAGGTCATATTTAGAGTTCTTTACATATTTAGAGTCCATGCATACTAAAAATGAGGAAAAGCAACGCGTTTCTAAAGATGGCATGTTTGCAGCTATATACAGACGTTTTTGCCTATTCTACCCGCGCCGCGGTGGCTTGTAGACTAGATGCCTTCCGGTTCTTTTGACCGATTATACGAGTATATTCTGAGTTCTTATCAGAGATTTATGGCCGAAACAGTTTGCTGCTTCTGTCAAGGTCTCTACACAAGAAAAACTGTAAGACGACAACAAGTAGCCTCAAGGTAATCCTAGAGCTTGAGATGTATATATATCCCTTCATTCTTATCTAATATCTTAGAAGAGAAGGTTAGATTGCTATGGTCTTTCGGAGGAAGAGACCAGAACTCCATAGCTTTTCTTTTAAATAAAGAATAGTATGCCGTAGCCTTGCAAGAGAAGGCTATTTTGCCATAGACCTTCGAAAGAGAGAAAAGTCACAGTACGAGTAAGAGGAGATAAATCTTGGGGATGATCGGATGATTTCAATCGTAAGAGAAGGTATTAGAAGACTCTATTCTCTTATGTCAAGTTCTAAAGCTCTTGTTAACGAGCAAAGGCAACGATAAACGATAAATTTCTGTAAGGTATATATATATATCATTCTTAGGGGTTGAGGTATGGCCTCGGCTTCTCTATTAATTGTTAATAGTGATCTATTTGATATTGATTTACTAGTTAAAGTTTGTATTCTTTTAAACAACAGCATATGCCTTAATAAAGAATGTCTTATCGCCGTAATCTCAAGTTGAAATGCTAAAATCTTTGTGAAAAGGATTGTTTTCTTAAGAAGGTAACATAGATTCTAGTCCTATGGTTTAGTTGAGTAAATGGATTGTTATCTTGGTTAAATTAGGTACAGGTACAACTCTCCCTGCCTTGATGCTGCGCCGTTCTTGTGCTTGTATAGCCGGATGGCGGAGATGTTGGTAAGGCCCGGAGAGTTGGCCCATGGTATCCCTCATACCATTGGGAGAATAAGATTTGCCGATTGAGGCGGGTGATTGTGATGCTGCCTAGTTTTTAGGACCCAAGCTAGTGCGGTGAATCAGCCCACCCTAGTGCGGTGAATCAGCCACCCCTAGTGCGTAGACATCCCTCTGAGGGGCGGAAGAATGGAGCGATGGAGCCTGAGAGGGCGACATGCTGTCGCCTTGAGTCCTCTCGCCACCAGCGGCCCGACGATGAGGTGTATGATTCCAGACAAACATGGGTCTAACTTGGGATGTGGGATTCCCAGAGGATACAATGAAAGAAGCAAGTTCACCCTTGCTCATCTAAAAATCGTAAGAAAGGCCAAATTAGTTGGAAGCACTGTTGTCAATCTAACCACGGGGGAACCAGAATTAGTTATGGGGGGATGCCATGAAAGTACACATTCGAGAGAAGGTTTTGTCCTCCAGGATTTCGAGAGGATAAAATGAATGAATTTTTGGAGCTAACCCAAGAAAGGAAGACCCTAAAAGAATACCACCAAACTTTTGTTAAACTTCTCCAATTTGCTCTAGAGATGGATGAGGTAACTCTTCTCCATCGATTCATTTAAAAGCTTAATCTACCATTGAATAACCTCGTCAAGAATGCAAAACCATCCTCTATTTCAAAAGCCATAATTATAGCCAGAGGCTATGATAAAGCTTTTTTATATAGAAAGTGTCGAGAGAAGGACACGAGTCCTTCCATGTTAATCGTGAAGAGGTCCCCTAATCCAAGAGAGGAACATCAAGCCTACCCTTGGCTACAAGGAATCATGAGCTAGAGCAAAATTAGGTCAAGAAATAGGGATAGCAGGGTTAAAGATAACCGAATTCAACAAGTATTTCTGTGAGTAAATAGAAGAGGATTGGTGCAAGATTCATGTGAAGTAATGTGCATGATGAATAGAGGTATTCTATACTAAGATTATGAAATTGCTATCATAGGTTAGCTTGCATAAAGGATTGATTCCCTAACGTTTTTCCATGACAATTGTGAAGTACCATATTACATGGGGGTATAGAATAAGGAATTTGAAGGTTCATATCATATGAGAGGTATATGGATGCATGAAATTAGGATAATTGGGCCAATTAACTTTGGAATAATAAAGATTTTTTGGAGGCACAACAAAACGAGCCAAACACATGAAATAAGGGACTCTTTAAGAACACTGTATGTGTCTCTTTTAATATAGATTTCAATAAGGAAAGAGAGTGCACTCAGAGAAGAGTGAGGCAATAAGGCTAGAAACATTAGGAAAGTGTTAGAATAAAAATATTAGCTCCAAAAATCCTAAAAGAAATAAGAAGACAAGAATAGTTCTATTAAGAGATAAGTATCTCCAAAAATAGAAATTCGAATTTAGGTGATAAGAGGTCATATTTAGAGTTCTTTACATATTTAGAGTCCATGCATACTAAAAATGAGGAAAAGCAACGCGTTTCTAAAGATGGCATGTTTGCAGCTATATACAGACGTTTTTGCCTATTCTACCCGCGCCGCGGTGGCTTGTAGACTAGATGCCTTCCGGTTCTTTTGACCGATTATACGAGTATATTCTGAGTTCTTATCAGAGATTTGTGGCCGAAACAGTTTGCTGCTTCTGTCAAGGTCTCTACACAAGAAAAACTGTAAGACGACAACAAGTAGCCTCAAGGTAATCCTAGAGCTTGAGATGTATATATATTTCTTCATTCTTATCTAATATCTTAGAAGAGAAGGTTAGATTGCTATGGTCTTTCGGAGGAAGAGACCAGAACTCCATAGCTTTTCTTTTAAATAAAGAATAGTATGCCGTAGCCTTGCAAGAGAAGGCTATTTTGCCATAGACCTTCGAAAGAGAGAAAAGTCACAGTACGAGTAAGAGGAGATAAATCTTGGGGATGATCGGATGATTTCAATCGTAAGAGAAGGTATTAGAAGACTCTATTCTCTTATGTCAAGTTCTAAAGCTCTTGTTAACGAGCAAAGGCAACGATAAACGATAAATTTCTGTAAGGTATATATATATTTTTTTGTTTTATAATTATATATCATTCTTAGGGGTTGAGGTATGGCCTCGGCTTCTCTATTAATTGTTAATAGTGATCTATTTGATTGATTTACTAGTTAAAGTTTGTATTCTTTTAAACAACAGCATATGCCTTAATAAAGAATGTCTTATCGTAATCTCAAGTTGAAATGCTAAAATCTTTGTGAAAAGGATTGTTTTCTTAAGAAGGTAACATAGATTCTAGTCCTATGGTTTAGTTGAGTAAATGGATTGTTATCTTGGTTAAATTAGGTACAGGTACAACTCTCCCTGCCTTGATGCTGCGCCGTTCTTGTGCTTGTATAGCCGGATGGCGGAGATGTTGGTAAGGCCCGGAGAGTTGGCCCATGGTATCCCTCATACCATTGGGAGAATAAGATTTGCCGATTGAGGCGGGTGATTGTGATGCTGCCTAGTTTTTAGGACCCAAGCTAGTGCGGTGAATCAGCCCACCCTAGTGCGGTGAATCAGCCACCCCTAGTGCGTAGACATCCCTCTGAGGGGCGGAAGAATGGAGCGATGGAGCCTGAGAGGGCGACATGCTGTCGCCTTGAGTCCTCTCGCCACCAGCGGCCCGACGATGAGGTGTATGATTCCAGACAAACATGGGTCTAACTTGGGATGTGGGATTCCCAGAGGATACAATGAAAGAAGCAAGTTCACCCTTGCTCATCTAAAAATCGTAAGAAAGGCCAAATTAGTTGGAAGCACTGTTGTCAATCTAACCACGGGGGAACCAGAATTAGTTATGGGGGGATGCCATGAAAGTACACATTCGAGAGAAGGTTTTGTCCTCCAGGATTTCGAGAGGATAAAATGAATGAATTTTTGAAGCTAACCCAAGAAAGGAAGACCCTAAAAGAATACCACCAAACTTTTGTTAAACTTCTCCAATTTGCTCTAGAGATGGATGAGGTAACTCTTCTCCATCGATTCATTTAAAAGCTTAATCTACCATTGAATAACCTCGTCAAGAATGCAAAACCATCCTCTATTTCAGAAGCCATAATTATAGCCAGAGGCTATGATAAAGCTTTTTTATATAGAAAGTGTCGAGAGAAGGACACGAGTCCTTCCATGTTAATCGTGAAGAGGTCCCCTAATCCAAGAGAGGAACATCAAGCCTACCCTTGGCTACAAGGAATCATGAGCTAGAGCAAAATTAGGTCAAGAAATAGGGATAGCAGGGTTAAAGATAACCGAATTCAACAAGTATTTCTGTGAGTAAATAGAAGAGGATTGGTGCAAGATTCATGTGAAGTAATGTGCATGATGAATAGAGGTATTCTATACTAAGATTATGAAATTGCTATCATAGGTTAGCTTGCATAAAGGATTGATTCCCTAACGTTTTTCCATGACAATTGTGAAGTACCATATTACATGGGGGTATAGAATAAGGAATTTGAAGGTTCATATCATATGAGAGGTATATGGATGCATGAAATTAGGATAATTGGGCCAATTAACTTTGGAATAATAAAGATTTTTTGGAGGCACAACAAAACGAGCCAAACACATGAAATAAGGGACTCTTTAAGAACACTGTATGTGTCTCTTTTAATATAGATTTCAATAAGGAAAGAGAGTGCACTCAGAGAAGAGTGAGGCAATAAGGCTAGAAACATTAGGAAAGTGTTAGAATAAAAATATTAGCTCCAAAAATCCTAAAAGAAATAAGAAGACAAGAATAGTTCTATTAAGAGATAAGTATCTCCAAAAATAGAAATTCGAATTTAGGTGATAAGAGGTCATATTTAGAGTTCTTTACATATTTAGAGTCCATGCATACTAAAAATGAGGAAAAGCAACGCGTTTCTAAAGATGGCATGTTTGCAGCTATATACAGACGTTTTTGCCTATTCTACCCGCGCCGCGGTGGCTTGTAGACTAGATGCCTTCCGGTTCTTTTGACCGATTATACGAGTATATTCTGAGTTCTTATCAGAGATTTGTGGCCGAAACAGTTTGCTGCTTCTGTCAAGGTCTCTACACAAGAAAAACTGTAAGACGACAACAAGTAGCCTCAAGGTAATCCTAGAGCTTGAGATGTATATATATTTCTTCATTCTTATCTAATATCTTAGAAGAGAAGGTTAGATTGCTATGGTCTTTCGGAGGAAGAGACCAGAACTCCATAGCTTTTCTTTTAAATAAAGAATAGTATGCCGTAGCCTTGCAAGAGAAGGCTATTTTGCCATAGACCTTCGAAAGAGAGAAAAGTCACAGTACGAGTAAGAGGAGATAAATCTTGGGGATGATCGGATGATTTCAATCGTAAGAGAAGGTATTAGAAGACTCTATTCTCTTATGTCAAGTTCTAAAGCTCTTGTTAACGAGCAAAGGCAACGATAAACGATAAATTTCTGTAAGGTATATATATATTTTTTTGTTTTATAATTATATATCATTCTTAGGGGTTGAGGTATGGCCTCGGCTTCTCTATTAATTGTTAATAGTGATCTATTTGATTGATTTACTAGTTAAAGTTTGTATTCTTTTAAACAACAGCATATGCCTTAATAAAGAATGTCTTATCGTAATCTCAAGTTGAAATGCTAAAATCTTTGTGAAAAGGATTGTTTTCTTAAGAAGGTAACATAGATTCTAGTCCTATGGTTTAGTTGAGTAAATGGATTGTTATCTTGGTTAAATTAGGTACAGGTACAACTCTCCCTGCCTTGATGCTGCGCCGTTCTTGTGCTTGTATAGCCGGATGGCGGAGATGTTGGTAAGGCCCGGAGAGTTGGCCCATGGTATCCCTCATACCATTGGGAGAATAAGATTTGCCGATTGAGGCGGGTGATTGTGATGCTGCCTAGTTTTTAGGACCCAAGCTAGTGCGGTGAATCAGCCCACCCTAGTGCGGTGAATCAGCCACCCCTAGTGCGTAGACATCCCTCTGAGGGGCGGAAGAATGGAGCGATGGAGCCTGAGAGGGCGACATGCTGTCGCCTTGAGTCCTCTCGCCACCAGCGGCCCGACGATGAGGTGTATGATTCCAGACAAACATGGGTCTAACTTGGGATGTGGGATTCCCAGAGGATACAATGAAAGAAGCAAGTTCACCCTTGCTCATCTAAAAATCGTAAGAAAGGCCAAATTAGTTGGAAGCACTGTTGTCAATCTAACCACGGGGGAACCAGAATTAGTTATGTTGGGATGCCATGAAAGTACACATTCGAGAGAAGGTTTTGTCCTCCAGGATTTCGAGAGGATAAAATGAATGAATTTTTGGAGCTAACCCAAGAAAGGAAGACCCTAAAAGAATACCACCAAACTTTTGTTAAACTTCTCCAATTTGCTCTAGAGATGGATGAGGTAACTCTTCTCCATCGATTCATTTAAAAGCTTAATCTACCATTGAATAACCTCGTCAAGAATGCAAAACCATCCTCTATTTCAGAAGCCATAATTATAGCCAGAGGCTATGATAAAGCTTTTTTATATAGAAAGTGTCGAGAGAAGGACACGAGTCCTTCCATGTTAATCGTGAAGAGGTCCCCTAATCCGAGAGAGGAACATCAAGCCTACCCTTGGCTACAAGGAATCATGAGCTAGAGCAAAATTAGGTCAAGAAATAGGGATAGCAGGGTTAAAGATAACCGAATTCAACAAGTATTTCTGTGAGTAAATAGAAGAGGATTGGTGCAAGATTCATGTGAAGTAATGTGCATGATGAATAGAGGTATTCTATACTAAGATTATGAAATTGCTATCATAGGTTAGCTTGCATAAAGGATTGATTCCCTAACGTTTTTCCATGACAATTGTGAAGTACCATATTACATGGGGGTATAGAATAAGGAATTTGAAGGTTCATATCATATGAGAGGTATATGGATGCATGAAATTAGGATAATTGGGCCAATTAACTTTGGAATAATAAAGATATTTTGGAGGCACAACAAAACGAGCCAAACACATGAAATAAGGGACTCTTTAAGAACACTGTATGTGTCTCTTTTAATATAGATTTCAGTAAGGAAAGAGAGTGCACTCAGAGAAGAGTGAGGCAATAAGGCTAGAAACATTAGGAAAGTGTTAGAATAAAAATATTAGCTCCAAAAATCCTAAAAGAAATAAGAAGACAAGAATAGTTCTATTAAGAGATAAGTATCTCCAAAAATAGAAATTCGAATTTAGGTGATAAGAGGTCATATTTAGAGTTCTTTACATATTTAGAGTCCATGCATACTAAAAATGAGGAAAAGCAACGCGTTTCTAAAGATGGCATGTTTGCAGCTATATACAGACGTTTTTGCCTATTCTACCCGCGCCGCGGTGGCTTGTAGACTAGATGCCTTCCGGTTCTTTTGACCGATTATACGAGTATATTCTGAGTTCTTATCAGAGATTTATGGCCGAAACAGTTTGCTGCTTCTGTCAAGGTCTCTACACAAGAAAAACTGTAAGACGACAACAAGTAGCCTCAAGGTAATCCTAGAGCTTGAGATGTATATATATTTCTTCATTCTTATCTAATATCTTAGAAGAGAAGGTTAGATTGCTATGGTCTTTCGGAGGAAGAGACCAGAACTCCATAGCTTTTCTTTTAAATAAAGAATAGTATGCCGTAACCTTGCAAGAGAAGGCTATTTTGCCATAGACCTTCGAAAGAGAGAAAAGTCACAGTACGAGTAAGAGGAGATAAATCTTGGGGATGATCGGATGATTTCAATCGTAAGAGAAGGTATTAGAAGACTCTATTCTCTTATGTCAAGTTCTAAAGCTCTTGTTAACGAGCAAAGGCAACGATAAACGATAAATTTCTGTAAGGTATATATATATTTTTTTATTTTATAATTATATATCATTCTTAGGGGTTGAGGTATGGCCTCGGCTTCTCTATTAATTGTTAATAGTGATCTATTTGATTGATTTACTAGTTAAAGTTTGTATTCTTTTAAACAACAGCATATGCCTTAATAAAGAATGTCTTATCGTAATCTCAAGTTGAAATGCTAAAATCTTTGTGAAAAGGATTGTTTTCTTAAGAAGGTAACATAGATTCTAGTCCTATGGTTTAGTTGAGTAAATGGATTGTTATCTTGGTTAAATTAGGTACAGGTACAACTCTCCCTGCCTTGATGCTGTGCCGTTCTTGTGCTTGTATAGCCGGATGGCGGAGATGTTGGTAAGGCCCGGAGAGTTGGCCCATGGTATCCCTCATACCATTGGGAGAATAAGATTTGCCGAAGGTGGGTGATTGTGATGCTGCCTAGTTTTTAGGACCCAAGCTAGTGTGGTGAATCAGCCCACCCTAGTGCGGTGAATCAGCCACCCCTAGTGCGTAGACATCCCTCTGAGGGGCGGAAGAATGGAGCGATGGAGCCTGAGAGGGCGACATGCTATCGCCTTGAGTCCTCTCGCCACCAGCGGCCCGATGATGAGGTGTATGATTCCAGACAAACATGGGTCTAACTTGGGATGTGCGATTCCCAGAGGATACAATGAAAGAAGCAAGTTCACCCTTGCTCATCTAAAAATCGTAAGAAAGGCCAAATTAGTTGGAAGCACTGTTGTCAATCTACGGGGGAACCAGAATTAGTTATGGGGGGATGCCATGAAAGTACACATTCGAGAGAAGGTTTTGTCCTCCAGGATTTCGAGAGGATAAAATGAATGAATTTTTGGAGCTAACCCAAGAAAGGAAGACCCTAAAAGAATACCACCAAACTTTTGTTAAACTTCTCCAATTTGCTCTAGAGATGGATGAGGTAACTCTTCTCCATCGATTCATTTAAAAGCTTAATCTACCATTGAATAACCTCGTCAAGAATGCAAAACCATCCTCTATTTCAGAAGCCATAATTATAGCCAGAGGCTATGATAAAGCTTTTTTATATAGAAAGTGTCGAGAGAAGGACACGAGTCCTTCCATGTTAATCGTGAAGAGGTCCCCTAATCCAAGAGAGGAACATCAAGCCTACCCTTGGCTACAAGGAATCATGAGCTAGAGCAAAATTAGGTCAAGAAATAGGGATAGCAGGGTTAAAGATAACCGAATTCAACAAGTATTTCTGTGAGTAAATAGAAGAGGATTGGTGCAAGATTCATGTGAAGTAATGTGCATGATGAATAGAGGTATTCTATACTAAGATTATGAAATTGCTATCATAGGTTAGCTTGCATAAAGGATTGATTCCCTAACGTTTTTCCATGACAATTGTGAAGTACCATATTACATGGGGGTATAGAATAAGGAATTTGAAGGTTCATATCATATGAGAGGTATATGGATGCATGAAATTAGGATAATTGGGCCAATTAACTTTGGAATAATAAAGATATTTTGGAGGCACAACAAAACGAGCCAAACACATGAAATAAGGGACTCTTTAAGAACACTGTATGTGTCTCTTTTAATATAGATTTCAATAAGGAAAGAGAGTGCACTCAGAGAAGAGTGAGGCAATAAGGCTAGAAACATTAGGAAAGTGTTAGAATAAAAATATTAGCTCCAAAAATCCTAAAAGAAATAAGAAGACAAGAATAGTTCTATTAAGAGATAAGTATCTCCAAAAATAGAAATTCGAATTTAGGTGATAAGAGGTCATATTTAGAGTCCATGCATACTAAAAATGAGGAAAAGCAACGCGTTTCTAAAGATGGCATGTTTGCAGCTATATACAGACGTTTTTGCCTATTCTACCCGCGCCGCGGTGGCTTGTAGACTAGATGCCTTCCGGTTCTTTTGACCGATTATACGAGTATATTTTGAGTTCTTATCAGAGATTTATGGCCGAAACAGTTTGCTGCTTCTGTCAAGGTCTCTACACAAGAAAAACTGTAAGACGACAACAAGTAGCCTCAAGGTAATCCTAGAGCTTGAGATGTATATATATTTCTTCATTCTTATCTAATATCTTAGAAGAGAAGGTTAGATTGCTATGGTCTTTCGGAGGAAGAGACCAGAACTCCATAGCTTTTCTTTTAAATAAAGAATAGTATGCCGTAGCCTTGCAAGAGAAGGCTATTTTGCCATAGACCTTCGAAAGAGAGAAAAGTCACAGTACGAGTAAGAGGAGATAAATCTTGGGGATGATCGGATGATTTCAATCGTAAGAGAAGGTATTAGAAGACTCTATTCTCTTATGTCAAGTTCTAAAGCTCTTGTTAACGAGCAAAGGCAACGATAAACGATAAATTTCTGTAAGGTATATATATATTTTTTTATTTTATAATTATATATCATTCTTAGGGGTTGAGGTATGGCCTCGGCTTCTCTATTAATTGTTAATAGTGATCTATTTGATTGATTTACTAGTTAAAGTTTGTATTCTTTTAAACAACAGCATATGCCTTAATAAAGAATGTCTTATCGCCGTAATCTCAAGTTGAAATGCTAAAATCTTTGTGAAAAGGATTGTTTTCTTAAGAAGGTAACATAGATTCTAGTCCTATGGTTTAGTTGAGTAAATGGATTGTTATCTTGGTTAAATTAGGTACAGGTACAACTCTCCCTGCCTTGATGCTGCGCCGTTCTTGTGCTTGTATAGCCGGATGGCGGAGATGTTGGTAAGGCCCGGAGAGTTGGCCCATGGTATCCCTCATACCATTGGGAGAATAAGATTTGCCGATTGAGGCGGGTGATTGTGATGCTGCCTAGTTTTTAGGACCCAAGCTAGTGCGGTGAATCAGCCCACCCTAGTGCGGTGAATCAGCCACCCCTAGTGCGTAGACATCCCTCTGAGGGGCGGAAGAATGGAGCGATGGAGCCTGAGAGGGCGACATGCTGTCGCCTTGAGTCCTCTCGCCACCAGCGGCCCGACGATGAGGTGTATGATTCCAGACAAACATGGGTCTAACTTGGGATGTGGGATTCCCAGAGGATACAATGAAAGAAGCAAGTTCACCCTTGCTCATCTAAAAATCGTAAGAAAGGCCAAATTAGTTGGAAGCACTGTTGTCAATCTAACCACGGGGGAACCAGAATTAGTTATGGGGGGATGCCATGAAAGTACACATTCGAGAGAAGGTTTTGTCCTCCAGGATTTCGAGAGGATAAAATGAATGAATTTTTGGAGCTAACCCAAGAAAGGAAGACCCTAAAAGAATACCACCAAACTTTTGTTAAACTTCTCCAATTTGCTCTAGAGATGGATGAGGTAACTCTTCTCCATCGATTCATTTAAAAGCTTAATCTACCATTGAATAACCTCGTCAAGAATGCAAAACCATCCTCTATTTCAGAAGCCATAATTATAGCCAGAGGCTATGATAAAGCTTTTTTATATAGAAAGTGTCGAGAGAAGGACACGAGTCCTTCCATGTTAATCGTGAAGAGGTCCCCTAATCCAAGAGAGGAACATCAAGCCTACCCTTGGCTACAAGGAATCATGAGCTAGAGCAAAGTTAGGTCAAGAAATAGGGATAGCAGGGTTAAAGATAACCGAATTCAACAAGTATTTCTGTGAGTAAATAGAAGAGGATTGGTGCAAGATTCATGTGAAGTAATGTGCATGATGAATAGAGGTATTCTATACTAAGATTATGAAATTGCTATCATAGGTTAGCTTGCATAAAGGATTGATTCCCTAACGTTTTTCCATGACAATTGTGAAGTACCATATTACATGGGGGTATAGAATAAGGAATTTGAAGGTTCATATCATATGAGAGGTATATGGATGCATGAAATTAGGATAATTGGGCCAATTAACTTTGGAATAATAAAGATATTTTGGAGGCACAACAAAACGAGCCAAACACATGAAATAAGGGACTCTTTAAGAACACTGTATGTGTCTCTTTTAATATAGATTTCAGTAAGGAAAGAGAGTGCACTCAGAGAAGAGTGAGGCAATAAGGCTAGAAACATTAGGAAAGTGTTAGAATAAAAATATTAGCTCCAAAAATCCTAAAAGAAATAAGAAGACAAGAATAGTTCTATTAAGAGATAAGTATCTCCAAAAATAGAAATTCGAATTTAGGTGATAAGAGGTCATATTTAGAGTTCTTTACATATTTAGAGTCCATGCATACTAAAAATGAGGAAAAGCAACGCGTTTCTAAAGATGGCATGTTTGCAGCTATATACAGACGTTTTTGCCTATTCTACCCGCGCCGCGGTGGCTTGTAGACTAGATGCCTTCCGGTTCTTTTGACCGATTATACGAGTATATTCTGAGTTCTTATCAGAGATTTATGGCCGAAACAGTTTGCTGCTTCTGTCAAGGTCTCTACACAAGAAAAACTGTAAGACGACAACAAGTAGCCTCAAGGTAATCCTAGAGCTTGAGATGTATATATATTTCTTCATTCTTATCTAATATCTTAGAAGAGAAGGTTAGATTGCTATGGTCTTTCGGAGGAAGAGACCAGAACTCCATAGCTTTTCTTTTAAATAAAGAATAGTATGCCGTAGCCTTGCAAGAGAAGGCTATTTTGCCATAGACCTTCGAAAGAGAGAAAAGTCACAGTACGAGTAAGAGGAGATAAATCTTGGGGATGATCGGATGATTTCAATCGTAAGAGAAGGTATTAGAAGACTCTATTCTCTTATGTCAAGTTCTAAAGCTCTTGTTAACGAGCAAAGGCAACGATAAACGATAAATTTCTGTAAGGTATATATATATTTTTTTGTTTTATAATTATATATCATTCTTAGGGGTTGAGGTATGGCCTCGGCTTCTCTATTAATTGTTAATAGTGATCTATTTGATTGATTTACTAGTTAAAGTTTGTATTCTTTTAAACAACAGCATATGCCTTAATAAAGAATGTCTTATCGTAATCTCAAGTTGAAATGCTAAAATCTTTGTGAAAAGGATTGTTTTCTTAAGAAGGTAACATAGATTCTAGTCCTATGGTTTAGTTGAGTAAATGGATTGTTATCTTGGTTAAATTAGGTACAGGTACAACTCTCCCTGCCTTGATGCTGCGCCGTTCTTGTGCTTGTATAGCCGGATGGCGGAGATGTTGGTAAGGCCCGGAGAGTTGGCCCATGGTATCCCTCATACCATTGGGAGAATAAGATTTGCCGATTGAGGCGGGTGATTGTGATGCTGCCTAGTTTTTAGGACCCAAGCTAGTGCGGTGAATCAGCCCACCCTAGTGCGGTGAATCAGCCACCCCTAGTGCGTAGACATCCCTCTGAGGGGCGGAAGAATGGAGCGATGGAGCCTGAGAGGGCGACATGCTGTCGCCTTGAGTCCTCTCGCCACCAGCGGCCCGACGATGAGGTGTATGATTCCAGACAAACATGGGTCTAACTTGGGATGTGGGATTCCCAGAGGATACAATGAAAGAAGCAAGTTCACCCTTGCTCATCTAAAAATCGTAAGAAAGGCCAAATTAGTTGGAAGCACTGTTGTCAATCTAACCACGGGGGAACCAGAATTAGTTATGGGGGGATGCCATGAAAGTACACATTCGAGAGAAGGTTTTGTCCTCCAGGATTTCGAGAGGATAAAATGAATGAATTTTTGGAGCTAACCCAAGAAAGGAAGACCCTAAAAGAATACCACCAAACTTTTGTTAAACTTCTCCAATTTGCTCTAGAGATGGATGAGGTAACTCTTCTCCATCGATTCATTTAAAAGCTTAATCTACCATTGAATAACCTCGTCAAGAATGCAAAACCATCCTCTATTTCAGAAGCCATAATTATAGCCAGAGGCTATGATAAAGCTTTTTTATATAGAAAGTGTCGAGAGAAGGACACGAGTCCTTCCATGTTAATCGTGAAGAGGTCCCCTAATCCGAGAGAGGAACATCAAGCCTACCCTTGGCTACAAGGAATCATGAGCTAGAGCAAAATTAGGTCAAGAAATAGGGATAGCAGGGTTAAAGATAACCGAATTCAACAAGTATTTCTGTGAGTAAATAGAAGAGGATTGGTGCAAGATTCATGTGAAGTAATGTGCATGATGAATAGAGGTATTCTATACTAAGATTATGAAATTGCTATCATAGGTTAGCTTGCATAAAGGATTGATTCCCTAACGTTTTTCCATGACAATTGTGAAGTACCATATTACATGGGGGTATAGAATAAGGAATTTGAAGGTTCATATCATATGAGAGGTATATGGATGCATGAAATTAGGATAATTGGGCCAATTAACTTTGGAATAATAAAGATATTTTGGAGGCACAACAAAACGAGCCAAACACATGAAATAAGGGACTCTTTAAGAACACTGTATGTGTCTCTTTTAATATAGATTTCAGTAAGGAAAGAGAGTGCACTCAGAGAAGAGTGAGGCAATAAGGCTAGAAACATTAGGAAAGTGTTAGAATAAAAATATTAGCTCCAAAAATCCTAAAAGAAATAAGAAGACAAGAATAGTTCTATTAAGAGATAAGTATCTCCAAAAATAGAAATTCGAATTTAGGTGATAAGAGGTCATATTTAGAGTTCTTTACATATTTAGAGTCCATGCATACTAAAAATGAGGAAAAGCAACGCGTTTCTAAAGATGGCATGTTCGCAGCTATATACAGACGTTTTTGCCTATTCTACCCGCGCCGCGGTGGCTTGTAGACTAGATGCCTTCCGGTTCTTTTGACCGATTATACGAGTATATTCTGAGTTCTTATCAGAGATTTATGGCCGAAACAGTTTGCTGCTTCTGTCAAGGTCTCTACACAAGAAAAACTGTAAGACGACAACAAGTAGCCTCAAGGTAATCCTAGAGCTTGAGATGTATATATATTTCTTCATTCTTATCTAATATCTTAGAAGAGAAGGTTAGATTGCTATGGTCTTTCGGAGGAAGAGACCAGAACTCCATAGCTTTTCTTTTAAATAAAGAATAGTATGCCGTAACCTTGCAAGAGAAGGCTATTTTGCCATAGACCTTCGAAAGAGAGAAAAGTCACAGTACGAGTAAGAGGAGATAAATCTTGGGGATGATCGGATGATTTCAATCGTAAGAGAAGGTATTAGAAGACTCTATTCTCTTATGTCAAGTTCTAAAGCTCTTGTTAACGAGCAAAGGCAACGATAAACGATAAATTTCTGTAAGGTATATATATATTTTTTTATTTTATAATTATATATCATTCTTAGGGGTTGAGGTATGGCCTCGGCTTCTCTATTAATTGTTAATAGTGATCTATTTGATTGATTTACTAGTTAAAGTTTGTATTCTTTTAAACAACAGCATATGCCTTAATAAAGAATGTCTTATCGTAATCTCAAGTTGAAATGCTAAAATCTTTGTGAAAAGGATTGTTTTCTTAAGAAGGTAACATAGATTCTAGTCCTATGGTTTAGTTGAGTAAATGGATTGTTATCTTGGTTAAATTAGGTACAGGTACAACTCTCCCTGCCTTGATGCTGTGCCGTTCTTGTGCTTGTATAGCCGGATGGCGGAGATGTTGGTAAGGCCCGGAGAGTTGGCCCATGGTATCCCTCATACCATTGGGAGAATAAGATTTGCCGAAGGTGGGTGATTGTGATGCTGCCTAGTTTTTAGGACCCAAGCTAGTGTGGTGAATCAGCCCACCCTAGTGCGGTGAATCAGCCACCCCTAGTGCGTAGACATCCCTCTGAGGGGCGGAAGAATGGAGCGATGGAGCCTGAGAGGGCGACATGCTATCGCCTTGAGTCCTCTCGCCACCAGCGGCCCGATGATGAGGTGTATGATTCCAGACAAACATGGGTCTAACTTGGGATGTGCGATTCCCAGAGGATACAATGAAAGAAGCAAGTTCACCCTTGCTCATCTAAAAATCGTAAGAAAGGCCAAATTAGTTGGAAGCACTGTTGTCAATCTACGGGGGAACCAGAATTAGTTATGGGGGGATGCCATGAAAGTACACATTCGAGAGAAGGTTTTGTCCTCCAGGATTTCGAGAGGATAAAATGAATGAATTTTTGGAGCTAACCCAAGAAAGGAAGACCCTAAAAGAATACCACCAAACTTTTGTTAAACTTCTCCAATTTGCTCTAGAGATGGATGAGGTAACTCTTCTCCATCGATTCATTTAAAAGCTTAATCTACCATTGAATAACCTCGTCAAGAATGCAAAACCATCCTCTATTTCAGAAGCCATAATTATAGCCAGAGGCTATGATAAAGCTTTTTTATATAGAAAGTGTCGAGAGAAGGACACGAGTCCTTCCATGTTAATCGTGAAGAGGTCCCCTAATCCGAGAGAGGAACATCAAGCCTACCCTTGGCTACAAGGAATCATGAGCTAGAGCAAAATTAGGTCAAGAAATAGGGATAGCAGGGTTAAAGATAACCGAATTCAACAAGTATTTCTGTGAGTAAATAGAAGAGGATTGGTGCAAGATTCATGTGAAGTAATGTGCATGATGAATAGAGGTATTCTATACTAAGATTATGAAATTGCTATCATAGGTTAGCTTGCATAAAGGATTGATTCCCTAACGTTTTTCCATGACAATTGTGAAGTACCATATTACATGGGGGTATAGAATAAGGAATTTGAAGGTTCATATCATATGAGAGGTATATGGATGCATGAAATTAGGATAATTGGGCCAATTAACTTTGGAATAATAAAGATATTTTGGAGGCACAACAAAACGAGCCAAACACATGAAATAAGGGACTCTTTAAGAACACTGTATGTGTCTCTTTTAATATAGATTTCAATAAGGAAAGAGAGTGCACTCAGAGAAGAGTGAGGCAATAAGGCTAGAAACATTAGGAAAGTGTTAGAATAAAAATATTAGCTCCAAAAATCCTAAAAGAAATAAGAAGACAAGAATAGTTCTATTAAGAGATAAGTATCTCCAAAAATAGAAATTCGAATTTAGGTGATAAGAGGTCATATTTAGAGTCCATGCATACTAAAAATGAGGAAAAGCAACGCGTTTCTAAAGATGGCATGTTTGCAGCTATATACAGACGTTTTTGCCTATTCTACCCGCGCCGCGGTGGCTTGTAGACTAGATGCCTTCCGGTTCTTTTGACCGATTATACGAGTATATTTTGAGTTCTTATCAGAGATTTATGGCCGAAACAGTTTGCTGCTTCTGTCAAGGTCTCTACACAAGAAAAACTGTAAGACGACAACAAGTAGCCTCAAGGTAATCCTAGAGCTTGAGATGTATATATATTTCTTCATTCTTATCTAATATCTTAGAAGAGAAGGTTAGATTGCTATGGTCTTTCGGAGGAAGAGACCAGAACTCCATAGCTTTTCTTTTAAATAAAGAATAGTATGCCGTAGCCTTGCAAGAGAAGGCTATTTTGCCATAGACCTTCGAAAGAGAGAAAAGTCACAGTACGAGTAAGAGGAGATAAATCTTGGGGATGATCGGATGATTTCAATCGTAAGAGAAGGTATTAGAAGACTCTATTCTCTTATGTCAAGTTCTAAAGCTCTTGTTAACGAGCAAAGGCAACGATAAACGATAAATTTCTGTAAGGTATATATATATTTTTTTATTTTATAATTATATATCATTCTTAGGGGTTGAGGTATGGCCTCGGCTTCTCTATTAATTGTTAATAGTGATCTATTTGATTGATTTACTAGTTAAAGTTTGTATTCTTTTAAACAACAGCATATGCCTTAATAAAGAATGTCTTATCGCCGTAATCTCAAGTTGAAATGCTAAAATCTTTGTGAAAAGGATTGTTTTCTTAAGAAGGTAACATAGATTCTAGTCCTATGGTTTAGTTGAGTAAATGGATTGTTATCTTGGTTAAATTAGGTACAGGTACAACTCTCCCTGCCTTGATGCTGCACCGTTCTTGTGCTTGTATAGCCGGATGGCGGAGATGTTGGTAAGGCCCGGAGAGTTGGCCCATGGTATCCCTCATACCATTGGGAGAATAAGATTTGCCGATTGAGGCGGGTGATTGTGATGCTGCCTAGTTTTTAGGACCCAAGCTAGTGCGGTGAATCAGCCCACCCTAGTGCGGTGAATCAGCCACCCCTAGTGCGTAGACATCCCTCTGAGGGGCGGAAGAATGGAGCGATGGAGCCTGAGAGGGCGACATGCTGTCGCCTTGAGTCCTCTCGCCACCAGCGGCCCGACGATGAGGTGTATGATTCCAGACAAACATGGGTCTAACTTGGGATGTGGGATTCCCAGAGGATACAATGAAAGAAGCAAGTTCACCCTTGCTCATCTAAAAATCGTAAGAAAGGCCAAATTAGTTGGAAGCACTGTTGTCAATCTAACCACGGGGGAACCAGAATTAGTTATGGGGGGATGCCATGAAAGTACACATTCGAGAGAAGGTTTTGTCCTCCAGGATTTCGAGAGGATAAAATGAATGAATTTTTGGAGCTAACCCAAGAAAGGAAGACCCTAAAAGAATACCACCAAACTTTTGTTAAACTTCTCCAATTTGCTCTAGAGATGGATGAGGTAACTCTTCTCCATCGATTCATTTAAAAGCTTAATCTACCATTGAATAACCTCGTCAAGAATGCAAAACCATCCTCTATTTCAGAAGCCATAATTATAGCCAGAGGCTATGATAAAGCTTTTTTATATAGAAAGTGTCGAGAGAAGGACACGAGTCCTTCCATGTTAATCGTGAAGAGGTCCCCTAATCCAAGAGAGGAACATCAAGCCTACCCTTGGCTACAAGGAATCATGAGCTAGAGCAAAGTTAGGTCAAGAAATAGGGATAGCAGGGTTAAAGATAACCGAATTCAACAAGTATTTCTGTGAGTAAATAGAAGAGGATTGGTGCAAGATTCATGTGAAGTAATGTGCATGATGAATAGAGGTATTCTATACTAAGATTATGAAATTGCTATCATAGGTTAGCTTGCATAAAGGATTGATTCCCTAACGTTTTTCCATGACAATTGTGAAGTACCATATTACATGGGGGTATAGAATAAGGAATTTGAAGGTTCATATCATATGAGAGGTATATGGATGCATGAAATTAGGATAATTGGGCCAATTAACTTTGGAATAATAAAGATTTTTTGGAGGCACAACAAAACGAGCCAAACACATGAAATAAGGGACTCTTTAAGAACACTGTATGTGTCTCTTTTAATATAGATTTCAATAAGGAAAGAGAGTGCACTCAGAGAAGAGTGAGGCAATAAGGCTAGAAACATTAGGAAAGTGTTAGAATAAAAATATTAGCTCCAAAAATCCTAAAAGAAATAAGAAGACAAGAATAGTTCTATTAAGAGATAAGTATCTCCAAAAATAGAAATTCGAATTTAGGTGATAAGAGGTCATATTTAGAGTTCTTTACATATTTAGAGTCCATGCATACTAAAAATGAGGAAAAGCAACGCGTTTCTAAAGATGGCATGTTTGCAGCTATATACAGACGTTTTTGCCTATTCTACCCGCGCCGCGGTGGCTTGTAGACTAGATGCCTTCCGGTTCTTTTGACCGATTATACGAGTATATTCTGAGTTCTTATCAGAGATTTGTGGCCGAAACAGTTTGCTGCTTCTGTCAAGGTCTCTACACAAGAAAAACTGTAAGACGACAACAAGTAGCCTCAAGGTAATCCTAGAGCTTGAGATGTATATATATTTCTTCATTCTTATCTAATATCTTAGAAGAGAAGGTTAGATTGCTATGGTCTTTCGGAGGAAGAGACCAGAACTCCATAGCTTTTCTTTTAAATAAAGAATAGTATGCCGTAGCCTTGCAAGAGAAGGCTATTTTGCCATAGACCTTCGAAAGAGAGAAAAGTCACAGTACGAGTAAGAGGAGATAAATCTTGGGGATGATCGGATGATTTCAATCGTAAGAGAAGGTATTAGAAGACTCTATTCTCTTATGTCAAGTTCTAAAGCTCTTGTTAACGAGCAAAGGCAACGATAAACGATAAATTTCTGTAAGGTATATATATATTTTTTTGTTTTATAATTATATATCATTCTTAGGGGTTGAGGTATGGCCTCGGCTTCTCTATTAATTGTTAATAGTGATCTATTTGATTGATTTACTAGTTAAAGTTTGTATTCTTTTAAACAACAGCATATGCCTTAATAAAGAATGTCTTATCGTAATCTCAAGTTGAAATGCTAAAATCTTTGTGAAAAGGATTGTTTTCTTAAGAAGGTAACATAGATTCTAGTCCTATGGTTTAGTTGAGTAAATGGATTGTTATCTTGGTTAAATTAGGTACAGGTACAACTCTCCCTGCCTTGATGCTGCGCCGTTCTTGTGCTTGTATAGCCGGATGGCGGAGATGTTGGTAAGGCCCGGAGAGTTGGCCCATGGTATCCCTCATACCATTGGGAGAATAAGATTTGCCGATTGAGGCGGGTGATTGTGATGCTGCCTAGTTTTTAGGACCCAAGCTAGTGCGGTGAATCAGCCCACCCTAGTGCAGTGAATCAGCCACCCCTAGTGCGTAGACATCCCTCTGAGGGGCGGAAGAATGGAGCGATGGAGCCTGAGAGGGCGACATGCTGTCGCCTTGAGTCCTCTCGCCACCAGCGGCCCGACGATGAGGTGTATGATTCCAGACAAACATGGGTCTAACTTGGGATGTGGGATTCCCAGAGGATACAATGAAAGAAGCAAGTTCACCCTTGCTCATCTAAAAATCGTAAGAAAGGCCAAATTAGTTGGAAGCACTGTTGTCAATCTAACCACGGGGGAACCAGAATTAGTTATGGGGGGATGCCATGAAAGTACACATTCGAGAGAAGGTTTTGTCCTCCAGGATTTCGAGAGGATAAAATGAATGAATTTTTGGAGCTAACCCAAGAAAGGAAGACCCTAAAAGAATACCACCAAACTTTTGTTAAACTTCTCCAATTTGCTCTAGAGATGGATGAGGTAACTCTTCTCCATCGATTCATTTAAAAGCTTAATCTACCATTGAATAACCTCGTCAAGAATGCAAAACCATCCTCTATTTCAGAAGCCATAATTATAGCCAGAGGCTATGATAAAGTTTTTTTATATAGAAAGTGTCGAGAGAAGGACACGAGTCCTTCCATGTTAATCGTGAAGAGGTCCCCTAATCCAAGAGAGGAACATCAAGCCTACCCTTGGCTACAAGGAATCATGAGCTAGAGCAAAATTAGGTCAAGAAATAGGGATAGCAGGGTTAAAGATAACCGAATTCAACAAGTATTTCTGTGAGTAAATAGAAGAGGATTGGTGCAAGATTCATGTGAAGTAATGTGCATGATGAATAGAGGTATTCTATACTAAGATTATGAAATTGCTATCATAGGTTAGCTTGCATAAAGGATTGATTCCCTAACGTTTTTCCATGACAATTGTGAAGTACCATATTACATGGGGGTATAGAATAAGGAATTTGAAGGTTCATATCATATGAGAGGTATATGGATGCATGAAATTAGGATAATTGGGCCAATTAACTTTGGAATAATAAAGATATTTTGGAGGCACAACAAAACGAGCCAAACACATGAAATAAGGGACTCTTTAAGAACACTGTATGTGTCTCTTTTAATATAGATTTCAGTAAGGAAAGAGAGTGCACTCAGAGAAGAGTGAGGCAATAAGGCTAGAAACATTAGGAAAGTGTTAGAATAAAAATATTAGCTCCAAAAATCCTAAAAGAAATAAGAAGACAAGAATAGTTCTATTAAGAGATAAGTATCTCCAAAAATAGAAATTCGAATTTAGGTGATAAGAGGTCATATTTAGAGTTCTTTACATATTTAGAGTCCATGCATACTAAAAATGAGGAAAAGCAACGCGTTTCTAAAGATGGCATGTTTGCAGCTATATACAGACGTTTTTGCCTATTCTACCCGCGCCGCGGTGGCTTGTAGACTAGATGCCTTCCGGTTCTTTTGACCGATTATACGAGTATATTCTGAGTTCTTATCAGAGATTTGTGGCCGAAACAGTTTGCTGCTTCTGTCAAGGTCTCTACACAAGAAAAACTGTAAGACGACAACAAGTAGCCTCAAGGTAATCCTAGAGCTTGAGATGTATATATATTTCTTCATTCTTATCTAATATCTTAGAAGAGAAGGTTAGATTGCTATGGTCTTTCGGAGGAAGAGACCAGAACTCCATAGCTTTTCTTTTAAATAAAGAATAGTATGCCGTAGCCTTGCAAGAGAAGGCTATTTTGCCATAGACCTTCGAAAGAGAGAAAAGTCACAGTACGAGTAAGAGGAGATAAATCTTGGGGATGATCGGATGATTTCAATCGTAAGAGAAGGTATTAGAAGACTCTATTCTCTTATGTCAAGTTCTAAAGCTCTTGTTAACGAGCAAAGGCAACGATAAACGATAAATTTCTGTAAGGTATATATATATTTTTTTGTTTTATAATTATATATCATTCTTAGGGGTTGAGGTATGGCCTCGGCTTCTCTATTAATTGTTAATAGTGATCTATTTGATTGATTTACTAGTTAAAGTTTGTATTCTTTTAAACAACAGCATATGCCTTAATAAAGAATGTCTTATCGTAATCTCAAGTTGAAATGCTAAAATCTTTGTGAAAAGGATTGTTTTCTTAAGAAGGTAACATAGATTCTAGTCCTATGGTTTAGTTGAGTAAATGGATTGTTATCTTGGTTAAATTAGGTACAGGTACAACTCTCCCTGCCTTGATGCTGCGCCGTTCTTGTGCTTGTATAGCCGGATGGCGGAGATGTTGGTAAGGCCCGGAGAGTTGGCCCATGGTATCCCTCATACCATTGGGAGAATAAGATTTGCCGATTGAGGCGGGTGATTGTGATGCTGCCTAGTTTTTAGGACCCAAGCTAGTGCGGTGAATCAGCCCACCCTAGTGCGGTGAATCAGCCACCCCTAGTGCGTAGACATCCCTCTGAGGGGCGGAAGAATGGAGCGATGGAGCCTGAGAGGGCGACATGCTGTCGCCTTGAGTCCTCTCGCCACCAGCGGCCCGACGATGAGGTGTATGATTCCAGACAAACATGGGTCTAACTTGGGATGTGGGATTCCCAGAGGATACAATGAAAGAAGCAAGTTCACCCTTGCTCATCTAAAAATCGTAAGAAAGGCCAAATTAGTTGGAAGCACTGTTGTCAATCTAACCACGGGGGAACCAGAATTAGTTATGGGGGGATGCCATGAAAGTACACATTCGAGAGAAGGTTTTGTCCTCCAGGATTTCGAGAGGATAAAATGAATGAATTTTTGGAGCTAACCCAAGAAAGGAAGACCCTAAAAGAATACCACCAAACTTTTGTTAAACTTCTCCAATTTGCTCTAGAGATGGATGAGGTAACTCTTCTCCATCGATTCATTTAAAAGCTTAATCTACCATTGAATAACCTCGTCAAGAATGCAAAACCATCCTCTATTTCAGAAGCCATAATTATAGCCAGAGGCTATGATAAAGTTTTTTTATATAGAAAGTGTCGAGAGAAGGACACGAGTCCTTCCATGTTAATCGTGAAGAGGTCCCCTAATCCAAGAGAGGAACATCAAGCCTACCCTTGGCTACAAGGAATCATGAGCTAGAGCAAAATTAGGTCAAGAAATAGGGATAGCAGGGTTAAAGATAACCGAATTCAACAAGTATTTCTGTGAGTAAATAGAAGAGGATTGGTGCAAGATTCATGTGAAGTAATGTGCATGATGAATAGAGGTATTCTATACTAAGATTATGAAATTGCTATCATAGGTTAGCTTGCATAAAGGATTGATTCCCTAACGTTTTTCCATGACAATTGTGAAGTACCATATTACATGGGGGTATAGAATAAGGAATTTGAAGGTTCATATCATATGAGAGGTATATGGATGCATGAAATTAGGATAATTGGGCCAATTAACTTTGGAATAATAAAGATATTTTGGAGGCACAACAAAACGAGCCAAACACATGAAATAAGGGACTCTTTAAGAACACTGTATGTGTCTCTTTTAATATAGATTTCAATAAGGAAAGAGAGTGCACTCAGAGAAGAGTGAGGCAATAAGGCTAGAAACATTAGGAAAGTGTTAGAATAAAAATATTAGCTCCAAAAATCCTAAAAGAAATAAGAAGACAAGAATAGTTCTATTAAGAGATAAGTATCTCCAAAAATAGAAATTCGAATTTAGGTGATAAGAGGTCATATTTAGAGTCCATGCATACTAAAAATGAGGAAAAGCAACGCGTTTCTAAAGATGGCATGTTTGCAGCTATATACAGACGTTTTTGCCTATTCTACCCGCGCCGCGGTGGCTTGTAGACTAGATGCCTTCCGGTTCTTTTGACCGATTATACGAGTATATTTTGAGTTCTTATCAGAGATTTATGGCCGAAACAGTTTGCTGCTTCTGTCAAGGTCTCTACACAAGAAAAACTGTAAGACGACAACAAGTAGCCTCAAGGTAATCCTAGAGCTTGAGATGTATATATATTTCTTCATTCTTATCTAATATCTTAGAAGAGAAGGTTAGATTGCTATGGTCTTTCGGAGGAAGAGACCAGAACTCCATAGCTTTTCTTTTAAATAAAGAATAGTATGCCGTAGCCTTGCAAGAGAAGGCTATTTTGCCATAGACCTTCGAAAGAGAGAAAAGTCACAGTACGAGTAAGAGGAGATAAATCTTGGGGATGATCGGATGATTTCAATCGTAAGAGAAGGTATTAGAAGACTCTATTCTCTTATGTCAAGTTCTAAAGCTCTTGTTAACGAGCAAAGGCAACGATAAACGATAAATTTCTGTAAGGTATATATATATATTTTTATTTTATAATTATATATCATTCTTAGGGGTTGAGGTATGGCCTCGGCTTCTCTATTAATTGTTAATAGTGATCTATTTGATTGATTTACTAGTTAAAGTTTGTATTCTTTTAAACAACAGCATATGCCTTAATAAAGAATGTCTTATCGCCGTAATCTCAAGTTGAAATGCTAAAATCTTTGTGAAAAGGATTGTTTTCTTAAGAAGGTAACATAGATTCTAGTCCTATGGTTTAGTTGAGTAAATGGATTGTTATCTTGGTTAAATTAGGTACAGGTACAACTCTCCCTGCCTTGATGCTGCGCCGTTCTTGTGCTTGTATAGCCGGATGGCGGAGATGTTGGTAAGGCCCGGAGAGTTGGCCCATGGTATCCCTCATACCATTGGGAGAATAAGATTTGCCGATTGAGGCGGGTGATTGTGATGCTGCCTAGTTTTTAGGACCCAAGCTAGTGCGGTGAATCAGCCCACCCTAGTGCGGTGAATCAGCCACCCCTAGTGCATAGACATCCCTCTGAGGGGCGGAAGAATGGAGCGATGGAGCCTGAGAGGGCGACATGCTGTCGCCTTGAGTCCTCTCGCCACCAGCGGCCCGACGATGAGGTGTATGATTCCAGACAAACATGGGTCTAACTTGGGATGTGGGATTCCCAGAGGATACAATGAAAGAAGCAAGTTCACCCTTGCTCATCTAAAAATCGTAAGAAAGGCCAAATTAGTTGGAAGCACTGTTGTCAATCTAACCACGGGGGAACCAGAATTAGTTATGGGGGGATGCCATGAAAGTACACATTCGAGAGAAGGTTTTGTCCTCCAGGATTTCGAGAGGATAAAATGAATGAATTTTTGGAGCTAACCCAAGAAAGGAAGACCCTAAAAGAATACCACCAAACTTTTGTTAAACTTCTCCAATTTGCTCTAGAGATGGATGAGGTAACTCTTCTCCATCGATTCATTTAAAAGCTTAATCTACCATTGAATAACCTCGTCAAGAATGCAAAACCATCCTCTATTTCAGAAGCCATAATTATAGCCAGAGGCTATGATAAAGTTTTTTTATATAGAAAGTGTCGAGAGAAGGACACGAGTCCTTCCATGTTAATCGTGAAGAGGTCCCCTAATCCAAGAGAGGAACATCAAGCCTACCCTTGGCTACAAGGAATCATGAGCTAGAGCAAAATTAGGTCAAGAAATAGGGATAGCAGGGTTAAAGATAACCGAATTCAACAAGTATTTCTGTGAGTAAATAGAAGAGGATTGGTGCAAGATTCATGTGAAGTAATGTGCATGATGAATAGAGGTATTCTATACTAAGATTATGAAATTGCTATCATAGGTTAGCTTGCATAAAGGATTGATTCCCTAACGTTTTTCCATGACAATTGTGAAGTACCATATTACATGGGGGTATAGAATAAGGAATTTGAAGGTTCATATCATATGAGAGGTATATGGATGCATGAAATTAGGATAATTGGGCCAATTAACTTTGGAATAATAAAGATATTTTGGAGGCACAACAAAACGAGCCAAACACATGAAATAAGGGACTCTTTAAGAACACTGTATGTGTCTCTTTTAATATAGATTTCAGTAAGGAAAGAGAGTGCACTCAGAGAAGAGTGAGGCAATAAGGCTAGAAACATTAGGAAAGTGTTAGAATAAAAATATTAGCTCCAAAAATCCTAAAAGAAATAAGAAGACAAGAATAGTTCTATTAAGAGATAAGTATCTCCAAAAATAGAAATTCGAATTTAGGTGATAAGAGGTCATATTTAGAGTTCTTTACATATTTAGAGTCCATGCATACTAAAAATGAGGAAAAGCAACGCGTTTCTAAAGATGGCATGTTTGCAGCTATATACAGACGTTTTTGCCTATTCTACCCGCGCCGCGGTGGCTTGTAGACTAGATGCCTTCCGGTTCTTTTGACCGATTATACGAGTATATTCTGAGTTCTTATCAGAGATTTGTGGCCGAAACAGTTTGCTGCTTCTGTCAAGGTCTCTACACAAGAAAAACTGTAAGACGACAACAAGTAGCCTCAAGGTAATCCTAGAGCTTGAGATGTATATATATTTCTTCATTCTTATCTAATATCTTAGAAGAGAAGGTTAGATTGCTATGGTCTTTCGGAGGAAGAGACCAGAACTCCATAGCTTTTCTTTTAAATAAAGAATAGTATGCCGTAGCCTTGCAAGAGAAGGCTATTTTGCCATAGACCTTCGAAAGAGAGAAAAGTCACAGTACGAGTAAGAGGAGATAAATCTTGGGGATGATCGGATGATTTCAATCGTAAGAGAAGGTATTAGAAGACTCTATTCTCTTATGTCAAGTTCTAAAGCTCTTGTTAACGAGCAAAGGCAACGATAAACGATAAATTTCTGTAAGGTATATATATATTTTTTTGTTTTATAATTATATATCATTCTTAGGGGTTGAGGTATGGCCTCGGCTTCTCTATTAATTGTTAATAGTGATCTATTTGATTGATTTACTAGTTAAAGTTTGTATTCTTTTAAACAACAGCATATGCCTTAATAAAGAATGTCTTATCGTAATCTCAAGTTGAAATGCTAAAATCTTTGTGAAAAGGATTGTTTTCTTAAGAAGGTAACATAGATTCTAGTCCTATGGTTTAGTTGAGTAAATGGATTGTTATCTTGGTTAAATTAGGTACAGGTACAACTCTCCCTGCCTTGATGCTGCGCCGTTCTTGTGCTTGTATAGCCGGATGGCGGAGATGTTGGTAAGGCCCGGAGAGTTGGCCCATGGTATCCCTCATACCATTGGGAGAATAAGATTTGCCGATTGAGGCGGGTGATTGTGATGCTGCCTAGTTTTTAGGACCCAAGCTAGTGCGGTGAATCAGCCCACCCTAGTGCGGTGAATCAGCCACCCCTAGTGCGTAGACATCCCTCTGAGGGGCGGAAGAATGGAGCGATGGAGCCTGAGAGGGCGACATGCTGTCGCCTTGAGTCCTCTCGCCACCAGCGGCCCGACGATGAGGTGTATGATTCCAGACAAACATGGGTCTAACTTGGGATGTGGGATTCCCAGAGGATACAATGAAAGAAGCAAGTTCACCCTTGCTCATCTAAAAATCGTAAGAAAGGCCAAATTAGTTGGAAGCACTGTTGTCAATCTAACCACGGGGGAACCAGAATTAGTTATGGGGGGATGCCATGAAAGTACACATTCGAGAGAAGGTTTTGTCCTCCAGGATTTCGAGAGGATAAAATGAATGAATTTTTGGAGCTAACCCAAGAAAGGAAGACCCTAAAAGAATACCACCAAACTTTTGTTAAACTTCTCCAATTTGCTCTAGAGATGGATGAGGTAACTCTTCTCCATCGATTCATTTAAAAGCTTAATCTACCATTGAATAACCTCGTCAAGAATGCAAAACCATCCTCTATTTCAGAAGCCATAATTATAGCCAGAGGCTATGATAAAGTTTTTTTATATAGAAAGTGTCGAGAGAAGGACACGAGTCCTTCCATGTTAATCGTGAAGAGGTCCCCTAATCCAAGAGAGGAACATCAAGCCTACCCTTGGCTACAAGGAATCATGAGCTAGAGCAAAATTAGGTCAAGAAATAGGGATAGCAGGGTTAAAGATAACCGAATTCAACAAGTATTTCTGTGAGTAAATAGAAGAGGATTGGTGCAAGATTCATGTGAAGTAATGTGCATGATGAATAGAGGTATTCTATACTAAGATTATGAAATTGCTATCATAGGTTAGCTTGCATAAAGGATTGATTCCCTAACGTTTTTCCATGACAATTGTGAAGTACCATATTACATGGGGGTATAGAATAAGGAATTTGAAGGTTCATATCATATGAGAGGTATATGGATGCATGAAATTAGGATAATTGGGCCAATTAACTTTGGAATAATAAAGATATTTTGGAGGCACAACAAAACGAGCCAAACACATGAAATAAGGGACTCTTTAAGAACACTGTATGTGTCTCTTTTAATATAGATTTCAATAAGGAAAGAGAGTGCACTCAGAGAAGAGTGAGGCAATAAGGCTAGAAACATTAGGAAAGTGTTAGAATAAAAATATTAGCTCCAAAAATCCTAAAAGAAATAAGAAGACAAGAATAGTTCTATTAAGAGATAAGTATCTCCAAAAATAGAAATTCGAATTTAGGTGATAAGAGGTCATATTTAGAGTCCATGCATACTAAAAATGAGGAAAAGCAACGCGTTTCTAAAGATGGCATGTTTGCAGCTATATACAGACGTTTTTGCCTATTCTACCCGCGCCGCGGTGGCTTGTAGACTAGATGCCTTCCGGTTCTTTTGACCGATTATACGAGTATATTTTGAGTTCTTATCAGAGATTTATGGCCGAAACAGTTTGCTGCTTCTGTCAAGGTCTCTACACAAGAAAAACTGTAAGACGACAACAAGTAGCCTCAAGGTAATCCTAGAGCTTGAGATGTATATATATTTCTTCATTCTTATCTAATATCTTAGAAGAGAAGGTTAGATTGCTATGGTCTTTCGGAGGAAGAGACCAGAACTCCATAGCTTTTCTTTTAAATAAAGAATAGTATGCCGTAGCCTTGCAAGAGAAGGCTATTTTGCCATAGACCTTCGAAAGAGAGAAAAGTCACAGTACGAGTAAGAGGAGATAAATCTTGGGGATGATCGGATGATTTCAATCGTAAGAGAAGGTATTAGAAGACTCTATTCTCTTATGTCAAGTTCTAAAGCTCTTGTTAACGAGCAAAGGCAACGATAAACGATAAATTTCTGTAAGGTATATATATATATTTTTATTTTATAATTATATATCATTCTTAGGGGTTGAGGTATGGCCTCGGCTTCTCTATTAATTGTTAATAGTGATCTATTTGATTGATTTACTAGTTAAAGTTTGTATTCTTTTAAACAACAGCATATGCCTTAATAAAGAATGTCTTATCGCCGTAATCTCAAGTTGAAATGCTAAAATCTTTGTGAAAAGGATTGTTTTCTTAAGAAGGTAACATAGATTCTAGTCCTATGGTTTAGTTGAGTAAATGGATTGTTATCTTGGTTAAATTAGGTACAGGTACAACTCTCCCTGCCTTGATGCTGCGCCGTTCTTGTGCTTGTATAGCCGGATGGCGGAGATGTTGGTAAGGCCCGGAGAGTTGGCCCATGGTATCCCTCATACCATTGGGAGAATAAGATTTGCCGATTGAGGCGGGTGATTGTGATGCTGCCTAGTTTTTAGGACCCAAGCTAGTGCGGTGAATCAGCCCACCCTAGTGCGGTGAATCAGCCACCCCTAGTGCATAGACATCCCTCTGAGGGGCGGAAGAATGGAGCGATGGAGCCTGAGAGGGCGACATGCTGTCGCCTTGAGTCCTCTCGCCACCAGCGGCCCGACGATGAGGTGTATGATTCCAGACAAACATGGGTCTAACTTGGGATGTGGGATTCCCAGAGGATACAATGAAAGAAGCAAGTTCACCCTTGCTCATCTAAAAATCGTAAGAAAGGCCAAATTAGTTGGAAGCACTGTTGTCAATCTAACCACGGGGGAACCAGAATTAGTTATGGGGGGATGCCATGAAAGTACACATTCGAGAGAAGGTTTTGTCCTCCAGGATTTCGAGAGGATAAAATGAATGAATTTTTGGAGCTAACCCAAGAAAGGAAGACCCTAAAAGAATACCACCAAACTTTTGTTAAACTTCTCCAATTTGCTCTAGAGATGGATGAGGTAACTCTTCTCCATCGATTCATTTAAAAGCTTAATCTACCATTGAATAACCTCGTCAAGAATGCAAAACCATCCTCTATTTCAGAAGCCATAATTATAGCCAGAGGCTATGATAAAGTTTTTTTATATAGAAAGTGTCGAGAGAAGGACACGAGTCCTTCCATGTTAATCGTGAAGAGGTCCCCTAATCCAAGAGAGGAACATCAAGCCTACCCTTGGCTACAAGGAATCATGAGCTAGAGCAAAATTAGGTCAAGAAATAGGGATAGCAGGGTTAAAGATAACCGAATTCAACAAGTATTTCTGTGAGTAAATAGAAGAGGATTGGTGCAAGATTCATGTGAAGTAATGTGCATGATGAATAGAGGTATTCTATACTAAGATTATGAAATTGCTATCATAGGTTAGCTTGCATAAAGGATTGATTCCCTAACGTTTTTCCATGACAATTGTGAAGTACCATATTACATGGGGGTATAGAATAAGGAATTTGAAGGTTCATATCATATGAGAGGTATATGGATGCATGAAATTAGGATAATTGGGCCAATTAACTTTGGAATAATAAAGATATTTTGGAGGCACAACAAAACGAGCCAAACACATGAAATAAGGGACTCTTTAAGAACACTGTATGTGTCTCTTTTAATATAGATTTCAATAAGGAAAGAGAGTGCACTCAGAGAAGAGTGAGGCAATAAGGCTAGAAACATTAGGAAAGTGTTAGAATAAAAATATTAGCTCCAAAAATCCTAAAAGAAATAAGAAGACAAGAATAGTTCTATTAAGAGATAAGTATCTCCAAAAATAGAAATTGGAATTTAGGTGATAAGAGGTCATATTTAGAGTTCTTTACATATTTAGAGTCCATGCATACTAAAAATGAGAAAAAGCAACGCGTTTCTAAAGATGGCATGTTTGCAGCTATATACAGACGTTTTTGCCTATTCTACCCGCGCCGCGGTGGCTTGTAGACTAGATGCCTTCCGGTTCTTTTGACCGATTATACGAGTATATTCTGAGTTCTTATCAGAGATTTGTGGCCGAAACAGTTTGCTGCTTCTGTCAAGGTCTCTACACAAGAAAAACTGTAAGACGACAACAAGTAGCCTCAAGGTAATCCTAGAGCTTGAGATGTATATATATTTCTTCATTCTTATCTAATATCTTAGAAGAGAAGGTTAGATTGCTATGGTCTTTCGGAGGAAGAGACCAGAACTCCATAGCTTTTCTTTTAAATAAAGAATAGTATGCCGTAGCCTTGCAAGAGAAGGCTATTTTACCATAGACCTTCGAAAGAGAGAAAAGTCACAGTACGAGTAAGAGGAGATAAATCTTGGGGATGATCGGATGATTTCAATCGTAAGAGAAGGTATTAGAAGACTCTATTCTCTTATGTCAAGTTCTAAAGCTCTTGTTAACGAGCAAAGGCAACGATAAACGATAAATTTCTGTAAGGTATATATATATTTTTTTGTTTTATAATTATATATCATTCTTAGGGGTTGAGGTATGGCCTCGGCTTCTCTATTAATTGTTAATAGTGATCTATTTGATTGATTTACTAGTTAAAGTTTGTATTCTTTTAAACAACAGCATATGCCTTAATAAAGAATGTCTTATCGTAATCTCAAGTTGAAATGCTAAAATCTTTGTGAAAAGGATTGTTTTCTTAAGAAGGTAACATAGATTCTAGTCCTATGGTTTAGTTGAGTAAATGGATTGTTATCTTGGTTAAATTAGGTACAGGTACAACTCTCCCTGCCTTGATGCTGCGTCGTTCTTGTGCTTGTATAGCCGGATGGCGGAGATGTTGGTAAGGCCCGGAGAGTTGGCCCATGGTATCCCTCATACCATTGGGAGAATAAGATTTGCCGATTGAGGCGGGTGATTGTGATGCTGCCTAGTTTTTAGGACCCAAGCTAGTGCGGTGAATCAGCCCACCCTAGTGCGGTGAATCAGCCACCCCTAGTGCGTAGACATCCCTCTGAGGGGCGGAAGAATGGAGCGATGGAGCCTGAGAGGGCGACATGCTGTCGCCTTGAGTCCTCTCGCCACCAGCGGCCCGACGATGAGGTGTATGATTCCAGACAAACATGGGTCTAACTTGGGATGTGGGATTCCCAGAGGATACAATGAAAGAAGCAAGTTCACCCTTGCTCATCTAAAAATCGTAAGAAAGGCCAAATTAGTTGGAAGCACTGTTGTCAATCTACGGGGGAACCAGAATTAGTTATGGGGGGATGCCATGAAAGTACACATTCGAGAGAAGGTTTTGTCCTCCAGGATTTCGAGAGGATAAAATGAATGAATTTTTGGAGCTAACCCAAGAAAGGAAGACCCTAAAAGAATACCACCAAACTTTTGTTAAACTTCTCCAATTTGCTCTAGAGATGGATGAGGTAACTCTTCTCCATCGATTCATTTAAAAGCTTAATCTACCATTGAATAACCTCGTCAAGAATGCAAAACCATCCTCTATTTCAGAAGCCATAATTATAGCGAGAGGCTATGATAAAGCTTTTTTATATAGAAAGTGTCGAGAGAAGGACACGAGTCCTTCCATGTTAATCGTGAAGAGGTCCCCTAATCCAAGAGAGGAACATCAAGCCTACCCTTGGCTACAAGGAATCATGAGCTAGAGCAAAATTAGGTCAAGAAATAGGGATAGCAGGGTTAAAGATAACCGAATTCAACAAGTATTTCTGTGAGTAAATAGAAGAGGATTGGTGCAAGATTCATGTGAAGTAATGTGCATGATGAATAGAGGTATTCTATACTAAGATTATGAAATTGCTATCATAGGTTAGCTTGCATAAAGGATTGATTCCCTAACGTTTTTCCATGACAATTGTGAAGTACCATATTACATGGGGGTATAGAATAAGGAATTTGAAGGTTCATATCATATGAGAGGTATATGGATGCATGAAATTAGGATAATTGGGCCAATTAACTTTGGAATAATAAAGATATTTTGGAGGCACAACAAAACGAGCCAAACACATGAAATAAGGGACTCTTTAAGAACACTGTATGTGTCTCTTTTAATATAGATTTCAATAAGGAAAGAGAGTGCACTCAGAGAAGAGTGAGGCAATAAGGCTAGAAACATTAGGAAAGTGTTAGAATAAAAATATTAGCTCTAAAAATCCTAAAAGAAATAAGAAGACAAGAATAGTTCTATTAAGAGATAAGTATCTCCAAAAATAGAAATTCGAATTTAGGTGATAAGAGGTCATATTTAGAGTCCATGCATACTAAAAATGAGGAAAAGCAACGCGTTTCTAAAGATGGCATGTTTGCAGCTATATACAGACGTTTTTGCCTATTCTACCCGCGCCGCGGTGGCTTGTAGACTAGATGCCTTCCGGTTCTTTTGACCGATTATACGAGTATATTTTGAGTTCTTATCAGAGATTTATGGCCGAAACAGTTTGCTGCTTCTGTCAAGGTCTCTACACAAGAAAAACTGTAAGACGACAACAAGTAGCCTCAAGGTAATCCTAGAGCTTGAGATGTATATATATTTCTTCATTCTTATCTAATATCTTAGAAGAGAAGGTTAGATTGCTATGGTCTTTCGGAGGAAGAGACCAGAACTCCATAGCTTTTCTTTTAAATAAAGAATAGTATGCCGTAGCCTTGCAAGAGAAGGCTATTTTGCCATAGACCTTCGAAAGAGAGAAAAGTCACAGTACGAGTAAGAGGAGATAAATCTTGGGGATGATCGGATGATTTCAATCGTAAGAGAAGGTATTAGAAGACTCTATTCTCTTATGTCAAGTTCTAAAGCTCTTGTTAACGAGCAAAGGCAACGATAAACGATAAATTTCTGTAAGGTATATATATATTTTTTTATTTTATAATTATATATCATTCTTAGGGGTTGAGGTATGGCCTCGGCTTCTCTATTAATTGTTAATAGTGATCTATTTGATTGATTTACTAGTTAAAGTTTGTATTCTTTTAAACAACAGCATATGCCTTAATAAAGAATGTCTTATCGCCGTAATCTCAAGTTGAAATGCTAAAATCTTTGTGAAAAGGATTGTTTTCTTAAGAAGGTAACATAGATTCTAGTCCTATGGTTTAGTTGAGTAAATGGATTGTTATCTTGGTTAAATTAGGTACAGGTACAACTCTCCCTGCCTTGATGCTGCGCCGTTCTTGTGCTTGTATAGCCGGATGGCGGAGATGTTGGTAAGGCCCGGAGAGTTGGCCCATGGTATCCCTCATACCATTGGGAGAATAAGATTTGCCGATTGAGGCGGGTGATTGTGATGCTGCCTAGTTTTTAGGACCCAAGCTAGTGCGGTGAATCAGCCCACCCTAGTGCGGTGAATCAGCCACCCCTAGTGCGTAGACATCCCTCTGAGGGGCGGAAGAATGGAGCGATGGAGCCTGAGAGGGCGACATGCTGTCGCCTTGAGTCCTCTCGCCACCAGCGGCCCGACGATGAGGTGTATGATTCCAGACAAACATGGGTCTAACTTGGGATGTGGGATTCCCAGAGGATACAATGAAAGAAGCAAGTTCACCCTTGCTCATCTAAAAATCGTAAGAAAGGCCAAATTAGTTGGAAGCACTGTTGTCAATCTAACCACGGGGGAACCAGAATTAGTTATGGGGGGATGCCATGAAAGTACACATTCGAGAGAAGGTTTTGTCCTCCAGGATTTCGAGAGGATAAAATGAATGAATTTTTGGAGCTAACCCAAGAAAGGAAGACCCTAAAAGAATACCACCAAACTTTTGTTAAACTTCTCCAATTTGCTCTAGAGATGGATGAGGTAACTCTTCTCCATCGATTCATTTAAAAGCTTAATCTACCATTGAATAACCTCGTCAAGAATGCAAAACCATCCTCTATTTCAGAAGCCATAATTATAGCCAGAGGCTATGATAAAGTTTTTTTATATAGAAAGTGTCGAGAGAAGGACACGAGTCCTTCCATGTTAATCGTGAAGAGGTCCCCTAATCCAAGAGAGGAACATCAAGCCTACCCTTGGCTACAAGGAATCATGAGCTAGAGCAAAATTAGGTCAAGAAATAGGGATAGCAGGGTTAAAGATAACCGAATTCAACAAGTATTTCTGTGAGTAAATAGAAGAGGATTGGTGCAAGATTCATGTGAAGTAATGTGCATGATGAATAGAGGTATTCTATACTAAGATTATGAAATTGCTATCATAGGTTAGCTTGCATAAAGGATTGATTCCCTAACGTTTTTCCATGACAATTGTGAAGTACCATATTACATGGGGGTATAGAATAAGGAATTTGAAGGTTCATATCATATGAGAGGTATATGGATGCATGAAATTAGGATAATTGGGCCAATTAACTTTGGAATAATAAAGATATTTTGGAGGCACAACAAAACGAGCCAAACACATGAAATAAGGGACTCTTTAAGAACACTATATGTGTCTCTTTTAATATAGATTTCAATAAGGAAAGAGAGTGCACTCAGAGAAGAGTGAGGCAATAAGGCTAGAAACATTAGGAAAGTGTTAGAATAAAAATATTAGCTCCAAAAATCCTAAAAGAAATAAGAAGACAAGAATAGTTCTATTAAGAGATAAGTATCTCCAAAAATAGAAATTCGAATTTAGGTGATAAGAGGTCATATTTAGAGTCCATGCATACTAAAAATGAGGAAAAGCAACGCGTTTCTAAAGATGGCATGTTTGCAGCTATATACAGACGTTTTTGCCTATTCTACCCGCGCCGCGGTGGCTTGTAGACTAGATGCCTTCCGGTTCTTTTGACCGATTATACGAGTATATTTTGAGTTCTTATCAGAGATTTATGGCCGAAACAGTTTGCTGCTTCTGTCAAGGTCTCTACACAAGAAAAACTGTAAGACGACAACAAGTAGCCTCAAGGTAATCCTAGAGCTTGAGATGTATATATATTTCTTCATTCTTATCTAATATCTTAGAAGAGAAGGTTAGATTGCTATGGTCTTTCGGAGGAAGAGACCAGAACTCCATAGCTTTTCTTTTAAATAAAGAATAGTATGCCGTAGCCTTGCAAGAGAAGGCTATTTTGCCATAGACCTTCGAAAGAGAGAAAAGTCACAGTACGAGTAAGAGGAGATAAATCTTGGGGATGATCGGATGATTTCAATCGTAAGAGAAGGTATTAGAAGACTCTATTCTCTTATGTCAAGTTCTAAAGCTCTTGTTAACGAGCAAAGGCAACGATAAACGATAAATTTCTGTAAGGTATATATATATATTTTTATTTTATAATTATATATCATTCTTAGGGGTTGAGGTATGGCCTCGGCTTCTCTATTAATTGTTAATAGTGATCTATTTGATTGATTTACTAGTTAAAGTTTGTATTCTTTTAAACAACAGCATATGCCTTAATAAAGAATGTCTTATCGCCGTAATCTCAAGTTGAAATGCTAAAATCTTTGTGAAAAGGATTGTTTTCTTAAGAAGGTAACATAGATTCTAGTCCTATGGTTTAGTTGAGTAAATGGATTGTTATCTTGGTTAAATTAGGTACAGGTACAACTCTCCCTGCCTTGATGCTGCGCCGTTCTTGTGCTTGTATAGCCGGATGGCGGAGATGTTGGTAAGGCCCGGAGAGTTGGCCCATGGTATCCCTCATACCATTGGGAGAATAAGATTTGCCGATTGAGGCGGGTGATTGTGATGCTGCCTAGTTTTTAGGACCCAAGCTAGTGCGGTGAATCAGCCCACCCTAGTGCGGTGAATCAGCCACCCCTAGTGCGTAGACATCCCTCTGAGGGGCGGAAGAATGGAGCGATGGAGCCTGAGAGGGCGACATGCTGTCGCCTTGAGTCCTCTCGCCACCAGCGGCCCGACGATGAGGTGTATGATTCCAGACAAACATGGGTCTAACTTGGGATGTGGGATTCCCAGAGGATACAATGAAAGAAGCAAGTTCACCCTTGCTCATCTGAAAATCGTAAGAAAGGCCAAATTAGTTGGAAGCACTGTTGTCAATCTAACCACGGGGGAACCAGAATTAGTTATGGGGGGATGCCATGAAAGTACACATTCGAGAGAAGGTTTTGTCCTCCAGGATTTCGAGAGGATAAAATGAATGAATTTTTGGAGCTAACCCAAGAAAGGAAGACCCTAAAAGAATACCACCAAACTTTTGTTAAACTTCTCCAATTTGCTCTAGAGATGGATGAGGTAACTCTTCTCCATCGATTCATTTAAAAGCTTAATCTACCATTGAATAACCTCGTCAAGAATGCAAAACCATCCTCTATTTCAGAAGCCATAATTATAGCCAGAGGCTATGATAAAGCTTTTTTATATAGAAAGTGTCGAGAGAAGGACACGAGTCCTTCCATGTTAATCGTGAAGAGGTCCCCTCATCCAAGAGAGGAACATCAAGCCTACCCTTGGCTACAAGGAATCATGAGCTAGAGCAAAATTAGGTCAAGAAATAGGGATAGCAGGGTTAAAGATAACCGAATTCAACAAGTATTTCTGTGAGTAAATAGAAGAGGATTGGTGCAAGATTCATGTGAAGTAATGTGCATGATGAATAGAGGTATTCTATACTAAGATTATGAAATTGCTATCATAGGTTAGCTTGCATAAAGGATTGATTCCCTAACGTTTTTCCATGACAATTGTGAAGTACCATATTACATGGGGGTATAGAATAAGGAATTTGAAGGTTCATATCATATGAGAGGTATATGGATGCATGAAATTAGGATAATTGGGCCAATTAACTTTGGAATAATAAAGATTTTTTGGAGGCACAACAAAACGAGCCAAACACATGAAATAAGGGACTCTTTAAGAACACTGTATGTGTCTCTTTTAATATAGATTTCAATAAGGAAAGAGAGTGCACTCAGAGAAGAGTGAGGCAATAAGGCTAGAAACATTAGGAAAGTGTTAGAATAAAAATATTAGCTCCAAAAATCCTAAAAGAAATAAGAAGACAAGAATAGTTCTATTAAGAGATAAGTATCTCCAAAAATAGAAATTCGAATTTAGGTGATAAGAGGTCATATTTAGAGTTCTTTACATATTTAGAGTCCATGCATACTAAAAATGAGGAAAAGCAACGCGTTTCTAAAGATGGCATGTTTGCAGCTATATACAGACGTTTTTGCCTATTCTACCCGCGCCGCGGTGGCTTGTAGACTAGATGCCTTCCGGTTCTTTTGACCGATTATACGAGTATATTCTGAGTTCTTATCAGAGATTTGTGGCCGAAACAGTTTGCTGCTTCTGTCAAGGTCTCTACACAAGAAAAACTGTAAGACGACAACAAGTAGCCTCAAGGTAATCCTAGAGCTTGAGATGTATATATATTTCTTCATTCTTATCTAATATCTTAGAAGAGAAGGTTAGATTGCTATGGTCTTTCGGAGGAAGAGACCAGAACTCCATAGCTTTTCTTTTAAATAAAGAATAGTATGCCGTAGCCTTGCAAGAGAAGGCTATTTTGCCATAGACCTTCGAAAGAGAGAAAAGTCACAGTACGAGTAAGAGGAGATAAATCTTGGGGATGATCGGATGATTTCAATCGTAAGAGAAGGTATTAGAAGACTCTATTCTCTTATGTCAAGTTCTAAAGCTCTTGTTAACGAGCAAAGGCAACGATAAACGATAAATTTCTGTAAGGTATATATATATTTTTTTTGTTTTATAATTATATATCATTCTTAGGGGTTGAGGTATGGCCTCGGCTTCTCTATTAATTGTTAATAGTGATCTATTTGATTGATTTACTAGTTAAAGTTTGTATTCTTTTAAACAACAGCATATGCCTTAATAAAGAATGTCTTATCGTAATCTCAAGTTGAAATGCTAAAATCTTTGTGAAAAGGATTGTTTTCTTAAGAAGGTAACATAGATTCTAGTCCTATGGTTTAGTTGAGTAAATGGATTGTTATCTTGGTTAAATTAGGTACAGGTACAACTCTCCCTGCCTTGATGCTGCGCCGTTCTTGTGCTTGTATAGCCGGATGGCGGAGATGTTGGTAAGGCCCGGAGAGTTGGCCCATGGTATCCCTCATACCATTGGGAGAATAAGATTTGCCGATTGAGGCGGGTGATTGTGATGCTGCCTAGTTTTTAGGACCCAAGCTAGTGCGGTGAATCAGCCCACCCTAGTGCGGTGAATCAGCCACCCCTAGTGCGTAGACATCCCTCTGAGGGGCGGAAGAATGGAGCGATGGAGCCTGAGAGGGCGACATGCTGTCGCCTTGAGTCCTCTCGCCACCAGCGGCCCGACGATGAGGTGTATGATTCCAGACAAACATGGGTCTAACTTGGGATGTGGGATTCCCAGAGGATACAATGAAAGAAGCAAGTTCACCCTTGCTCATCTAAAAATCGTAAGAAAGGCCAAATTAGTTGGAAGCACTGTTGTCAATCTAACCACGGGGGAACCAGAATTAGTTATGGGGGGATGCCATGAAAGTACACATTCGAGAGAAGGTTTTGTCCTCCAGGATTTCGAGAGGATAAAATGAATGAATTTTTGGAGCTAACCCAAGAAAGGAAGACCCTAAAAGAATACCACCAAACTTTTGTTAAACTTCTCCAATTTGCTCTAGAGATGGATGAGGTAACTCTTCTCCATCGATTCATTTAAAAGCTTAATCTACCATTGAATAACCTCGTCAAGAATGCAAAACCATCCTCTATTTCAGAAGCCATAATTATAGCCAGAGGCTATGATAAAGTTTTTTTATATAGAAAGTGTCGAGAGAAGGACACGAGTCCTTCCATGTTAATCGTGAAGAGGTCCCCTAATCCAAGAGAGGAACATCAAGCCTACCCTTGGCTACAAGGAATCATGAGCTAGAGCAAAATTAGGTCAAGAAATAGGGATAGCAGGGTTAAAGATAACCGAATTCAACAAGTATTTCTGTGAGTAAATAGAAGAGGATTGGTGCAAGATTCATGTGAAGTAATGTGCATGATGAATAGAGGTATTCTATACTAAGATTATGAAATTGCTATCATAGGTTAGCTTGCATAAAGGATTGATTCCCTAACGTTTTTCCATGACAATTGTGAAGTACCATATTACATGGGGGTATAGAATAAGGAATTTGAAGGTTCATATCATATGAGAGGTATATGGATGCATGAAATTAGGATAATTGGGCCAATTAACTTTGGAATAATAAAGATATTTTGGAGGCACAACAAAACGAGCCAAACACATGAAATAAGGGACTCTTTAAGAACACTGTATGTGTCTCTTTTAATATAGATTTCAATAAGGAAAGAGAGTGCACTCAGAGAAGAGTGAGGCAATAAGGCTAGAAACATTAGGAAAGTGTTAGAATAAAAATATTAGCTCCAAAAATCCTAAAAGAAATAAGAAGACAAGAATAGTTCTATTAAGAGATAAGTATCTCCAAAAATAGAAATTCGAATTTAGGTGATAAGAGGTCATATTTAGAGTCCATGCATACTAAAAATGAGGAAAAGCAACGCGTTTCTAAAGATGGCATGTTTGCAGCTATATACAGACGTTTTTGCCTATTCTACCCGCGCCGCGGTGGCTTGTAGACTAGATGCCTTCCGGTTCTTTTGACCGATTATACGAGTATATTTTGAGTTCTTATCAGAGATTTATGGCCGAAACAGTTTGCTGCTTCTGTCAAGGTCTCTACACAAGAAAAACTGTAAGACGACAACAAGTAGCCTCAAGGTAATCCTAGAGCTTGAGATGTATATATATTTCTTCATTCTTATCTAATATCTTAGAAGAGAAGGTTAGATTGCTATGGTCTTTCGGAGGAAGAGACCAGAACTCCATAGCTTTTCTTTTAAATAAAGAATAGTATGCCGTAGCCTTGCAAGAGAAGGCTATTTTGCCATAGACCTTCGAAAGAGAGAAAAGTCACAGTACGAGTAAGAGGAGATAAATCTTGGGGATGATCGGATGATTTCAATCGTAAGAGAAGGTATTAGAAGACTCTATTCTCTTATGTCAAGTTCTAAAGCTCTTGTTAACGAGCAAAGGCAACGATAAACGATAAATTTCTGTAAGGTATATATATATATTTTTATTTTATAATTATATATCATTCTTAGGGGTTGAGGTATGGCCTCGGCTTCTCTATTAATTGTTAATAGTGATCTATTTGATTGATTTACTAGTTAAAGTTTGTATTCTTTTAAACAACAGCATATGCCTTAATAAAGAATGTCTTATCGCCGTAATCTCAAGTTGAAATGCTAAAATCTTTGTGAAAAGGATTGTTTTCTTAAGAAGGTAACATAGATTCTAGTCCTATGGTTTAGTTGAGTAAATGGATTGTTATCTTGGTTAAATTAGGTACAGGTACAACTCTCCCTGCCTTGATGCTGCGCCGTTCTTGTGCTTGTATAGCCGGATGGCGGAGATGTTGGTAAGGCCCGGAGAGTTGGCCCATGGTATCCCTCATACCATTGGGAGAATAAGATTTGCCGATTGAGGCGGGTGATTGTGATGCTGCCTAGTTTTTAGGACCCAAGCTAGTGCGGTGAATCAGCCCACCCTAGTGCGGTGAATCAGCCACCCCTAGTGCGTAGACATCCCTCTGAGGGGCGGAAGAATGGAGCGATGGAGCCTGAGAGGGCGACATGCTGTCGCCTTGAGTCCTCTCGCCACCAGCGGCCCGACGATGAGGTGTATGATTCCAGACAAACATGGGTCTAACTTGGGATGTGGGATTCCCAGAGGATACAATGAAAGAAGCAAGTTCACCCTTGCTCATCTGAAAATCGTAAGAAAGGCCAAATTAGTTGGAAGCACTGTTGTCAATCTAACCACGGGGGAACCAGAATTAGTTATGGGGGGATGCCATGAAAGTACACATTCGAGAGAAGGTTTTGTCCTCCAGGATTTCGAGAGGATAAAATGAATGAATTTTTGGAGCTAACCCAAGAAAGGAAGACCCTAAAAGAATACCACCAAACTTTTGTTAAACTTCTCCAATTTGCTCTAGAGATGGATGAGGTAACTCTTCTCCATCGATTCATTTAAAAGCTTAATCTACCATTGAATAACCTCGTCAAGAATGCAAAACCATCCTCTATTTCAGAAGCCATAATTATAGCCAGAGGCTATGATAAAGCTTTTTTATATAGAAAGTGTCGAGAGAAGGACACGAGTCCTTCCATGTTAATCGTGAAGAGGTCCCCTCATCCAAGAGAGGAACATCAAGCCTACCCTTGGCTACAAGGAATCATGAGCTAGAGCAAAATTAGGTCAAGAAATAGGGATAGCAGGGTTAAAGATAACCGAATTCAACAAGTATTTCTGTGAGTAAATAGAAGAGGATTGGTGCAAGATTCATGTGAAGTAATGTGCATGATGAATAGAGGTATTCTATACTAAGATTATGAAATTGCTATCATAGGTTAGCTTGCATAAAGGATTGATTCCCTAACGTTTTTCCATGACAATTGTGAAGTACCATATTACATGGGGGTATAGAATAAGGAATTTGAAGGTTCATATCATATGAGAGGTATATGGATGCATGAAATTAGGATAATTGGGCCAATTAACTTTGGAATAATAAAGATTTTTTGGAGGCACAACAAAACGAGCCAAACACATGAAATAAGGGACTCTTTAAGAACACTGTATGTGTCTCTTTTAATATAGATTTCAATAAGGAAAGAGAGTGCACTCAGAGAAGAGTGAGGCAATAAGGCTAGAAACATTAGGAAAGTGTTAGAATAAAAATATTAGCTCCAAAAATCCTAAAAGAAATAAGAAGACAAGAATAGTTCTATTAAGAGATAAGTATCTCCAAAAATAGAAATTCGAATTTAGGTGATAAGAGGTCATATTTAGAGTTCTTTACATATTTAGAGTCCATGCATACTAAAAATGAGGAAAAGCAACGCGTTTCTAAAGATGGCATGTTTGCAGCTATATACAGACGTTTTTGCCTATTCTACCCGCGCCGCGGTGGCTTGTAGACTAGATGCCTTCCGGTTCTTTTGACCGATTATACGAGTATATTCTGAGTTCTTATCAGAGATTTGTGGCCGAAACAGTTTGCTGCTTCTGTCAAGGTCTCTACACAAGAAAAACTGTAAGACGACAACAAGTAGCCTCAAGGTAATCCTAGAGCTTGAGATGTATATATATTTCTTCATTCTTATCTAATATCTTAGAAGAGAAGGTTAGATTGCTATGGTCTTTCGGAGGAAGAGACCAGAACTCCATAGCTTTTCTTTTAAATAAAGAATAGTATGCCGTAGCCTTGCAAGAGAAGGCTATTTTGCCATAGACCTTCGAAAGAGAGAAAAGTCACAGTACGAGTAAGAGGAGATAAATCTTGGGGATGATCGGATGATTTCAATCGTAAGAGAAGGTATTAGAAGACTCTATTCTCTTATGTCAAGTTCTAAAGCTCTTGTTAACGAGCAAAGGCAACGATAAACGATAAATTTCTGTAAGGTATATATATATTTTTTTTGTTTTATAATTATATATCATTCTTAGGGGTTGAGGTATGGCCTCGGCTTCTCTATTAATTGTTAATAGTGATCTATTTGATTGATTTACTAGTTAAAGTTTGTATTCTTTTAAACAACAGCATATGCCTTAATAAAGAATGTCTTATCGTAATCTCAAGTTGAAATGCTAAAATCTTTGTGAAAAGGATTGTTTTCTTAAGAAGGTAACATAGATTCTAGTCCTATGGTTTAGTTGAGTAAATGGATTGTTATCTTGGTTAAATTAGGTACAGGTACAACTCTCCCTGCCTTGATGCTGCGCCGTTCTTGTGCTTGTATAGCCGGATGGCGGAGATGTTGGTAAGGCCCGGAGAGTTGGCCCATGGTATCCCTCATACCATTGGGAGAATAAGATTTGCCGATTGAGGCGGGTGATTGTGATGCTGCCTAGTTTTTAGGACCCAAGCTAGTGCGGTGAATCAGCCCACCCTAGTGCGGTGAATCAGCCACCCCTAGTGCGTAGACATCCCTCTGAGGGGCGGAAGAATGGAGCGATGGAGCCTGAGAGGGCGACATGCTGTCGCCTTGAGTCCTCTCGCCACCAGCGGCCCGACGATGAGGTGTATGATTCCAGACAAACATGGGTCTAACTTGGGATGTGGGATTCCCAGAGGATACAATGAAAGAAGCAAGTTCACCCTTGCTCATCTAAAAATCGTAAGAAAGGCCAAATTAGTTGGAAGCACTGTTGTCAATCTAACCACGGGGGAACCAGAATTAGTTATGGGGGGATGCCATGAAAGTACACATTCGAGAGAAGGTTTTGTCCTCCAGGATTTCGAGAGGATAAAATGAATGAATTTTTGGAGCTAACCCAAGAAAGGAAGACCCTAAAAGAATACCACCAAACTTTTGTTAAACTTCTCCAATTTGCTCTAGAGATGGATGAGGTAACTCTTCTCCATCGATTCATTTAAAAGCTTAATCTACCATTGAATAACCTCGTCAAGAATGCAAAACCATCCTCTATTTCAGAAGCCATAATTATAGCCAGAGGCTATGATAAAGCTTTTTTATATAGAAAGTGTCGAGAGAAGGACACGAGTCCTTCCATGTTAATCGTGAAGAGGTCCCCTCATCCAAGAGAGGAACATCAAGCCTACCCTTGGCTACAAGGAATCATGAGCTAGAGCAAAATTAGGTCAAGAAATAGGGATAGCAGGGTTAAAGATAACCGAATTCAACAAGTATTTCTGTGAGTAAATAGAAGAGGATTGGTGCAAGATTCATGTGAAGTAATGTGCATGATGAATAGAGGTATTCTATACTAAGATTATGAAATTGCTATCATAGGTTAGCTTGCATAAAGGATTGATTCCCTAACGTTTTTCCATGACAATTGTGAAGTACCATATTACATGGGGGTATAGAATAAGGAATTTGAAGGTTCATATCATATGAGAGGTATATGGATGCATGAAATTAGGATAATTGGGCCAATTAACTTTGGAATAATAAAGATATTTTGGAGGCACAACAAAACGAGCCAAACACATGAAATAAGGGACTCTTTAAGAACACTGTATGTGTCTCTTTTAATATAGATTTCAATAAGGAAAGAGAGTGCACTCAGAGAAGAGTGAGGCAATAAGGCTAGAAACATTAGGAAAGTGTTAGAATAAAAATATTAGCTCCAAAAATCCTAAAAGAAATAAGAAGACAAGAATAGTTCTATTAAGAGATAAGTATCTCCAAAAATAGAAATTCGAATTTAGGTGATAAGAGGTCATATTTAGAGTCCATGCATACTAAAAATGAGGAAAAGCAACGCGTTTCTAAAGATGGCATGTTTGCAGCTATATACAGACGTTTTTGCCTATTCTACCCGCGCCGCGGTGGCTTGTAGACTAGATGCCTTCCGGTTCTTTTGACCGATTATACGAGTATATTTTGAGTTCTTATCAGAGATTTATGGCCGAAACAGTTTGCTGCTTCTGTCAAGGTCTCTACACAAGAAAAACTGTAAGACGACAACAAGTAGCCTCAAGGTAATCCTAGAGCTTGAGATGTATATATATTTCTTCATTCTTATCTAATATCTTAGAAGAGAAGGTTAGATTGCTATGGTCTTTCGGAGGAAGAGACCAGAACTCCATAGCTTTTCTTTTAAATAAAGAATAGTATGCCGTAGCCTTGCAAGAGAAGGCTATTTTGCCATAGACCTTCGAAAGAGAGAAAAGTCACAGTACGAGTAAGAGGAGATAAATCTTGGGGATGATCGGATGATTTCAATCGTAAGAGAAGGTATTAGAAGACTCTATTCTCTTATGTCAAGTTCTAAAGCTCTTGTTAACGAGCAAAGGCAACGATAAACGATAAATTTCTGTAAGGTATATATATATATTTTTATTTTATAATTATATATCATTCTTAGGGGTTGAGGTATGGCCTCGGCTTCTCTATTAATTGTTAATAGTGATCTATTTGATTGATTTACTAGTTAAAGTTTGTATTCTTTTAAACAACAGCATATGCCTTAATAAAGAATGTCTTATCGCCGTAATCTCAAGTTGAAATGCTAAAATCTTTGTGAAAAGGATTGTTTTCTTAAGAAGGTAACATAGATTCTAGTCCTATGGTTTAGTTGAGTAAATGGATTGTTATCTTGGTTAAATTAGGTACAGGTACAACTCTCCCTGCCTTGATGCTGCGCCGTTCTTGTGCTTGTATAGCCGGATGGCGGAGATGTTGGTAAGGCCCGGAGAGTTGGCCCATGGTATCCCTCATACCATTGGGAGAATAAGATTTGCCGATTGAGGCGGGTGATTGTGATGCTGCCTAGTTTTTAGGACCCAAGCTAGTGCGGTGAATCAGCCCACCCTAGTGCGGTGAATCAGCCACCCCTAGTGCGTAGACATCCCTCTGAGGGGCGGAAGAATGGAGCGATGGAGCCTGAGAGGGCGACATGCTGTCGCCTTGAGTCCTCTCGCCACCAGCGGCCCGACGATGAGGTGTATGATTCCAGACAAACATGGGTCTAACTTGGGATGTGGGATTCCCAGAGGATACAATGAAAGAAGCAAGTTCACCCTTGCTCATCTAAAAATCGTAAGAAAGGCCAAATTAGTTGGAAGCACTGTTGTCAATCTAACCACGGGGGAACCAGAATTAGTTATGGGGGGATGCCATGAAAGTACACATTCGAGAGAAGGTTTTGTCCTCCAGGATTTCGAGAGGATAAAATGAATGAATTTTTGGAGCTAACCCAAGAAAGGAAGACCCTAAAAGAATACCACCAAACTTTTGTTAAACTTCTCCAATTTGCTCTAGAGATGGATGAGGTAACTCTTCTCCATCGATTCATTTAAAAGCTTAATCTACCATTGAATAACCTCGTCAAGAATGCAAAACCATCCTCTATTTCAGAAGCCATAATTATAGCCAGAGGCTATGATAAAGTTTTTTTATATAGAAAGTGTCGAGAGAAGGACACGAGTCCTTCCATGTTAATCGTGAAGAGGTCCCCTAATCCAAGAGAGGAACATCAAGCCTACCCTTGGCTACAAGGAATCATGAGCTAGAGCAAAATTAGGTCAAGAAATAGGGATAGCAGGGTTAAAGATAACCGAATTCAACAAGTATTTCTGTGAGTAAATAGAAGAGGATTGGTGCAAGATTCATGTGAAGTAATGTGCATGATGAATAGAGGTATTCTATACTAAGATTATGAAATTGCTATCATAGGTTAGCTTGCATAAAGGATTGATTCCCTAACGTTTTTCCATGACAATTGTGAAGTACCATATTACATGGGGGTATAGAATAAGGAATTTGAAGGTTCATATCATATGAGAGGTATATGGATGCATGAAATTAGGATAATTGGGCCAATTAACTTTGGAATAATAAAGATATTTTGGAGGCACAACAAAACGAGCCAAACACATGAAATAAGGGACTCTTTAAGAACACTGTATGTGTCTCTTTTAATATAGATTTCAATAAGGAAAGAGAGTGCACTCAGAGAAGAGTGAGGCAATAAGGCTAGAAACATTAGGAAAGTGTTAGAATAAAAATATTAGCTCCAAAAATCCTAAAAGAAATAAGAAGACAAGAATAGTTCTATTAAGAGATAAGTATCTCCAAAAATAGAAATTTGAATTTAGGTGATAAGAGGTCATATTTAGAGTTCTTTACATATTTAGAGTCCATGCATACTAAAAATGAGAAAAAGCAACGCGTTTCTAAAGATGGCATGTTTGCAGCTATATACAGACGTTTTTGCCTATTCTACTCGCGCCGCGGTGGCTTGTAGACTAGATGCCTTCCGGTTCTTTTGACCGATTATACGAGTATATTCTGAGTTCTTATCAGAGATTTGTGGCCGAAACAGTTTGCTGCTTCTGTCAAGGTCTCTACACAAGAAAAACTGTAAGACGACAACAAGTAGCCTCAAGGTAATCCTAGAGCTTGAGATGTATATATATTTCTTCATTCTTATCTAATATCTTAGAAGAGAAGGTTAGATTGCTATGGTCTTTCGGAGGAAGAGACCAAAACTCCATAGCTTTTCTTTTAAATAAAGAATAGTATGCCGTAGCCTTGCAAGAGAAGGCTATTTTACCATAGACCTTCGAAAGAGAGAAAAGTCACAGTACGAGTAAGAGGAGATAAATCTTGGGGATGATCGGATGATTTCAATCGTAAGAGAAGGTATTAGAAGACTCTATTCTCTTATGTCAAGTTCTAAAGCTCTTGTTAACGAGCAAAGGCAACGATAAACGATAAATTTCTGTAAGGTATATATATATTTTTTTGTTTTATAATTATATATCATTCTTAGGGGTTGAGGTATGGCCTCGGCTTCTCTATTAATTGTTAATAGTGATCTATTTGATTGATTTACTAGTTAAAGTTTGTATTCTTTTAAACAACAGCATATGCCTTAATAAAGAATGTCTTATCGTAATCTCAAGTTGAAATGCTAAAATCTTTGTGAAAAGGATTGTTTTCTTAAGAAGGTAACATAGATTCTAGTCCTATGGTTTAGTTGAGTAAATGGATTGTTATCTTGGTTAAATTAGGTACAGGTACAACTCTCCCTGCCTTGATGCTGCGTCGTTCTTGTGCTTGTATAGCCGGATGGCGGAGATGTTGGTAAGGCCCGGAGAGTTGGCCCATGGTATCCCTCATACCATTGGGAGAATAAGATTTGCCGATTGAGGCGGGTGATTGTGATGCTGCCTAGTTTTTAGGACCCAAGCTAGTGCGGTGAATCAGCCCACCCTAGTGCGGTGAATCAGCCACCCCTAGTGCGTAGACATCCCTCTGAGGGGCGGAAGAATGGAGCGATGGAGCCTGAGAGGGCGACATGCTGTCGCCTTGAGTCCTCTCGCCACCAGCGGCCCGACGATGAGGTGTATGATTCCAGACAAACATGGGTCTAACTTGGGATGTGGGATTCCCAGAGGATACAATGAAAGAAGCAAGTTCACCCTTGCTCATCTAAAAATCGTAAGAAAGGCCAAATTAGTTGGAAGCACTGTTGTCAATCTACGGGGGAACCAGAATTAGTTATGGGGGGATGCCATGAAAGTACACATTCGAGAGAAGGTTTTGTCCTCCAGGATTTCGAGAGGATAAAATGAATGAATTTTTGGAGCTAACCCAAGAAAGGAAGACCCTAAAAGAATACCACCAAACTTTTGTTAAACTTCTCCAATTTGCTCTAGAGATGGATGAGGTAACTCTTCTCCATCGATTCATTTAAAAGCTTAATCTACCATTGAATAACCTCGTCAAGAATGCAAAACCATCCTCTATTTCAGAAGCCATAATTATAGCCAGAGGCTATGATAAAGCTTTTTTATATAGAAAGTGTCGAGAGAAGGACACGAGTCCTTCCATGTTAATCGTGAAGAGGTCCCCTAATCCAAGAGAGGAACATCAAGCCTACCCTTGGCTACAAGGAATCATGAGCTAGAGCAAAATTAGGTCAAGAAATAGGGATAGCAGGGTTAAAGATAACCGAATTCAACAAGTATTTCTGTGAGTAAATAGAAGAGGATTGGTGCAAGATTCATGTGAAGTAATGTGCATGATGAATAGAGGTATTCTATACTAAGATTATGAAATTGCTATCATAGGTTAGCTTGCATAAAGGATTGATTCCCTAACGTTTTTCCATGACAATTGTGAAGTACCATATTACATGGGGGTATAGAATAAGGAATTTGAAGGTTCATATCATATGAGAGGTATATGGATGCATGAAATTAGGATAATTGGGCCAATTAACTTTGGAATAATAAAGATATTTTGGAGGCACAACAAAACGAGCCAAACACATGAAATAAGGGACTCTTTAAGAACACTGTATGTGTCTCTTTTAATATAGATTTCAATAAGGAAAGAGAGTGCACTCAGAGAAGAGTGAGGCAATAAGGCTAGAAACATTAGGAAAGTGTTAGAATAAAAATATTAGCTCTAAAAATCCTAAAAGAAATAAGAAGACAAGAATAGTTCTATTAAGAGATAAGTATCTCCAAAAATAGAAATTCGAATTTAGGTGATAAGAGGTCATATTTAGAGTCCATGCATACTAAAAATGAGGAAAAGCAACGCGTTTCTAAAGATGGCATGTTTGCAGCTATATACAGACGTTTTTGCCTATTCTACCCGCGCCGCGGTGGCTTGTAGACTAGATGCCTTCCGGTTCTTTTGACCGATTATACGAGTATATTTTGAGTTCTTATCAGAGATTTATGGCCGAAACAGTTTGCTGCTTCTGTCAAGGTCTCTACACAAGAAAAACTGTAAGACGACAACAAGTAGCCTCAAGGTAATCCTAGAGCTTGAGATGTATATATATTTCTTCATTCTTATCTAATATCTTAGAAGAGAAGGTTAGATTGCTATGGTCTTTCGGAGGAAGAGACCAGAACTCCATAGCTTTTCTTTTAAATAAAGAATAGTATGCCGTAGCCTTGCAAGAGAAGGCTATTTTGCCATAGACCTTCGAAAGAGAGAAAAGTCACAGTACGAGTAAGAGGAGATAAATCTTGGGGATGATCGGATGATTTCAATCGTAAGAGAAGGTATTAGAAGACTCTATTCTCTTATGTCAAGTTCTAAAGCTCTTGTTAACGAGCAAAGGCAACGATAAACGATAAATTTCTGTAAGGTATATATATATATTTTTATTTTATAATTATATATCATTCTTAGGGGTTGAGGTATGGCCTCGGCTTCTCTATTAATTGTTAATAGTGATCTATTTGATTGATTTACTAGTTAAAGTTTGTATTCTTTTAAACAACAGCATATGCCTTAATAAAGAATGTCTTATCGCCGTAATCTCAAGTTGAAATGCTAAAATCTTTGTGAAAAGGATTGTTTTCTTAAGAAGGTAACATAGATTCTAGTCCTATGGTTTAGTTGAGTAAATGGATTGTTATCTTGGTTAAATTAGGTACAGGTACAACTCTCCCTGCCTTGATGCTGCGCCGTTCTTGTGCTTGTATAGCCGGATGGCGGAGATGTTGGTAAGGCCCGGAGAGTTGGCCCATGGTATCCCTCATACCATTGGGAGAATAAGATTTGCCGATTGAGGCGGGTGATTGTGATGCTGCCTAGTTTTTAGGACCCAAGCTAGTGCGGTGAATCAGCCCACCCTAGTGCGGTGAATCAGCCACCCCTAGTGCGTAGACATCCCTCTGAGGGGCGGAAGAATGGAGCGATGGAGCCTGAGAGGGCGACATGCTGTCGCCTTGAGTCCTCTCGCCACCAGCGGCCCGACGATGAGGTGTATGATTCCAGACAAACATGGGTCTAACTTGGGATGTGGGATTCCCAGAGGATACAATGAAAGAAGCAAGTTCACCCTTGCTCATCTAAAAATCGTAAGAAAGGCCAAATTAGTTGGAAGCACTGTTGTCAATCTAACCACGGGGGAACCAGAATTAGTTATGGGGGGATGCCATGAAAGTACACATTCGAGAGAAGGTTTTGTCCTCCAGGATTTCGAGAGGATAAAATGAATGAATTTTTGGAGCTAACCCAAGAAAGGAAGACCCTAAAAGAATACCACCAAACTTTTGTTAAACTTCTCCAATTTGCTCTAGAGATGGATGAGGTAACTCTTCTCCATCGATTCATTTAAAAGCTTAATCTACCATTGAATAACCTCGTCAAGAATGCAAAACCATCCTCTATTTCAGAAGCCATAATTATAGCCAGAGGCTATGATAAAGTTTTTTTATATAGAAAGTGTCGAGAGAAGGACACGAGTCCTTCCATGTTAATCGTGAAGAGGTCCCCTAATCCAAGAGAGGAACATCAAGCCTACCCTTGGCTACAAGGAATCATGAGCTAGAGCAAAATTAGGTCAAGAAATAGGGATAGCAGGGTTAAAGATAACCGAATTCAACAAGTATTTCTGTGAGTAAATAGAAGAGGATTGGTGCAAGATTCATGTGAAGTAATGTGCATGATGAATAGAGGTATTCTATACTAAGATTATGAAATTGCTATCATAGGTTAGCTTGCATAAAGGATTGATTCCCTAACGTTTTTCCATGACAATTGTGAAGTACCATATTACATGGGGGTATAGAATAAGGAATTTGAAGGTTCATATCATATGAGAGGTATATGGATGCATGAAATTAGGATAATTGGGCCAATTAACTTTGGAATAATAAAGATATTTTGGAGGCACAACAAAACGAGCCAAACACATGAAATAAGGGACTCTTTAAGAACACTGTATGTGTCTCTTTTAATATAGATTTCAATAAGGAAAGAGAGTGCACTCAGAGAAGAGTGAGGCAATAAGGCTAGAAACATTAGGAAAGTGTTAGAATAAAAATATTAGCTCCAAAAATCCTAAAAGAAATAAGAAGACAAGAATAGTTCTATTAAGAGATAAGTATCTCCAAAAATAGAAATTTGAATTTAGGTGATAAGAGGTCATATTTAGAGTTCTTTACATATTTAGAGTCCATGCATACTAAAAATGAGAAAAAGCAACGCGTTTCTAAAGATGGCATGTTTGCAGCTATATACAGACGTTTTTGCCTATTCTACTCGCGCCGCGGTGGCTTGTAGACTAGATGCCTTCCGGTTCTTTTGACCGATTATACGAGTATATTCTGAGTTCTTATCAGAGATTTGTGGCCGAAACAGTTTGCTGCTTCTGTCAAGGTCTCTACACAAGAAAAACTGTAAGACGACAACAAGTAGCCTCAAGGTAATCCTAGAGCTTGAGATGTATATATATTTCTTCATTCTTATCTAATATCTTAGAAGAGAAGGTTAGATTGCTATGGTCTTTCGGAGGAAGAGACCAGAACTCCATAGCTTTTCTTTTAAATAAAGAATAGTATGCCGTAGCCTTGCAAGAGAAGGCTATTTTACCATAGACCTTCGAAAGAGAGAAAAGTCACAGTACGAGTAAGAGGAGATAAATCTTGGGGATGATCGGATGATTTCAATCGTAAGAGAAGGTATTAGAAGACTCTATTCTCTTATGTCAAGTTCTAAAGCTCTTGTTAACGAGCAAAGGCAACGATAAACGATAAATTTCTGTAAGGTATATATATATATTTTTTTGTTTTATAATTATATATCATTCTTAGGGGTTGAGGTATGGCCTCGGCTTCTCTATTAATTGTTAATAGTGATCTATTTGATTGATTTACTAGTTAAAGTTTGTATTCTTTTAAACAACAGCATATGCCTTAATAAAGAATGTCTTATCGTAATCTCAAGTTGAAATGCTAAAATCTTTGTGAAAAGGATTGTTTTCTTAAGAAGGTAACATAGATTCTAGTCCTATGGTTTAGTTGAGTAAATGGATTGTTATCTTGGTTAAATTAGGTACAGGTACAACTCTCCCTGCCTTGATGCTGCGTCGTTCTTGTGCTTGTATAGCCGGATGGCGGAGATGTTGGTAAGGCCCGGAGAGTTGGCCCATGGTATCCCTCATACCATTGGGAGAATAAGATTTGCCGATTGAGGCGGGTGATTGTGATGCTGCCTAGTTTTTAGGACCCAAGCTAGTGCGGTGAATCAGCCCACCCTAGTGCGGTGAATCAGCCACCCCTAGTGCGTAGACATCCCTCTGAGGGGCGGAAGAATGGAGCGATGGAGCCTGAGAGGGCGACATGCTGTCGCCTTGAGTCCTCTCGCCACCAGCGGCCCGACGATGAGGTGTATGATTCCAGACAAACATGGGTCTAACTTGGGATGTGGGATTCCCAGAGGATACAATGAAAGAAGCAAGTTCACCCTTGCTCATCTAAAAATCGTAAGAAAGGCCAAATTAGTTGGAAGCACTGTTGTCAATCTACGGGGGAACCAGAATTAGTTATGGGGGGATGCCATGAAAGTACACATTCGAGAGAAGGTTTTGTCCTCCAGGATTTCGAGAGGATAAAATGAATGAATTTTTGGAGCTAACCCAAGAAAGGAAGACCCTAAAAGAATACCACCAAACTTTTGTTAAACTTCTCCAATTTGCTCTAGAGATGGATGAGGTAACTCTTCTCCATCGATTCATTTAAAAGCTTAATCTACCATTGAATAACCTCGTCAAGAATGCAAAACCATCCTCTATTTCAGAAGCCATAATTATAGCCAGAGGCTATGATAAAGCTTTTTTATATAGAAAGTGTCGAGAGAAGGACACGAGTCCTTCCATGTTAATCGTGAAGAGGTCCCCTAATCCAAGAGAGGAACATCAAGCCTACCCTTGGCTACAAGGAATCATGAGCTAGAGCAAAATTAGGTCAAGAAATAGGGATAGCAGGGTTAAAGATAACCGAATTCAACAAGTATTTCTGTGAGTAAATAGAAGAGGATTGGTGCAAGATTCATGTGAAGTAATGTGCATGATGAATAGAGGTATTCTATACTAAGATTATGAAATTGCTATCATAGGTTAGCTTGCATAAAGGATTGATTCCCTAACGTTTTTCCATGACAATTGTGAAGTACCATATTACATGGGGGTATAGAATAAGGAATTTGAAGGTTCATATCATATGAGAGGTATATGGATGCATGAAATTAGGATAATTGGGCCAATTAACTTTGGAATAATAAAGATATTTTGGAGGCACAACAAAACGAGCCAAACACATGAAATAAGGGACTCTTTAAGAACACTGTATGTGTCTCTTTTAATATAGATTTCAATAAGGAAAGAGAGTGCACTCAGAGAAGAGTGAGGCAATAAGGCTAGAAACATTAGGAAAGTGTTAGAATAAAAATATTAGCTCTAAAAATCCTAAAAGAAATAAGAAGACAAGAATAGTTCTATTAAGAGATAAGTATCTCCAAAAATAGAAATTCGAATTTAGGTGATAAGAGGTCATATTTAGAGTCCATGCATACTAAAAATGAGGAAAAGCAACGCGTTTCTAAAGATGGCATGTTTGCAGCTATATACAGACGTTTTTGCCTATTCTACCCGCGCCGCGGTGGCTTGTAGACTAGATGCCTTCCGGTTCTTTTGACCGATTATACGAGTATATTTTGAGTTCTTATCAGAGATTTATGGCCGAAACAGTTTGCTGCTTCTGTCAAGGTCTCTACACAAGAAAAACTGTAAGACGACAACAAGTAGCCTCAAGGTAATCCTAGAGCTTGAGATGTATATATATTTCTTCATTCTTATCTAATATCTTAGAAGAGAAGGTTAGATTGCTATGGTCTTTCGGAGGAAGAGACCAGAACTCCATAGCTTTTCTTTTAAATAAAGAATAGTATGCCGTAGCCTTGCAAGAGAAGGCTATTTTGCCATAGACCTTCGAAAGAGAGAAAAGTCACAGTACGAGTAAGAGGAGATAAATCTTGGGGATGATCGGATGATTTCAATCGTAAGAGAAGGTATTAGAAGACTCTATTCTCTTATGTCAAGTTCTAAAGCTCTTGTTAACGAGCAAAGGTAACGATAAACGATAAATTTCTGTAAGGTATATATATATTTTTTTTATTTTATAATTATATATCATTCTTAGGGGTTGAGGTATGGCCTCGGCTTCTCTATTAATTGTTAATAGTGATCTATTTGATTGATTTACTAGTTAAAGTTTGTATTCTTTTAAACAACAGCATATGCCTTAATAAAGAATGTCTTATCGCCGTAATCTCAAGTTGAAATGCTAAAATCTTTGTGAAAAGGATTGTTTTCTTAAGAAGGTAACATAGATTCTAGTCCTATGGTTTAGTTGAGTAAATGGATTGTTATCTTGGTTAAATTAGGTACAGGTACAACTCTCCCTGCCTTGATGCTGCGCCGTTCTTGTGCTTGTATAGCCGGATGGCGGAGATGTTGGTAAGGCCCGGAGAGTTGGCCCATGGTATCCCTCATACCATTGGGAGAATAAGATTTGCCGATTGAGGCGGGTGATTGTGATGCTGCCTAGTTTTTAGGACCCAAGCTAGTGCGGTGAATCAGCCCACCCTAGTGCGGTGAATCAGCCACCCCTAGTGCGTAGACATCCCTCTGAGGGGCGGAAGAATGGAGCGATGGAGCCTGAGAGGGCGACATGCTGTCGCCTTGAGTCCTCTCGCCACCAGCGGCCCGACGATGAGGTGTATGATTCCAGACAAACATGGGTCTAACTTGGGATGTGGGATTCCCAGAGGATACAATGAAAGAAGCAAGTTCACCCTTGCTCATCTAAAAATCGTAAGAAAGGCCAAATTAGTTGGAAGCACTGTTGTCAATCTAACCACGGGGGAACCAGAATTAGTTATGGGGGGATGCCATGAAAGTACACATTCGAGAGAAGGTTTTGTCCTCCAGGATTTCGAGAGGATAAAATGAATGAATTTTTGGAGCTAACCCAAGAAAGGAAGACCCTAAAAGAATACCACCAAACTTTTGTTAAACTTCTCCAATTTGCTCTAGAGATGGATGAGGTAACTCTTCTCCATCGATTCATTTAAAAGCTTAATCTACCATTGAATAACCTCGTCAAGAATGCAAAACCATCCTCTATTTCAGAAGCCATAATTATAGCCAGAGGCTATGATAAAGCTTTTTTATATAGAAAGTGTCGAGAGAAGGACACGAGTCCTTCCATGTTAATCGTGAAGAGGTCCCCTCATCCAAGAGAGGAACATCAAGCCTACCCTTGGCTACAAGGAATCATGAGCTAGAGCAAAATTAGGTCAAGAAATAGGGATAGCAGGGTTAAAGATAACCGAATTCAACAAGTATTTCTGTGAGTAAATAGAAGAGGATTGGTGCAAGATTCATGTGAAGTAATGTGCATGATGAATAGAGGTATTCTATACTAAGATTATGAAATTGCTATCATAGGTTAGCTTGCATAAAGGATTGATTCCCTAACGTTTTTCCATGACAATTGTGAAGTACCATATTACATGGGGGTATAGAATAAGGAATTTGAAGGTTCATATCATATGAGAGGTATATGGATGCATGAAATTAGGATAATTGGGCCAATTAACTTTGGAATAATAAAGATTTTTTGGAGGCACAACAAAACGAGCCAAACACATGAAATAAGGGACTCTTTAAGAACACTGTATGTGTCTCTTTTAATATAGATTTCAATAAGGAAAGAGAGTGCACTCAGAGAAGAGTGAGGCAATAAGGCTAGAAACATTAGGAAAGTGTTAGAATAAAAATATTAGCTCCAAAAATCCTAAAAGAAATAAGAAGACAAGAATAGTTCTATTAAGAGATAAGTATCTCCAAAAATAGAAATTCGAATTTAGGTGATAAGAGGTCATATTTAGAGTTCTTTACATATTTAGAGTCCATGCATACTAAAAATGAGGAAAAGCAACGCGTTTCTAAAGATGGCATGTTTGCAGCTATATACAGACGTTTTTGCCTATTCTACCCGCGCCGCGGTGGCTTGTAGACTAGATGCCTTCCGGTTCTTTTGACCGATTATACGAGTATATTCTGAGTTCTTATCAGAGATTTGTGGCCGAAACAGTTTGCTGCTTCTGTCAAGGTCTCTACACAAGAAAAACTGTAAGACGACAACAAGTAGCCTCAAGGTAATCCTAGAGCTTGAGATGTATATATATTTCTTCATTCTTATCTAATATCTTAGAAGAGAAGGTTAGATTGCTATGGTCTTTCGGAGGAAGAGACCAGAACTCCATAGCTTTTCTTTTAAATAAAGAATAGTATGCCGTAGCCTTGCAAGAGAAGGCTATTTTGCCATAGACCTTCGAAAGAGAGAAAAGTCACAGTACGAGTAAGAGGAGATAAATCTTGGGGATGATCGGATGATTTCAATCGTAAGAGAAGGTATTAGAAGACTCTATTCTCTTATGTCAAGTTCTAAAGCTCTTGTTAACGAGCAAAGGCAACGATAAACGATAAATTTCTGTAAGGTATATATATATTTTTTTTGTTTTATAATTATATATCATTCTTAGGGGTTGAGGTATGGCCTCGGCTTCTCTATTAATTGTTAATAGTGATCTATTTGATTGATTTACTAGTTAAAGTTTGTATTCTTTTAAACAACAGCATATGCCTTAATAAAGAATGTCTTATCGTAATCTCAAGTTGAAATGCTAAAATCTTTGTGAAAAGGATTGTTTTCTTAAGAAGGTAACATAGATTCTAGTCCTATGGTTTAGTTGAGTAAATGGATTGTTATCTTGGTTAAATTAGGTACAGGTACAACTCTCCCTGCCTTGATGCTGCGTCGTTCTTGTGCTTGTATAGCCGGATGGCGGAGATGTTGGTAAGGCCCGGAGAGTTGGCCCATGGTATCCCTCATACCATTGGGAGAATAAGATTTGCCGATTGAGGCGGGTGATTGTGATGCTGCCTAGTTTTTAGGACCCAAGCTAGTGCGGTGAATCAGCCCACCCTAGTGCGGTGAATCAGCCACCCCTAGTGCGTAGACATCCCTCTGAGGGGCGGAAGAATGGAGCGATGGAGCCTGAGAGGGCGACATGCTGTCGCCTTGAGTCCTCTCGCCACCAGCGGCCCGACGATGAGGTGTATGATTCCAGACAAACATGGGTCTAACTTGGGATGTGGGATTCCCAGAGGATACAATGAAAGAAGCAAGTTCACCCTTGCTCATCTAAAAATCGTAAGAAAGGCCAAATTAGTTGGAAGCACTGTTGTCAATCTAACCACGGGGGAACCAGAATTAGTTATGGGGGGATGCCATGAAAGTACACATTCGAGAGAAGGTTTTGTCCTCCAGGATTTCGAGAGGATAAAATGAATGAATTTTTGGAGCTAACCCAAGAAAGGAAGACCCTAAAAGAATACCACCAAACTTTTGTTAAACTTCTCCAATTTGCTCTAGAGATGGATGAGGTAACTCTTCTCCATCGATTCATTTAAAAGCTTAATCTACCATTGAATAACCTCGTCAAGAATGCAAAACCATCCTCTATTTCAGAAGCCATAATTATAGCCAGAGGCTATGATAAAGTTTTTTTATATAGAAAGTGTCGAGAGAAGGACACGAGTCCTTCCATGTTAATCGTGAAGAGGTCCCCTAATCCAAGAGAGGAACATCAAGCCTACCCTTGGCTACAAGGAATCATGAGCTAGAGCAAAATTAGGTCAAGAAATAGGGATAGCAGGGTTAAAGATAACCGAATTCAACAAGTATTTCTGTGAGTAAATAGAAGAGGATTGGTGCAAGATTCATGTGAAGTAATGTGCATGATGAATAGAGGTATTCTATACTAAGATTATGAAATTGCTATCATAGGTTAGCTTGCATAAAGGATTGATTCCCTAACGTTTTTCCATGACAATTGTGAAGTACCATATTACATGGGGGTATAGAATAAGGAATTTGAAGGTTCATATCATATGAGAGGTATATGGATGCATGAAATTAGGATAATTGGGCCAATTAACTTTGGAATAATAAAGATATTTTGGAGGCACAACAAAACGAGCCAAACACATGAAATAAGGGACTCTTTAAGAACACTGTATGTGTCTCTTTTAATATAGATTTCAATAAGGAAAGAGAGTGCACTCAGAGAAGAGTGAGGCAATAAGGCTAGAAACATTAGGAAAGTGTTAGAATAAAAATATTAGCTCCAAAAATCCTAAAAGAAATAAGAAGACAAGAATAGTTCTATTAAGAGATAAGTATCTCCAAAAATAGAAATTCGAATTTAGGTGATAAGAGGTCATATTTAGAGTCCATGCATACTAAAAATGAGGAAAAGCAACGCGTTTCTAAAGATGGCATGTTTGCAGCTATATACAGACGTTTTTGCCTATTCTACCCGCGCCGCGGTGGCTTGTAGACTAGATGCCTTCCGGTTCTTTTGACCGATTATACGAGTATATTTTGAGTTCTTATCAGAGATTTATGGCCGAAACAGTTTGCTGCTTCTGTCAAGGTCTCTACACAAGAAAAACTGTAAGACGACAACAAGTAGCCTCAAGGTAATCCTAGAGCTTGAGATGTATATATATTTCTTCATTCTTATCTAATATCTTAGAAGAGAAGGTTAGATTGCTATGGTCTTTCGGAGGAAGAGACCAGAACTCCATAGCTTTTCTTTTAAATAAAGAATAGTATGCCGTAGCCTTGCAAGAGAAGGCTATTTTGCCATAGACCTTCGAAAGAGAGAAAAGTCACAGTACGAGTAAGAGGAGATAAATCTTGGGGATGATCGGATGATTTCAATCGTAAGAGAAGGTATTAGAAGACTCTATTCTCTTATGTCAAGTTCTAAAGCTCTTGTTAACGAGCAAAGGCAACGATAAACGATAAATTTCTGTAAGGTATATATATATATTTTTATTTTATAATTATATATCATTCTTAGGGGTTGAGGTATGGCCTCGGCTTCTCTATTAATTGTTAATAGTGATCTATTTGATTGATTTACTAGTTAAAGTTTGTATTCTTTTAAACAACAGCATATGCCTTAATAAAGAATGTCTTATCGCCGTAATCTCAAGTTGAAATGCTAAAATCTTTGTGAAAAGGATTGTTTTCTTAAGAAGGTAACATAGATTCCAGTCCTATGGTTTAGTTGAGTAAATGGATTGTTATCTTGGTTAAATTAGGTACAGGTACAACTCTCCCTGCCTTGATGCTGCGCCGTTCTTGTGCTTGTATAGCCGGATGGCGGAGATGTTGGTAAGGCCCGGAGAGTTGGCCCATGGTATCCCTCATACCATTGGGAGAATAAGATTTGCCGATTGAGGCGGGTGATTGTGATGCTGCCTAGTTTTTAGGACCCAAGCTAGTGCGGTGAATCAGCCCACCCTAGTGCGGTGAATCAGCCACCCCTAGTGCGTAGACATCCCTCTGAGGGGCGGAAGAATGGAGCGATGGAGCCTGAGAGGGCGACATGCTGTCGCCTTGAGTCCTCTCGCCACCAGCGGCCCGACGATGAGGTGTATGATTCCAGACAAACATGGGTCTAACTTGGGATGTGGGATTCCCAGAGGATACAATGAAAGAAGCAAGTTCACCCTTGCTCATCTAAAAATCGTAAGAAAGGCCAAATTAGTTGGAAGCACTGTTGTCAATCTAACCACGGGGGAACCAGAATTAGTTATGGGGGGATGCCATGAAAGTACACATTCGAGAGAAGGTTTTGTCCTCCAGGATTTCGAGAGGATAAAATGAATGAATTTTTGGAGCTAACCCAAGAAAGGAAGACCCTAAAAGAATACCACCAAACTTTTGTTAAACTTCTCCAATTTGCTCTAGAGATGGATGAGGTAACTCTTCTCCATCGATTCATTTAAAAGCTTAATCTACCATTGAATAACCTCGTCAAGAATGCAAAACCATCCTCTATTTCAGAAGCCATAATTATAGCCAGAGGCTATGATAAAGCTTTTTTATATAGAAAGTGTCGAGAGAAGGACACGAGTCCTTCCATGTTAATCGTGAAGAGGTCCCCTCATCCAAGAGAGGAACATCAAGCCTACCCTTGGCTACAAGGAATCATGAGCTAGAGCAAAATTAGGTCAAGAAATAGGGATAGCAGGGTTAAAGATAACCGAATTCAACAAGTATTTCTGTGAGTAAATAGAAGAGGATTGGTGCAAGATTCATGTGAAGTAATGTGCATGATGAATAGAGGTATTCTATACTAAGATTATGAAATTGCTATCATAGGTTAGCTTGCATAAAGGATTGATTCCCTAACGTTTTTCCATGACAATTGTGAAGTACCATATTACATGGGGGTATAGAATAAGGAATTTGAAGGTTCATATCATATGAGAGGTATATGGATGCATGAAATTAGGATAATTGGGCCAATTAACTTTGGAATAATAAAGATTTTTTGGAGGCACAACAAAACGAGCCAAACACATGAAATAAGGGACTCTTTAAGAACACTGTATGTGTCTCTTTTAATATAGATTTCAATAAGGAAAGAGAGTGCACTCAGAGAAGAGTGAGGCAATAAGGCTAGAAACATTAGGAAAGTGTTAGAATAAAAATATTAGCTCCAAAAATCCTAAAAGAAATAAGAAGACAAGAATAGTTCTATTAAGAGATAAGTATCTCCAAAAATAGAAATTCGAATTTAGGTGATAAGAGGTCATATTTAGAGTTCTTTACATATTTAGAGTCCATGCATACTAAAAATGAGGAAAAGCAACGCGTTTCTAAAGATGGCATGTTTGCAGCTATATACAGACGTTTTTGCCTATTCTACCCGCGCCGCGGTGGCTTGTAGACTAGATGCCTTCCGGTTCTTTTGACCGATTATACGAGTATATTCTGAGTTCTTATCAGAGATTTGTGGCCGAAACAGTTTGCTGCTTCTGTCAAGGTCTCTACACAAGAAAAACTGTAAGACGACAACAAGTAGCCTCAAGGTAATCCTAGAGCTTGAGATGTATATATATTTCTTCATTCTTATCTAATATCTTAGAAGAGAAGGTTAGATTGCTATGGTCTTTCGGAGGAAGAGACCAGAACTCCATAGCTTTTCTTTTAAATAAAGAATAGTATGCCGTAGCCTTGCAAGAGAAGGCTATTTTGCCATAGACCTTCGAAAGAGAGAAAAGTCACAGTACGAGTAAGAGGAGATAAATCTTGGGGATGATCGGATGATTTCAATCGTAAGAGAAGGTATTAGAAGACTCTATTCTCTTATGTCAAGTTCTAAAGCTCTTGTTAACGAGCAAAGGCAACGATAAACGATAAATTTCTGTAAGGTATATATATATTTTTTTTGTTTTATAATTATATATCATTCTTAGGGGTTGAGGTATGGCCTCGGCTTCTCTATTAATTGTTAATAGTGATCTATTTGATTGATTTACTAGTTAAAGTTTGTATTCTTTTAAACAACAGCATATGCCTTAATAAAGAATGTCTTATCGTAATCTCAAGTTGAAATGCTAAAATCTTTGTGAAAAGGATTGTTTTCTTAAGAAGGTAACATAGATTCTAGTCCTATGGTTTAGTTGAGTAAATGGATTGTTATCTTGGTTAAATTAGGTACAGGTACAACTCTCCCTGCCTTGATGCTGCGCCGTTCTTGTGCTTGTATAGCCGGATGGCGGAGATGTTGGTAAGGCCCGGAGAGTTGGCCCATGGTATCCCTCATACCATTGGGAGAATAAGATTTGCCGATTGAGGCGGGTGATTGTGATGCTGCCTAGTTTTTAGGACCCAAGCTAGTGCGGTGAATCAGCCCACCCTAGTGCGGTGAATCAGCCACCCCTAGTGCGTAGACATCCCTCTGAGGGGCGGAAGAATGGAGCGATGGAGCCTGAGAGGGCGACATGCTGTCGCCTTGAGTCCTCTCGCCACCAGCGGCCCGACGATGAGGTGTATGATTCCAGACAAACATGGGTCTAACTTGGGATGTGGGATTCCCAGAGGATACAATGAAAGAAGCAAGTTCACCCTTGCTCATCTAAAAATCGTAAGAAAGGCCAAATTAGTTGGAAGCACTGTTGTCAATCTAACCACGGGGGAACCAGAATTAGTTATGGGGGGATGCCATGAAAGTACACATTCGAGAGAAGGTTTTGTCCTCCAGGATTTCGAGAGGATAAAATGAATGAATTTTTGGAGCTAACCCAAGAAAGGAAGACCCTAAAAGAATACCACCAAACTTTTGTTAAACTTCTCCAATTTGCTCTAGAGATGGATGAGGTAACTCTTCTCCATCGATTCATTTAAAAGCTTAATCTACCATTGAATAACCTCGTCAAGAATGCAAAACCATCCTCTATTTCAGAAGCCATAATTATAGCCAGAGGCTATGATAAAGTTTTTTTATATAGAAAGTGTCGAGAGAAGGACACGAGTCCTTCCATGTTAATCGTGAAGAGGTCCCCTAATCCAAGAGAGGAACATCAAGCCTACCCTTGGCTACAAGGAATCATGAGCTAGAGCAAAATTAGGTCAAGAAATAGGGATAGCAGGGTTAAAGATAACCGAATTCAACAAGTATTTCTGTGAGTAAATAGAAGAGGATTGGTGCAAGATTCATGTGAAGTAATGTGCATGATGAATAGAGGTATTCTATACTAAGATTATGAAATTGCTATCATAGGTTAGCTTGCATAAAGGATTGATTCCCTAACGTTTTTCCATGACAATTGTGAAGTACCATATTACATGGGGGTATAGAATAAGGAATTTGAAGGTTCATATCATATGAGAGGTATATGGATGCATGAAATTAGGATAATTGGGCCAATTAACTTTGGAATAATAAAGATATTTTGGAGGCACAACAAAACGAGCCAAACACATGAAATAAGGGACTCTTTAAGAACACTGTATGTGTCTCTTTTAATATAGATTTCAATAAGGAAAGAGAGTGCACTCAGAGAAGAGTGAGGCAATAAGGCTAGAAACATTAGGAAAGTGTTAGAATAAAAATATTAGCTCCAAAAATCCTAAAAGAAATAAGAAGACAAGAATAGTTCTATTAAGAGATAAGTATCTCCAAAAATAGAAATTCGAATTTAGGTGATAAGAGGTCATATTTAGAGTCCATGCATACTAAAAATGAGGAAAAGCAACGCGTTTCTAAAGATGGCATGTTTGCAGCTATATACAGACGTTTTTGCCTATTCTACCCGCGCCGCGGTGGCTTGTAGACTAGATGCCTTCCGGTTCTTTTGACCGATTATACGAGTATATTTTGAGTTCTTATCAGAGATTTATGGCCGAAACAGTTTGCTGCTTCTGTCAAGGTCTCTACACAAGAAAAACTGTAAGACGACAACAAGTAGCCTCAAGGTAATCCTAGAGCTTGAGATGTATATATATTTCTTCATTCTTATCTAATATCTTAGAAGAGAAGGTTAGATTGCTATGGTCTTTCGGAGGAAGAGACCAGAACTCCATAGCTTTTCTTTTAAATAAAGAATAGTATGCCGTAGCCTTGCAAGAGAAGGCTATTTTGCCATAGACCTTCGAAAGAGAGAAAAGTCACAGTACGAGTAAGAGGAGATAAATCTTGGGGATGATCGGATGATTTCAATCGTAAGAGAAGGTATTAGAAGACTCTATTCTCTTATGTCAAGTTCTAAAGCTCTTGTTAACGAGCAAAGGCAACGATAAACGATAAATTTCTGTAAGGTATATATATATATTTTTATTTTATAATTATATATCATTCTTAGGGGTTGAGGTATGGCCTCGGCTTCTCTATTAATTGTTAATAGTGATCTATTTGATTGATTTACTAGTTAAAGTTTGTATTCTTTTAAACAACAGCATATGCCTTAATAAAGAATGTCTTATCGCCGTAATCTCAAGTTGAAATGCTAAAATCTTTGTGAAAAGGATTGTTTTCTTAAGAAGGTAACATAGATTCTAGTCCTATGGTTTAGTTGAGTAAATGGATTGTTATCTTGGTTAAATTAGGTACAGGTACAACTCTCCCTGCCTTGATGCTGCGCCGTTCTTGTGCTTGTATAGCCGGATGGCGGAGATGTTGGTAAGGCCCGGAGAGTTGGCCCATGGTATCCCTCATACCATTGGGAGAATAAGATTTGCCGATTGAGGCGGGTGATTGTGATGCTGCCTAGTTTTTAGGACCCAAGCTAGTGCGGTGAATCAGCCCACCCTAGTGCGGTGAATCAGCCACCCCTAGTGCGTAGACATCCCTCTGAGGGGCGGAAGAATGGAGCGATGGAGCCTGAGAGGGCGACATGCTGTCGCCTTGAGTCCTCTCGCCACCAGCGGCCCGACGATGAGGTGTATGATTCCAGACAAACATGGGTCTAACTTGGGATGTGGGATTCCCAGAGGATACAATGAAAGAAGCAAGTTCACCCTTGCTCATCTAAAAATCGTAAGAAAGGCCAAATTAGTTGGAAGCACTGTTGTCAATCTAACCACGGGGGAACCAGAATTAGTTATGGGGGGATGCCATGAAAGTACACATTCGAGAGAAGGTTTTGTCCTCCAGGATTTCGAGAGGATAAAATGAATGAATTTTTGGAGCTAACCCAAGAAAGGAAGACCCTAAAAGAATACCACCAAACTTTTGTTAAACTTCTCCAATTTGCTCTAGAGATGGATGAGGTAACTCTTCTCCATCGATTCATTTAAAAGCTTAATCTACCATTGAATAACCTCGTCAAGAATGCAAAACCATCCTCTATTTCAGAAGCCATAATTATAGCCAGAGGCTATGATAAAGCTTTTTTATATAGAAAGTGTCGAGAGAAGGACACGAGTCCTTCCATGTTAATCGTGAAGAGGTCCCCTCATCCAAGAGAGGAACATCAAGCCTACCCTTGGCTACAAGGAATCATGAGCTAGAGCAAAATTAGGTCAAGAAATAGGGATAGCAGGGTTAAAGATAACCGAATTCAACAAGTATTTCTGTGAGTAAATAGAAGAGGATTGGTGCAAGATTCATGTGAAGTAATGTGCATGATGAATAGAGGTATTCTATACTAAGATTATGAAATTGCTATCATAGGTTAGCTTGCATAAAGGATTGATTCCCTAACGTTTTTCCATGACAATTGTGAAGTACCATATTACATGGGGGTATAGAATAAGGAATTTGAAGGTTCATATCATATGAGAGGTATATGGATGCATGAAATTAGGATAATTGGGCCAATTAACTTTGGAATAATAAAGATTTTTTGGAGGCACAACAAAACGAGCCAAACACATGAAATAAGGGACTCTTTAAGAACACTGTATGTGTCTCTTTTAATATAGATTTCAATAAGGAAAGAGAGTGCACTCAGAGAAGAGTGAGGCAATAAGGCTAGAAACATTAGGAAAGTGTTAGAATAAAAATATTAGCTCCAAAAATCCTAAAAGAAATAAGAAGACAAGAATAGTTCTATTAAGAGATAAGTATCTCCAAAAATAGAAATTCGAATTTAGGTGATAAGAGGTCATATTTAGAGTTCTTTACATATTTAGAGTCCATGCATACTAAAAATGAGGAAAAGCAACGCGTTTCTAAAGATGGCATGTTTGCAGCTATATACAGACGTTTTTGCCTATTCTACCCGCGCCGCGGTGGCTTGTAGACTAGATGCCTTCCGGTTCTTTTGACCGATTATACGAGTATATTCTGAGTTCTTATCAGAGATTTGTGGCCGAAACAGTTTGCTGCTTCTGTCAAGGTCTCTACACAAGAAAAACTGTAAGACGACAACAAGTAGCCTCAAGGTAATCCTAGAGCTTGAGATGTATATATATTTCTTCATTCTTATCTAATATCTTAGAAGAGAAGGTTAGATTGCTATGGTCTTTCGGAGGAAGAGACCAGAACTCCATAGCTTTTCTTTTAAATAAAGAATAGTATGCCGTAGCCTTGCAAGAGAAGGCTATTTTGCCATAGACCTTCGAAAGAGAGAAAAGTCACAGTACGAGTAAGAGGAGATAAATCTTGGGGATGATCGGATGATTTCAATCGTAAGAGAAGGTATTAGAAGACTCTATTCTCTTATGTCAAGTTCTAAAGCTCTTGTTAACGAGCAAAGGCAACGATAAACGATAAATTTCTGTAAGGTATATATATATTTTTTTTGTTTTATAATTATATATCATTCTTAGGGGTTGAGGTATGGCCTCGGCTTCTCTATTAATTGTTAATAGTGATCTATTTGATTGATTTACTAGTTAAAGTTTGTATTCTTTTAAACAACAGCATATGCCTTAATAAAGAATGTCTTATCGTAATCTCAAGTTGAAATGCTAAAATCTTTGTGAAAAGGATTGTTTTCTTAAGAAGGTAACATAGATTCTAGTCCTATGGTTTAGTTGAGTAAATGGATTGTTATCTTGGTTAAATTAGGTACAGGTACAACTCTCCCTGCCTTGATGCTGCGCCGTTCTTGTGCTTGTATAGCCGGATGGCGGAGATGTTGGTAAGGCCCGGAGAGTTGGCCCATGGTATCCCTCATACCATTGGGAGAATAAGATTTGCCGATTGAGGCGGGTGATTGTGATGCTGCCTAGTTTTTAGGACCCAAGCTAGTGCGGTGAATCAGCCCACCCTAGTGCGGTGAATCAGCCACCCCTAGTGCGTAGACATCCCTCTGAGGGGCGGAAGAATGGAGCGATGGAGCCTGAGAGGGCGACATGCTGTCGCCTTGAGTCCTCTCGCCACCAGCGGCCCGACGATGAGGTGTATGATTCCAGACAAACATGGGTCTAACTTGGGATGTGGGATTCCCAGAGGATACAATGAAAGAAGCAAGTTCACCCTTGCTCATCTAAAAATCGTAAGAAAGGCCAAATTAGTTGGAAGCACTGTTGTCAATCTAACCACGGGGGAACCAGAATTAGTTATGGGGGGATGCCATGAAAGTACACATTCGAGAGAAGGTTTTGTCCTCCAGGATTTCGAGAGGATAAAATGAATGAATTTTTGGAGCTAACCCAAGAAAGGAAGACCCTAAAAGAATACCACCAAACTTTTGTTAAACTTCTCCAATTTGCTCTAGAGATGGATGAGGTAACTCTTCTCCATCGATTCATTTAAAAGCTTAATCTACCATTGAATAACCTCGTCAAGAATGCAAAACCATCCTCTATTTCAGAAGCCATAATTATAGCCAGAGGCTATGATAAAGTTTTTTTATATAGAAAGTGTCGAGAGAAGGACACGAGTCCTTCCATGTTAATCGTGAAGAGGTCCCCTAATCCAAGAGAGGAACATCAAGCCTACCCTTGGCTACAAGGAATCATGAGCTAGAGCAAAATTAGGTCAAGAAATAGGGATAGCAGGGTTAAAGATAACCGAATTCAACAAGTATTTCTGTGAGTAAATAGAAGAGGATTGGTGCAAGATTCATGTGAAGTAATGTGCATGATGAATAGAGGTATTCTATACTAAGATTATGAAATTGCTATCATAGGTTAGCTTGCATAAAGGATTGATTCCCTAACGTTTTTCCATGACAATTGTGAAGTACCATATTACATGGGGGTATAGAATAAGGAATTTGAAGGTTCATATCATATGAGAGGTATATGGATGCATGAAATTAGGATAATTGGGCCAATTAACTTTGGAATAATAAAGATATTTTGGAGGCACAACAAAACGAGCCAAACACATGAAATAAGGGACTCTTTAAGAACACTGTATGTGTCTCTTTTAATATAGATTTCAATAAGGAAAGAGAGTGCACTCAGAGAAGAGTGAGGCAATAAGGCTAGAAACATTAGGAAAGTGTTAGAATAAAAATATTAGCTCCAAAAATCCTAAAAGAAATAAGAAGACAAGAATAGTTCTATTAAGAGATAAGTATCTCCAAAAATAGAAATTCGAATTTAGGTGATAAGAGGTCATATTTAGAGTCCATGCATACTAAAAATGAGGAAAAGCAACGCGTTTCTAAAGATGGCATGTTTGCAGCTATATACAGACGTTTTTGCCTATTCTACCCGCGCCGCGGTGGCTTGTAGACTAGATGCCTTCCGGTTCTTTTGACCGATTATACGAGTATATTTTGAGTTCTTATCAGAGATTTATGGCCGAAACAGTTTGCTGCTTCTGTCAAGGTCTCTACACAAGAAAAACTGTAAGACGACAACAAGTAGCCTCAAGGTAATCCTAGAGCTTGAGATGTATATATATTTCTTCATTCTTATCTAATATCTTAGAAGAGAAGGTTAGATTGCTATGGTCTTTCGGAGGAAGAGACCAGAACTCCATAGCTTTTCTTTTAAATAAAGAATAGTATGCCGTAGCCTTGCAAGAGAAGGCTATTTTGCCATAGACCTTCGAAAGAGAGAAAAGTCACAGTACGAGTAAGAGGAGATAAATCTTGGGGATGATCGGATGATTTCAATCGTAAGAGAAGGTATTAGAAGACTCTATTCTCTTATGTCAAGTTCTAAAGCTCTTGTTAACGAGCAAAGGCAACGATAAACGATAAATTTCTGTAAGGTATATATATATATTTTTATTTTATAATTATATATCATTCTTAGGGGTTGAGGTATGGCCTCGGCTTCTCTATTAATTGTTAATAGTGATCTATTTGATTGATTTACTAGTTAAAGTTTGTATTCTTTTAAACAACAGCATATGCCTTAATAAAGAATGTCTTATCGCCGTAATCTCAAGTTGAAATGCTAAAATCTTTGTGAAAAGGATTGTTTTCTTAAGAAGGTAACATAGATTCTAGTCCTATGGTTTAGTTGAGTAAATGGATTGTTATCTTGGTTAAATTAGGTACAGGTACAACTCTCCCTGCCTTGATGCTGCGCCGTTCTTGTGCTTGTATAGCCGGATGGCGGAGATGTTGGTAAGGCCCGGAGAGTTGGCCCATGGTATCCCTCATACCATTGGGAGAATAAGATTTGCCGATTGAGGCGGGTGATTGTGATGCTGCCTAGTTTTTAGGACCCAAGCTAGTGCGGTGAATCAGCCCACCCTAGTGCGGTGAATCAGCCACCCCTAGTGCGTAGACATCCCTCTGAGGGGCGGAAGAATGGAGCGATGGAGCCTGAGAGGGCGACATGCTGTCGCCTTGAGTCCTCTCGCCACCAGCGGCCCGACGATGAGGTGTATGATTCCAGACAAACATGGGTCTAACTTGGGATGTGGGATTCCCAGAGGATACAATGAAAGAAGCAAGTTCACCCTTGCTCATCTAAAAATCGTAAGAAAGGCCAAATTAGTTGGAAGCACTGTTGTCAATCTAACCACGGGGGAACCAGAATTAGTTATGGGGGGATGCCATGAAAGTACACATTCGAGAGAAGGTTTTGTCCTCCAGGATTTCGAGAGGATAAAATGAATGAATTTTTGGAGCTAACCCAAGAAAGGAAGACCCTAAAAGAATACCACCAAACTTTTGTTAAACTTCTCCAATTTGCTCTAGAGATGGATGAGGTAACTCTTCTCCATCGATTCATTTAAAAGCTTAATCTACCATTGAATAACCTCGTCAAGAATGCAAAACCATCCTCTATTTCAGAAGCCATAATTATAGCCAGAGGCTATGATAAAGCTTTTTTATATAGAAAGTGTCGAGAGAAGGACACGAGTCCTTCCATGTTAATCGTGAAGAGGTCCCCTCATCCAAGAGAGGAACATCAAGCCTACCCTTGGCTACAAGGAATCATGAGCTAGAGCAAAATTAGGTCAAGAAATAGGGATAGCAGGGTTAAAGATAACCGAATTCAACAAGTATTTCTGTGAGTAAATAGAAGAGGATTGGTGCAAGATTCATGTGAAGTAATGTGCATGATGAATAGAGGTATTCTATACTAAGATTATGAAATTGCTATCATAGGTTAGCTTGCATAAAGGATTGATTCCCTAACGTTTTTCCATGACAATTGTGAAGTACCATATTACATGGGGGTATAGAATAAGGAATTTGAAGGTTCATATCATATGAGAGGTATATGGATGCATGAAATTAGGATAATTGGGCCAATTAACTTTGGAATAATAAAGATTTTTTGGAGGCACAACAAAACGAGCCAAACACATGAAATAAGGGACTCTTTAAGAACACTGTATGTGTCTCTTTTAATATAGATTTCAATAAGGAAAGAGAGTGCACTCAGAGAAGAGTGAGGCAATAAGGCTAGAAACATTAGGAAAGTGTTAGAATAAAAATATTAGCTCCAAAAATCCTAAAAGAAATAAGAAGACAAGAATAGTTCTATTAAGAGATAAGTATCTCCAAAAATAGAAATTCGAATTTAGGTGATAAGAGGTCATATTTAGAGTTCTTTACATATTTAGAGTCCATGCATACTAAAAATGAGGAAAAGCAACGCGTTTCTAAAGATGGCATGTTTGCAGCTATATACAGACGTTTTTGCCTATTCTACCCGCGCCGCGGTGGCTTGTAGACTAGATGCCTTCCGGTTCTTTTGACCGATTATACGAGTATATTCTGAGTTCTTATCAGAGATTTGTGGCCGAAACAGTTTGCTGCTTCTGTCAAGGTCTCTACACAAGAAAAACTGTAAGACGACAACAAGTAGCCTCAAGGTAATCCTAGAGCTTGAGATGTATATATATTTCTTCATTCTTATCTAATATCTTAGAAGAGAAGGTTAGATTGCTATGGTCTTTCGGAGGAAGAGACCAGAACTCCATAGCTTTTCTTTTAAATAAAGAATAGTATGCCGTAGCCTTGCAAGAGAAGGCTATTTTGCCATAGACCTTCGAAAGAGAGAAAAGTCACAGTACGAGTAAGAGGAGATAAATCTTGGGGATGATCGGATGATTTCAATCGTAAGAGAAGGTATTAGAAGACTCTATTCTCTTATGTCAAGTTCTAAAGCTCTTGTTAACGAGCAAAGGCAACGATAAACGATAAATTTCTGTAAGGTATATATATATTTTTTTTGTTTTATAATTATATATCATTCTTAGGGGTTGAGGTATGGCCTCGGCTTCTCTATTAATTGTTAATAGTGATCTATTTGATTGATTTACTAGTTAAAGTTTGTATTCTTTTAAACAACAGCATATGCCTTAATAAAGAATGTCTTATCGTAATCTCAAGTTGAAATGCTAAAATCTTTGTGAAAAGGATTGTTTTCTTAAGAAGGTAACATAGATTCTAGTCCTATGGTTTAGTTGAGTAAATGGATTGTTATCTTGGTTAAATTAGGTACAGGTACAACTCTCCCTGCCTTGATGCTGCGCCGTTCTTGTGCTTGTATAGCCGGATGGCGGAGATGTTGGTAAGGCCCGGAGAGTTGGCCCATGGTATCCCTCATACCATTGGGAGAATAAGATTTGCCGATTGAGGCGGGTGATTGTGATGCTGCCTAGTTTTTAGGACCCAAGCTAGTGCGGTGAATCAGCCCACCCTAGTGCGGTGAATCAGCCACCCCTAGTGCGTAGACATCCCTCTGAGGGGCGGAAGAATGGAGCGATGGAGCCTGAGAGGGCGACATGCTGTCGCCTTGAGTCCTCTCGCCACCAGCGGCCCGACGATGAGGTGTATGATTCCAGACAAACATGGGTCTAACTTGGGATGTGGGATTCCCAGAGGATACAATGAAAGAAGCAAGTTCACCCTTGCTCATCTAAAAATCGTAAGAAAGGCCAAATTAGTTGGAAGCACTGTTGTCAATCTAACCACGGGGGAACCAGAATTAGTTATGGGGGGATGCCATGAAAGTACACATTCGAGAGAAGGTTTTGTCCTCCAGGATTTCGAGAGGATAAAATGAATGAATTTTTGGAGCTAACCCAAGAAAGGAAGACCCTAAAAGAATACCACCAAACTTTTGTTAAACTTCTCCAATTTGCTCTAGAGATGGATGAGGTAACTCTTCTCCATCGATTCATTTAAAAGCTTAATCTACCATTGAATAACCTCGTCAAGAATGCAAAACCATCCTCTATTTCAGAAGCCATAATTATAGCCAGAGGCTATGATAAAGTTTTTTTATATAGAAAGTGTCGAGAGAAGGACACGAGTCCTTCCATGTTAATCGTGAAGAGGTCCCCTAATCCAAGAGAGGAACATCAAGCCTACCCTTGGCTACAAGGAATCATGAGCTAGAGCAAAATTAGGTCAAGAAATAGGGATAGCAGGGTTAAAGATAACCGAATTCAACAAGTATTTCTGTGAGTAAATAGAAGAGGATTGGTGCAAGATTCATGTGAAGTAATGTGCATGATGAATAGAGGTATTCTATACTAAGATTATGAAATTGCTATCATAGGTTAGCTTGCATAAAGGATTGATTCCCTAACGTTTTTCCATGACAATTGTGAAGTACCATATTACATGGGGGTATAGAATAAGGAATTTGAAGGTTCATATCATATGAGAGGTATATGGATGCATGAAATTAGGATAATTGGGCCAATTAACTTTGGAATAATAAAGATATTTTGGAGGCACAACAAAACGAGCCAAACACATGAAATAAGGGACTCTTTAAGAACACTGTATGTGTCTCTTTTAATATAGATTTCAATAAGGAAAGAGAGTGCACTCAGAGAAGAGTGAGGCAATAAGGCTAGAAACATTAGGAAAGTGTTAGAATAAAAATATTAGCTCCAAAAATCCTAAAAGAAATAAGAAGACAAGAATAGTTCTATTAAGAGATAAGTATCTCCAAAAATAGAAATTCGAATTTAGGTGATAAGAGGTCATATTTAGAGTCCATGCATACTAAAAATGAGGAAAAGCAACGCGTTTCTAAAGATGGCATGTTTGCAGCTATATACAGACGTTTTTGCCTATTCTACCCGCGCCGCGGTGGCTTGTAGACTAGATGCCTTCCGGTTCTTTTGACCGATTATACGAGTATATTTTGAGTTCTTATCAGAGATTTATGGCCGAAACAGTTTGCTGCTTCTGTCAAGGTCTCTACACAAGAAAAACTGTAAGACGACAACAAGTAGCCTCAAGGTAATCCTAGAGCTTGAGATGTATATATATTTCTTCATTCTTATCTAATATCTTAGAAGAGAAGGTTAGATTGCTATGGTCTTTCGGAGGAAGAGACCAGAACTCCATAGCTTTTCTTTTAAATAAAGAATAGTATGCCGTAGCCTTGCAAGAGAAGGCTATTTTGCCATAGACCTTCGAAAGAGAGAAAAGTCACAGTACGAGTAAGAGGAGATAAATCTTGGGGATGATCGGATGATTTCAATCGTAAGAGAAGGTATTAGAAGACTCTATTCTCTTATGTCAAGTTCTAAAGCTCTTGTTAACGAGCAAAGGCAACGATAAACGATAAATTTCTGTAAGGTATATATATATATTTTTATTTTATAATTATATATCATTCTTAGGGGTTGAGGTATGGCCTCGGCTTCTCTATTAATTGTTAATAGTGATCTATTTGATTGATTTACTAGTTAAAGTTTGTATTCTTTTAAACAACAGCATATGCCTTAATAAAGAATGTCTTATCGCCGTAATCTCAAGTTGAAATGCTAAAATCTTTGTGAAAAGGATTGTTTTCTTAAGAAGGTAACATAGATTCTAGTCCTATGGTTTAGTTGAGTAAATGGATTGTTATCTTGGTTAAATTAGGTACAGGTACAACTCTCCCTGCCTTGATGCTGCGCCGTTCTTGTGCTTGTATAGCCGGATGGCGGAGATGTTGGTAAGGCCCGGAGAGTTGGCCCATGGTATCCCTCATACCATTGGGAGAATAAGATTTGCCGATTGAGGCGGGTGATTGTGATGCTGCCTAGTTTTTAGGACCCAAGCTAGTGCGGTGAATCAGCCCACCCTAGTGCGGTGAATCAGCCACCCCTAGTGCGTAGACATCCCTCTGAGGGGCGGAAGAATGGAGCGATGGAGCCTGAGAGGGCGACATGCTGTCGCCTTGAGTCCTCTCGCCACCAGCGGCCCGACGATGAGGTGTATGATTCCAGACAAACATGGGTCTAACTTGGGATGTGGGATTCCCAGAGGATACAATGAAAGAAGCAAGTTCACCCTTGCTCATCTAAAAATCGTAAGAAAGGCCAAATTAGTTGGAAGCACTGTTGTCAATCTAACCACGGGGGAACCAGAATTAGTTATGGGGGGATGCCATGAAAGTACACATTCGAGAGAAGGTTTTGTCCTCCAGGATTTCGAGAGGATAAAATGAATGAATTTTTGGAGCTAACCCAAGAAAGGAAGACCCTAAAAGAATACCACCAAACTTTTGTTAAACTTCTCCAATTTGCTCTAGAGATGGATGAGGTAACTCTTCTCCATCGATTCATTTAAAAGCTTAATCTACCATTGAATAACCTCGTCAAGAATGCAAAACCATCCTCTATTTCAGAAGCCATAATTATAGCCAGAGGCTATGATAAAGTTTTTTTATATAGAAAGTGTCGAGAGAAGGACACGAGTCCTTCCATGTTAATCGTGAAGAGGTCCCCTAATCCAAGAGAGGAACATCAAGCCTACCCTTGGCTACAAGGAATCATGAGCTAGAGCAAAATTAGGTCAAGAAATAGGGATAGCAGGGTTAAAGATAACCGAATTCAACAAGTATTTCTGTGAGTAAATAGAAGAGGATTGGTGCAAGATTCATGTGAAGTAATGTGCATGATGAATAGAGGTATTCTATACTAAGATTATGAAATTGCTATCATAGGTTAGCTTGCATAAAGGATTGATTCCCTAACGTTTTTCCATGACAATTGTGAAGTACCATATTACATGGGGGTATAGAATAAGGAATTTGAAGGTTCATATCATATGAGAGGTATATGGATGCATGAAATTAGGATAATTGGGCCAATTAACTTTGGAATAATAAAGATATTTTGGAGGCACAACAAAACGAGCCAAACACATGAAATAAGGGACTCTTTAAGAACACTGTATGTGTCTCTTTTAATATAGATTTCAATAAGGAAAGAGAGTGCACTCAGAGAAGAGTGAGGCAATAAGGCTAGAAACATTAGGAAAGTGTTAGAATAAAAATATTAGCTCCAAAAATCCTAAAAGAAATAAGAAGACAAGAATAGTTCTATTAAGAGATAAGTATCTCCAAAAATAGAAATTTGAATTTAGGTGATAAGAGGTCATATTTAGAGTTCTTTACATATTTAGAGTCCATGCATACTAAAAATGAGAAAAAGCAACGCGTTTCTAAAGATGGCATGTTTGCAGCTATATACAGACGTTTTTGCCTATTCTACCCGCGCCGCGGTGGCTTGTAGACTAGATGCCTTCCGGTTCTTTTGACCGATTATACGAGTATATTCTGAGTTCTTATCAGAGATTTGTGGCCGAAACAGTTTGCTGCTTCTGTCAAGGTCTCTACACAAGAAAAACTGTAAGACGACAACAAGTAGCCTCAAGGTAATCCTAGAGCTTGAGATGTATATATATTTCTTCATTCTTATCTAATATCTTAGAAGAGAAGGTTAGATTGCTATGGTCTTTCGGAGGAAGAGACCAGAACTCCATAGCTTTTCTTTTAAATAAAGAATAGTATGCCGTAGCCTTGCAAGAGAAGGCTATTTTACCATAGACCTTCGAAAGAGAGAAAAGTCACAGTACGAGTAAGAGGAGATAAATCTTGGGGATGATCGGATGATTTCAATCGTAAGAGAAGGTATTAGAAGACTCTATTCTCTTATGTCAAGTTCTAAAGCTCTTGTTAACGAGCAAAGGCAACGATAAACGATAAATTTCTGTAAGGTATATATATATTTTTTTGTTTTATAATTATATATCATTCTTAGGGGTTGAGGTATGGCCTCGGCTTCTCTATTAATTGTTAATAGTGATCTATTTGATTGATTTACTAGTTAAAGTTTGTATTCTTTTAAACAACAGCATATGCCTTAATAAAGAATGTCTTATCGTAATCTCAAGTTGAAATGCTAAAATCTTTGTGAAAAGGATTGTTTTCTTAAGAAGGTAACATAGATTCTAGTCCTATGGTTTAGTTGAGTAAATGGATTGTTATCTTGGTTAAATTAGGTACAGGTACAACTCTCCCTGCCTTGATGCTGCGTCGTTCTTGTGCTTGTATAGCCGGATGGCGGAGATGTTGGTAAGGCCCGGAGAGTTGGCCCATGGTATCCCTCATACCATTGGGAGAATAAGATTTGCCGATTGAGGCGGGTGATTGTGATGCTGCCTAGTTTTTAGGACCCAAGCTAGTGCGGTGAATCAGCCCACCCTAGTGCGGTGAATCAGCCACCCCTAGTGCGTAGACATCCCTCTGAGGGGCGGAAGAATGGAGCGATGGAGCCTGAGAGGGCGACATGCTGTCGCCTTGAGTCCTCTCGCCACCAGCGGCCCGACGATGAGGTGTATGATTCCAGACAAACATGGGTCTAACTTGGGATGTGGGATTCCCAGAGGATACAATGAAAGAAGCAAGTTCACCCTTGCTCATCTAAAAATCGTAAGAAAGGCCAAATTAGTTGGAAGCACTGTTGTCAATCTACGGGGGAACCAGAATTAGTTATGGGGGGATGCCATGAAAGTACACATTCGAGAGAAGGTTTTGTCCTCCAGGATTTCGAGAGGATAAAATGAATGAATTTTTGGAGCTAACCCAAGAAAGGAAGACCCTAAAAGAATACCACCAAACTTTTGTTAAACTTCTCCAATTTGCTCTAGAGATGGATGAGGTAACTCTTCTCCATCGATTCATTTAAAAGCTTAATCTACCATTGAATAACCTCGTCAAGAATGCAAAACCATCCTCTATTTCAGAAGCCATAATTATAGCGAGAGGCTATGATAAAGCTTTTTTATATAGAAAGTGTCGAGAGAAGGACACGAGTCCTTCCATGTTAATCGTGAAGAGGTCCCCTAATCCAAGAGAGGAACATCAAGCCTACCCTTGGCTACAAGGAATCATGAGCTAGAGCAAAATTAGGTCAAGAAATAGGGATAGCAGGGTTAAAGATAACCGAATTCAACAAGTATTTCTGTGAGTAAATAGAAGAGGATTGGTGCAAGATTCATGTGAAGTAATGTGCATGATGAATAGAGGTATTCTATACTAAGATTATGAAATTGCTATCATAGGTTAGCTTGCATAAAGGATTGATTCCCTAACGTTTTTCCATGACAATTGTGAAGTACCATATTACATGGGGGTATAGAATAAGGAATTTGAAGGTTCATATCATATGAGAGGTATATGGATGCATGAAATTAGGATAATTGGGCCAATTAACTTTGGAATAATAAAGATATTTTGGAGGCACAACAAAACGAGCCAAACACATGAAATAAGGGACTCTTTAAGAACACTGTATGTGTCTCTTTTAATATAGATTTCAATAAGGAAAGAGAGTGCACTCAGAGAAGAGTGAGGCAATAAGGCTAGAAACATTAGGAAAGTGTTAGAATAAAAATATTAGCTCTAAAAATCCTAAAAGAAATAAGAAGACAAGAATAGTTCTATTAAGAGATAAGTATCTCCAAAAATAGAAATTCGAATTTAGGTGATAAGAGGTCATATTTAGAGTCCATGCATACTAAAAATGAGGAAAAGCAACGCGTTTCTAAAGATGGCATGTTTGCAGCTATATACAGACGTTTTTGCCTATTCTACCCGCGCCGCGGTGGCTTGTAGACTAGATGCCTTCCGGTTCTTTTGACCGATTATACGAGTATATTTTGAGTTCTTATCAGAGATTTATGGCCGAAACAGTTTGCTGCTTCTGTCAAGGTCTCTACACAAGAAAAACTGTAAGACGACAACAAGTAGCCTCAAGGTAATCCTAGAGCTTGAGATGTATATATATTTCTTCATTCTTATCTAATATCTTAGAAGAGAAGGTTAGATTGCTATGGTCTTTCGGAGGAAGAGACCAGAACTCCATAGCTTTTCTTTTAAATAAAGAATAGTATGCCGTAGCCTTGCAAGAGAAGGCTATTTTGCCATAGACCTTCGAAAGAGAGAAAAGTCACAGTACGAGTAAGAGGAGATAAATCTTGGGGATGATCGGATGATTTCAATCGTAAGAGAAGGTATTAGAAGACTCTATTCTCTTATGTCAAGTTCTAAAGCTCTTGTTAACGAGCAAAGGTAACGATAAACGATAAATTTCTGTAAGGTATATATATATTTTTTTATTTTATAATTATATATCATTCTTAGGGGTTGAGGTATGGCCTCGGCTTCTCTATTAATTGTTAATAGTGATCTATTTGATTGATTTACTAGTTAAAGTTTGTATTCTTTTAAACAACAGCATATGCCTTAATAAAGAATGTCTTATCGCCGTAATCTCAAGTTGAAATGCTAAAATCTTTGTGAAAAGGATTGTTTTCTTAAGAAGGTAACATAGATTCTAGTCCTATGGTTTAGTTGAGTAAATGGATTGTTATCTTGGTTAAATTAGGTACAGGTACAACTCTCCCTGCCTTGATGCTGCGCCGTTCTTGTGCTTGTATAGCCGGATGGCGGAGATGTTGGTAAGGCCCGGAGAGTTGGCCCATGGTATCCCTCATACCATTGGGAGAATAAGATTTGCCGATTGAGGCGGGTGATTGTGATGCTGCCTAGTTTTTAGGACCCAAGCTAGTGCGGTGAATCAGCCCACCCTAGTGCGGTGAATCAGCCACCCCTAGTGCGTAGACATCCCTCTGAGGGGCGGAAGAATGGAGCGATGGAGCCTGAGAGGGCGACATGCTGTCGCCTTGAGTCCTCTCGCCACCAGCGGCCCGACGATGAGGTGTATGATTCCAGACAAACATGGGTCTAACTTGGGATGTGGGATTCCCAGAGGATACAATGAAAGAAGCAAGTTCACCCTTGCTCATCTAAAAATCGTAAGAAAGGCCAAATTAGTTGGAAGCACTGTTGTCAATCTAACCACGGGGGAACCAGAATTAGTTATGGGGGGATGCCATGAAAGTACACATTCGAGAGAAGGTTTTGTCCTCCAGGATTTCGAGAGGATAAAATGAATGAATTTTTGGAGCTAACCCAAGAAAGGAAGACCCTAAAAGAATACCACCAAACTTTTGTTAAACTTCTCCAATTTGCTCTAGAGATGGATGAGGTAACTCTTCTCCATCGATTCATTTAAAAGCTTAATCTACCATTGAATAACCTCGTCAAGAATGCAAAACCATCCTCTATTTCAGAAGCCATAATTATAGCCAGAGGCTATGATAAAGCTTTTTTATATAGAAAGTGTCGAGAGAAGGACACGAGTCCTTCCATGTTAATCGTGAAGAGGTCCCCTCATCCAAGAGAGGAACATCAAGCCTACCCTTGGCTACAAGGAATCATGAGCTAGAGCAAAATTAGGTCAAGAAATAGGGATAGCAGGGTTAAAGATAACCGAATTCAACAAGTATTTCTGTGAGTAAATAGAAGAGGATTGGTGCAAGATTCATGTGAAGTAATGTGCATGATGAATAGAGGTATTCTATACTAAGATTATGAAATTGCTATCATAGGTTAGCTTGCATAAAGGATTGATTCCCTAACGTTTTTCCATGACAATTGTGAAATATTACATGGGGGTATAGAATAAGGAATTTGAAGGTTCATATCATATGAGAGGTATATGGATGCATGAAATTAGGATAATTAGGCCAATTAACTTTGGAATAATAAAGATATTTTGGAGGCACAACAAAACGAGCCAAACACATGAAATAAGGGACTCTTTAAGAACACTGTATGTGTCTCTTTTAATATAGATTTCAATAAGGAAAGAGAGTGCACTCAGAGAAGAGTGAGGCAATAAGGCTAGAAACATTAGGAAAGTGTTAGAATAAAAATATTAGCTCCAAAAATCCTAAAAGAAATAAGAAGACAAGAATAGTTCTATTAAGAGATAAGTATCTCCAAAAATAGAAATTCGAATTTAGGTGATAAGAGGTCATATTTAGAGTACTTTTACATATTTAGAGTCCATGCATACTAAAAATGAGGAAAAGCAACGCGCTTCTAAAGATGGCATGTTTGCAGCTATATACAGACATTTTTGCCTATTCTACCCGCGCCGCGGTGGCTTGTAGACTAGATGCCTTCCGGTTCTTTTGACCGATTATACGAGTATATTCTGAGTTCTTATCAGAGATTTATGGCCGAAACAGTTTGCTGCTTCTGTCAAGGTCTCTACACAAGAAAAACTGTAAGACGACGACAAGTAGCCTCAAGGTAATCCTAGAGCTTGAGATGTATATATATATATCCCTTCATTCTTATCTAATATGTTAGAAGAGAAGGTTAGATTGCTGTGGTCTTTCGGAGGAAGAGACCAGAACTCCATAGCTTTTCTTTTAAATAAAGAATAGTATACCGTAGCCTTGCAAGAGAAGGCTATTTTGCCATAGACCTTCGAAAGAGAGAAAAGTCACAGTACGAGTAAGAGGAGATAAATCTTGGGGATGATCGGATGACTTCAATCGTAAGAGAAGGTATTAGAAGACTCTATTCTCTTATGTCAAGTTCTAAAGCTCTTGTTAACGAGCAAAGGCAATGATAAACGATAAATTTCTGTAAGGTATATATATATTTTTTTGTTTTACAACTATATATCGTTCTTAGGGGTTGAGGTATGGCCTCGGCTTCTCTATTAATTATTAATAGTGATCTATTTGATTGATTTACTAGTTAAAGTTTGTATTCTTTTAAACAACAGCATATGCCTTAATAAAGAATGTCTTATCGTAATCTCAAGTTGAAATGCTATAATCTTTGTGAAAAGGATTGTTTTCTTAAGAAGGTAACATAGATTCTAGTCCTATGGTTTAGTTGAGTAAATGGATTGTTATCTTGGTTAAATTAGGTACAGGTACAACTCTCCCTGCTTTGATGCTGCGCCCTTCTTGTGCTTGTATAGCCGGATGGCGGAGATGTTGGTAAGGCCCGGAGAGTTGGCCCATGGTATCCCTCATACCATTGGGAGAATAAGATTTGCCGATTGAGGCGGGTGATTGTGATGCTGCCTAGTTTTTAGGGCCCAAGCTAGTGCGGTGAATCAGCCTACCCTAATGCGGTGAATCAGCCACCCCTAGTGCGTAGACATCCCTCTGAGGGGCGGAACAATGGAGCGATGGAGCCTGAGAGGGCGACATGCTGCCGCCTTGAGTCCTCTCGCCACCAGCGGCCCGACGATGAGGTGTATGATTCCACACAAACATGGGTCTAACTTGGGATGTGGGATTCCCAGAGGATACAATGAAAGAAGCAAGTTCACCCTTGCTCATCTGAAAATCGTAAGAAAGGCCAAATTAGTTGGAAGCACTGTTGTCAATCTAACCACGGGGGAACCAGAATTAGTTATGGGGGGATGACATGAAAGTACACATTCGAGAGAAGGTTTTGTCCTCCAGGATTTTGAGAGGATAAAATGAATGAATTTTTGGAGCTAACCCAAGAAAGGAAGACCCTAAAAGAATACCACCAAACTTTTGTTAAACTTCTCCAATTTGCTCTAGAGATGGATGAGGTAACTCTTCTCCATCGATTCATTTAAAAGCTTAATCTACCATTGAATAACCTCGTCAAGAATGCAAAACCATCCTCTATTTCAGAAGCCATAATTATAGCCAGAGGCTATGATAAAGTTTTTTATATAGAAAGTGTCGAGAGAAGGACACAAGTCCTTCCATGTTAATCGTGAAGAGGTCCCCTAATCCAAGAGAGGAACATCAAGCCCACCCTTGGTTACAAGGAATCATGAGCTAGAGAAAAATTAGGTCAAGAAATAGGGATAGCAGGGTTAAAGATAACCGAATTCAACAAGTATTTCTGTGAGTAAATAGAAGAGGATTGGTGCAAGATTCATGTGAAGTAATGTGCATGGTGAATAGAGGTATTCTACAAGATGATACTAAGATTATGAAATTGCTATCATAGGTTAGCTTGCATAAAGGATTGATTCCCTTACGTTTTTCCATGACAATTGTGAAGTACCATATTACATGGGGGTATAGAATAAGGAATTTGAAGGTTCATATCATATGAGAGGTATATGGATGCATGAAATTAGGATAATTAGGCCAATTAACTTTGGAATAATAAAGATATTTTGGAGGCACAACAAAACGAGCCAAACACATGAAATAAGGGACTCTTTAAGAACACTGTATGTGTCTCTTTTAATATAGATTTCAATAAGGAAAGAGAGTGCACTCAGAGAAGAGTGAGGCAATAAGGCTAGAAACATTAGGAAAGTGTTAGAATAAAAATATTAGCTCCAAAAATCCTAAAAGAAATAAGAAGACAAGAATAGTTCTATTAAGAGATAAGTATCTCCAAAAATAGAAATTCGAATTTAGGTGATAAGAGGTCATATTTAGAGTACTTTTACATATTTAGAGTCCATGCATACTAAAAATGAGGAAAAGCAACGCGCTTCTAAAGATGGCATGTTTGCAGCTATATACAAACATTTTTGCCTATTCTACCCGCGCCGCGGTGGCTTGTAGACTAGATGCCTTCCGGTTCTTTTGACCGATTATACGAGTATATTCTGAGTTCTTATCAGAGATTTATGGCCGAAACAGTTTGCTGCTTCTGTCAAGGTCTCTACACAAGAAAAACTGTAAGACGACAACAAGTAGCCTCAAGGTAATCCTAGAGCTTGAGATGTATATATATATATCCCTTCATTCTTATCTAATATGTTAGAAGAGAAGGTTAGATTGCTGTGGTCTTTCGGAGGAAGAGACCAGAACTCCATAGCTTTTCTTTTAAATAAAGAATAGTATGCCGTAGCCTTGCAAGAGAAGGCTATTTTGCCATAGACCTTCGAAAGAGAGAAAAGTCACAGTACGAGTAAGAGGAGATAAATCTTGGGGATGATCGGATGACTTCAATCGTAAGAGAAGGTATTAGAAGACTCTATTCTCTTATGTCAAGTTCTAAAGCTCTTGTTAACGAGCAAAGGCAATGATAAACGATAAATTTCTGTAAGGTATATATATATTTTTTTGTTTTACAACTATATATCGTTCTTAGGGGTTGAGGTATGGCCTCGGCTTCTCTATTAATTGTTAATAGTGATCTATTTGATTGATTTACTAGTTAAAGTTTGTATTCTTTTAAACAACTGCATATGCCTTAATAAAGAATGTCTTATCGTAATCTCAAGTTGAAATGCTAAAATCTTTGTGAAAAGGATTGTTTTCTTAAGAAGGTAACATAGATTCTAGTCCTATGGTTTAGTTGAGTAAATGGATTGTTATCTTGGTTAAATTAGGTACAGGTACAACTCTCCCTGCTTTGATGCTGCGCCGTTCTTGTGCTTGTATAGCCGGATGGCGGAGATGTTGGTAAGGCCCGGAGAGTTGGCCCATGGTATCCCTCATACCATTGGGAGAATAAGATTTGCCGATTGAGGCGGGTGATTGTGATGCTGCCTAGTTTTTAGGGCCCAAGCTAGTGCGGTGAATCAGCCCACCCTAGTGCGGTGAATCAGCCACCCCTAGTGCGTAGACATCCCTCTGAGGGGCGAAAGAATGGAACGATGGAGCCTGAGAGGGCGACATGCTGCCGCCTTGAGTCCTCTCGCCACCAGCGGCCCGACGATGAGGTGTATGATTCCAGATAAGCATGGGTCTAACTTGGGATGTGGGATTCCCAGAGGATACAATGAAAGAAGCAAGTTCACCCTTGCTCATCTGAAAATCGTAAGAAAGGCCAAATTAGTTGGAAGCACTGTTGTCAATCTAACCACGGGGGAACCAGAATTAGTTATGGGGGGATGCCATGAAAGTACACATTCGAGAGAAGGTTTTGTCCTCGAGGATTTCGAGAGGATAAAATGAATGAATTTTTGGAGCTAACCAAAGAAAGGAAGACCCTAAAAGAATACCACCAAACTTTTGTTAAACTTCTCCAATTTGCTCTAGAGATGGATGAGGTAACTCTTCTCCATCGATTCATTTAAAAGCTTAATCTACCATTGAATAACCTCATCAAGAATGCAAAACCATCCTCTATTTCAGAAGCCATAATTATAGCCAGAGGCTATGATAAAGTTTTTTTATATAGAAAGTGTCGAGAGAAGGACATGAGTCCTTCCATGTTAATCGTGAAGAGGTCCCCTAATTCAAGAGAGGAACATCAAGCCCACCCTTGGCTACAAGGAATCATGAGCTAGAGCAAAATTAGGTCAAGAAATAGGGATAGCAGGGTTAAAGATAACCGAATTCAACAAGTATTTCTGTGAGTAAATAGGAGAGGATTGGTGCAAGATTCATGTGAAGTAATGTGCATGATGAATAGAGGTATTCTACAAGATGATACTAAGATTATGAAATTGCTATCATAGGTTAGCTTGCATAAAGGATTGATTCCCTTACGTTTTTCCATGACAATTGTGAAGTACCATATTACATGGGGGTATAGAATAAGGAATTTGAAGGTTCATATCATATAAGAGGTATATGGATGCATGAAATTAGGATAATTAGGCCATTTAACTTTGGAATAATAAAGATATTTTGGAGGCACAACAAAACGAGACAAGCACATGAAATAAGGGACTCTTTAAGGGACACTGTATGTGTCTCTTTTATTATAGATTTCAATAAGGAAAGAGAGTGCACTCAGAGAAGAGTGAGGCAATAAGGCTAGAAACATTAGGAAAGTGTTAGAATAAAAATATTAGCTCCAAAAATCCTAAAAGAAATAAGAAGACAAGAATAGTTCTATTAAGAGATAAGTATCTCCAAAAATAGAAATTCGAATTTAGGTGATAAGAGGTCATATTTAGAGTACTTTTACATATTTAGAGTCCATGCATACTAAAAATGAGGAAAAGCAACGCGTTTCTAAAGATGGCATGTTTGTAGCTATATACAGACGTTTTTGCCTATTCTACCCGCGCCGCGGTGGCTTGTAGACTAGATGCCTTCCGGTTCTTTTGACTGATTATACGAGTATATTCTGAGTTCTTATCAGAGATTTATGGCCGAAACAGTTTGCTGCTTCTGTCAAGGTCTCTACACAAGAAAAACTGTAAGACGACAACAAGTAGCCTCAAGGTAATCCTAGAGCTTGAGATGTATATATATCCCTTCATTCTTATCTAATATGTTAGAAGAGAAGGTTAGATTGCTGTGGTCTTTCGGAGGAAGAGACCAGAACTCCATAGCTTTTCTTTTAAATAAAGAATAGTATGCCGTAGCCTTGCAAGAGAAGGCGATTTTGCCATAGACCTTCGAAAGAGAGAAAAGTCACAGTACGATCGGATGATTTCAATCATAAGAGAAGGTATTAGAAGACTCTATTCTCTTATGTCAAGTTCTAAAGCTCTTGTTAACGAGCAAAGGCAACGATAAACGATAAATTTCTGTAAGGTATATATATATATTTTTGTTTTACAATTATATATCATTCTTAGGGGTTGAGGTATGGCCTCGGCTTCTCTATTAATTGTTAATAGTGATCTATTTGATTGATTTACTAGTTAAAGTTTGTATTCTTTTAAACAACAGCATATGTCTTAATAAAGAATGTCTTATCGTAATCTCAAGTTGAAATGCTAAAATCTTTGTGAAAAGGATTGTTTTCTTAAGAAGGTAACATAGATTCTAGTCCTATGGTTTAGTTGAGTAAATGGATTGTTATCTTGGTTAAATTAGGTACAGGTACAACTCTCCCTGCTTTGATGCTGCGCCGTTCTTGTGCTTGTATAGCCGGATGGTGGAGATGTTGGTAAGGCCCGGAGAGTTGGCCCATGGTATCCCTCATACCATTGGGAGAATAAGATTTGCCGATTGAGGCGGGTGATTGTGATGCTGCCTAGTTTTTAGGGCCCAAGCTAGTGCGGTGAATCAGCCCACCCTAGTGCGGTGAATCAGCCACCCCTAGTGCGTAGACATCCCTCTGAGGGGCGAAAGAATGGAACGATGGAGCCTGAGAGGGCGACATGCTGCTGCCTTGAGTCCTCTCGCCACCAGCGGCCCGACGATGAGGTGTATGATTCCAGATAAGCATGGGTCTAACTTGGGATGTGAGATTCCCAGAGGATACAATGAAAGAAGCAAGTTCACCCTTGCTCATCTGAATATCGTAAGAAAGGCCAAATTAGTTGGAAGCACTGTTGTCAATCTAACCACGGGGGAACCAGAATTAGTTATGGGGGGATGCCATGAAAGTACACATTCGAGAGAAGGTTTTGTCCTCGAGGATTTCGAGAGGATAAAATGAATGAATTTTTGGAGCTAACCAAAGAAAGGAAGACCCTAAAAGAATACCACCAAACTTTTGTTAAACTTCTCCAATTTGCTCTAGAGATGGATGAGGTAACTCTTCTCCATCGATTCATTTAAAAGCTTAATCTACCATTGAATAACCTCATCAAGAATGCAAAACCATCCTCTATTTCAGAAGCCATAATTATAGCCAGAGGCTATGATAAAGTTTTTTTATATAGAAAGTGTCGAGAGAAGGACACGAGTCCTTCCATGTTAATCGTGAAGAGGTCCCCTAATTCAAGAGAGGAACATCAAGCCCACCCTTGGCTACAAGGAATCATGAGCTAGAGCAAAATTAGGTCAAGAAATAGGGATAGCAGGGTTAAAGATAACCGAATTCAACAAGTATTTCTGTGAGTAAATAGGAGAGGATTGGTGCAAGATTCATGTGAAGTAATGTGCATGATGAATAGAGGTATTCTACAAGATGATACTAAGATTATGAAATTGCTATCATAGGTTAGCTTGCAGAAAGGATTGATTCCCTTACGTTTTTCCATGACAATTGTGAAGTACCATATTACATGGGGGTATAGAATAAGGAATTTGAAGGTTCATATCATATAAGAGGTATATGGATGCATGAAATTAGGATAATTAGGCCATTTAACTTTGGAATAATAAAGATATTTTGGAGGCACAACAAAACGAGCCAAGCACATGAAATAAGGGACTCTTTAAGGGACACTGTATGTGTCTCTTTTATTATAGATTTCAATAAGGAAAGAGAGTGCACTCAGAGAAGAGTGAGGCAATAAGGCTAGAAACATTAGGAAAGTGTTAGAATAAAAATATTAGCTCCAAAAATCCTAAAAGAAATAAGAAGACAAGAATAGTTCTATTAAGAGATAAGTATCTCCAAAAATAGAAATTCGAATTTAGGTGATAAGAGGTCATATTTAGAGTACTTTTACATATTTAGAGTCCATGCATACTAAAAATGAGAAAAAGCAACGCGTTTCTAAAGATGGCATGTTTGCAGCTATATACAGACATTTTTGCCTATTCTACCTGCGCCGCGGTGGCTTGTAGACTAGATGTCTTCCGGTTCTTTTGACCGATTATACGAGTATATTCTGAGTTCTTATCAGAGATTTATGGCCGAAACAGTTTGCTGCTTCTGTCAAGGTCTCTACGCAAGAAAAACTGTAAGACGACAACAAGTAGCCTTAAGGTAATCCTAGAGCTTGAGATGTATATATATCCCTTCATTCTTATCTAATATGTTAGAAGAGAAGGTTAGATTGCTGTGGTCTTTCGGAGGAAGAGACAAAAACTCCATAGCTTTTCTTTTAAATAAAGAATAGTATGCCGTAGCCTTGCAAGAGAAGGCTATTTTGCCATAGACCTTCGAAAGAGAGAAAAGTCACAGTACGAGTAAGAGGAGATAAATCTTGGGGATGATCGGATGATTTCAATCGTAAGAGAAGGTATTAGAAGACTCTATTCTCTTATGTCAAGTTCTATAGGTCTTGTTAACGAGCAAAGGCAACGATAAACGATAAATTTCTGTACGGTATATATATATATTTTTTTGTTTTACAATTATATATCATTCTTAGGGGTTGAGGTATGGCCTCGGCTTCTCTATTAATTGTTTATAGTGATCTATTTGATTGATTTACTAGTTAAAGTTTGTATTCTTTTAAACAACAGCATATGCCTTAATAAAGAATGTCTTATCGTAATCTCAAGTTGAAATGCTAAAATCTTTGTGAAAAGGATTGTTTTCTTAAGAAGGTAACATAGATTCTAGTCCTATGGTTTAGTTGAGTAAATGGATTGTTATCTTGGTTAAATTAGGTACAGGTACAACTCTCCCTGCTTTGATGCTGCGCCGTTCTTGTGCTTGTATAGCTGGATGGCGGAGATGTTGGTAAGGCCCGGAGAGTTGGCCCATGGTATCCCTCATACCATTGGGAGAATAAGATTTGTCGATTGAGGCGGGTGATTGTGATGCTGCCTAGTTTTTAGGGCCCAAGCTAGTGCGGTGAATCAGCCCACCCTAGTGCGGTGAATCAGCCACCCCTAGTGCGTAGACATCCCTCTGAGGGGCGAAAGAATGGAACGATGGAGCCTGAGAGGGCGACATGCTGCCGCCTTGAGTCCTCTCGCCACCAGCGGCCCGACGATGAGGTGTATGATTCCAGATAAGCATGGGTCTAACTTGGGATGTGGGATTCCCAAAGGATACAATGAAAGAAGCAAGTTCACCCTTGCTTATCTGAAAATCGTAAGAAAGGCCAAATTAGTTGGAAGCACTGTTGTCAATCTAACCACGGGGGAACCAGAATTAGTTATGGGGGGATGCCATGAAAGTACACATTCGAGAGAAGGTTTTGTCCTCGAGGATTTCGAGAGGATAAAATGAATGAATTTTTGGAGCTAACCAAAGAAAGGAAGACCCTAAAAGAATACCACCAAACTTTTGTTAAACTTCTCCAATTTGCTCTAGAGATGGATGAGGTAACTCTTTTCCATCGATTCATTTAAAAGCTTAATCTACCATTGAATAACCTCATCAAGAATGCAAAACCATCCTCTATTTCAGAAGCCATAATTATAGCCAGAGGCTATGATAAAGCTTTTTAAATAGAAAGTGTCAAGAGAAGGACACGAGTCCTTCCATGTTAATCGTGAAGAGGTCCCCTAATCCAAGAGAGGAACATCAAGCCCACCCTTGGCTACAAGGAATCATGAGCTAGAGCAAAATTAGGTCAAGAAATAGGGATAGCAGGGTTAAAGATAACCAAATTCAACAAGTATTTCTGTGAGTAAATAGAAGAGGATTGGTGCAAGATTCATGTGAAGTAATGTTCATGATGAATAGAGGTATTCTACAAGATGATACTAAGATTATGAAATTGCCATCATAGGTTAGCTTGCATAAAGGATTGATTCCCTTACGTTTTTCCATGACAATTGTGAAGTACCATATTACATGGGGGTATAGAATAAGGAATTTGAAGGTTCATATCATATGAGAGGTATATGAGAGGTATATGAGAGGTTCATATCATATGAGAGGTATATGGACTCTTTAAGAACACTGTATGTGTCTCTTTTAATATAGATTTCAATAAGGAAAGAGAGTGCACTCAGAGAAGAGTGAGGCAATAAGGCTAGAAACATTAGGAAAGTGTTAGAATAAAAATATTAGCTCCAAAAATCCTAAAAGAAATAAGAAGACAAGAATAGTTCTATTAAGAGATAAGTATCTCCAAAAATAGAAATTCGAATTTAGGTGATAAGAGGTCATATTTAGAGTATTTTTGGAGATAAGTATCTCCAAAAATAGAAATTCGAATTTAGGTGATAAGAGGTCATATTTAGAGTATTTTTACATATTTAGAGTCCATGCATACTAAAAATGAGGAAAAGCAACGCGTTTCTAAAGATGGCATGTTTGCAGCTATATACAGACATTTTTGCCTATTCTACCTGCGCCGCGGTGGCTTGTAGACTAGATGCCTTCCGGTTCTTTTGACCGATTATACGAGTATATTCTGAGTTCTTATCAGAGATTTATGGCCGAAACAGTTTGCTGCTTCTGTCAAGGTCTCTACACAAGAAAAACTGTAAGACGACAACAAGTAGCCTCAAGGTAATCCTAGAGCTTGAGATGTATATATATCCCTTCATTCTTATCTAATATGTTAGAAGAGAAGGGTAGATTGCTGTGGTCTTTCGGAGGAAGAGACCAGAACTCCATAGCTTTTCTTTTAAATAAAGAATAGTATGCCGTAGCCTTGCAAGAGAAGGGTATTTTGCCATAGACCTTCGAAAGAGAGAAAAGTCACAGTACGAGTAAGAGGAGATAAATCTTGGGGATGATCGGATGACTTCAATCGTAAGAGAAGGTATTAGAAGACTCTATTCTCTTATGTCAAGTTCTAAAGCTCTTGTTAACGAGCAAAGGCAATGATAAACGATAAATTTCTGTAAGGTATATATATATTCTTTTGTTTTACAATTATATATCATTCTTAGGGGTTGAGGTATGGCCTCGGCTTCTCTATTAATTGTTAATAGTGATCTATTTGATTGATTTACTAGTTAAAGTTTGTATTCTTTTAAACAACAGCATATGCCTTAATAAAGAATGTCTTATCGTAATCTCAAGTTGAAATGCTAAAATCTTTGTGAAAAGGATTGTTTTCTTAAGAAGGTAACATAGATTCTAGTCCTATGGTTTAGTTGAGTAAATGGATTGTTATCTTGGTTAAATTAGGTACAGGTACAACTCTCCCTGCTTTGATGCTGTGCCGTTCTTGTGCTTGTATAGCCGGATGGCGGAGATGTTGGTAAGGCCCGGAGAGTTGGCCCATGGTATCCCTCATACCATTGGGAGAATAAGATTTGCCGATTGAGGCGGGTGATTGTGATGCTGCCTAGTTTTTAGGGCCCAAGCTAGTGCGGTGAATCAGCCCACCCTAATGCGGTGAATCAGCCACCCCTAGTGCGTAGACATCCCTCTGAGGGGCGGAACAATGGAGCGATGGAGCTTGAGAGGGCGACATGCTGCCGCCTTGAGTCCTCTCGCCACCAGCGGCCCGACGATGAGGTGTATGATTCCACACAAACATGGGTCTAACTTGGGATGTGGGATTCCCAGAGGATACAATGAAAGAAGCAAGTTCACCCTTGCTCATCTGAAAATCGTAAGAAAGGCCAAATTAGTTGGAAGCACTGTTGTCAATCTAACCACGGGGAAACCAGAATTAGTTATGGGGGGATGACATGAAAGTACACATTCGAGAGAAGGTTTTGTCCTCCAGGATTTTGAGAGGATAAAATGAATGAATTTTTGGAGCTAACCCAAGAAAGGAAGACCCTAAAAGAATACCACCAAACTTTTGTTAAACTTCTCCAATTTGCTCTAGAGATGGATGAGGTAACTCTTCTCCATCGATTCATTAAAAAGCTTAATCTACCATTGAATAACCTCGTCAAGAATGCAAAACCATCCTCTATTTCAGAAGCCATAATTATAGCCAGAGGCTATGATAAAGTTTTTTATATAGAAAGTGTCGAGAGAAGGACACGAGTCCTTCCATGTTAATCATGACAGGGTCCCCTAATCCAAGAGAGGAACATCAAGCCCACCCTTGGTTACAAGGAATCATGAGCTAGAGAAAAATTAGGTCAAGAAATAGGGATAGCAGGGTTAAAGATAACCGAATTCAATAAGTATTTCTGTGAGTAAATAGAAGAGGATTGGTGCAAGATTCATGTGAAGTAATGTGCATGGTGAATAGAGGTATTCTACAAGATGATACTAAGATTATGAAATTGCTATCATAGGTTAGCTTGCATAAAGGATTGATTCCCTTACGTTTTTCCATGACAATTGTAAAGTACCATATTACATGGGGGTATAGAATAAGGAATTTGAAGGTTCATATCATATGAGAGGTATATGGATGCATGAAATTAGGATAATTAGGCCAATTAACTTTGGAATAATAAAGATATTTTGGAGGCACAACAAAACGAGCCAAACACATGAAATAAGGGACTCTTTAAGAACACTGTATGTCTCTCTTTTAATATAGATTTCAATAAGGAAAGAGAGTGCACTCAGAGAAGAGTGTGGCGATAAGGCTAGAAACATTAGGAAAGTGTTAGAATAAAAATATTAGCTCCAAAAATCCTAAAAGAAATAAGAAGACAAGAATAGTTCTATTAAGAGATAAGTATCTCCAAAAATAGAAATTCGAATTTAGGTGATAAGAGGTTATATTTAGAGTACTTTTACATCTTTAGAGTCCATGCATACTAAAAATGAGGAAAAGCAACGCGCTTCTAAAGATGGCATGTTTGCAGCTATATACAGACATTTTTGCCTATTCTACCCGCGCCGCGGTGGCTTGTAGACTAGATGCCTTCCGGTTCTTTTGACCGATTATACGAGTATATTCTGAGTTCTTATCAGAGATTTATGGCCGAAACAGTTTGCTGCTTCTGTCAAGGTCTCTACACAAGAAAAACTGTAAGACGACAACAAGTAGCCTCAAGGTAATCCTAGAGCTTGAGATGTATATATATCCCTTCATTCTTATCTAATATGTTAGAAGAGAAGGTTAGATTGCTGTGGTCTTTTGGAGGAAGAGACCAGAACTCCATAGCTTTTCTTTTAAATAAAGAATAGTATGCCGTAGCCTTGCAAGAGAAGGCGATTTTGCCATAGACCTTCGAAAGAGAGAAAAGTCATAGTACGAGTAAGAGGAGATAAATCTTGGGGATGATCGGATGACTTCAATCGTAAGAGAAGGTATTAGAAGACTCTATTCTCTTATGTCAAGTTCTAAAGCTCTTGTTAACGAGCAAAGGCAATGATAAACGATAAATTTCTGTAAGGTATATATATATTCTTTTGTTTTACAATTATATATCATTCTTAGGGGTTGAGGTATGGCCTCGGCTTCTCTATTAATTGTTAATAGTGATCTATTTGATTGATTTACTAGTTAAAGTTTGTATTCTTTTAAACAACAGCATATGCCTTAATAAAGAATGTCTTATCGTAATCTCAAGTTGAAATGCTAAAATCTTTGTGAAAAGGATTGTTTTCTTAAGAAGGTAACATAGATTCTAGTCCTATGGTTTAGTTGAGTAAATGGATTGTTATCTTGGTTAAATTAGGTACAGGTACAACTCTCCCTGCTTTGATGCTGCGCCGTTCTTGTGCTTGTATAGCCGGATGGCGGAGATGTTGGTAAGGCCCGGAGAGTTGGCCCATGGTATCCCTCATACCATTGGGAGAATAAGATTTGCCGATTGAGGCGGGTGATTGTGATGCTGCCTAGTTTTTAGGGCCCAAGCTAGTGCGGTGAATCTGCCCACCCTAGTGCGGTGAATCAGCCACCCCTAGTGCGTAGACATCCCTCTGAGGGGCGAAAGAATGGAACGATGGAGCCTGAGAGGGCGACATGCTGCCGCCTTGAGTCCTCTCGCCACCAGCGGCCCGACGATGAGGTGTATGATTCCAGACAAGCATGGGTCTAACTTGGGATGTGGGATGCCCAGAGGATACAATGAAAGAAGCAAGTTCACCCTTGCTCATCTGAAAATCGTAAGAAAGGCCAAATTAGTTGGAAGCATTGTTGTCAATCTAACCACGGGGGAACCAGAATTAGTTATGGGGGGATGCCATGAAAGTACACATTCGAGAGAAGGTTTTGTCCTCGAGGATTTCGAGAGGATAAAATGAATGAATTTTTGGAGCTAACCCAAGAAAGGAAGACCCTAAAAGAATACCACCAAACTTTTGTTAAACTTCTCCAATTTGCTCTAGAGATGGATGAGGTAACTCTTCTCCATCGATTCATTTAAAAGCTTAATCTACCATTGAATAACCTCGTCAAGAATGCAAAACCATCCTCTATTTCAGAAGCCATAATTATAGCCAGAGGCTATGATAAAGTTATTTATATAGAAAGTGTCGAGAGAAGGACACGAGTCCTTCCATGTTAATCGTGAAGAGGTCCCCTAATCCAAGAGAGGAACATCAAGCCCACCCTTGGTTACAAGGAATCATGAGCTAGAGAAAAATTAGGTCAAGAAATAGGGATAGCAGGGTTAAAGATAACCGAATTCAACAAGTATTTCTGTGAGTAAATAGAAGAGGATTGGTGCAAGATTCATGTGAAGTAATGTGCATGGTGAATAGAGGTATTCTACAAGATGATACTAAGATTATGAAATTGCTATCATAGGTTAGCTTGCATAAAGGATTGATTCCCTTACGTTTTTCCATGACAATTGTGAAGTACCATATTACATGGGGGTATAGAATAAGGAATTTGAAGGTTCATATCATATGAGAGGTATATGGATGCATGAAATTAGGATAATTAGGCCAATTAACTTTGGAATAATAAAGATATTTTGGAGGCACAACAAAACGAGCCAAACACATGAAATAAGGGACTCTTTAAGAACACTGTATGTCTCTCTTTTAATATAGATTTCAATAAGGAAAGAGAGTGCACTCAGAGAAGAGTGAGGCAATAAGGCTAGAAACATTAGGAAAGTGTTAAAATAAAAATATTAGCTCCAAAAATCCTAAAAGAAATAAGAAGACAAGAATAGTTCTATTAAGAGATAAGTATCTCCAAAAATAGAAATTCGAATTTAGGTGATAAGAGGTCATATTTAGAGTACTTTTACATATTTAGAGTCCATGCATACTAAAAATGAGGAAAAGCAACGCGCTTCTAAAGATGGCATGTTTGCAGCTATATACAGACATTTTTGCCTATTCTACCCGCGCCGCGGTGGCTTGTAGACTAGATGCCTTCCGGTTCTTTTGACCGATTATACGAGTATATTCTGAGTTCTTATCAGAGATTTATGGCCGAAACAGTTTGCTGCTTCTGTCAAGGTCTCTACACAAGAAAAACTGTAAGACGACAACAAGTAGCCTCAAGGTAATCCTAGAGCTTGAGATGTATATATATATATCCCTTCATTCTTATCTAATATGTTAGAAGAGAAGGTTAGATTGCTGTGGTCTTTCGGAGGAAGAGACCAGAACTCCATAGCTTTTCTTTTAAATAAAGAATAGTATGCCGTAGCCTTGCAAGAGAAGGCTATTTTGCCATAGACCTTCGAAAGAGAGAAAAGTCACAGTACGAGTAAGAGGAGATAAATCTTGGGGATGATCGGATGACTTCAATCGTAAGAGAAGGTATTAGAAGACTCTATTCTCTTATGTCAAGTTCTAAAGCTCTTGTTAACGAGCAAAGGCAATGATAAACGATAAATTTCTGTAAGGTATATATATATTTTTTTGTTTTACAACTATATATCGTTCTTAGGGGTTGAGGTATGGCCTCGGCTTCTCTATTAATTATTAATAGTGATCTATTTGATTGATTTACTAGTTAAAGTTTGTATTCTTTTAAACAACAGCATATGCCTTAATAAAGAATGTCTTATCGTAATCTCAAGTTGAAATGCTAAAATCTTTGTGAAAAGGATTGTTTTCTTAAGAAGGTAACATAGATTCTAGTCCTATGGTTTAGTTGAGTAAATGGATTGTTATCTTGGTTAAATTAGGTACAGGTACAACTCTCCCTGCTTTGATGCTGCGCCGTTCTTGTGCTTGTATAGCCGGATGGCGGAGATGTTGGTAAGGCCGGGAAAGTTGGCCCATGGTATCCCTCATACCATTGGGAGAATAAGATTTGCCGATTGAGGCGGGTGATTGTGATGCTGCCTAGTTTTTAGGGCCCAAGCTAGTGCGGTGAATCAGCCCACCCTAGTGCGGTGAATCAGCCACCCCTAGTGCGTAGACATCCCTCTGAGGGGCAAAAGAATGGAACGATGGAGCCTGAGAGGGCGACATGCTGCCGCCTTGAGTCCTCTCGCCACCAGCGGCCCGACGATGAGGTGTATGATTCCAGATAAGCATGGGTCTAACTTGGGATGTGGGATTCCCAGAGGATACAATGAAAGAAGCAAGTTCACCCTTGCTCATCTGAAAATCGTAAGAAAGGCCAAATTAGTTGGAAGCACTGTTGTCAATCTAACCACGGGGGAACCAGAATTAGTTATGGGGGGATGCCATGAAAGTACACATTCGAGAGAAGGTTTTGTCCTCCAGGATTTTGAGAGGATAAAATGAATGAATTTTTGGAGCTAACCCAAGAAAGGAAGACCCTAAAAGAATACCACCAAACTTTTGTTAAACTTCTCCAATTTGCTCTAGAGATGGATGAGGTAACTCTTCTCCATCGATTCATTTAAAAGCTTAATCTACCATTGAATAACCTCGTCAAGAATGCAAAACCATCCTCTATTTCAGAAGCCATAATTATAGCCAGAGGCTATGATAAAGTTATTTATATAGAAAGTGTCGAGAGAAGGACACGAGTCCTTCCATGTTAATCGTGAAGAGGTCCCCTAATCCAAGAGAGGAACATCAAGCCCACCCTTGGTTACAAGGAATCATGAGCTAGAGAAAAATTAGGTCAAGAAATAGGGATAGCAGGGTTAAAGATAACCGAATTCAACAAGTATTTCTGTGAGTAAATAGAAGAGGATTGGTGCAAGATTCATGTGAAGTAATGTGCATGATAAATAGAGGTATTCTACAAGATGATACTAAGATTATGAAATTGCTATCATAGGTTAGCTTGCATAAAGGATTGATTCCCTTACGTTTTTCCATGACAATTGTGAAGTACCATATTACATGGGGGTATAGAATAAGGAATTTGAAGGTTCATATCATATGAGAGGTATATGGATGCATGAAATTAGGATAATTAGGCCAATTAACTTTGGAATAATAAAGATATTTTGGAGGCACAACAAAACGAGCCAAACACATGAAATAAGGGACTCTTTAAGAACACTGTATGTCTCTCTTTTAATATAGATTTCAATAAGGAAAGAGAGTGCACTCAGAGAAGAGTGAGGCAATAAGGCTAGAAACATTAGGAAAGTGTTAGAATAAAAATATTAGCTCCAAAAATCCTAAAAGAAATAAGAAGACAAGAATAGTTCTATTAAGAGATAAGTATCTCCAAAAATAGAAATTCGAATTTAGGTGATAAGAGGTCATATTTAGAGTACTTTTACATATTTAGAGTCCATGCATACTAAAAATGAGGAAAAGCAACGCGCTTCTAAAGATGGCATGTTTGCAGCTATATACAGACATTTTTGCCTATTCTACCCGCGCCACGGTGGCTTGTAGACTAGATGCCTTCCGGTTCTTTTGACCGATTATACGAGTATATTCTGAGTTCTTATCAGAGATTTATGGCCGAAACAGTTTGCTGCTTCTGTCAAGGTCTCTACACAAGAAAAACTGTAAGACGACAACAAGTAGCCTCAAGGTAATCCTAGAGCTTGAGATGTATATATATATATCCCTTCATTCTTATCTAATATGTTAGAAGAGAAGGTTAGATTGCTGTGGTCTTTCGGAGGAAGAGACCAGAACTCCATAGCTTTTCTTTTAAATAAAGAATAGTATGCCGTAGCCTTGCAAGAGAAGGCTATTTTGCCATAGACCTTCAAAAGAGAGAAAAGTCACAGTACGAGTAAGAGGAGATAAATCTTGGGGATGAACGAATAACTTCAATCGTAAGAGAAGGTATTAGAAGACTCTATTCTCTTATGTCAAGTTCTAAAGCTCTTGTTAACGAGCAAAGGCAAGGATAAACGATAAATTTCTGTAAGGTATATATATATTTTTTTTGTTTTACAACTATATATCGTTCTTAGGGGTTGAGGTATGGCCTCGGCTTCTCTATTAATTGTTAATAGTGATCTATTTGATTGATTTACTAGTTAAAGTTTGTATTCTTTTAAACAACAGCATATGCCTTAATAAAGAATGTCTTATCGTAATCTCAAGTTAAAATGCTAAAATCTTTGTGAAAAGGATTGTTTTCTTAAGAAGGTAACATAGATTCTAGTCCTATGGTTTAGTTGAGTAAATGGATTGTTATCTTGGTTAAATTAGGTATAGGTACAACTCTCCCTGCTTTGATGCTGCGCCGTTCTTGTGCTTGTATAGCCGGATGGCGGAGATGTTGGTAAGGCCCGGAGAGTTGGCCCATGGTATCCCTCATACCATTGGGAGAATAAGATTTGCCGATTGAGGCGGGTGATTGTGATGCTGCCTAGTTTTTAGGGCCCAAGCTAGTGCGGTGAATCAGCCCACCCTAGTGCGGTGAATCAGCCACCCCTAGTGCGTAGACATCCCTCTGAGGGGCGAAAGAATGGAACGATGGAGCCTGAGAGGGCGACATGCTGCCGCCTTGAGTCCTCTCGCCACCAGCGGCCCGACGATGAGGTGTATGATTCCAGATAAGCATGGGTCTAACTTGGGATGTGGGATTCCCAGAGGATACAATGAAAGAAGCAAGTTCACCCTTGCTCATCTGAAAATCGTAAGAAAGGCCAAATTAGTTGGAAGCACTGTTGTCAATCTAACCACGGGGGAACCAGAATTAGTTATGGGGGGATGCCATGAAAGTACACATTCGAGAGAAGGTTTTGTCCTCGAGGATTTCGAGAGGATAAAATGAATGAATTTTTGGAGCTAACCAAAGAAAGGAAGACCCTAAAAGAATACCACCAAACTTTTGTTAAACTTCTCCAATTTGCTCTAGAGATGGATGAGGTAACTCTTCTCCATCGATTCATTTAAAAGCTTAATCTACCATTGAATAACCTCATCAAGAATGCAAAACCATCCTCTATTTCAGAAGCCATAATTATAGCCAGAGGCTATGATAAAGTTTTTTTATATAGAAAGTGTCGAGAGAAGGACACGAGTCCTTCCATGTTAATCGTGAAGAGGTCCCCTAATTCAAGAGAGGAACATCAAGCCCACCCTTGGCTACAAGGAATCATGAGCTAGAGCAAAATTAGGTCAAGAAATAGGGATAGCAGGGTTACAGATAACCGAATTCAACAAGTATTTCTGTGAGTAAATAGGAGAGGATTGGTGCAAGATTCATGTGAAGTAATGTGCATGATGAATAGAGGTATTCTACAAGATGATACTAAGATTATGAAATTGCTATCATAGGTTAGCTTGCATAAAGGATTGATTCCCTTACGTTTTTCCATGACAATTGTGAAGTACCATATTACATGGGGGTATAGAATAAGGAATTTGAAGGTTCATATCATATAAGAGGTATATGGATGCATGAAATTAGGATAATTAGGCCATTTAACTTTGGAATAATAAAGATATTTTGGAGGCACAACAAAACGAGCCAAGCACATGAAATAAGGGACTCTTTAAGGGACACTGTATGTGTCTCTTTTATTATAGATTTCAATAAGGAAAGAGAGTGCACTCAGAGAAGAGTGAGGCAATAAGGCTAGAAACATTAGGAAAGTGTTAGAATAAAAATATTAGCTCCGAAAATCCTAAAAGAAATAAGAAGACAAGAATAGTTCTATTAAGAGATAAGTATCTCCAAAAATAGAAATTCGAATTTAGGTGATAAGAGGTCATATTTAGAGTACTTTTACATATTTAGAGTCCATGCATACTAAAAATGAGGAAAAGCAACGCGTTTCTAAAGATGGCATGTTTGCAGCTATATACAGACGTTTTTGCCTATTCTACCCGCGCCGCGGTGGCTTGTAGACTAGATGCCTTCCGGTTCTTTTGACCAATTATACGAGTATATTCTGAGTTCTTATCAGAGATTTATGGCCGAAACAGTTTGCTGCTTCTGTCAAGGTCTCTACACAAGAAAAACTGTAAGACGACAACAAGTAGCCTCAAGGTAATCCTAGAGCTTGAGATGTATATATATCCCTTTATTCTTATCTAATATGTTAGAAGAGAAGGTTAGATTGCTGTGGTCTTTCGGAGGAAGAGACCAGAACTCCATAGCTTTTCTTTTAAATAAAGAATAGTATGCCGTAGCCTTGCAAGAGAAGGCGATTTTGCCATAGACCTTCGAAAGAGAGAAAAGTCACAGTACGATCGGATGATTTCAATCATAAGAGAAGGTATTAGAAGACTCTATTCTCTTATGTCAAGTTCTAAAGCTCTTGTTAACGAGCAAAGGCAACGATAAACGATAAATTTCTGTAAGGTATATATATATATTTTTGTTTTACAATTATATATCATTCTTAGGGGTTGAGGTATGGCCTCGGCTTCTCTATTAATTGTTAATAGTGATCTATTTGATTGATTTACTAGTTAAAGTTTGTATTCTTTTAAACAACAGCATATGTCTTAATAAAGAATGTCTTATCGTAATCTCAAGTTGAAATGCTAAAATCTTTGTGAAAAGGATTGTTTTCTTAAGAAGGTAACATAGATTCTAGTCCTATGGTTTAGTTGAGTAAATGGATTGTTATCTTGGTTAAATTAGGTACAGGTACAACTCTCCCTGCTTTGATGCGGCGCCGTTCTTGTGCTTGTATAGCCGGATGGTGGAGATGTTGGTAAGGCCCGGAGAGTTGGCCCATGGTATCCCTTATACCATTGGGAGAATAAGATTTGCCGATTGAGGCGGGTGATTGTGATGCTGCCTAGTTTTTAGGGCCCAAGCTAGTGCGGTGAATCAGCCCACCCTAGTGCGGTGAATCAGCCACCCCTAGTGCGTAGACATCCCTCTGAGGGGCGAAAGAATGGAACGATGGAGCCTGATAGGGCGACATGCTGCCGCCTTGAGTCCTCTCGCCACCAGCGGCCCGATGATGAGGTGTATGATTCCAGATAAGCATGGGTCTAACTTGGGATGTGGGATTCCCAGAGGATACAATGAAAGAAGCAAGTTCACCCTTGCTCATCTGAAAATCATAAGAAAGGCCAAATTAGTTGGAAGCACTGTTGTCAATCTAACCACGGGGGAACCAGAATTAGTTATGGGGGGATGCCATGAAAGTACACATTCGAGAGAAGGTTTTGTCCTCGAGGATTTCGAGAGGATAAAATGAATGAATTTTTGGAGCTAACCAAAGAAAGGAAGACCCTAAAAGAATACCACCAAACTTTTGTTAAACTTCTCCAATTTGCTCTAGAGATGGATGAGGTAACTCTTCTCCATCGATTCATTTAAAAGCTTAATCTACCATTGAATAACCTCATCAAGAATGCAAAACCATCCTCTATTTCAGAAGCCATAATTATAGCCAGAGGCTATGATAAAGTTTTTTTATATAGAAAGTGTCGAGAGAAGGACACGAGTCCTTCCATGTTAATCGTGAAGAGGTCCCCTAATTCAAGAGAGGAACATCAAGCCCACCCTTGGCTACAAGGAATCATGAGCTAGAGCAAAATTAGGTCAAGAAATAGGGATAGCAGGGTTAAAGATAACCGAATTCAACAAGTATTTCTGTGAGTAAATAGGAGAGGATTGGTGCAAGATTCATGTGAAGTAATGTGCATGATGAATAGAGGTATTCTACAAGATGATACTAAGATTATGAAATTGCTATCATAGGTTAGCTTGCAGAAAGGATTGATTCCCTTACGTTTTTCCATGACAATTGTGAAGTACCATATTACATGGGGGTATAGAATAAGGAATTTGAAGGTTCATATCATATAAGAGGTATATGGATGCATGAAATTAGGATAATTAGGCCATTTAACTTTGGAATAATAAAGATATTTTGGAGGCACAACAAAACGAGCCAAGCACATGAAATAAGGGACTCTTTAAGGGACACTGTATGTGTCTCTTTTATTATAGATTTCAATAAGGAAAGAGAGTGCACTCAGAGAAGAGTGAGGCAATAAGGCTAGAAACATTAGGAAAGTGTTAGAATAAAAATATTAGCTCCAAAAATCCTAAAAGAAATAAGAAGACAAGAATAGTTCTATTAAGAGATAAGTATCTCCAAAAATAGAAATTCGAATTTAGGTGATAAGAGGTCATATTTAGAGTACTTTTACATATTTAGAGTCCATGCATACTAAAAATGAGGAAAAGCAACGCGTTTCTAAAGATGGCATATTTGCAGCTATATACAGACATTTTTGCCTATTCTACCTGCGCCGCGGTGGCTTGTAGACTAGATGTCTTCCGGTTCTTTTGACCGATTATACGAGTATATTCTGAGTTCTTATCAGAGATTTATGGCCGAAACAGTTTGCTGCTTCTGTCAAGGTCTCTACGCAAGAAAAACTGTAAGACGACAACAAGTAGCCTTAAGGTAATCCTAGAGCTTGAGATGTATATATATCCCTTCATTCTTATCTAATATGTTAGAAGAGAAGGTTAGATTGCTGTGGTCTTTCGGAGGAAGAGACAAAAACTCCATAGCTTTTCTTTTGAATAAAGAATAGTATGCCGTAGCCTTGCAAGAGAAGGCTATTTTGCCATAGACCTTCGAAAGAGAGAAAAGTCACAGTACGAGTAAGAGGAGATAAATCTTGGGGATGATCCGATGATTTCAATCGTAAGAGAAGGTATTAGAAGACTCTATTCTCTTATGTCAAGTTCTAAAGCTCTTGTTAACGAGCAAAGGCAACGATAAACGATAAATTTCTGTAAGGTATATATATATATTTTTTTTGTTTTACAATTATATATCATTCTTAGGGGTTGAGGTATGGCCTCGGCTTCTCTATTAATTGTTAATAGTGATCTATTTGATTGATTTACTAGTTAAAGTTTGTATTCTTTTAAACAACAGCATATGCCTTAATAAAGAATGTCTTATCGTAATCTCAAGTTGAAATGCTAAAATCTTTGTGAAAAGGATTGTTTTCTTAAGAAGGTAACATAGATTCTAGTCCTATGGTTTAGTTGAGTAAATGGATTGTTATCTTGGTTAAATTAGGTACAGGTACAACTCTCCCTGCTTTGATGCTGCGCCGTTCTTGTGCTTGTATAGCCGGATGGCGGAGATGTTGGTAAGGCCCGGAGAGTTGGCCCATGGTATCCCTCATACCATTGGGAGAATAAGATTTGCCGATTGAGGCGGGTGATTGTGATGCTGCCTAGTTTTTAGGGCTCAAGCTAGTGCGGTGAATCTGCCCACCCTAGTGCGGTGAATCAGCCACCCCTAGTGCGTAGACATCCCTCTGAGGGGCGAAAGAATGGAACGATGGAGCCTGAGAGGGCGACATGCTGCCGCCTTGAGTCCTCTCGCCACCAGCGGCCCGACGATGAGGTGTATGATTCCAGACAAGCATGGGTCTAACTTGGGATGTGGGATGCCCAGAGGATACAATGAAAGAAGCAAGTTCACCCTTGCTCATCTGAAAATCGTAAGAAAGGCCAAATTAGTTGGAAGCATTGTTGTCAATCTAACCACGGGGGAACCAGAATTAGTTATGGGGGGATGCCATGAAAGTACACATTCGAGAGAAGGTTTTGTCCTCGAGAATTTCGAGAGGATAAAATGAATGAATTTTTGGAGCTAACCCAAGAAAGGAAGACCCTTAAAGAATACCACCAAACTTTTGTTAAACTTCTCCAATTTGCTCTAGAGATGGATGAGGTAACTCTTCTCCATCGATTCATTTAAAAGCTTAATCTACCATTGAATAACCTCGTCAAGAATGCAAAACCATCCTCTATTTCAGAAGCCATAATTATAGCCAGAGGCTATGATAAAGTTTTTTTATATAGAAAGTGTCGAGAGAAGGACACGAGTCCTTCCATGTTAATCGTGAAGAGGTCCCCTAATCCAAGAGAGGAACATCAAGCCCACCCTTGGCTACAAGGAATCATGAGCTAGAGCAAAATTAGGTCAAGAAATAGGGATAGCAGGGTTAAAGATAACCGAATTCAACAAGTATTTCTGTGAGTAAATAGGAGAGGATTGGTGCAAGATTCATGTGAAGTAATGTGCATGATGAATAGAGGTATTCTACAAGATGATACTAAGATTATGAAATTGCTATCATAGGTTAGCTTGCATAAAGGATTGATTCCCTTACGTTTTTCCATGACAATTGTGAAGTACCATATTACATGGGGGTATAGAATAAGGAATTTGAAGGTTCATATCATATAAGAGGTATATGGATGCATGAAATTAGGATAATTAGGCCAATTAACTTTGGAATAATAAAGATATTTTGGAAGCACAACAAAACGAGCCAAACACATGAAATAAGGGACTCTTTAAGGGACACTGTATGTGTCTCCTTTATTATAGATTTCAATAAGGAAAGAGAGTGCACTCAGAGAAGAGTGAGGCAATAAGGCTAGAAACATTAGGAAAGTGTTAGAATAAAAATATTAGCTCCAAAAATCCTAAAAGAAATAAAAAGACAAGAATAGTTCTATTAAGAGATAAGTATCTCCAAAAATAGAAATTCGAATTTAGGTGATAAGAGGTCATATTTAGAGTACTTTTACATATTTAGAGTCCATGCATACTAAAAATGAGGAAAAGCAACGCGTTTCTAAAGATGGCATGTTTGCAGCTATATACAGACGTTTTTGCCTATTCTACCCGCGCCGCGGTGGCTTGTAGACTAGATGTCTTCCGGTTCTTTTGACCGATTATACGAGCATATTCTCAGTTCTTATCAGAGATTTATGGCCGAAACAGTTTGCTGCTTCTGTCAAGGTCTCTACGCAAGAAAAACTGTAAGACGACAACAAGTAGCCTCAAGGTAATCCTAGAGCTTGAGATGTATATATATCCCTTCATTCTTATCTAATATGCTAGAAGAGAAGGTTAGATTGCTGTGGTCTTTCGGACGAAGAGACCAGAACTCCATAGCTTTTCTTTTAAATAAAGAATAGTATGCCGTAGCCTTGCAAGAGAAGGCTATTTTGCCATAGACCTTCGAAAGAGAGAAAAGTCACAGTACGAGTAAGAGGAGATAAATCTTGGGGATGATCGGATGATTTCAATCGTAAGAGAAGGTATTAGAAGACTCTATTCTCTTATGTCAAGTTCTAAAGCTCTTGTTAACGAGCAAAGGCAACGATAAACGATAAATTTCTGTAAGGTATATATATTCTTTTTTTTTTTTACAATTATATATCATTCTTAGGGGTTGAGGTATGGCCTCGGCTTCTCTATTAATTGTTAATAGTGATCTATTTGATTGATTTACTAGTTAAAGCTTGTATTCTTTTAAACAACAGCATATGCCTTAATAAAGAATGTCTTATCGTAATCTCAAGTTGAAATGCTAAAATCTTTGTGAAAAGGATTGTTTTCTTAAGAAGGTAACATAGATTCTAGTCCTATGGTTTAGTTGAGTAAATGGATTGTTATCTTGGTTAAATTAGGTACAGGTACAACTCTCCCTGCTTTGATGCTGCGCCGTTCCTGTGCTTGTATAGCCGGATGGCGGAGATGTTGGTAAGGCCCGGAGAGTTGGCCCATGGTATCCCTCATACCATTTGGAGAATAAGATTTGCCGATTGAGGCGGGTGATTGTGATGCTGCCTAGTTTTTAGGGCCCAAGCTAGTGCGGTGAATCAGCCCACCCTAGTGCGGTGAATCAGCCACCCCTAGTGCGTAGACATCCCTCTGAGGGGTGGAAGAATGGAGCGATGGAGCCTGAGAGGGCGACATGCTGCCGCCTTGAGTCCTCTCACCACCAGCGGCCCGACGATGAGGTGTATGATTCCAGACAAGCATGGGTCTAACTTGGGATGTATAGCCAGAGGCTATGATAAAGTTTTTTTATATAGAAAGTGTCGAGAGAAGGACACGAGTCCTTCCATGTTAATCGTGAAGAGGTCCCCTAATTCAAGAGAGGAACATCAAGCCCACCCTTGGCTACAAGGAATCATGAGCTAGAGCAAAATTAGGTCAAGAAATAGGGATAGCAGGGTTAAAGATAACCGAATTCAACAAGTATTTCTGTGAGTAAATAGGAGAGGATTGGTGCAAGATTCATGTGAAGTAATGTGCATGATGAATAGAGGTATTCTACAAGATGATACTAAGATTATGAAATTGCTATCATAGGTTAGCTTGCAGAAAGGATTGATTCCCTTACGTTTTTCCATGACAATTGTGAAGTACCATATTACATGGGGGTATAGAATAAGGAATTTGAAGGTTCATATCATATAAGAGGTATATGGATGCATGAAATTAGGATAATTAGGCCATTTAACTTTGGAATAATAAAGATATTTTGGAGGCACAACAAAACGAGCCAAGCACATGAAATAAGGGACTCTTTAAGGGACACTGTATGTGTCTCTTTTATTATAGATTTCAATAAGGAAAGAGAGTGCACTCAGAGAAGAGTGAGGCAATAAGGCTAGAAACATTAGGAAAGTGTTAGAATAAAAATATTAGCTCCAAAAATCCTAAAAGAAATAAGAAGACAAGAATAGTTCTATTAAGAGATAAGTATCTCCAAAAATAGAAATTCGAATTTAGGTGATAAGAGGTCATATTTAGAGTACTTTTACATATTTAGAGTCCATGCATACTAAAAATGAGGAAAAGCAACGCGTTTCTAAAGATGGCATATTTGCAGCTATATACAGACATTTTTGCCTATTCTACCTGCGCCGCGGTGGCTTGTAGACTAGATGTCTTCCGGTTCTTTTGACCGATTATACGAGTATATTCTGAGTTCTTATCAGAGATTTATGGCCGAAACAGTTTGCTGCTTCTGTCAAGGTCTCTACGCAAGAAAAACTGTAAGACGACAACAAGTAGCCTTAAGGTAATCCTAGAGCTTGAGATGTATATATATCCCTTCATTCTTATCTAATATGTTAGAAGAGAAGGTTAGATTGCTGTGGTCTTTCGGAGGAAGAGACAAAAACTCCATAGCTTTTCTTTTAAATAAAGAATAGTATGCCGTAGCCTTGCAAGAGAAGGCTATTTTGCCATAGACCTTCGAAAGAGAGAAAAGTCACAGTACGAGTAAGAGGAGATAAATCTTGGGGATGATCTGATGATTTCAATCGTAAGAGAAGGTATTAGAAGACTCTATTCTCTTATGTCAAGTTCTAAAGCTCTTGTTAACGAGCAAAGGCAACGATAAACGATAAATTTCTGTAAGGTATATATATATATTTTTTTTGTTTTACAATTATATATCATTCTTAGGGGTTGAGGTATGGCCTCGGCTTCTCTATTAATTGTTAATAGTGATCTATTTGATTGATTTACTAGTTAAAGTTTGTATTCTTTTAAACAACAGCATATGCCTTAATAAAGAATGTCTTATCGTAATCTCAAGTTGAAATGCTAAAATCTTTGTGAAAAGGATTGTTTTCTTAAGAAGGTAACATAGATTCTAGTCCTATGGTTTAGTTGAGTAAATGGATTGTTATCTTGGTTAAATTAGGTACAGGTACAACTCTCCCTGCTTTGATGCTGCGCCGTTCTTGTGCTTGTATAGCCGGATGGCGGAGATGTTGGTAAGGCCCGGAGAGTTGGCCCATGGTATCCCTCATACCATTGGGAGAATAAGATTTGCCGATTGAGGCGGGTGATTGTGATGCTGCCTAGTTTTTAGGGCCCAAGCTAGTGCGGTGAATCTGCCCACCCTAGTGCGGTGAATCAGCCACCCCTAGTGCGTAGACATCCCTCTGAGGGGCGAAAGAATGGAACGATGGAGCCTGAGAGGGCGACATGCTGCCGCCTTGAGTCCTCTCGCCACCAGCGGCCCGACGATGAGGTGTATGATTCCAGACAAGCATGGGTCTAACTTGGGATGTGGGATGCCCAGAGGATACAATGAAAGAAGCAAGTTCACCCTTGCTCATCTGAAAATCGTAAGAAAGGCCAAATTAGTTCGAAGCATTGTTGTCAATCTAACCACGGGGGAACCAGAATTAGTTATGGGGGGATGCCATGAAAGTACACATTCGAGAGAAGGTTTTGTCCTCGAGGATTTCGAGAGGATAAAATGAATGAATTTTTGGAGCTAACCCAAGAAAGGAAGACCCTAAAAGAATACCACCAAACTTTTGTTAAACTTCTCCAATTTGCTCTAGAGATGGATGAGGTAACTCTTCTCCATCGATTCATTTAAAAGCTTAATCTACCATTGAATAACCTCGTCAAGAATGCAAAACCATCCTCTATTTCAGAAGCCATAATTATAGCCAGAGGCTATGATAAAGTTTTTTTATATAGAAAGTGTCGAGAGAAGGACACGAGTCCTTCCATGTTAATCGTGAAGAGGTCCCCTAATCCAAGAGAGGAACATCAAGCCCACCCTTGGCTACAAGGAATCATGAGCTAGAGCAAAATTAGGTCAAGAAATAGGGATAGCAGGGTTAAAGATAACCGAATTCAACAAGTATTTCTGTGAGTAAATAGGAGAGGATTGGTGCAAGATTCATGTGAAGTAATGTGCATGATGAATAGAGGTATTCTACAAGATGATACTAAGATTATGAAATTGCTATCATAGGTTAGCTTGCATAAAGGATTGATTCCCTTACGTTTTTCCATGACAATTGTGAAGTACCATATTACATGGGGGTATAGAATAAGGAATTTGAAGGTTCATATCATATAAGAGGTATATGGATGCATGAAATTAGGATAATTAGGCCAATTAACTTTGGAATAATAAAGATATTTTGGAAGCACAACAAAACGAGCCAAACACATGAAATAAGGGACTCTTTAAGGGACACTATATGTGTCTCCTTTATTATAGATTTCAATAAGGAAAGAGAGTGCACTCAGAGAAGAGTGAGGCAATAAGGCTAGAAACATTAGGAAAGTGTTAGAATAAAAATATTAGCTCCAAAAATCCTAAAAGAAATAAAAAGACAAGAATAGTTCTATTAAGAGATAAGTATCTCCAAAAATAGAAATTCGAATTTAGGTGATAAGAGGTCATATTTAGAGTACTTTTACATATTTAGAGTCCATGCATACTAAAAATGAGGAAAAGCAACGCGTTTCTAAAGATGGCATGTTTGCAGCTATATACAGACGTTTTTGCCTATTCTACCCGCGCCGCGGTGGCTTGTAGACTAGATGTCTTCCGGTTCTTTTGACCGATTATACGAGCATATTCTCAGTTCTTATCAGAGATTTATGGCCGAAACAGTTTGCTGCTTCTGTCAAGGTCTCTACGCAAGAAAAACTGTAAGACGACAACAAGTAGCCTCAAGGTAATCCTAGAGCTTGAGATGTATATATATCCCTTCATTCTTATCTAATATGCTAGAAGAGAAGGTTAGATTGCTGTGGTCTTTCGGACGAAGAGACCAGAACTCCATAGCTTTTCTTTTAAATAAAGAATAGTATGCCGTACGTAGCCTTGCAAGAGAAGGCTATTTTGCCATAGACCTTCGAAAGAGAGAAAAGTCACAGTACGAGTAAGAGGAGATAAATCTTGGGGATGATCGGATGATTTCAATCGTAAGAGAAGGTATTAGAAGACTCTATTCTCTTATGTCAAGTTCTAAAGCTCTTGTTAACGAGCAAAGGCAACGATAAACGATAAATTTCTGTAAGGTATATATATTTTTTTTCTGTTTTACAATTATATATCATTCTTAGGGGTTGAGGTATGGCCTCGGCTTCTCTATTAATTGTTAATAGTGATCTATTTGATTGATTTACTAGTTAAAGCTTGTATTCTTTTAAACAACAGCATATGCCTTAATAAAGAATGTCTTATCGTAATCTCAAGTTGAAATGCTAAAATCTTTGTGAAAAGGATTGTTTTCTTAAGAAGGTAACATAGATTCTAGTCCTATGGTTTAGTTGAGTAAATGGATTGTTATCTTGGTTAAATTAGGTACAGGTACAACTCTCCCTGCTTTGATGCTGCGCCGTTCTTGTGCTTGTATAGCCGGATGGCGGAGATGTTGGTAAGGCCCGGAGAGTTGGCCCATGGTATCCCTCATACCATTGGGAGAATAAGATTTGCCGATTGAGGCGGGTGATTGTGATGCTGCCTAGTTTTTAGGGCCCAAGCTAGTGCGGTGAATCAGCCCACCCTAGTGCGGTGAATCAGCCACCCCTAGTGCGTAGACATCCCTCTGAGGGGCGGAAGAATGGAGCGATGGAGCCTGAGAGGGCGACATGCTGCCGCCTTGAGTCCTCTCACCACCAGCGGCCCGACGATGAGGTGTATGATTCCAGACAAGCATGGGTCTAACTTGGGATGTGGGATGCCCAGAGGATACAATGAAAGAAGCAAGTTCACCCTTGCTCATCTGAAAATCGTAAGAAAGGCCAAATTAGTTGGAAGCACTGTTGTCAATCTAACCACGGGGGAACCAGAATTAGTTATGGGGGGATGCCATGAAAGTACACATTCGAGAGAAGGTTTTGTCCTCGAGGATTTCGAGAGGATAAAATGAATGAATTTTTGGAGCTAACCCAAGAAAGGAAGACCCTAAAAGAATACCACCAAACTTTTGTTAAACTTCTCCAATTTGCTCTAGAGATGGATGAGATAACTCTTCTCCATCGATTCATTTAAAAGCTTTATCTACATTGAATAACCTCGTCAAGAATGCAAAACCATCCTCTATTTCAGAAGCCATAATTATAGCCAGAGGCTATGATAAAGTTTTTTTATATAGAAAGTGTCGAGAGAAGGACACGAGACCTTCCATGTTAATCGTGAAGAGGTCCCCTAATCCAAGAGAGGAACATCAAGCCCACCCTTGGCTACAAGGAATCATGAGCTAGAGCAAAATTAGGTCAAGAAATAGGGATAGCAGGGTTAAAGATAACCGAATTCAACAAGTATTTCTGTGAGTAAATAGGAGAGGATTGGTGCAAGATTCATGTGAAGTAATGTGCATGATGAATAGAGGTATTCTACAAGATGATACTAAGATTATGAAATTGCTATCATAGGTTAGCTTGCATAAAGGATTGATTCCCTTACGTTTTTCCATGACAATTGTGAAGTACCATATTACATGGGGGTATAGAATAAGGAATTTGAAGGTTCATATCATATAAGAGGTATATGGATGCATGAAATTAGGATAATTAGGCCATTTAACTTTGGAATAATAAAGATATTTTGGAGGCACAACAAAACGAGCCAAGCACATGAAATAAGGGACTCTTTAAGGGACACTGTATGTGTCTCCTTTATTATAGATTTCAATAAGGAAAGAGAGTGCACTCAGAGAAGAGTGAGGCAATAAGGCTAGAAACATTAGGAAAGTGTTAGAATAAAAATATTAGCTCCAAAAATCCTAAAAGAAATAAGAAGACAAGAATAGTTCTATTAAGAGATAAGTATCTCCAAAAATAGAAATTCGAATTTAGGTGATAAGAGGTCATATTTAGAGTACTTTTACATATTTAGAGTCCATGCATACTAAAAATGAGGAAAAGCAACGCGTTTCTAAAGATGGCATGTTTGCAGCTATATACAGACGTTTTTGCCTATTCTACCCGCGCCGCGGTGGCTTGTAGAGTAGATGTCTTCCGGTTGTTTTGACCGATTATACGAGTATATTCTGAGTTCTTATCAGAGATTTATGGCCGAAACAGTTTGCTGCTTCTGTCAAGGTCTCTACGCAAGAAAAACTGTAAGACGACAACAGGTAGCCTCAAGGTAATCCTAGAGCTTGAGATGTATATATATCCCTTCATTCTTATCTAATATGTTAGAAGAGAAGGTTAGATTGCTGTGGTCTTTCGGAGGAAGAGACCAGAACTCCATAGCTTTTCTTTGAAATAAAGAATAGTATGCCGTAGCCTTGCAAGAGAAGGCTATTTTGCCATAGACCTTCGAAAGAGAGAAAAGTCACAGTACGAGTAAGAGGAGATAAATCTTGGGGATGATCGGATGATTTCAATCGTAAGAGAAGGTATTAGAAGACTCTATTCTCTTATGTCAAGTTCTAAAGCTCTTGTTAACGAGCAAAGGCAACGATAAACGATAAATTTCTGTAAGGTATATATATATATATATATATTTTTTTGTTTTACAATTATATATCATTCTTAGGGGTTGAGGTATGGCCTCGGCTTCTCTATTAATTGTTAATAGTGATCTATTTGATTGATTTACTAGTTAAAGTTTGTATTCTTTTAAACAACAGCATATGCCTTAATAAAGAATGTCTTATCGTAATCTCAAGTTGAAATGCTAAAATCTTTGTGAAAAGGATTGTTTTCTTAAGAAGGTAACATAGATTCTAGTCCTATGGTTTAGTTGAGTAAATGGATTGTTATCTTGGTTAAATTAGGTACAGGTACAACTCTCCCTGCTTTGATGCTGCGCCGTTCTTGTGCTTGTATAGCCGGATAGCGGAGATGTTGGTAAGGCCCAGAGAGTTGGCCCATGGTATCCCTCATACCATTGGGAGAATAAGATTTGCCGATTGAGGCGGGTGATTGTGATGCTGCCTAGTTTTGAGGGCCCAAGCTACTGCGGTGAATCAGCCCAACCTAGTGCGGTGAATCAGCCACCCCTAGTGCGTAGACATCCCTCTGAGGGGCGGAAGAATGGAGCGATGGAGCCTGAGAGGGCGACATGCTGCCGCCTTGAGTCCTCTCGCCACCAGCGGCCCGACGATGAGGTGTATGATTCCAGACAAACATGGGTCTAACTTGGGATGTGGGATTCCCAGGGGGTACAATGAAAGAAGCAAGTTCACCCTTGCTCATCTAAAAATCGTAAGAAAGGCCAAATTAGTTGGAAGCACTGTTGTCGATCTAACCACGGGGTAACCAGAATTAGTTATGGGGGGATGCCATGAAAGTACACATTCGAGAGAAGGTTTTGTCCTCCAGGATTTCGAGAGGATAAAATGAATGAATTTTTGGAGCTAACCCAAGAAAGGAAGACCCTAAAAGAATACCACCAAACTTTTGTTAAACTTCTCCAATTTGCTCTAGAGATGGATGAGATAACTCTTCTCCATCGATTCATTTAAAAGCTTAATCTACCATTGAATAACCTCGTCAAGAATGCAAAACCATCCTCTATTTCAGAAGCCATAATTATAGCCAGAGGCTATGATAAAGTTTTTTTATATAGAAAGTGTCGAGAGAAGGACACGAGACCTTCCATGTTAATCGTGAAGAGGTCCCCTAATCCAAGAGAGGAACATCAAGCCCACCCTTGGCTACAAGGAATCATGAGCTAGAGAAAAATTAGGTCAAGAAATAGGGATAGCAGGGTTACAGATAACCAAATTCAACAAGTATTTCTGTGAGTAAATAGGAGAGGATTGGTGCAAGATTCATGTGAAGTAATGTGCATGATGAATAGAGGTATTCTACAAGATGATACTAAGATTATGAAATTGCTATCATAGGTTAGCTTGCATAAAGGATTGATTCCCTTACGTTTTTCCATGACAATTGTGAAGTACCATATTACATGGGGGTATAGAATAAGGAATTTGAAGGTTCATATCATATAAGAGGTATATGGATGCATGAAATTAGGATAATTAGGCCATTTAACTTTGGAATAATAAAGATATTTTGGAGGCACAACAAAACGAGCCAAGCACATGAAATAAGGGACTCTTTAAGGGACACTGTATGTGTCTCCTTTATTATAGATTTCAATAAGGAAAGAGAGTGCACTCAGAGAAGAGTGAGGCAATAAGGCTAGAAACATTAGGAAAGTGTTAGAATAAAAATATTAGCTCCAAAAATCCTAAAAGAAATAAGAAGACAAGAATAGTTCTATTAAGAGATAAGTATCTCCAAAAATAGAAATTCGAATTTAGGTGATAAGAGGTCATATTTAGAGTACTTTTACATATTTAGAGTCCATGCATACTAAAAATGAGGAAAAGCAACGCGTTTCTAAAGATGGCATGTTTGCAGCTATATACAGACGTTTTTGCCTATTCTACCCGCGCCGCGGTGGCTTGTAGAGTAGATGTCTTCCGGTTCTTTTGACCGATTATACGAGTATATTCTGAGTTCTTATCAGAGATTTATGGCCGAAACAGTTTGCTGCTTCTATCAAGCCTCTACGCAAGAAAAACTGTAAGACGACAACAAGTAGCCTCAAGGTAATCCTAGAGCTTGAGATGTATATATATCCCTTCATTCTTATCTAATATGTTAGAAGAGAAGGTTAGATTGCTGTGGTCTTTCGGAGGAAGAGACCAGAACTCCATAGCTTTTCTTTGAAATAAAGAATAGTATGCCGTAGCCTTGCAAGAGAAGGCTATTTTGCCATAGACCTTCGAAAGAGAGAAAAGTCACAGTACGAGTAAGAGGAGATAAATCTTGGGGATGATCGGATGATTTCAATCGTAAGAGAAGGTATTAGAAGACTCTATTCTCTTATGTCAAGTTCTAAAGCTCTTGTTAACGAGCAAAGGTAACGATAAACGATAAATTTCTGTAAGGTATATATATATATATTTTTTTGTTTTACAATTATATATCATTCTTAGGGGTTGAGGTATGGCCTCGGCTTCTCTATTAATTGTTAATAGTGATCTATTTGATTGATTTACTAGTTAAAGTTTGTATTCTTTTAAACAACAGCATATGCCTTAATAAAGAATGTTTTATCGTAATCTCAAGTTGAAATGCTAAAATCTTTGTGAAAAGGATTGTTTTCTTAAGAAGGTAACATAGATTCTAGTCCTATGGTTTAGTTGAGTAAATGGATTGTTATCTTGGTTAAATTAGGTACAGGTACAACTCTCCCTGCGCTTTGATGCTGCGCCGTTCTTGTGCTTGTATAGCCGGATGGCGGAGATGTTGGTAAGGCCCGGAGAGTTGGCCCATGGTATCCCTCATACCATTGGGAGAATAAGATTTGCCGATTGAGGCGGGTGATTGTGATGCTGCCTAGTTTTTAGGGCCCAAGCTAGTGCGGTGAATCAGCCCACCCTAGTGCGGTGAATCAGCCACCCCTGGTGCGTAGACATCCCTCTGAGGGGCGGAAGAATGGAGCGATGGAGCCTGAGAGGGCGACATGCTGCCGCCTTGAGTCCTCTCGCCACCAGCGGCCCGACGATGAGGTGTATGATTCCAGACAAGCATGGGTCTAACTTGGGATGTGGGATGCCCAGAGGATACAATGAAAGAAGCAAGTTCACCCTTGTTCATCTAAAAATCGTAAGAACGTCCAAATTAGTTGGAAGCACTGTTGTCAATCTAACCACGGGGGAACCAGAATCAGATATGGGGGGATGCCATGCCATGAAAGTACACATTCGAGAGAAGGTTTTGTCCTCGAGGATTTCGAGAGGATAAAATGAATGAATTTTTGGAGCTAACCCAAGAAAGGAAGACCCTAAAAGAATACCACCAAACTTTTGTTAAACTTCTCCAATTTGCTCTAGAGATGGATGAGGTAACTCTTCTCCATCGATTCATTTAAAAGCTTAATCTACCATTGAATAACCTCGTCAAGAATGCAAAACCATCCTCTATTTCAGAAGCCATAATTATAGCCAGAGGCTATGATAAAGTTTTTTTATATAGAAAGTGTCGAGAGAAGGACACGAGTCCTTCCATGTTGATCGTGAAGAGGTCCCCTAATCCAAGAGAGGAACATCAAGCCCACCCTTGGCTACAAGGAATCATGAGCTAGAGCAAAATTAGGTCAAGAAATAGGGATAGCAGGGTTAAAGATAACCGAATTCAACAAGTATTTCTGTGAGTAAATAGGAGAGGATTGGTGCAAGATTCATGTGAAGTAATGTGCATGATGAATAGAGGTATTCTACAAGATGATACTAAGATTATGAAATTGCTATCATAGGTTAGCTTGCATAAAGGATTGATTCCCTTACGTTTTTCCATGACAATTGTGAAGTACCATATTACATGGTGGTATAGAATAAGGAATTTGAAGGTTCATATCATATAGGAGGTATATGGATGCATGAAATTAGGATAATTAGGCCATTTAACTTTGGAATAATAAAGATATTTTGGAGGCACAACAAAATGAGCCAAGCACATGAAATAAGGGACTCTTTAAGGGACACTGTATGTGTCTCCTTTATTATAGATTTCAATAAGGAAAGAGAGTGCACTCAGAGAAGAGTGAGGCAATAAGGCTAGAAACATTAGGAAAGTGTTAGAATAAAAATATTAGCTCCAAAAATCCTAAAAGAAATAAGAAGACAAGAATAGTTCTATTAAGAGATAAGTATCTCCAAAAATAGAAATTCGAATTTAGGTGATAAGAGGTCATATTTAGAGTACTTTTACATATTTAGAGTCCATGCATACTAAAAATGAGGAAAAGCAACGCGTTTCTAAAGATGGCATGTTTGCAGCTATATACAGACGTTTTTGCCTATTCTACCCGCGCCGCGGTGGCTTGTAGAGTAGATGTCTTCCGGTTGTTTTGACCGATTATACGAGTATATTCTGAGTTCTTATCAGAGATTTATGGCCGAAACAGTTTGCTGCTTCTGTCAAGGTCTCTACGCAAGAAAAACTGTAAGACGACAACAGGTAGCCTCAAGGTAATCCTAGAGCTTGAGATGTATATATATCCCTTCATTCTTATCTAATATGTTAGAAGAGAAGGTTAGATTGCTGTGGTCTTTCGGAGGAAGAGACCAGAACTCCATAGCTTTTCTTTTAAATAAAGAATAGTATGCCGTAGCCTTGCAAGAGAAGGCTATTTTGCCATAGACCTTCGAAAGAGAGAAAAGTCACAGTACGAGTAAGAGGAGATAAATCTTGGGGATGATCGGATGATTTCAATCGTAAGAGAAGGTATTAGAAGACTCTATTCTCTTATGTCAAGTTCTAAAGCTCTTGTTAACGAGCAAAGGCAACGATAAACGATAAATTTCTGTAAGGTATATATATATATATATATATTTTTTTTTGTTTTACAATTATATATCATTCTTAGGGGTTGAGGTATGGCCTCGGCTTCTCTATTAATTGTTAATAGTGATCTATTTGATTGATTTACTAGTTAAAGTTTGTATTCTTTTAAACAACAGCATATGCCTTAATAAAGAATGTCTTATCGTAATCTCAAGTTGAAATGCTAAAATCTTTGTGAAAAGGATTGTTTTCTTAAGAAGGTAACATAGATTCTAGTCCTATGGTTTAGTTGAGTAAATGGATTGTTATCTTGGTTAAATTAGGTACAGGTACAACTCTCCCTGCGCTTTGATGCTGCGCCGTTCTTGTGCTTGTATAGCCGGATGGCGGAGATGTTGGTAAGGCCCGGAGAGTTGGCCCATGGTATCCCTCATACCATTGGGAGAATAAGATTTGCCGATTGAGGCGGGTGATTGTGATGCTGCCTAGTTTTTAGGGCCCAAGCTAGTGCGGTGAATCAGCCCACCCTAGTGCGGTGAATCAGCCACCCCTGGTGCGTAGACATCCCTCTGAGGGGCGGAAGAATGGAGCGATGGAGCCTGAGAGGGCGACATGCTGCCGCCTTGAGTCCTCTCGCCACCGGCGGCCCGACGATGAGGTGTATGATTCCAGACAAGCATGGGTCTAACTTGGGATGTGGGATGCCCAGAGGATACAATGAAAGAAGCAAGTTCACCCTTGCTCATCTGAAAATCGTAAGAAAGGCCAAATTAGTTGGAAGCACTGTTGTCAATCTAACCACGGGGTAACCAGAATTAGTTATGGGGGGATGCCATGAAAGTACACATTCGAGAGAAGGTTTTGTCCTCGAGGATTTCGAGAGGATAAAATGAATGAATTTTTGGAGCTAACCCAAGAAAGGAAGACCCTAAGAGAATACCACCAAACTTTTGTTAAACTTCTCCAATTTGCTCTAGAGATGGATGAGATAACTCTTCTCCATCGATTCATTTAAAAGCTTAATCTACCATTGAATAACCTCGTCAAGAATGCAAAACCATCCTCTATTTCAGAAGCCATAATTATAGCCAGAGGCTATGATAAAGTTTTTTTATATAGAAAGTGTCGAGAGAAGGACACGAGACCTTCCATGTTAATCGTGAAGAGGTCCCCTAATCCAAGAGAGGAACATCAAGCCCACCCTTGGCTACAAGGAATCATGAGCTAGAGCAAAATTAGGTCAAGAAATAGGGATAGCAAGGTTAAAGATAACCGAATTCAACAAGTATTTCTGTGAGTAAATAGGAGAGGATTGGTGCAAGATTCATGTGAAGTAATGTGCATGATGAATAGAGGTATTCTACAAGATGATACTAAGATTATGAAATTGCTATCATAGGTTAGCTTGCATAAAGGATTGATTCCCTTACGTTTTTCCATGACAATTGTGAAGTACCATATTACATGGGGATATAGAATAAGGAATTTGAAGGTTCATATCATATAAGAGGTATATGGATGCATGAAATTAGGATAATTAGGCCATTTAACTTTGGAATAATAAAGATATTTTGGAGGCACAACAAAACGAGCCAAGCACATGAAATAAGGGACTCTTTAAGGGACACTGTATGTGTCTCCTTTATTATAGATTTCAATAAGGAAAGAGAGTGCACTCAGAGAAGAGTGAGGCAATAAGGCTAGAAACATTAGGAAAGTGTTAGAATAAAAATATTAGCTCCAAAAATCCTAAAAGAAATAAGAAGACAAGAATAGTTCTATTAAGAGATAAGTATCTCCAAAAATAGAAATTCGAATTTAGGTGATAAGAGGTCATATTTAGAGTACTTTTACATATTTAGAGTCCATGCATACTAAAAATGAGGAAAAGCAACGTGTTTCTAAAGATGGCATGTTTGCAGCTATATACAGACGTTTTTGCCTATTCTACCCGCGCCGCGGTGGCTTGTAGACTAGATGTCTTCCGGTTCTTTTGACCGATTATACGAGTATATTCTGAGTTCTTATCAGAGATTTATGGCCGAAACAGTTTGCTGCTTCTGTCAAGGTCTCTACGCAAGAAAAACTGTAAGACGACAACAAGTAGCCTCAAGGTAATCCTAGAGCTTGAGATGTATATATATCCCTTCATTCTTATCTAATATGTTAGAAGAGAAGGTTAGATTGCTGTGGTCTTTCGGAGGAAGAGACCAGAACTCCATAGCTTTTCTTTTAAATAAAGAATAGTATGCCGTAGCCTTGCAAGAGAAGGCTATTTTGCCATAGACCTTCGAAAGAGAGAAAAGTCACAGTACGAGTAAGAGGAGATAAATCTTGGGGATGATCGGATGATTTCAATCGTAAGAGAAGGTATTAGAAGACTCTATTCTCTTATGTCAAGTTCTAAAGCTCTTGTTAACGAGCAAAGGCAACGATAAACGATAAATTTTTGTAAGGTATATATATATATATTTTTTGTTTTACAATTATATATCATTCTTAGGGGTTGAGGTATGGCCTCGGCTTCTCTATTAATTGTTAATAGTGATCTATTTGATTGATTTACTAGTTAAAGTTTGTATTCTTTTAAACAACAGCATATGCCTTAATAAAGAATGTCTTATCGTAATCTCAAGTTGAAATGCTAAAATCTTTGTGAAAAGGATTGTTTTCTTAAGAAGGTAACATAGATTCTAGTCCTATGGTTTAGTTGAGTAAATGGATTGTTATCTTGGTTAAATTAGGTATAGGTACAACTCTCCCTGCTTTGATGCTGCGCCGTTCTTGTGCTTGTATAGCCGGATGGCGGAGATGTTGGTAAGGCCCGGAGAGTTGGCCCATGGTATCCCTCATACCATTGGGAGAATAAGATTTGCCGATTGAGGCGGGTGATTGTGATGCTGCCTAGTTTTTAGGGCCCAAGCTAGTGCGGTGAATCTGCCCACCCTAGTGCGGTGAATCAGCCACCCCTAGTGCGTAGACATCCCTCTGAGGGGCGAAAGAATGGAACGATGGAGCCTGAGAGGGCGACATGCTGCTGCCTTGAGTCCTCTCGCCACCAGCGGCCCGACGATGAGGTGTATGATTCCAGACAAGCATGGGTCTAACTTGGGATGTGGGATGCCCAGAGGATACAATGAAAGAAGCAAGTTCACCCTTGCTCATCTGAAAATCGTAAGAAAGGCCAAATTAGTTGGAAGCATTGTTGTCAATCTAACCACGGGGGAACCAGAATTAGTTATGGGGGGATGCCATGAAAGTACACATTCGAGAGAAGGTTTTGTCCTCGAGGATTTCGAGAGGATAAAATGAATGAATTTTTGGAGCTAACCCAAGAAAGGAAGACCCTAAAAGAATACCACCAAACTTTTGTTAAACTTCTCCAATTTGCCCTAGAGATGGATGAGGTAACTCTTCTCCATCGATTCATTTAAAAGCTTAATCTACCATTGAATAACCTCGTCAAGAATGCAAAACCATCCTCTATTTCAGAAGCCATAATTATAGCCAGAGGCTATGATAAAGTTTTTTTATATAGAAAGTGTCGAGAGAAGGAGACGAGTCCTTCCATGTTAATCGTGAAGAGGTCCCCTAATCCAAGAGAGGAACATCAAGCCCACCCTTGGCTACAAGGAATCATGAGCTAGAGCAAAATTAGGTCAAGAAATAGGGATAGCAGGGTTAAAGATAACCGAATTCAACAAGTATTTCTGTGAGTAAATAGGAGAGGATTGGTGCAAGATTCATGTGAAGTAATGTGCATGATGAATAGAGGTATTCTACAAGATGATACTAAGATTATGAAATTGCTATCATAGGTTAGCTTGCATAAAGGATTGATTCCCTTACGTTTTTCCATGACAATTGTGAAGTACCATATTACATGGGGGTATAGAATAAGGAATTTGAAGGTTCATATCATATAAGAGGTATATGGATGCATGAAATTAGGATAATTAGGCCAATTAACTTTGGAATAATAAAGATATTTTGGAAGCACAACAAAACGAGCCAAACACATGAAATAAGGGACTCTTTAAGGGACACTGTATGTGTCTCCTTTATTATAGATTTCAATAAGGAAAGAGAGTGCACTCAGAGAAGAGTGAGGCAATAAGGCTAGAAACATTAGGAAAGTGTTAGAATAAAAATATTAGCTCCAAAAATCCTAAAAGAAATAAAAAGACAAGAATAGTTCTATTAAGAGATAAGTATCTCCAAAAATAGAAATTCGAATTTAGGTGATAAGAGGTCATATTTAGAGTACTTTTACATATTTAGAGTCCATGCATACTAAAAATGAGGAAAAGCAACGCGTTTCTAAAGATGGCATGTTTGCAGCTATATACAGACGTTTTTGCCTATTCTACCCGCGCCGCGGTGGCTTGTAGAGTAGATGTCTTCCGGTTCTTTTGACCGATTATACGAGTATATTCTGAGTTCTTATCAGAGATTTATGGCCGAAACAGTTTGCTGCTTCTGTCAAGGTCTCTACGCAAGAAAAACTGTAAGACGACAACAAGTAGCCTCAAGGTAATCCTAGAGCATGAGATGTATATATATCCCTTCATTCTTATCTAATATGTTAGAAGAGAAGGTTAGATTGCTGTGGTCTTTCGGAGGAAGAGACCAGAACTCCATAGCTTTTCTTTTAAATAAAGAATAGTATGCCGTAGCCTTGCAAGAGAAGGCTATTTTGCCATAGACCTTCGAAAGAGAGAAAAGTCACAGTACGAGTAAGAGGAGATAAATCTTGGGGATGATCGGATGATTTCAATCGTAAGAGAAGGTATTAGAAGACTCTATTCTCTTATGTCAAGTTCTAAAGCTCTTGTTAACGAGCAAAGGCAACGATAAACGATAAATTTTTGTAAGGTATATATATATATATATTTTTTTTTTACAATTATATATCATTCTTAGGGGTTGAGGTATGGCCTCGGCTTCTCTATTAATTGTTAATAGTGATCTATTTGATTGATTTACTAGTTAAAGTTTGTATTCTTTTAAACAACAGCATATGCCTTAATAAAGAATGTCTTATCGTAATCTCAAGTTGAAATGCTAAAATCTTTGTGAAAAGGATTGTTTTCTTAAGAAGGTAACATAGATTCTAGTCCTATGGTTTAGTTGAGTAAATGGATTGTTATCTTGGTTAAATTAGGTACAGGTACAACTCTCCCTGCTTTGATGCTGCGCCGTTCTTGTGCTTGTATAGCCGGATGGCGGAGATGTTGGTAAGGCCCGGAGAGTTGGCCCATGGTATCCCTCATACCATTGGGAGAATAAGATTTGCCGATTGAGGCGGGTGATTGTGATGCTGCCTAGTTTTTAGGGCCCAAGCTAGTGCGGTGAATCTGCCCACCCTAGTGCGGTGAATCAGCCACCCCTAGTGCGTAGACATCCCTCTGAGGGGCGAAAGAATGGAACGATGGAGCCTGAGAGGGCGACATGCTGCCGCCTTGAGTCCTCTCGCCACCAGCGGCCCGACGATGAGGTGTATGATTCCAGACAAGCATAGGTCTAACTTGGGATGTGGGATGCCCAGAGGATACAATGAAAGAAGCAAGTTCACCCTTGCTCATCTGAAAATCGTAAGAAAGGCCAAATTAGTTGGAAGCATTGTTGTCAATCTAACCACGGGGGAACCAGAATTAGTTATGGGGGGATGCCATGAAAGTACACATTCGAGAGAAGGTTTTGTCCTCAAGGATTTCGAGAGGATAAAATGAATGAATTTTTGGAGCTAACCCAAGAAAGGAAGACCCTAAAAGAATACCACCAAACTTTTGTTAAACTTCTCCAATTTGCTCTAGAGATGGATGAGGTAACTCTTCTCCATCGATTCATTTAAAAGCTTAATCTACCATTGAATAACCTCGTCAAGAATGCAAAACCATCCTCTATTTCAGAAGCCATAATTATAGCCAGAGGCTATGATAAAGTTTTTTTATATAGAAAGTGTCGAGAGAAGGACACGAGTCCTTTCATGTTAATCGTGAAGAGGTCCCCTAATCCAAGAGAGGAACATCAAGCCCACCCTTGGCTACAAGGAATCATGAGCTAGAGCAAAATTAGGTCAAGAAATAGGGATAGCAGGGTTAAAGATAACCGAATTCAACAAGTATTTCTGTGAGTAAATAGGACAGGATTGGTGCAAGATTCATGTGAAGTAATGTGCATGATGAATAGAGGTATTCTACAAGATGATACTAAGATTATGAAATTGCTATCATAGGTTAGCTTGCATAAAGGATTGATTCCCTTACGTTTTTCCATGACAATTGTGAAGTACCATATTACATGGGGGTATAGAATAAGGAATTTGAAGGTTCATATCATATAAGAGGTATATGGATGCATGAAATTAGGATAATTAGGCCAATTAACTTTGGAATAATAAAGATATTTTGGAAGCACAACAAAACGAGCCAAACACATGAAATAAGGGACTCTTTAAGGGACACTGTATGTGTCTCCTTTATTATAGATTTCAATAAGGAAAGAGAGTGCACTCAGAGAAGAGTGAGGCAATAAGGCTAGAAACATTAGGAAAGTGTTAGAATAAAAATATTAGTTCCAAAAATCCTAAAAGAAATAAAAAGACAAGAATAGTTCTATTAAGAGATAAGTATCTCCAAAAATAGAAATTCGAATTTAGGTGATAAGAGGTCATATTTAGAGTACTTTTACATATTTAGAGTCCATGCATACTAAAAATGAGGAAAAGCAACGCGTTTCTAAAGATGGCAAGTTTGCAGCTATATACAGACGTTTTTGCCTATTCTACCCGCGCCGCGGTGGCTTGTAGACTAGATGTCTTCCGGTTCTTTTGATCGATTATACGAGCATATTCTCAGTTCTTATCAGAGATTTATGGCCGAAACAGTTTGCTGCTTCTGTCAAGGTCTCTACGCAAGAAAAACTGTAAGACGACAACAAGTAGCCTCAAGGTAATCCTAGAGCTTGAGATGTATATATATCCCTTCATTCTTATCTAATATGCTAGAAGAGAAGGTTAGATTGCTGTGGTCTTTCGGAGGAAGAGACCAGAACTCCATAGCTTTTCTTTTAAATAAAGAATAGTATGCCGTAGCCTTGCAAGAGAAGGCTATTTTGCCATAGACCTTCGAAAGAGAGAAAAGTCACAGTACGAGTAAGAGGAGATAAATCTTGGGGATGATCGGATGATTTCAATCGTAAGAGAAGGTATTAGAAGACTCTATTCTCTTATGTCAAGTTCTAAAGCTCTTGTTAACGAGCAAAGGCAACGATAAACGATAAATTTTTGTAAGGTATATATATATATATTTTTTGTTTTACAATTATATATCATTCTTAGGGGTTGAGGTATGGCCTCGGCTTCTCTATTAATTGTTAATAGTGATCTATTTGATTGATTTACTAGTTAAAGTTTGTATTCTTTTAAACAACAGCATATGCCTTAATAAAGAATGTCTTATCGTAATCTCAAGTTGAAATGCTAAAATCTTTGTGAAAAGGATTGTTTTCTTAAGAAGGTAACATAGATTCTAGTCCTATGGTTTAGTTGAGTAAATGGATTGTTATCTTGGTTAAATTAGGTACAGGTACAACTCTCCCTGCTTTGATGCTGCGCCGTTCTTGTGCTTGTATAGCCGGATGGCGGAGATGTTGGTAAGGCCCGGAGAGTTGGCCCATGGTATCCCTCATACCATTGGGAGAATAAGATTTGCCGATTGAGGCGGGTGATTGTGATGCTGCCTAGTTTTTAGGGCCCAAGCTAGTGCGGTGAATCTGCCCACCCTAGTGCGGTGAATCAGCCACCCCTAGTGCGTAGACATCCCTCTGAGGGGCGAAAGAATGGAACGATGGAGCCTGAGAGGGCGACATGCTGCCGCCTTGAGTCCTCTCGCCACCAGCGGCCCGACGATGAGGTGTATGATTCCAGACAAGCATGGGTCTAACTTGGGATGTGGGATGCCCAGAGCATACAATGAAAGAAGCAAGTTCACCCTTGCTCATCTGAAAATCGTAAGAAAGGCCAAATTAGTTGGAAGCATTGTTGTCAATCTAACCACGGGGGAACCAGAATTAGTTATGGGGGGATGCCATGAAAGTACACATTCGAGAGAAGGTTTTGTCCTCGAGGATTTCGAGAGGATAAAATGAATGAATTTTTGGAGCTAACCCAAGAAAGGAAGACCCTAAAAGAATACCACCAAACTTTTGTTAAACTTCTCCAATTTGCTCTAGAGATGGATGAGGTAACTCTTCTCCATCGATTCATTTAAAAGCTTAATCTACCATTGAATAACCTCGTCAAGAATGCAAAACCATCCTCTATTTCAGAAGCCATAATTATAGCCAGAGGCTATGATAAAGTTTTTTTATATAGAAAGTGTCGAGAGAAGGACACGAGTCCTTCCATGTTAATCGTGAAGAGGTCCCCTAATCCAAGAGAGGAACATCAAGCCCACCCTTGGCTACAAGGAATCATGAGCTAGAGCAAAATTAGGTCAAGAAATAGGGATAGCAGGGTTAAAGATAACCGAATTCAACAAGTATTTCTGTGAGTAAATAGGAGAGGATTGGTGCAAGATTCATGTGAAGTAATGTGCATGATGAATAGAGGTATTCTACAAGATGATACTAAGATTATGAAATTGCTATCATAGGTTAGCTTGCATAAAGGATTGATTCCCTTACGTTTTTCCATGACAATTGTGAAGTACCATATTACATGGGGGTATAGAATAAGGAATTTGAAGGTTCATATCATATAAGAGGTATATGGATGCATGAAATTAGGATAATTAGGCCAATTAACTTTGGAATAATAAAGATATTTTGGAAGCACAACAAAACGAGCCAAACACATGAAATAAGGGACTCTTTAAGGGACACTGTATGTGTCTCCTTTATTATAGATTTCAATAAGGAAAGAGAGTGCACTCAGAGAAGAGTGAGGTAATAAGGCTAGAAACATTAGGAAAGTGTTAGAATAAAAATATTAGCTCCAAAAATCCTAAAAGAAATAAAAAGACAAGAATAGTTCTATTAAGAGATAAGTATCTCCAAAAATAGAAATTCGAATTTAGGTGATAAGAGGTCATATTTAGAGTACTTTTACATATTTAGAGTCCATGCATACTAAAAATGAGGAAAAGCAACGCGTTTCTAAAGATGGCATGTTTGCAGCTATATACAGACGTTTTTGCCTATTCTACCCGCGCCGCGGTGGCTTGTAGACTAGATGTCTTCCGGTTCTTTTGATCGATTATACGAGCATATTCTGAGTTCTTATCAGAGATTTATGGCCGAAACAGTTTGCTGCTTCTGTCAAGGTCTCTACGCAAGAAAAACTGTAAGACGACAACAAGTAGCCTCAAGGTAATCCTAGAGCTTGAGATGTATATATATCCCTTCATTCTTATCTAATATGCTAGAAGAGAAGGTTAGATTGCTGTGGTCTTTCGGAGGAAGAGACCAGAACTCCATAGCTTTTCTTTTAAATAAAGAATAGTATGCCGTAGCCTTGCAAGAGAAGGCTATTTTGCCATAGACCTTCGAAAGAGAGAAAAGTCACAGTACGAGTAAGAGGAGATAAATCTTGGGGATGATCGGATGATTTCAATCGTAAGAGAAGGTATTAGAAGACTCTATTCTTTTATGTCAAGTTCTAAAGCTCTTGTTAACGAGCAAAGGCAACGATAAACGATAAATTTCTGTAAGGTATATATATATATTTTTTTGTTTTACAATTATATATCATTCTTAGGGGTTGAGGTATGGCCTCGGCTTCTCTATTAATTGTTAATAGTGATCTATTTGATTGATTTACTAGTTAAAGTTTGTATTCTTTTAAACAACAGCATATGCCTTAATAAAGAATGTCTTATCGTAATCTCAAGTTGAAATGCTAAAATCTTTGTGAAAAGGATTGTTTTCTTAAGAAGGTAACATAGATTCTAGTCCTATGGTTTAGTTGAGTAAATGGATTGTTATCTTGGTTAAATTAGGTACAGGTACAACTCTCCTTGCTTTGATGCTGCGCCGTTCTTGTGCTTGTATAGCCGGATGGCGGAGATGTTGGTAAGGCCCGGAGAGTTGGCCCATGGTATCCCTCATACCATTGGGAGAATAAGATTTGCCGATTGAGGCGGGTGATTGTGATGCTGCCTAGTTTTTAGGGCCCAAGCTAGTGCGGTGAATCTGCCCACCCTAGTGCGGTGAATCAGCCACCCCTAGTGCGTAGACATCCCTCTGAGGGGCGAAAGAATGGAACGATGGAGCCTGAGAGGGCGACATGCTGCCGCCTTGAGTCCTCTCGCCACCAGCGGCCCGACGATGAGGTGTATGATTCCAGACAAGCATAGGTCTAACTTGGGATGTGGGATGCCCAGAGGATACAATGAAAGAAGCAAGTTCACCCTTGCTCATCTGAAAATCGTAAGAAAGGCCAAATTAGTTGGAAGCATTGTTGTCAATCTAACCACGGGGGAACCAGAATTAGTTATGGGGGGATGCCATGAAAGTACACATTCGAGAGAAGGTTTTGTCCTCAAGGATTTCGAGAGGATAAAATGAATGAATTTTTGGAGCTAACCCAAGAAAGGAAGACCCTAAAAGAATACCACCAAACTTTTGTTAAACTTCTCCAATTTGCTCTAGAGATGGATGAGGTAACTCTTCTCCATCGATTCATTTAAAAGCTTAATCTACCATTGAATAACCTCGTCAAGAATGCAAAACCATCCTCTATTTCAGAAGCCATAATTATAGCCAGAGGCTATGATAAAGTTTTTTTATATAGAAAGTGTCGAGAGAAGGACACGAGTCCTTCCATGTTAATCGTGAAGAGGTCCCCTAATCCAAGAGAGGAACATCAAGCCCACCCTTGGCTACAAGGAATCATGAGCTAGAGCAAAATTAGGTCAAGAAATAGGGATAGCAGGGTTAAAGATAACCGAATTCAACAAGTATTTCTGTGAGTAAATAGGACAGGATTGGTGCAAGATTCATGTGAAGTAATGTGCATGATGAATAGAGGTATTCTACAAGATGATACTAAGATTATGAAATTGCTATCATAGGTTAGCTTGCATAAAGGATTGATTCCCTTACGTTTTTCCATGACAATTGTGAAGTACCATATTACATGGGGGTATAGAATAAGGAATTTGAAGGTTCATATCATATAAGAGGTATATGGATGCATGAAATTAGGATAATTAGGCCAATTAACTTTGGAATAATAAAGATATTTTGGAAGCACAACAAAACGAGCCAAACACATGAAATAAGGGACTCTTTAAGGGACACTGTATGTGTCTCCTTTATTATAGATTTCAATAAGGAAAGAGAGTGCACTCAGAGAAGAGTGAGGCAATAAGGCTAGAAACATTAGGAAAGTGTTAGAATAAAAATATTAGTTCCAAAAATCCTAAAAGAAATAAAAAGACAAGAATAGTTCTATTAAGAGATAAGTATCTCCAAAAATAGAAATTCGAATTTAGGTGATAAGAGGTCATATTTAGAGTACTTTTACATATTTAGAGTCCATGCATACTAAAAATGAGGAAAAGCAACGCGTTTCTAAAGATGGCAAGTTTGCAGCTATATACAGACGTTTTTGCCTATTCTACCCGCGCCGCGGTGGCTTGTAGACTAGATGTCTTCCGGTTCTTTTGATCGATTATACGAGCATATTCTCAGTTCTTATCAGAGATTTATGGCCGAAACAGTTTGCTGCTTCTGTCAAGGTCTCTACGCAAGAAAAACTGTAAGACGACAACAAGTAGCCTCAAGGTAATCCTAGAGCTTGAGATGTATATATATCCCTTCATTCTTATCTAATATGCTAGAAGAGAAGGTTAGATTGCTGTGGTCTTTCGGAGGAAGAGACCAGAACTCCATAGCTTTTCTTTTAAATAAAGAATAGTATGCCGTAGCCTTGCAAGAGAAGGCTATTTTGCCATAGACCTTCGAAAGAGAGAAAAGTCACAGTACGAGTAAGAGGAGATAAATCTTGGGGATGATCGGATGATTTCAATCGTAAGAGAAGGTATTAGAAGACTCTATTCTCTTATGTCAAGTTCTAAAGCTCTTGTTAACGAGCAAAGGCAACGATAAACGATAAATTTTTGTAAGGTATATATATATATATTTTTTGTTTTACAATTATATATCATTCTTAGGGGTTGAGGTATGGCCTCGGCTTCTCTATTAATTGTTAATAGTGATCTATTTGATTGATTTACTAGTTAAAGTTTGTATTCTTTTAAACAACAGCATATGCCTTAATAAAGAATGTCTTATCGTAATCTCAAGTTGAAATGCTAAAATCTTTGTGAAAAGGATTGTTTTCTTAAGAAGGTAACATAGATTCTAGTCCTATGGTTTAGTTGAGTAAATGGATTGTTATCTTGGTTAAATTAGGTACAGGTACAACTCTCCCTGCTTTGATGCTGCGCCGTTCTTGTGCTTGTATAGCCGGATGGCGGAGATGTTGGTAAGGCCCGGAGAGTTGGCCCATGGTATCCCTCATACCATTGGGAGAATAAGATTTGCCGATTGAGGCGGGTGATTGTGATGCTGCCTAGTTTTTAGGGCCCAAGCTAGTGCGGTGAATCTGCCCACCCTAGTGCGGTGAATCAGCCACCCCTAGTGCGTAGACATCCCTCTGAGGGGCGAAAGAATGGAACGATGGAGCCTGAGAGGGCGACATGCTGCCGCCTTGAGTCCTCTCGCCACCAGCGGCCCGACGATGAGGTGTATGATTCCAGACAAGCATGGGTCTAACTTGGGATGTGGGATGCCCAGAGCATACAATGAAAGAAGCAAGTTCACCCTTGCTCATCTGAAAATCGTAAGAAAGGCCAAATTAGTTGGAAGCATTGTTGTCAATCTAACCACGGGGGAACCAGAATTAGTTATGGGGGGATGCCATGAAAGTACACATTCGAGAGAAGGTTTTGTCCTCGAGGATTTCGAGAGGATAAAATGAATGAATTTTTGGAGCTAACCCAAGAAAGGAAGACCCTAAAAGAATACCACCAAACTTTTGTTAAACTTCTCCAATTTGCTCTAGAGATGGATGAGGTAACTCTTCTCCATCGATTCATTTAAAAGCTTAATCTACCATTGAATAACCTCGTCAAGAATGCAAAACCATCCTCTATTTCAGAAGCCATAATTATAGCCAGAGGCTATGATAAAGTTTTTTTATATAGAAAGTGTCGAGAGAAGGACACGAGTCCTTCCATGTTAATCGTGAAGAGGTCCCCTAATCCAAGAGAGGAACATCAAGCCCACCCTTGGCTACAAGGAATCATGAGCTAGAGCAAAATTAGGTCAAGAAATAGGGATAGCAGGGTTAAAGATAACCGAATTCAACAAGTATTTCTGTGAGTAAATAGGAGAGGATTGGTGCAAGATTCATGTGAAGTAATGTGCATGATGAATAGAGGTATTCTACAAGATGATACTAAGATTATGAAATTGCTATCATAGGTTAGCTTGCATAAAGGATTGATTCCCTTACGTTTTTCCATGACAATTGTGAAGTACCATATTACATGGGGGTATAGAATAAGGAATTTGAAGGTTCATATCATATAAGAGGTATATGGATGCATGAAATTAGGATAATTAGGCCAATTAACTTTGGAATAATAAAGATATTTTGGAAGCACAACAAAACGAGCCAAACACATGAAATAAGGGACTCTTTAAGGGACACTGTATGTGTCTCCTTTATTATAGATTTCAATAAGGAAAGAGAGTGCACTCAGAGAAGAGTGAGGTAATAAGGCTAGAAACATTAGGAAAGTGTTAGAATAAAAATATTAGCTCCAAAAATCCTAAAAGAAATAAAAAGACAAGAATAGTTCTATTAAGAGATAAGTATCTCCAAAAATAGAAATTCGAATTTAGGTGATAAGAGGTCATATTTAGAGTACTTTTACATATTTAGAGTCCATGCATACTAAAAATGAGGAAAAGCAACGCGTTTCTAAAGATGGCATGTTTGCAGCTATATACAGACGTTTTTGCCTATTCTACCCGCGCCGCGGTGGCTTGTAGACTAGATGTCTTCCGGTTCTTTTGATCGATTATACGAGCATATTCTCAGTTCTTATCAGAGATTTATGGCCGAAACAGTTTGCTGCTTCTGTCAAGGTCTCTACGCAAGAAAAACTGTAAGACGACAACAAGTAGCCTCAAGGTAATCCTAGAGCTTGAGATGTATATATATCCCTTCATTCTTATCTAATATGCTAGAAGAGAAGGTTAGATTGCTGTGGTCTTTCGGAGGAAGAGACCAGAACTCCATAGCTTTTCTTTTAAATAAAGAATAGTATGCCGTAGCCTTGCAAGAGAAGGCTATTTTGCCATAGACCTTCGAAAGAGAGAAAAGTCACAGTACGAGTAAGAGGAGATAAATCTTGGGGATGATCGGATGATTTCAATCGTAAGAGAAGGTATTAGAAGACTCTATTCTTTTATGTCAAGTTCTAAAGCTCTTGTTAACGAGCAAAGGCAACGATAAACGATAAATTTCTGTAAGGTATATATATATATTTTTTTGTTTTACAATTATATATCATTCTTAGGGGTTGAGGTATGGCCTCGGCTTCTCTATTAATTGTTAATAGTGATCTATTTGATTGATTTACTAGTTAAAGTTTGTATTCTTTTAAACAACAGCATATGCCTTAATAAAGAATGTCTTATCGTAATCTCAAGTTGAAATGCTAAAATCTTTGTGAAAAGGATTGTTTTCTTAAGAAGGTAACATAGATTCTAGTCCTATGGTTTAGTTGAGTAAATGGATTGTTATCTTGGTTAAATTAGGTACAGGTACAACTCTCCTTGCTTTGATGCTGCGCCGTTCTTGTGCTTGTATAGCCGGATGGCGGAGATGTTGGTAAGGCCCGGAGAGTTGGCCCATGGTATCCCTCATACCATTGGGAGAATAAGATTTGCCGATTGAGGCGGGTGATTGTGATGCTGCCTAGTTTTTAGGGCCCAAGCTAGTGCGGTGAATCTGCCCACCCTAGTGCGGTGAATCAGCCACCCCTAGTGCGTAGACATCCCTCTGAGGGGCGAAAGAATGGAACGATGGAGCCTGAGAGGGCGACATGCTGCCGCCTTGAGTCCTCTCGCCACCAGCGGCCCGACGATGAGGTGTATGATTCCAGACAAGCATAGGTCTAACTTGGGATGTGGGATGCCCAGAGGATACAATGAAAGAAGCAAGTTCACCCTTGCTCATCTGAAAATCGTAAGAAAGGCCAAATTAGTTGGAAGCATTGTTGTCAATCTAACCACGGGGGAACCAGAATTAGTTATGGGGGGATGCCATGAAAGTACACATTCGAGAGAAGGTTTTGTCCTCAAGGATTTCGAGAGGATAAAATGAATGAATTTTTGGAGCTAACCCAAGAAAGGAAGACCCTAAAAGAATACCACCAAACTTTTGTTAAACTTCTCCAATTTGCTCTAGAGATGGATGAGGTAACTCTTCTCCATCGATTCATTTAAAAGCTTAATCTACCATTGAATAACCTCGTCAAGAATGCAAAACCATCCTCTATTTCAGAAGCCATAATTATAGCCAGAGGCTATGATAAAGTTTTTTTATATAGAAAGTGTCGAGAGAAGGACACGAGTCCTTCCATGTTAATCGTGAAGAGGTCCCCTAATCCAAGAGAGGAACATCAAGCCCACCCTTGGCTACAAGGAATCATGAGCTAGAGCAAAATTAGGTCAAGAAATAGGGATAGCAGGGTTAAAGATAACCGAATTCAACAAGTATTTCTGTGAGTAAATAGGAGAGGATTGGTGCAAGATTCATGTGAAGTAATGTGCATGATGAATAGAGGTATTCTACAAGATGATACTAAGATTATGAAATTGCTATCATAGGTTAGCTTGCATAAAGGATTGATTCCCTTACGTTTTTCCATGACAATTGTGAAGTACCATATTACATGGGGGTATAGAATAAGGAATTTGAAGGTTCATATCATATAAGAGGTATATGGATGCATGAAATTAGGATAATTAGGCCAATTAACTTTGGAATAATAAAGATATTTTGGAAGCACAACAAAACGAGCCAAACACATGAAATAAGGGACTCTTTAAGGGACACTGTATGTGTCTCCTTTATTATAGATTTCAATAAGGAAAGAGAGTGCACTCAGAGAAGAGTGAGGCAATAAGGCTAGAAACATTAGGAAAGTGTTAGAATAAAAATATTAGCTCCAAAAATCCTAAAAGAAATAAAAAGACAAGAATAGTTCTATTAAGAGATAAGTATCTCCAAAAATAGCAATTCGAATTTAGGTGATAAGAGGTCATATTTAGAGTACTTTTACATATTTAGAGTCCATGCATACTAAAAATGAGGAAAAGCAACGCGTTTCTAAAGATGGCATGTTTGCAGCTATATACAGACGTTTTTGCCTATTCTACCCGCGCCGCGGTGGCTTGTAGACTAGATGTCTTCCGGTTCTTTTGATCGATTATACGAGCATATTCTGAGTTCTTATCAGAGATTTATGGCCGAAACAGTTTGCTGCTTCTGTCAAGGTCTCTACGCAAGAAAAACTGTAAGACGACAACAAGTAGCCTCAAGGTAATCCTAGAGCTTGAGATGTATATATATCCCTTCATTCTTATCTAATATGCTAGAAGAGAAGGTTAGATTGCTGTGGTCTTTCGGAGGAAGAGACCAGAACTCCATAGCTTTTCTTTTAAATAAAGAATAGTATGCCGTAGCCTTGCAAGAGAAGGCTATTTTGCCATAGACCTTCGAAAGAGAGAAAAGTCACAGTACGAGTAAGAGGAGATAAATCTTGGGGATGATCGGATGATTTCAATCGTAAGAGAAGGTACTAGAAGACTCTATTCTTTTATGTCAAGTTCTAAAGCTCTTGTTAACGAGCAAAGGCAACGATAAACGATAAATTTCTGTAAGGTATATATATATATTTTTTTGTTTTACAATTATATATCATTCTTAGGGGTTGAGGTATGGCCTCGGCTTCTCTATTAATTGTTAATAGTGATCTATTTGATTGATTTACTAGTTAAAGTTTGTATTCTTTTAAACAACAGCATATGCCTTAATAAAGAATGTCTTATCGTAATCTCAAGTTGAAATGCTAAAATCTTTGTGAAAAGGATTGTTTTCTTAAGAAGGTAACATAGATTCTAGTCCTATGGTTTAGTTGAGTAAATGGATTGTTATCTTGGTTAAATTAGGTACAGGTACAACTCTCCCTGCTTTGATGCTGCGCCGTTCTTGTGCTTGTATAGCCGGATGGCGGAGATGTTGGTAAGGCCCGGAGAGTTGGCCCATGGTATCCCTCATACCATTGGGAGAATAAGATTTGCCGATTGAGGCGGGTGATTGTGATGCTGCCTAGTTTTTAGGGCCCAAGCTAGTGCGGTGAATCTGCCCACCCTAGTGCGGTGAATCAGCCACCCCTAGTGCGTAGACATCCCTCTGAGGGGCGAAAGAATGGAACGATGGAGCCTGAGAGGGCGACATGCTGCCGCCTTGAGTCCTCTCGCCACCAGCGGCCCGACGATGAGGTGTATGATTCCAGACAAGCATGGGTCTAACTTGGGATGTGGGATGCCCAGAGGATACAATGAAAGAAGCAAGTTCACCCTTGCTCATCTGAAAATCGTAAGAAAGGCCAAATTAGTTGGAAGCACTGTTGTCAATCTAACCACGGGGGAACCAGAATTAGTTATGGGGGGATGCCATGAAAGTACACATTCGAGAGAAGGTTTTGTCCTCGAGGATTTCGAGAGGATAAAATGAATGAATTTTTGGAGCTAACCCAAGAAAGGAAGACCCTAAAAGAATACCACCAAACTTTTGTTAAACTTCTCCAATTTGCTCTAGAGATGGATGAGGTAACTCTTCTCCATCGATTCATTTAAAAGCTTAATCTACCATTGAATAACCTCGTCAAGAATGCAAAACCATCCTCTATTTCAGAAGCCATAATTATAGCCAGAGGCTATGATAAAGTTTTTTTATATAGAAAGTGTCGAGAGAAGGACACGAGTCCTTCCATGTTAATCGTGAAGAGGTCCCCTAATCCAAGAGAGGAACATCAAGCCCACCCTTGGCTACAAGGAATCATGAGCTAGAGCAAAATTAGGTCAAGAAATAGGGATAGCAGGGTTAAAGATAACCGAATTCAACAAGTATTTCTGTGAGTAAATAGGAGAGGATTGGTGCAAGATTCATGTGAAGTAATGTGCATGATGAATAGAGGTATTCTACAAGATGATACTAAGATTATGAAATTGCTATCATAGGTTAGCTTGCATAAAGGATTGATTCCCTTACGTTTTTCCATGACAATTGTGAAGTACCATATTACATGGGGGTATAGAATAAGGAATTTGAAGGTTCATATCATATAAGAGGTATATGGATGCATGAAATTAGGATAATTAGGCCAATTAACTTTGGAATAATAAAGATATTTTGGAAGCACAACAAAACGAGCCAAACACATGAAATAAGGGACTCTTTAAGGGACACTGTATGTGTCTCCTTTATTATAGATTTCAATAAGGAAAGAGAGTGCACTCAGAGAAGAGTGAGGCAATAAGGCTAGAAACATTAGGAAAGTGTTAGAATAAAAATATTAGCTCCAAAAATCCTAAAAGAAATAAAAAGACAAGAATAGTTCTATTAAGAGATAAGTATCTCCAAAAATAGAAATTCAAATTTAGGTGATAAGAGGTCATATTTAGAGTACTTTTACATATTTAGAGTCCATGCATACTAAAAATGAGGAAAAGCAACGCGTTTCTAAAGATGGCATGTTTGCAGCTATATACAGACGTTTTTGCCTATTCTACCCGCGCCGCGGTGGCTTGTAGACTAGATGTCTTCCAGTTCTTTTGATCGATTATACGAGCATATTCTCAGTTCTTATCAGAGATTTATGGCCGAAACAGTTTGCTGCTTCTGTCAAGGTCTCTACGCAAGAAAAACTGTAAGACGACAACAAGTAGCCTCAAGGTAATCCTAGAGCTTGAGATGTATATATATCCCTTCATTCTTATCTAATATGCTAGAAGAGAAGGTTAGATTGCTGTGGTCTTTCGGAGGAAGAGACCAGAACTCCATAGCTTTTCTTTTAAATAAAGAATAGTATGCCGTAGCCTTGCAAGAGAAGGCTATTTTGCCATAGACCTTCGAAAGAGAGAAAAGTCACAGTACGAGTAAGAGGAGATAAATCTTGGGGATGATCGGATGATTTCAATCGTAAGAGAAGGTATTAGAAGACTCTATTCTCTTATGTCAAGTTCTAAAGCTCTTGTTAATGAGCAAAGGCAACGATAAACGATAAATTTTTGTAAGGTATATATATATATATTTTTTGTTTTATAATTATATATCATTCTTAGGGGTTGAGGTATGGCCTCGGCTTCTCTATTAATTGTTAATAGTGATCTATTTGATTGATTTACTAGTTAAAGTTTGTATTCTTTTAAACAACAGCATATGCCTTAATAAAGAATGTCTTATCGTAATCTCAAGTTGAAATGCTAAAATCTTTGTGAAAAGGATTGTTTTCTTAAGAAGGTAACATAGATTCTAGTCCTATGGTTTAGTTGAGTAAATGGATTGTTATCTTGGTTAAATTAGGTACAGGTACAACTCTCCCTGCTTTGATGCTGCGCCGTTCTTGTGCTTGTATAGCCGGATGGCGGAGATGTTGGTAAGGCCCGGAGAGTTGGCCCATGGTATCCCTCATACCATTGGGAGAATAAGATTTGCCGATTGAGGCGGGTGATTGTGATGCTGCCTAGTTTTTAGGGCCCAAGCTAGTGCGGTGAATCTGCCCACCCTAGTGCGGTGAATCAGCCACCCCTAGTGCGTAGACATCCCTCTGAGGGGCGAAAGAATGGAACGATGGAGCCTGAGAGGGCGACATGCTGCCGCCTTGAGTCCTCTCGCCACCAGCGGCCCGACGATGAGGTGTATGATTCCAGACAAGCATAGGTCTAACTTGGGATGTGGGATGCCCAGAGGATACAATGAAAGAAGCAAGTTCACCCTTGCTCATCTGAAAATCGTAAGAAAGGCCAAATTAGTTGGAAGCATTGTTGTCAATCTAACCACGGGGGAACCAGAATTAGTTATGGGGGGATGCCATGAAAGTACACATTCGAGAGAAGGTTTTGTCCTCGAGGATTTCGAGAGGATAAAATGAATGAATTTTTGGAGCTAACCCAAGAAAGGAAGACCCTAAAAGAATACCACCAAACTTTTGTTAAACTTCTCCAATTTGCTCTAGAGATGGATGAGGTAACTCTTCTCCATCGATTCATTTAAAAGCTTAATCTACCATTGAATAACCTCGTCAAGAATGCAAAACCATCCTCTATTTCAGAAGCCATAATTATAGCCAGAGGCTATGATAAAGTTTTTTTATATAGAAAGTGTCGAGAGAAGGACACGAGTCCTTCCATGTTAATCGTGAAGAGGTCCCCTAATCCAAGAGAGGAACATCAAGCCCACCCTTGGCTACAAGGAATCATGAGCTAGAGCAAAATTAGGTCAAGAAATAGGGATAGCAGGGTTAAAGATAACCGAATTCAACAAGTATTTCTGTGAGTAAATAGGAGAGGATTGGTGCAAGATTCATGTGAAGTAATGTGCATGATGAATAGAGGTATTCTACAAGATGATACTAAGATTATGAAATTGCTATCATAGGTTAGCTTGCATAAAGGATTGATTCCCTTACGTTTTTCCATGACAATTGTGAAGTACCATATTACATGGGGGTATAGAATAAGGAATTTGAAGGTTCATATCATATAAGAGGTATATGGATGCATGAAATTAGGATAATTAGGCCAATTAACTTTGGAATAATAAAGATATTTTGGAAGCACAACAAAACGAGCCAAACACATGAAATAAGGGACTCTTTAAGGGACACTGTATGTGTCTCCTTTATTATAGATTTCAATAAGGAAAGAGAGTGCACTCAGAGAAGAGTGAGGCAATAAGGCTGGAAACATTAGGAAAGTGTTAGAATAAAAATATTAGCTCCAAAAATCCTAAAAGAAATAAAAAGACAAGAATAGTTCTATTAAGAGATAAGTATCTCCAAAAATAGAAATTCGAATTTAGGTGATAAGAGGTCATATTTAGAGTACTTTTACATATTTAGAGTCCATGCATACTAAAAATGAGGAAAAGCAACGCGTTTCTAAAGATGGCATGTTTGCAGCTATATACAGACGTTTTTGCCTATTCTACCCGCGCCGCGGTGGCTTGTAGACTAGATGTCTTCCGGTTCTTTTGATCGATTATACGAGCATATTCTGAGTTCTTATCAGAGATTTATGGCCGAAACAGTTTGCTGCTTCTGTCAAGGTCTCTACGCAAGAAAAACTGTAAGACGACAACAAGTAGCCTCAAGGTAATCCTAGAGCTTGAGATGTATATATATCCCTTCATTCTTATCTAATATGCTAGAAGAGAAGGTTAGATTGCTGTGGTCTTTCGGAGGAAGAGACCAGAACTCCATAGCTTTTCTTTTAAATAAAGAATAGTATGCCGTAGCCTTGCAAGAGAAGGCTATTTTGCCATAGACCTTCGAAAGAGAGAAAAGTCACAGTACGAGTAAGAGGAGATAAATCTTGGGGATGATCGGATGATTTCAATCGTAAGAGAAGGTACTAGAAGACTCTATTCTTTTATGTCAAGTTCTAAAGCTCTTGTTAACGAGCAAAGGCAACGATAAACGATAAATTTCTGTAAGGTATATATATATATTTTTTTGTTTTACAATTATATATCATTCTTAGGGGTTGAGGTATGGCCTCGGCTTCTCTATTAATTGTTAATAGTGATCTATTTGATTGATTTACTAGTTAAAGTTTGTATTCTTTTAAACAACAGCATATGCCTTAATAAAGAATGTCTTATCGTAATCTCAAGTTGAAATGCTAAAATCTTTGTGAAAAGGATTGTTTTCTTAAGAAGGTAACATAGATTCTAGTCCTATGGTTTAGTTGAGTAAATGGATTGTTATCTTGGTTAAATTAGGTACAGGTACAACTCTCCCTGCTTTGATGCTGCGCCGTTCTTGTGCTTGTATAGCCGGATGGCGGAGATGTTGGTAAGGCCCGGAGAGTTGGCCCATGGTATCCCTCATACCATTGGGAGAATAAGATTTGCCGATTGAGGCGGGTGATTGTGATGCTGCCTAGTTTTTAGGGCCCAAGCTAGTGCGGTGAATCTGCCCACCCTAGTGCGGTGAATCAGCCACCCCTAGTGCGTAGACATCCCTCTGAGGGGCGAAAGAATGGAACGATGGAGCCTGAGAGGGCGACATGCTGCCGCCTTGAGTCCTCTCGCCACCAGCGGCCCGACGATGAGGTGTATGATTCCAGACAAGCATGGGTCTAACTTGGGATGTGGGATGCCCAGAGGATACAATGAAAGAAGCAAGTTCACCCTTGCTCATCTGAAAATCGTAAGAAAGGCCAAATTACTTGGAAGCACTGTTGTCAATCTAACCACGGGGGAACCAGAATTAGTTATGGGGGGATGCCATGAAAGTACACATTCGAGAGAAGGTTTTGTCCTCGAGGATTTCGAGAGGATAAAATGAATGAATTTTTGGAGCTAACCCAAGAAAGGAAGACCCTAAAAGAATACCACCAAACTTTTGTTAAACTTCTCCAATTTGCTCTAGAGATGGATGAGGTAACTCTTCTCCATCGATTCATTTAAAAGCTTAATCTACCATTGAATAACCTCGTCAAGAATGCAAAACCATCCTCTATTTCAGAAGCCATAATTATAGCCAGAGGCTATGATAAAGTTTTTTTATATAGAAAGTGTCGAGAGAAGGACACGAGTCCTTCCATGTTAATCGTGAAGAGGTCCCCTAATCCAAGAGAGGAACATCAAGCCCACCCTTGGCTACAAGGAATCATGAGCTAGAGCAAAATTAGGTCAAGAAATAGGGATAGCAGGGTTAAAGATAACCGAATTCAACAAGTATTTCTGTGAGTAAATAGGAGAGGATTGGTGCAAGATTCATGTGAAGTAATGTGCATGATGAATAGAGGTATTCTACAAGATGATACTAAGATTATGAAATTGCTATCATAGGTTAGCTTGCATAAAGGATTGATTCCCTTACGTTTTTCCATGACAATTGTGAAGTACCATATTACATGGGGGTATAGAATAAGGAATTTGAAGGTTCATATCATATAAGAGGTATATGGATGCATGAAATTAGGATAATTAGGCCAATTAACTTTGGAATAATAAAGATATTTTGGAAGCACAACAAAACGAGCCAAACACATGAAATAAGGGACTCTTTAAGGGACACTGTATGTGTCTCCTTTATTATAGATTTCAATAAGGAAAGAGAGTGCACTCAGAGAAGAGTGAGGCAATAAGGCTAGAAACATTAGGAAAGTGTTAGAATAAAAATATTAGCTCCAAAAATCCTAAAAGAAATAAAAAGACAAGAATAGTTCTATTAAGAGATAAGTATCTCCAAAAATAGAAATTCGAATTTAGGTGATAAGAGGTCATATTTAGAGTACTTTTACATATTTAGAGTCCATGCATACTAAAAATGAGAAAAAGCAACGCGTTTCTAAAGATGGCATGTTTGCAGCTATATACAGACGTTTTTGCCTATTCTACCCGCGCCGCGGTGGCTTGTAGACTAGATGTCTTCCGGTTCTTTTGATCGATTATACGAGCATATTCTCAGTTCTTATCAGAGATTTATGGCCGAAACAGTTTGCTGCTTCTGTCAAGGTCTCTACGCAAGAAAAACTGTAAGACGACAACAAGTAGCCTCAAGGTAATCCTAGAGCTTGAGATGTATATATATCCCTTCATTCTTATCTAATATGCTAGAAGAGAAGGTTAGATTGCTGTGGTCTTTCGGAGGAAGAGACCAGAACTCCATAGCTTTTCTTTTAAATAAAGAATAGTATGCCGTAGCCTTGCAAGAGAAGGCTATTTTGCCATAGACCTTCGAAAGAGAGAAAAGTCACAGTACGAGTAAGAGGAGATAAATCTTGGGGATGATCGGATGATTTCAATCGTAAGAGAAGGTATTAGAAGACTCTATTCTCTTATGTCAAGTTCTAAAGCTCTTGTTAACGAGCAAAGGCAACGATAAACGATAAATTTTTGTAAGGTATATATATATATATTTTTTGTTTTATAATTATATATCATTCTTAGGGGTTGAGGTATGGCCTCGGCTTCTCTATTAATTGTTAATAGTGATCTATTTGATTGATTTACTAGTTAAAGTTTGTATTCTTTTAAACAACAGCATATGCCTTAATAAAGAATGTCTTATCGTAATCTCAAGTTGAAATGCTAAAATCTTTGTGAAAAGGATTGTTTTCTTAAGAAGGTAACATAGATTCTAGTCCTATGGTTTAGTTGAGTAAATGGATTGTTATCTTGGTTAAATTAGGTACAGGTACAACTCTCCCTGCTTTGATGCTGCGCCGTTCTTGTGCTTGTATAGCCGGATGGCGGAGATGTTGGTAAGGCCCGGAGAGTTGGCCCATGGTATCCCTCATACCATTGGGAGAATAAGATTTGCCGATTGAGGCGGGTGATTGTGATGCTGCCTAGTTTTTAGGGCCCAAGCTAGTGCGGTGAATCTGCCCACCCTAGTGCGGTGAATCAGCCACCCCTGGTGCGTAGACATCCCTCTGAGGGGCGAAAGAATGGAACGATGGAGCCTGAGAGGGCGACATGCTGCCGCCTTGAGTCCTCTCGCCACCAGCGGCCCGACGATGAGGTGTATGATTCCAGACAAGCATGGGTCTAACTTGGGATGTGGGATGCCCAGAGGATACAATGAAAGAAGCAAGTTCACCCTTGCTCATCTGAAAATCGTAAGAAAGGCCAAATTAGTTGGAAGCATTGTTGTCAATCTAACCACGGGGGAACCAGAATTAGTTATGGGGGGATGCCATGAAAGTACACATTCGAGAGAAGGTTTTGTCCTCGAGGATTTCGAGAGGATAAAATGAATGAATTTTTGGAGCTAACCCAAGAAAGGACGACCCTAAAAGAATACCACCAAACTTTTGTTAAACTTCTCCAATTTGCTCTAGAGATGGATGAGGTAACTCTTCTCCATCGATTCATTTAAAAGCTTAATCTACCATTGAATAACCTCGTCAAGAATGCAAAACCATCCTCTATTTCAGAAGCCATAATTATAGCCAGAGGCTATGATAAAGTTTTTTTATATAGAAAGTGTCGAGAGAAGGACACGAGTCCTTCCATGTTAATCGTGAAGAGGTCCCCTAATCCAAGAGAGGAACATCAAGCCCACCCTTGGCTACAAGGAATCATGAGCTAGAGCAAAATTAGGTCAAGAAATAGGGATAGCAGGGTTAAAGATAACCGAATTCAACAAGTATTTCTGTGAGTAAATAGGAGAGGATTGGTGCAAGATTCATGTGAAGTAATGTGCATGATGAATAGAGGTATTCTACAAGATGATACTAAGATTATGAAATTGCTATCATAGGTTAGCTTGCATAAAGGATTGATTCCCTTACGTTTTTCCATGACAATTGTGAAGTACCATATTACATGGGGGTATAGAATAAGGAATTTGAAGGTTCATATCATATAAGAGGTATATGGATGCATGAAATTAGGATAATTAGGCCAATTAACTTTGGAATAATAAAGATATTTTGGAAGCACAACAAAACAAGCCAAACACATGAAATAAGGGACTCTTTAAGGAACACTGTATGTGTCTCCTTTATTATAGATTTCAATAAGGAAAGAGAGTGCACTCAGAGAAGAGTGAGGCAATAAGGCTAGAAACATTAGGAAAGTGTTAGAATAAAAATATTAGCTCCAAAAATCCTAAAAGAAATAAGAAGACAAGAATAGTTCTATTAAGAGATAAGTATCTCCAAAAATAGAAATTCGAATTTAGGTGATAAGAGGTCATATTTAGAGTACTTTTACATATTTAGAGTCCATGCATACTAAAAATGAGGAAAAGCAACGCGTTTCTAAAGATGGCATGTTTGCAGCTATATACAGACGTTTTTGCCTATTCTACCCGCGCCGCGGTGGCTTGTAGACTAGATGTCTTCCGGTTCTTTTGATCGATTATACGAGCATATTCTCAGTTCTTATCAGAGATTTATGGCCGAAACAGTTTGCTGCTTCTGTCAAGGTCTCTACGCAAGAAAAACTGTAAGACGACAACAAGTAGCCTCAAGGTAATCCTAGAGCTTGAGATGTATATATATCCCTTCATTCTTATCTAATATGCTAGAAGAGAAGGTTAGATTGCTGTGGTCTTTCGGAGGAAGAGACCAGAACTCCATAGCTTTTCTTTTAAATAAAGAATAGTATGCCGTAGCCTTGCAAGAGAAGGCTATTTTGCCATAGACCTTCGAAAGAGAGAAAAGTCACAGTACGAGTAAGAGGAGATAAATCTTGGGGATGATCGGATGATTTCAATCGTAAGAGAAGGTATTAGACGACTCTATTCTTTTATGTCAAGTTCTAAAGCTCTTGTTAACGAGCAAAGGCAACGATAAACGATAAATTTCTGTAAGGTATATATATATATTTTTTTGTTTTACAATTATATATCATTCTTAGGGGTTGAGGTATGGCCTCGGCTTCTCTATTAATTGTTAATAGTGATCTATTTGATTGATTTACTAGTTAAAGTTTGTATTCTTTTAAACAACAGCATATGCCTTAATAAAGAATGTCTTATCGTAATCTCAAGTTGAAGTGCTAAAAACTTTGTGAAAAGGATTGTTTTCTTAAGAAGGTAACATAGATTCTAGTCCTATGGTTTAGTTGAGTAAATGGATTGTTATCTTGGTTAAATTAGGTACAGGTACAACTCTCCCTGCTTTGATGCTGCGCCGTTCTTGTGCTTGTATAGCCGGATGGCGGAGATGTTGGTAAGGCCCGGAGAGTTGGCCCATGGTATCCCTCATACCATTGGGAGAATAAGATTTGCCGATTGAGGCGGGTGATTGTGATGCTGCCTAGTTTTTAGGGCCCAAGCTAGTGCGGTGAATCTGCCCACCCTAGTGCGGTGAATCAGCCACCCCTAGTGCGTAGACATCCCTCTGAGGGGCGAAAGAATGGAACGATGGAGCCTGAGAGGGCGACATGCTGCCGCCTTGAGTCCTCTCGCCACCAGCGGCCCGACGATGAGGTGTATGATTCCAGACAAGCATGGGTCTAACTTGGGATGTGGGATGCCCAGAGGATACAATGAAAGAAGCAAGTTCACCCTTGCTCATCTGAAAATCGTAAGAAAGGCCAAATTAGTTGGAAGCATTGTTGTCAATCTAACCACGGGGGAACCAGAATTAGTTATGGGGGGATGCCATGAAAGTACACATTCGAGAGAAGGTTTTGTCCTCGAGGATTTCGAGAGGATAAAATGAATGAATTTTTGGAGCTAACCCAAGAAAGGAAGACCCTAAAAGAATACCACCAAACTTTTGTTAAACTTCTCCAATTTGCTCTAGAGATGGATGAGGTAACTCTTCTCCATCGATTCATTTAAAAGCTTAATCTACCATTGAATAACCTCGTCAAGAATGCAAAACCATCCTCTATTTCAGAAGCCATAATTATAGCCAGAGGCTATGATAAAGTTTTTTTATATAGAAAGTGTCGAGAGAAGGACACGAGTCCTTCCATGTTAATCGTGAAGAGGTCCCCTAATCCAAGAGAGGAACATCAAGCCCACCCTTGGCTACAAGGAATCATGAGCTAGAGCAAAATTAGGTCAAGAAATAGGGATAGCAGGGTTAAAGATAACCGAATTCAACAAGTATTTCTGTGTGTAAATAGGAGAGGATTGGTGCAAGATTCATGTGAAGTAATGTGCATGATGAATAGAGGTATTCTACAAGATGATACTAAGATTATGAAATTGCTATCATAGGTTAGCTTGCATAAAGGATTGATTCCCTTACGTTTTTCCATGACAATTGTGAAGTACCATATTACATGGGGGTATAGAATAAGGAATTTGAAGGTTCATATCATATAAGAGGTATATGGATGCATGAAATTAGGATAATTAGGCCAATTAACTTTGAAATAATAAAGATATTTTGGAAGCACAACAAAACGAGCCAAACACATGAAATAAGGGACTCTTTAAGGGACACTGTATGTGTCTCCTTTATTATAGATTTCAATAAGGAAAGAGAGTGCACTCAGAGAAGAGTGAGGCAATAAGGCTAGAAACATTAGGAAAGTGTTAGAATAAAAATATTAGCTCCAAAAATCCTAAAAGAAATAAAAAGACAAGAATAGTTCTATTAAGAGATAAGTATCTCCAAAAATAGAAATTCGAATTTAGGTGATAAGAGGTCATATTTAGAGTACTTTTACATATTTAGAGTCCATGCATACTAAAAATGAGGAAAAGCAACGCGTTTCTAAAGATGGCATGTTTGCAGCTATATACAGACGTTTTTGCCTATTCTACCCGCGCCGCGGTGGCTTGTAGACTAGATGTCTTCCGGTTCTTTTGATCGATTATACGAGCATATTCTCAGTTCTTATCAGAGATTTATGGCCGAAACAGTTTGCTGCTTCTGTCAAGGTCTCTACGCAAGAAAAACTGTAAGACGACAACAAGTAGCCTCAAGGTAATCCTAGAGCTTGAGATGTATATATATCCCTTCATTCTTATCTAATATGCTAGAAGAGAAGGTTAGATTGCTGTGGTCTTTCGGAGGAAGAGACCAGAACTCCATAGCTTTTCTTTTAAATAAAGAATAGTATGCCGTAGCCTTGCAAGAGAAGGCTATTTTGCCATAGACCTTCGAAAGAGAGAAAAGTCACAGTACGAGTAAGAGGAGATAAATCTTGGGGATGATCGGAAGATTTCAATCGTAAGAGAAGGTATTAGACGACTCTATTCTCTTATGTCAAGTTCTAAAGCTCTTGTTAACGAGCAAAGGCAACGATAAACGATAAATTTCTGTAAGGTATATATATATATTTTTTTGTTTTACAATTATATATCATTCTTAGGGGTTGAGGTATGGCCTCGGCTTCTCTATTAATTGTTAATAGTGATCTATTTGATTGATTTACTAGTTAAAGTTTGTATTCTTTTAAACAACAGCATATGCCTTAATAAAGAATGTCTTATCGTAATCTCAAGTTGAAATGCTAAAATCTTTCTGAAAAGGATTGTTTTCTTAAGAAGGTAACATAGATTCTAGTCCTATGGTTTAGTTGAGTAAATGGATTGTTATCTTGGTTAAATTAGGTACAGGTACAACTCTCCCTGCTTTGATGCTGCGCCGTTCTTGTGCTTGTATAGCCCGATGGCGGAGATGTTGGTAAGGCCCGGAGAGTTGGCCCATGGTATCCCTCATACCATTGGGAGAATAAGATTTGCCGATTGAGGCGGGTGATTGTGATGCTGCCTAGTTTTTAGGGCCCAAGCTAGTGCGGTGAATCAGCCCACCCTAGTGCGGTGAATCAGCCACCCCTAGTGCGTAGACATCCCTCTGAGGGGCGGAAGAATGGAGCGATGGAGCCTGAGAGGGCGACATGCTGCCGCCTTGAGTCCTCTCGCCACCAGCGGCCCGACGATGAGGTGTATGATTCCAGACAAGCATGGGTCTAACTTGGGATGTGGGATGCCCAGAGGATACAATGAAAGAAGCAAGTTCACCCTTGCTCATCTGAAAATCGTAAGAAAGGCCAAATTACTTGGAAGCACTGTTGTCAATCTAACCACGGGGGAACCAGAATTAGTTATGGGGGGATGCCATGAAAGTACACATTCGAGAGAAGGTTTTGTCCTCGAGGATTTCGAGAGGATAAAATGAATGAATTTTTGGAGCTAACCCAAGAAAGGAAGACCCTAAAAGAATACCACCAAACTTTTGTTAAACTTCTCCAATTTGCTCTAGAGATGGATGAGATAACTCTTCTCCATCGATTCATTTAAAAGCTTTATCTACCATTGAATAACCTCGTCAAGAATGCAAAACCATCCTCTATTTCAGAAGCCATAATTATAGCCAGAGGCTATGATAAAGTTTTTTTATATAGAAAGTGTCAAGAGAAGGACACGAGACCTTCCATGTTAATCGTGAAGAGGTCCCCTAATCCAAGAGAGGAACATCAAGCCCACCCTTGGCTACAAGGAATCATGAGCTAGAGCAAAATTAGGTCAAGAAATAGGGATAGCAGGGTTAAAGATAACCGAATTCAACAAGTATTTCTGTGAGTAAATAGGAGAGGATTGGTGCAAGATTCATGTGAAGTAATGTGCATGATGAATAGAGGTATTCTACAAGATGATACTAAGATTATGAAATTGCTATCATAGGTTAGCTTGCATAAAGGATTGATTCCCTTACGTTTTTCCATGACAATTGTGAAGTACCATATTACATGGGGGTATAGAATAAGGAATTTGAAGGTTCATATCATATGAGAGGTATATGGATGCATGAAATTAGGATAATTAGGCCATTTAACTTTGGAATAATAAAGATATTTTAGAGGCACAACAAAACAAGCCAAACACATGAAATAAGGGACTCTTTAAGAACACTGTATGTGTCTCTTTTAATATAGATTTCAATAAGGAAAGAGAGTGCACTCAGAGAAGAGTGAGGCAATAAGGCTAGAAACATTAGGAAAGTGTTCGAATAAAAATATTAGCTCCAAAAATCCTAAAAGAAATAAGAAGACAAGAATAGTTCTATTAAGAGATAAGTATCTCCAAAAATAGAAATTCGAATTTAGGTGATAAGAGGTCATATTTAGAGTATTTTTGGAGATAAGTATCTCCAAAAATAGAAATTCGAATTTAGGTGATAAGAGGTCATATTTAGAGTACTTTTACATATTTAGAGTCCATGCATACTAAAAATGAGGAAAAGCAACGCGCTTCTAAAGATGGCATGTTTGCAGCTATATACAGACATTTTTGCCTATTCTACCCGCGCCGCGGTGGCTTGTAGACTAGATGCCTTCCGGTTCTTTTGACCGATTATACGAGTATATTCTGAGTTCTTATCAGAGATTTATGGCCGAAACAGTTTGCTGTTTCTGTCAAGGTCTCTACCCAAGAAAAACTGTAAGACGACAACAAGTAGCCTCAAGGTAATCCTAGAGCTTGAGATGTATATATATCCCTTCATTCTTATCTAATATGTTAGAAGAGAAGGGTAGATTGCTGTGGTCTTTCGGAGGAAGAGACCAGAACTCCATAGCTTTTCTTTTAAATAAAGAATAGTATGCCGTAGCCTTGCAAGAGAAGGCTATTTTGCCATAGACCTTCGAAAGAGAGAAAAGTCACAGTACGAGTAAGAGGAGATAAATCTTGGGGATGATCGGATGACTTCAATCGTAAGAGAAGGTATTAGAAGACTCTATTCTCTTATGTCAAGTTCTAAAGCTCTTGTTAACGAGCAAAGGCAATGATAAACGATAAATTTCTGTAAGGTATATATATATTCTTTTGTTTTACAATTATATATCATTCTTAGGGGTTGAGGTATGGCCTCGGCTTCTCTATTAATTGTTAATAGTGATCTATTTGATTGATTTACTAGTTAAAGTTTGTATTCTTTTAAACAACAGCATATGCCTTAATAAAGAATGTCTTATCGTAATCTCAAGTTGAAATGCTAAAATCTTTGTGAAAAGGATTGTTTTCTTAAGAAGGTAACATAGATTCTAGTCCTATGGTTTAGTTGAGTAAATGGATTGTTATCTTGGTTAAATTAGGTACAGGTACAACTCTCCCTGCTTTGATGCTGCGCCGTTCTTGTGCTTGTATAGCCGGATGGCGGAGATGTTGGTAAGGCCCGCAGAGTTGGCCCATGGTATCCCTCATACCATTGGGAGAATAAGATTTGCCGATTGAGGCGGGTGATTGTGATGCTGCCTAGTTTTTAGGGCCCAAGCTAGTGCAGTGAATCAGCCCACCCTAATGCGGTGAATCAGCCACCCCTAGTGCGTAGACATCCCTCTGAGGGGCGGAACAATGGAACGATGGAGCCTGAGAGGGCGACATGCTGCCGCCTTGAGTCCTCTCGCCACCAGCGGCCCGACGATGAGGTGTATGATTCCACACAAACATGGGTCTAACTTGGGATGTGGGATTCCTAGAGGATACAATGAAAGAAGCAAGTTCACCCTTGCTCATCTGAAAATCGTAAGAAAGGCCAAATTAGTTGGAAGCACTGTTGTCAATCTAACCACGGGGAAACCAGAATTAGTTATGGGGGGATGACATGAAAGTACACATTCGAGAGAAGGTTTTGTCCTCCAGGATTTTGAGAGGATAAAATGAATGAATTTTTGGAGCTAACCCAAGAAAGGAAGACCCTAAAAGAATACCACCAAACTTTTGTTAAACTTCTCCAATTTGCTCTAGAGATGGATGAGGTAACTCTTCTCCATCGATTCATTTAAAAGCTTAATCTACCATTGAATAACCTCGTCAAGAATGCAAAACCATCCTCTATTTCAGAAGCCATAATTATAGCCAGAGGCTATGATAAAGTTTTTTATATAGAAAGTGTCGAGAGAAGGACACGAGTCCTTCCATGTTAATCGTGAAGAGGTCCCCTAATCCAAGAGAGGAACATCAAGCCCACCCTTGGTTACAAGGAATCATGAGCTAGAGAAAAATTAGGTCAAGAAATAGGGATAGCAGGGTTAAAGATAACCGAATTCAACAAGTATTTCTGTGAGTAAATAGAAGAGGATTGGTGCAAGATTCATGTGAAGTAATGTGCATGGTGAATAGAGGTATTCTACAAGATGATACTAAGATTATGAAATTGCTATCATAGGTTAGCTTGCATAAAGGATTGATTCCCTTACGTTTTTCGATGACAATTGTGAAGTACCATATTACATGGGGGTATAGAATAAGGAATTTGAAGGTTCATATCATATGAGAGGTATATGGATGCATGAAATTAGGATAATTAGGCCAATTAACTTTGGAATAATAAAGATATTTTGGAGGCACAACAAAACGAGCCAAACACATGAAATAAGGGACTCTTTAAGAACACTGTATGTCTCTCTTTTAATATAGATTTCAATAAGGAAAGAGAGTGCACTCAGAGAAGAGTGTGGCGATAAGGCTAGAAACATTAGGAAAGTGTTAGAATAAAAATATTAGCTCCAAAAATCCTAAAAGAAATAAGAAGACAAGAATAGTTCTATTAAGAGATAAGTATCTCCAAAAATAGAAATTCGAATTTAGGTGATAAGAGGTCATATTTAGAGTACTTTTACATATTTAGAGTCCATGCATACTAAAAATGAGGAAAAGCAACGCGCTTCTAAAGATGGCATGTTTGCAGCTATATACAGACATTTTTGCCTATTCTACCCGCGCCGCGGTGGCTTGTAGACTAGATGCCTTCCGGTTCTTTTGACCGATTATACGAGTATATTCTGAGTTCTTATCAGAGATTTATGGCCGAAACAGTTTGCTGCTTCTGTCAAGGTCTCTACCCAAGAAAAACTGTAAGACGACAACAAGTAGCCTCAAGGTAATCCTAGAGCTTGAGATGTATATATATCCCTTCATTCTTATCTAATATGTTAGAAGAGAAGGGTAGATTGCTGTGGTCTTTCGGAGGAAGAGACCAGAACTCCATAGCTTTTCTTTTAAATAAAGAATAGTATGCCGTAGCCTTGCAAGAGAAGGCTATTTTGCCATAGACCTTCGAAAGAGAGAAAAGTCACAGTACGAGTAAGAGGAGATAAATCTTGGGGATGATCGGATGACTTCAATCGTAAGAGAAGGTATTAGAAGACTCTATTCTCTTATGTCAAGTTCTAAAGCTCTTGTTAACGAGCAAAGGCAATGATAAACGATAAATTTCTGTAAGGTATATATATATTCTTTTGTTTTACAATTATATATCATTCTTAGGGGTTGAGGTATGGCCTCGGCTTCTCTATTAATTGTTAATAGTGATCTATTTGATTGATTTACTAGTTAAAGTTTGTATTCTTTTAAACAACAGCATATGCCTTAATAAAGAATGTCTTATCGTAATCTCAAGTTGAAATGCTAAAATCTTTGTGAAAAGGATTGTTTTCTTAAGAAGGTAACATAGATTCTAGTCCTATGGTTTAGTTGAGTAAATGGATTGTTATCTTGGTTAAATTAGGTACAGGTACAACTCTCCCTGCTTTGATGCTGCGCCGTTCTTGTGCTTGTATAGCCGGATGGCGGAGATGTTGGTAAGGCCCGCAGAGTTGGCCCATGGTATCCCTCATACCATTGGGAGAATAAGATTTGCCGATTGAGGCGGGTGATTGTGATGCTGCCTAGTTTTTAGGGCCCAAGCTAGTGCGGTGAATCAGCCCACCCTAATGCGGTGAATCAGCCACCCCTAGTGCGTAGACACCCCTCTGAGGGGCGGAACAATGGAACGATGGAGCCTGAGAGGGCGACATGCTGCCGCCTTGAGTCCTCTCGCCACCAGCGGCCCGACGATGAGGTGTATGATTCCACACAAACATGGGTCTAACTTGGGATGTGGGATTCCCAGAGGATACAATGAAAGAAGCAAGTTCACCCTTGCTCATCTGAAAATCGTAAGAAAGGCCAAATTAGTTGGAAGCACTGTTGTCAATCTAACCACGGGGAAACCAGAATTAGTTATGGGGGGATGACATGAAAGTACACATTCGAGAGAAGGTTTTGTCCTCCAGGATTTTGAGAGGATAAAATGAATGAATTTTTGGAGCTAACCCAAGAAAGGAAGACCCTAAAAGAATACCACCAAACTTTTGTTAAACTTCTCCAATTTGCTCTAGAGATGGATGAGGTAACTCTTCTCCATCGATTCATTTAAAAGCTTAATCTACCATTGAATAACCTCGTCAAGAATGCAAAACCATCCTCTATTTCAGAAGCCATAATTATAGCCAGAGGCTATGATAAAGTTTTTTATATAGAAAGTGTCGAGAGAAGGACACGAGTCCTTCCATGTTAATCGTGAAGAGGTCCCCTAATCCAAGAGAGGAACATCAAGCCCACCCTTGGTTACAAGGAATCATGAGCTAGAGAAAAATTAGGTCAAGAAATAGGGATAGCAGGGTTAAAGATAACCGAATTCAACAAGTATTTCTGTGAGTAAATAGAAGAGGATTGGTGCAAGATTCATGTGAAGTAATGTGCATGGTGAATAGAGGTATTCTACAAGATGATACTAAGATTATGAAATTGCTATCATAGGTTAGCTTGCATAAAGGATTGATTGCCTTACGTTTTTCCATGACAATTGTGAAGTACCATATTACATGGGGGTATAGAATAAGGAATTTGAAGGTTCATATCATATGAGAGGTATATGGATGCATGAAATTAGGATAATTAGGCCAATTAACTTTGGAATAATAAAGATATTTTGGAGGCACAACAAAACGAGCCAAACACATGAAATAAGGGACTCTTTAAGAACACTGTATGTCTCTCTTTTAATATAGATTTCAATAAGGAAAGAGAGTGCACTCAGAGAAGAGTGTGGCGATAAGGCTAGAAACATTAGGAAAGTGTTAGAATAAAAATATTAGCTCCAAAAATCCTAAAAGAAATAAATAGACAAGAATAGTTCTATTAAGAGATAAGTATCTCCAAAAATAGAAATTCGAATTTAGGTGATAAGAGGTCATATTTAGAGTACTTTTACATATTTAGAGTCCATGCATACTAAAAATGAGGAAAAGCAACGCGCTTCTAAAGATGGCATGTTTGCAGCTATATACAGACATTTTTGCCTATTCTACCCGCGCCGCGGTGGCTTGTAGACTAGATGCCTTCCGGTTCTTTTGACCGATTATACGAGTATATTCTGAGTTCTTATCAGAGATTTATGGCCGAAACAGTTTGCTGCTTCTGTCAAGGTCTCTACCTAAGAAAAACTGTAAGACGACAACAAGTAGCCTCAAGGTAATCCTAGAGCTTGAGATGTATATATATCCCTTCATTCTTATCTAATATGTTAGAAGAGAAGGGTAGATTGCTGTGGTCTTTCGGAGGAAGAGACCAGAACTCCATAGCTTTTCTTTTAAATAAAGAATAGTATGCCGTAGCCTTGCAAGAGAAGGCTATTTTGCCATAGACCTTCGAAAGAGAGAAAAGTCACAGTACGAGTAAGAAGAGATAAATCTTGGGGATGATCGGATGACTTCAATCGTAAGAGAAGGTATTAGAAGACTCTATTCTCTTATGTCAAGTTCTAAAGCTCTTGTTAACGAGCAAAGGCAATGATAAACGATAAATTTCTGTAAGGTATATATATATTCTTTTGTTTTACAATTATATATCATTCTTAGGGGTTGAGGTATGGCCTCGGCTTCTCTATTAATTGTTAATAGTGATCTATTTGATTGATTTACTAGTTAAAGTTTGTATTCTTTTAAACAACAGCATATGCCTTAATAAAGAATGTCTTATCGTAATCTCAAGTTGAAATGCTAAAATCTTTGTGAAAAGGATTGTTTTCTTAAGAAGGTAACATAGATTCTAGTCCTATGGTTTAGTTGAGTAAATGGATTGTTATCTTGGTTAAATTAGGTACAGGTACAACTCTCCCTGCTTTGATGCTGCGCCGTTCTTGTGCTTGTATAGCCGGATGGCGGAGATGTTGGTAAGGCCCGCAGAGTTGGCCCATGGTATCCCTCATACCATTGGGAGAATAAGATTTGCCGATTGAGGCGGGTGATTGTGATGCTGCCTAGTTTTTAGGGCCCAAGCTAGTGCGGTGAATCAGCCCACCCTAATGCGGTGAATCAGCCACCCCTAGTGCGTAGACATCCCTCTGAGGGGCAGAACAATGGAACGATGGAGCCTGAGAGGGCGACATGCTGCCGCCTTGAGTCCTCTCGCCACCAGCGGCCCGACGATGAGGTGTATGATTCCACACAAACATGGGTCTAACTTGGGATGTGGGATTCCCAGAGGATACAATTAAAGAAGCAAGTTCACCCTTGCTCATCTGAAAATCGTAAGAAAGGCCAAATTAGTTGGAAGCACTGTTGTCAATCTAACCAGGGGGGAACCAGAATTAGTTATGGGGGGATGACATGAAAGTACACATTCGAGAGAAGGTTTTGTCCTCCAGGATTTTGAGAGGATAAAATGAATGAATTTTTGGAGCTAACCCAAGAAAGGAAGACCCTAAAAGAATACCACCAAACTTTTGTTAAACTTCTCCAATTTGCTCTAGAGATGGATGAGGTAACTCTTCTCCATCGATTCATTTAAAAGCTTAATCTACCATTGAATAACCTCGTCAAGAATGCAAAACCATCCTCTATTTCAGAAGCCATAATTATAGCCAGAGGCTATGATAAAGTTTTTTATATAGAAAGTGTCGAGAGAAGGACACGAGTCCTTCCATGTTAATCGTGAAGAGGTCCCCTAATCCAAGAGAGGAACATCAAGCCCACCCTTGGTTACAAGGAATCATGAGCTAGAGCAAAATTAGGTCAAGAAATAGGGATAGCAGGGTTAAAGATAACCGAATTCAACAAGTATTTCTGTGAGTAAATAGAAGAGGATTGGTGCAAGATTCATGTGAAGTAATGTACATGGTGAATAGAGGTATTCTACAAGATGATACTAAGATTATGAAATTGCTATCATAGGTTAGCTTGCATAAAGGATTGATTCCCTTACGTTTTTCCATGACAATTGTGAAGTACCATATTACATGGGGGTATAGAATAAGGAATTTGAAGGTTCATATCATATGAGAGGTATATGGATGCATGAAATTAGGATAATTAGGCCAATTAACTTTGGAATAATAAAGATATTTTGGAGGCACAACAAAACGAGCCAAACACATGAAATAAGGGACTCTTTAAGAACATTGTATGTCTCTCTTTTAATATAGATTTCAATAAGGAAAGAGAGTGCACTCAGAGAAGAGTGAGGCAATAAGGCTAGAAACATTAGGAAAGTGTTAAAATAAAAATATTAGCTCCAAAAATCCTAAAAAAAATAAGAAGACAAGAATAGTTCTATTAAGAGATAAGTATCTCCAAAAATAGAAATTCGAATTTAGGTGATAAGAGGTCATATTTAGAGTACTTTTACATATTTAGAGTCCATGCATACTAAAAATGAGGAAAAGCAACGCGCTTCTAAAGATGGCATGTTTGCAGCTATATACAGACATTTTTGCCTATTCTACCCGCGCCGCGGTGGCTTGTAGACTAGATGCCTTCCGGTTCTTTTGACTGATTATACGAGTATATTCTGAGTTCTTATCAGAGATTTATGGCCGAAACAGTTTGCTGCTTCTGTCAAGGTCTCTACACAAGAAAAACTGTAAGACGACAACAAGTAGCCTCAAGGTAATCCTAGAGCTTGAGATGTATATATATATATCCCTTCATTCTTATCTAATATGTTAGAAGAGAAGGTTAGATTGCTGTGGTCTTTCGGAGGAAGAGACCAGAACTCCATAGCGTTTCTTTTAAATAAAGAATAGTATGCCGTAGCCTTGCAAGAGAAGGCTATTTTGCCATAGACCTTCGAAAGAGAGAAAAGTCACAGTACGAGTAAGAGGAGATAAATCTTGGGGATGATCGGATGACTTCAATCGTAAGAGAAGGTATTAGAAGACTCTATTCTCTTATGTCAAGTTCTAAAGCTCTTGTTAACGAGCAAAGGCAATGATAAACGATAAATTTCTGTAAGGTATATATATTTTTTTTTGTTTTACAACTATATATCGTTCTTAGGGGTTGAGGTATGGCCTCGGCTTCTCTATTAATTGTTAATAGTGATCTATTTGATTGATTTACTAGTTAAAGTTTGTATTCTTTTAAACAACAGCATATGCCTTAATAAAGAATGTCTTATCGTAATCTCAAGTTGAAATGCTAAAATCTTTGTGAAAAGGATTGTTTTCTTAAGAAGGTAACATAGATTCTAGTCCTATGGTTTAGTTGAGTAAATGGATTGTTATCTTGGTTAAATTAGGTACAGGTACAACTCTCCCTGCTTTGATGCTGCGCCGTTCTTGTGCTTGTATAGCCGGATGGCGGAGATGTTGGTAAGGCCCGGAGAGTTGTCCCATGGTATCCGTCATACCATTGGGAGAATAAGATTTGCCGATTGAGGCGGGTGATTGTGATGCTGCCTAGTTTTTAGGGCCCAAGCTAGTGCGGTGAATCAGCCCACCCTAGTGTGGTGAATCAGCCACCCCTAGTGCGTAGACATTCCTCTGAGGGGCGAAAGAATGGAACGATGGAGCCTCAGAGGGCGACATGCTGCCGCCTTGAGTCCTCTCGCCACCAGCGGCCCGACGATGAGGTGTATGATTCCAGATAAGCATGGGTCTAACTTGGGATGTGGGATTCCCAGAGGATAGAATGAAAGAAGCAAGTTCACCCTTGCTCATCTGAAAATCGTAAGAGAGGCCAAATTAGTTGGAAGCACTGTTGTCAATCTAACCACGGGGGAACCAGAATTAGTTATGGGGGGATGCCATGAAAGTACACATTCGAGAGAAGGTTTTGTCCTCGAGGATTTCGAGAGGATAAAATGAATGAATTTTTGGAGCTAACAAAAGAAAGGAAGACCCTAAAAGAATACCACCAAACTTTTGTTAAACTTCTCCAATTTGCTCTAGAGATGGATGAGGTAACTCTTCTCCATCGATTCATTTAAAAGCTTAATCTACCATTGAATAACCTCATCAAGAATGCAAAACCATCCTCTATTTCAGAAGCCATAATTATAGCCAGAGGCTATGATAAAGTTTTTTTATATAGAAAGTGTCGAGAGAAGGACACGAGTCCTTCCATGTTAATCGTGAAGAGGTCCCCTAATTCAAGAGAGGAACATCAAGCCCACCCTTGGCTACAAGGAATCATGAGCTAGAGCAAAATTAGGTCAAGAAATAGGGATAGCAGGGTTAAAGATAACCGAATTCAACAAGTATTTCTGTGAGTAAATAGGAGAGGATTGGTGCAAGATTCATGTGAAGTAATGTGCATGATGAATAGAGGTATTCTACAAGATGATACTAAGATTATGAAATTGCTATCATAGGTTAGCTTGCATAAAGGATTGATTCCCTTACGTTTTTCCATGACAATTGTGAAGTACCATATTACATGGGGGTATAGAATAAGGAATTTGAAGGTTCATATCATATAAGAGGTATATGGATGCATGAAATTAGGATAATTAGGCCATTTAACTTTGGAATAATAAAGATATTTTGGAGGCACAACAAAACGAGCCAAACACATGAAATAAGGGACTCTTTAAGAACACTGTATGTCTCTTTTTTAATATAGATTTCAATAAGGAAAGAGAGTGCACTCAGAGAAGAGTGAGGCAATAAGGCTAGAAACATTAGGAAAGTGTTAGAATAAAAATATTAGCTCCAAAAATCCTAAAAGAAATAAGAAGACAAGAATAGTTCTATTAAGAGATAAGTATCTCCAAAAATAGAAATTCGAATTTAGGTGATAAGAGGTCATATTTAGAGTACTTTTACATATTTAGAGTCCATGCATACTAAAAATGAGGAAAAGCAACGCGCTTCTAAAGATGGCATGTTTGCAGCTATATACAGACATTTTTGCCTATTCTACCCGCGCCGCGGTGGCTTGTAGACTAGATGCCTTCCGGTTCTTTTGACCGATTATACGAGTATATTCTGAGTTCTTATCAGAGATTTATGGCCGAAACAGTTTGCTGCTTCTGTCAAGGTCTCTACACAAGAAAAACTGTAAGACGACAACAAGTAGCCTCAAGGTAATCCTAGAGCTTGAGATGTATATATATATATCCCTTCATTCTTATCTAATATGTTAGAAGAGAAGGTTAGATTGCTGTGGTCTTTCGGAGGAAGAGACCAGAACTCCATAGCTTTTCTTTTAAATAAAGAATAGTATGCCGTAGCCTTGCAAGAGAAGGCTATTTTGCCATAGACCTTCAAAAGAGAGAAAAGTCACAGTACGAGTAAGAGGAGATAAATCTTGGGGATGATCGGATAACTTCAATCGTAAGAGAAGGTATTAGAAGACTCTATTCTCATATGTCAAGTTCTAAAGCTCTTGTTAACGAGCAAAGGCAATGATAAACGATAAATTTCTGTAAGGTATATATATATTTTTTTGTTTTACAATTATATATCGTTCTTAGGGGTTGAGGTATGGCCTCGGCTTCTCTATTAATTGTTAATAGTGATCTATTTGATTGATTTACTAGTTAAAGTTTGTATTCTTTTAAACAACAGCATATGCCTTAATAAAGAATGTCTTATCGTAATCTCAAGGTGAAATGCTAAAATCTTTGTGAAAAGGATTGTTTTCTTAAGAAGGTAACATAGATTCTAGTCCTATGGTTTAGTTGAGTAAATGGATTGTTATCTTGGTTAAATTAGGTATAGGTACAACTCTCCCTGCTTTGATGCTGCGCCGTTCTTGTGCTTGTATAGCCGGATGGCGGAGATGTTGGTAAGGCCCGGAGAGTTGGCCCATGGTATCCCTCATACCATTGGGAGAATAAGATTTGCCGATTGAGGCGGGTGATTGTGATGCTGCCTAGTTTTTAGGGCCCAAGCTAGTGCGGTGAATCAGCCCACCCTAGTGCGGTGAATCAGCCACCCCTAGTGCGTAGACATCCCTCTGAGGGGCGAAAGAATGGAACGATGGAGCCTGAGAGGGCGACATGCTGCCGCCTTGAGTCCTCTCGCTACCAGCGGCCCGACGATGAGGTGTATGATTCCAGATAAGCATGGGTCTAACTTGGGATGTGGGATTCCCAGAGGATACAATGAAAGAAGCAAGTTCACCCTTGCTCATCTGAAAATCGTAAGAAAGGCCAAATTAGTTGGAAGCACTGTTGTCAATCTAACCACGGGGGAACCAGAATTAGTTATGGGGGGATGCCATGAAAGTACACATTCGAGAGAAGGTTTTGTCCTCGAGGATTTCGAGAGGATAAAATGAATGAATTTTTGGAGCTAACCAAAGAAAGGAAGACCCTAAAAGAATACCACCAAACTTTTGTTAAACTTCTCCAATTTGCTCTAGAGATGGATGAGGTAACTCTTCTCCATCGATTCATTTAAAAGCTTAATCTACCATTGAATAACCTCATCAAGAATGCAAAACCATCCTCTATTTCAGAAGCCATAATTATAGCCAGAGGCTATGATAAAGTTTTTTTATATAGAAAGTGTCGAGAGAAGGACACGAGTCCTTCCATGTTAATCGTGAAGAGGTCCCCTAATTCAAGAGAGGAACATCAAGCCCACCCTTGGCTACAAGGAATCATGAGCTAGAGCAAAATTAGGTCAAGAAATAGGGATAGCAGGGTTAAAGATAACCGAATTCAACAAGTATTTCTGTGAGTAAATAGGAGAGGATTGGTGCAAGATTCATGTGAAGTAATGTGCATGATGAATAGAGGTATTCTACAAGATGATACTAAGATTATGAAATTGCTATCATAGGTTAGCTTGCATAAAGGATTGATTCCCTTACGTTTTTCCATGACAATTGTGAAGTACCATATTACATGGGGGTATAGAATAAGGAATTTGAAGGTTCATATCATATAAGAGGTATATGGATGCATGAAATTAGGATAATTAGGCCATTTAACTTTGGAATAATAAAGATATTTTGGAGGCACAACAAAACAAGCCAAGCACATGAAATAAGGGACTCTTTAAGGGACACTGTATGTGTCTCTTTTATTATAGATTTCAATAAGGAAAGAGAGTGCACTCAGAGAAGAGTGAGGCAATAAGGCTAGAAACATTAGGAAAGTGTTAGAATAAAAATATTAGCTCCAAAAATCCTAAAAGAAATAAGAAGACAAGAATAGTTCTATTAAGAGATAAGTATCTCCAAAAATAGAAATTCGAATTTAGGTGATAAGAGGTCATATTTAGAGTACTTTTACATATTTAGAGTCCATGCATACTAAAAATGAGGAAAAGCAACGCGTTTCTAAAGATGGCATGTTTGCAGCTATATACAGACGTTTTTGCCTATTCTACCCGCGCCGCGGTGGCTTGTAGACTAGATGCCTTCCGGTTCTTTTGACCAATTATACGAGTATATTCTGAGTTCTTATCAGAGATTTATGGCCGAAACAGTTTGCTGCTTCTGTCAAGGTCTCTACACAAGAAAAACTGTAAGACGATAACAAGTAGCCTCAAGGTAATCCTAGAGCTTGAGATGTATATATATCCCTTCATTCTTATCTAATATATTAGAAGAGAAGGTTAGATTGCTGTGGTCTTTCGGAGGAAGAGACCAGAACTCCATAGCTTTTCTTTTAAATAAAGAATAGTATGCCGTAGCCTTGCAAGAGAAGGCGATTTTGCCATAGACCTTCGAAAGAGAGAAAAGTCACAGTACGATCGGATGATTTCAATCATAAGAGAAGGTATTAGAAGACTCTATTCTCTTATGTCAAGTTCTAAGGCTCTTGTTAACGAGCAAAGGCAACGATAAACGATAAATTTCTGTAAGGTATATATATATATTTTTGTTTTACAATTATATATCATTCTTAGGGGTTGAGGTATGGCCTCGACTTCTCTATTAATTGTTAATAGTGATCTATTTGATTGATTTACTAGTTAAAGTTTGTATTCTTTTAAACAACAGCATATGTCTTAATAAAGAATGTCTTATCGTAATCTCAAGTTGAAATGCTAAAATCTTTGTGAAAAGGATTGTTTTCTTAAGAAGGTAACATAGATTCTAGTCCTATGGTTTAGTTGAGTAAATGGATTGTTATCTTGGTTAAATTAGGTACAGGTACAACTCTCCCTGCTTTGATGCGGCGCCGTTCTTGTGCTTGTATAGCCGGATGGTGGAGATGTTGGTAAGGCCCGGAGAGTTGGCCCATGGTATCCCTCATACCATTGGGAGAATAAGATTTGCCGATTGAGGCGGGTGATTGTGATGCTGTCTAGTTTTTAGGGAGCAAGCTAGTGCGATGAATCAGCCCACCCTAGTGCGGTGAATCAGCCACCCCTAGTGCGGTGAATCAGCCACCCCTAGTGCGTAGACATCCCTCTGAGGGGCGAAAGAATGGAACGATGGAGCCTGAGAGGGCGACATGCTGCCGCCTTGAGTCCTCTCGCCACCAGCGGCCCGACGATGAGGTGTATGATTCCAGATAAGCATGGGTCTAACTTGGGATGTGGGATTCCCAGAGGATACAATGAAAGAAGCAAGTTCACCCTTGCTCATCTGAAAATCGTAAGAAAGGCCAAATTAGTTGGAAGCACTGTTGTCAATCTAACCACGGGGGAACCAGAATTAGTTATGGGGGGATGCCATGAAAGTACACATTCGAGAGAAGGTTTTGTCCTCGAGGATTTCGAGAGGATAAAATGAATGAATTTTTGGAGCTAACAAAAGAAAGGAAGACCCTAAAAGAATACCACCAAACTTTTGTTAAACTTCTCCAATTTGCTCTAGAGATGGATGAGGTAACTCTTCTCCATCGATTCATTTAAAAGCTTAATCTACCATTGAATAACCTCATCAAGAATGCAAAACCATCCTCTATTTCAGAAGCCATAATTATAGCCAGAGGCTATGATAAAGTTTTTTTATATAGAAAGTGTCGAGAGAAGGACACGAGTCCTTCCATGTTAATCGTGAAGAGGTCCCCTAATTCAAGAGAGGAACATCAAGCCCACCCTTGGCTACAAGGAATCATGAGCTAGAGCAAAATTAGGTCAAGAAATAGGGATAGCAGGGTTAAAGATAACCGAATTCAACAAGTATTTCTGTGAGTAAATAGGAGAGGATTGGTGCAAGATTCATGTGAAGTAATGTGCATGATGAATAGAGGTATTCTACAAGATGATACTAAGATTATGAAATTGCTATCATAGGTTAGCTTGCATAAAGGATTGATTCCCTTACGTTTTTCCATGACAATTGTGAAGTACCATATTACATGGGGGTATAGAATAAGGAATTTGAAGGTTCATATCATATAAGAGGTATATGGATGCATGAAATTAGGATAATTAGGCCATTTAACTTTGGAATAATAAAGATATTTTGGAGGCACAACAAAACGAGCCAAGCACATGAAATAAGGGACTCTTTAAGGGACACTGTATGTGTCTCTTTTATTATAGATTTCAATAAGGAAAGAGAGTGCACTCAGAGAAGAGTGAGGCAATAAGGCTAGAAACATTAGGAAAGTGTTAGAATAAAAATATTAGCTCCAAAAATCCTAAAAGAAATAAGAAGACAAGAATAGTTCTATTAAGAGATAAGTATCTCCAAAAATAGAAATTCGAATTTAGGTGATAAGAGGTCATATTTAGAGTACTTTTACATATTTAGAGTCCATGCATACTAAAAATGAGGAAAAGCAACGCGTTTCTAAAGATGGCATGTTTGCAGCTATATACAGACATTTTTGCCTATTCTACCTGCGCCGCGGTGGCTTGTAGACTAGATGTCTTCCGGTTCTTTTGACCGATTATACGAGTATATTCTGAGTTCTTATCAGAGATTTATGGCCGAAACAGTTTGCTGCTTCTGTCAAGGTCTCTACGCAAGAAAAACTGTAAGACGACAACAAGTAGCCTTAAGGTAATCCTAGAGCTTGAGATGTATATATATCCCTTCATTCTTATCTAATATGTTAGAAGAGAAGGTTAGATTGCTGTGGTCTTTCGGAGGAAGAGACAAAAACTCCATAGCTTTTCTTTTAAATAAAGAATAGTATGCCGTAGCCTTGCAAGAGAAGGCTATTTTGCCATAGACCTTCGAAAGAGAGAAAAGTCACAGTACGAGTAAGAGGAGATAAATCTTGGGGATGATCGGATGATTTCAATCGTAAGAGAAGGTATTAGAAGACTCTATTCTCTTATGTCAAGTTCTAAAGCTCTTGTTAACGAGCAAAGGCAACGATAAACGATAAATTTCTGTACGGTATATATATATATATATTTTTTGTTTTACAATTATATATCATTCTTAGGGGTTGAGGTATGGCCTCGGCTTCTCTATTAATTGTTAATAGTGATCTATTTGATTGATTTACTAGTTAAAGTTTGTATTCTTTTAAACAACAGCATATGCCTTAATAAAGAATGTCTTATCGTAATCTCAAGTTGAAATGCTAAAATCTTTGTGAAAAGGATTGTTTTCTTAAGAAGGTAACATAGATTCTAGTCCTATGGTTTAGTTGAGTAAATGGATTGTTATCTTGGTTAAATTAGGTACAGGTGATTGTGATGCTGCCTAGTTTTTAGGGCCCAAGCTAGTGCGGTGAATCAGCCCACCCTAGTGCGGTGAATCAGCCACCCCTAGTGCGTAGACATCCCTCTGAGGGGCGAAAGAATGGAACGATGGAGCCTGAGAGGGCGACATGCTGCCGCCTTGAGTCCTCTCGCCACCAGCGGCCCGACGATGAGGTGTATGATTCCAGACAAGCATGGGTCTAACTTGGGATGTGGGATGCCCAGAGGATACAATGAAAGAAGCAAGTTCACCCTTGCTCATCTGAAAATCGTAAGAAAGGCCAAATTAGTTGGAAGCATTGTTGTCAATCTAACCACGGGGGAACCAGAATTAGTTATGGGGGGATGCCATGAAAGTACACATTCGAGAGAAGGTTTTGTCCTCGAGGATTTCGAGAGGATAAAATGAATGAATTTTTGGAGCTAACCCAAGAAAGGAAGACCCTAAAAGAATACCACCAAACTTTTGTTAAACTTCTCCAATTTGCTCTAGAGATGGATGAGATAACTCTTCTCCATCGATTCATTTAAAAGCTTTATCTACCATTGAATAACCTCGTCAAGAATGCAAAACCATCCTCTATTTCAGAAGCCATAATTATAGCCAGAGGCTATGATAAAGTTTTTTTATATAGAAAGTGTTGAGAGAAGGACACGAGTCCTTCCATGTTAATCGTGAAGAGGTCCCCTAATCCAAGAGAGGAACATCAAGCCCACCCTTGGCTACAAGGAATCATGAGCTAGAGCAAAATTAGGTCAAGAAATAGGGATAGCAGGGTTAAAGATAACCGAATTCAACAAGTATTTCTGTGAGTAAATAGGAGAGGATTGGTGCAAGATTCATGTGAAGTAATGTGCATGATGAATAGAGGTATTCTACAAGATGATACTAAGATTATGAAATTGCTATCATAGGTTAGCTTGCATAAAGGATTGATTCCCTTACGTTTTTCCATGACAATTGTGAAGTACCATATTACATGGGGGTATAGAATAAGGAATTTGAAGGTTCATATCATATAAGAGGTATATGGATGCATGAAATTAGGATAATTAGGCCATTTAACTTTGGAATAATAAAGATATTTTGGAGGCACAACAAAACGAGCCAAGCACATGAAATAAGGGACTCTTTAAGGGACACTGTATGTGTCTCCTTTATTATAGATTTCAATAAGGAAAGAGAGTGCACTCAGAGAAGAGTGAGGCAATAAGGCTAGAAACATTAGGAAAGTGTTAGAATAAAAATATTAGCTCCAAAAATCCTAAAAGAAATAAGAAGACAAGAATAGTTCTATTAAGAGATAAGTATCTCCAAAAATAGAAATTCGAATTTAGGTGATAAGAGGTCATATTTAGAGTACTTTTACATATTTAGAGTCCATGCATACTAAAAATGAGGAAAAGCAACGCGTTTCTAAAGATGGCATGTTTGCAGCTATATACAGACGTTCTTGCCTATTCTACCCGCGCCGCGGTGGCTTGTAGAGTAGATGTCTTCCGGTTCTTTTGACCGATTATACGAGTATATTCTGAGTTCTTATCAGAGATTTATGGCCGAAACAGTTTGCTGCTTCTGTCAAGGTCTCTACGCAAGAAAAACTGTAAGACGACAACAAGTAGCCTCAAGGTAATCCTAGAGCTTGAGATGTATATATATCCCTTCATTCTTATCTAATATGTTAGAAGAGAAGGTTAGATTGCTGTGGTCTTTCGGAGGAAGAGACCAGAACTCCATAGCTTTTCTTTGAAATAAAGAATAGTATGCCGTAGCCTTGCAAGAGAAGGCTATTTTGCCATAGACCTTCGAAAGAGAGAAAAGTCACAGTACGAGTAAGAGGAGATAAATCTTGGGGATGATCGGATGATTTCAATCGTAAGAGAAGGTATTAGAAGACTCTATTCTCTTATGTCAAGTTCTAAAGCTCTTGTTAACGAGCAAAGGCAACGATAAACGATAAATTTCTGTAAGGTATATATATATATATATTTTTTTTGTTTTACAATTATATATCATTCTTAGGGGTTGAGGTATGGCCTCGGCTTCTCTATTAATTGTTAATAGTGATCTATTTGATTGATTTACTAGTTAAAGTTTGTATTCTTTTAAACAACAGCATATGCCTTAATAAAGAATGTCTTATCGTAATCTCAAGTTGAAATGCTAAAATCTTTGTGAAAAGGATTGTTTTCTTAAGAAGGTAACATAGATTCTAGTCCTATGGTTTAGTTGAGTAAATGGATTGTTATCTTGGTTAAATTAGGTACAGGTACAACTCTCCCTGCTTTGATGCTGCGCCGTTCTTGTGCTTGTATAGCCGGATGGCGGAGATGTTGGTAAGGCCCGCAGAGTTGGCCCATGGTATCCCTCATACCATTGGGAGAATAAGATTTGCCGATTGAGGCGGGTGATTGTGATGCTGCCTAGTTTTTAGGGCCCAAGCTAGTGCGGTGAATCAGCCCACCCTAGTGCGGTGAATCAGCCACCCCTAGTGCGTAGACATCCCTCTGAGGGGCGGAAGAATGGAGCGATGGAGCCTGAGAGGGCGACATGCTGCCGCCTTGAGTCCTCTCGCCAACACCAGCGGCCCGACGATGAGGTGTATGATTCCAGACAAGCATGGGTCTAACTTGGGATGTGGGATGCCCAGAGGATACAATGAAAGAAGCAAGTTCACCCTTGCTCATCTGAAAATCGTAAGAAAGGCCAAATTAGTTGGAAGCACTCTTGTCAATCTAACCACGGGGGAACCAGAATTAGTTATGGGGGGATGCCATGAAAGTACACATTCGAGAGAAGGTTTTGTCCGAGAGGATTTCGAGAGGATAAAATGAATGAATTTTTGGAGCTAACCCAAGAAAGGAAGACCCTAAAAGAATACCACCAAACTTTTGTTAAACTTCTCCAATTTGCTCTAGAGATGGATGAGATAACTCTTCTCCATCGATTCATTTAAAAGCTTAATCTACCATTGAATAACCTCGTCAAGAATGCAAAACCATCCTCTATTTCAGAAGCCATAATTATAGCCAGAGGCTATGATAAAGTTTTTTTATATAGAAAGTGTCGAGAGAAGGACACGAGACCTTCCATGTTAATCGTGAAGAGGTCCCCTAATCCAAGAGAGGAACATCAAGCCCACCCTTGGCTACAAGGAATCATGAGCTAGAGCAAAATTAGGTCAAGAAATAGGGATAGCAGGGTTAAAGATAACCGAATTCAACAAGAATTTCTGTGAGTAAATAGGAGAGGATTGGTGCAAGATTCATGTGAAGTAATGTGCATGATGAATAGAGGTATTCTACAAGATGATACTAAGATTATGAAATTGCTATCATAGGTTAGCTTGCATAAAGGATTGATTCGCTTACGTTTTTCCATGACAATTGTGAAGTACCATATTACATGGGGGTATAGAATAAGGAATTTGAAGGTTCATATCATATAAGAGGTATATGGATGCATGAAATTAGGATAATTAGGCCATTTAACTTTGGAATAATAAAGATATTTTGGAGGCACAACAAAACGAGCCAAGCACATGAAATAAGGGACTCTTTAAGGGACACTGTATGTGTCTCCTTTATTATAGATTTCAATAAGGAAAGAGAGTGCACTCAGAGAAGAGTGAGGCAATAAGGCTAGAAACATTAGGAGAGTGTTAGAATAAAAATATTAGCTCCAAAAATCCTAAAAGAAATAAGAAGACAAGAATAGTTCTATTAAGAGATAAGTATCTCCAAAAATAGAAATTCGAATTTAGGTGATAAGAGGTCATATTTAGAGTACTTTTACATATTTAGAGTCCATGCATACTAAAAATGAGGAAAAGCAACGCGTTTCTAAAGATGGCATGTTTGCAGCTATATACAGACGTTTTTGCCTATTCTACCCGCGCCGCGGTGGCTTGTAGAGTAGATGTCTTCCGGTTCTTTTGACCGATTATACGAGTATATTCTGAGTTCTTATCAGAGATTTATGGCCGAAACAGTTTGCTGCTTCTCTCAAGCCTCTACGCAAGAAAAACTGTAAGACGACAACAAGTAGCCTCAAGGTAATCCTAGAGCTTGAGATGTATATATATCCCTTCATTCTTATCTAATATGTTAGAAGAGAAGGTTAGATTGCTGTGGTCTTTCGGAGGAAGAGAAAATAACTCCATAGCTTTTCTTTTAAATAAAGAATAGTATGCCGTAGCCTTGCAAGAGAAGGCTATTTTGCCATAGATCTTCGAAAGAGAGAAAAGTCACAGTACGAGTAAGAGGAGATAAATCTTGGGGATGATCGGATGATTTCAATCGTAAGAGAAGGTATTAGAAGACTCTATTCTCTTATGTCAAGTTCTAAAGCTCTTGTTAACGAGCAAAGGCAACGATAAACGATAAATTTCTGTAAGGTATATATATATATTTTTTTTGTTTTACAATTATATATCATTCTTAGGGGTTGAGGTATGGCCTCGGCTTCTCTATTAATTGTTAATAGTGATCTATTTGATTGATTTACTAGTTAAAGTTTGTATTCTTTTAAACAACAGCATATGCCTTAATAAAGAATGTCTTATCATAATCTCAAGTTGAAATGCTAAAATCTTTTTGAAAAGGATTGTTTTCTTAAGAAGGTAACATAGATTCTAGTCCTATGGTTTAGTTGAGTAAATGGATTGTTATCTTGGTTAAATTAGGTACAGGTACAACTCTCCCTGCGCTTTGATGCTGCGCCGTTCTTGTGCTTGTATAGCCGGATGGCGGAGATGTTGGTAAGGCCCGGAGAGTTGGCCCATGGTATCCCTCATACCATTGGGAGAATAAGATTTGCCGATTGAGGCGGGTGATTGTGATGCTGCCTAGTTTTTAGGGCCCAAGCTAGTGCGGTGAATCAGCCCACCCTAGTGCGGTGAATCAGCCACCCCTGGTGCGTAGACATCCCTCTGAGGGGCGGAAGAATGGAGCGATGGAGCCTGAGAGGGCGACATGCTGTCGCCTTGAGTCCTCTCGCCACCAGCGGCCCGACGATGAGGTGTATGATTCCACACAAACATGGGTCTAACTTGGGATGTGGGATTCCCAGAGGATACAATGAAAGAAGCAAGTTCACCCTTGTTCATCTAAAAATCGTAAGAACGTCCAAATTAGTTGGAAGCACTGTTGTCAATCTAACCACGGGGGAACCAGAATCAGATATGGGGGGATGCCACGCCATGAAAGTACACATTCGAGAGAAGGTTTTGTCCTCGAGGATTTCGAGAGGATAAAATGAATGAATTTTTGGAGCTAACCCAAGAAAGGAAGACCCTAAAAGAATACCACCAAACTTTTGTTAAACTTCTCCAATTTGCTCTAGAGATGGATGAGGTAACTCTTCTCCATCGATTTATTTAAAAGCTTAATCTACCATTGAATAACCTCGTCAAGAATGCAAAACCATCCTCTATTTCAGAAGCCATAATTATAGCCAGAGGCTATGATAAAGTTTTTTTATATAGAAAGTGTCGAGAGAAGGACACGAGACCTTCCATGTTAATCGTGAAGAGGTCCCCTAATCCAAGAGAGGAACATCAAGCCCACCCTTGGCTACAAGGAATCATGAGCTAGAGCAAAATTAGGTCAAGAAATAGGGATAGCAGGGTTAAAGAAAACCAAATTCAACAAGCATTTCTGTGAGTAAATAGGAGAGGATTGGTGCAAGATTCATGTGAAGTAATGTGCATGATGAATAGAGGTATTCTACAAGATGATACTAAGATTATGAAATTGCTATCATAGGTTAGCTTGCATAAAGGATTGATTCCTCTACGTTTTTCCATGACAATTGTGAAGTACCATATTACATGGGGGTATAGAATAAGGAATTTGAAGGTTCATATCATATAAGGGGTATATGGATGCATGAAATTAGGATAATTAGGCCAATTAACTTTGGAATAATAAAGATATTTTGGAGGCACAACAAAACGAGCCAAACACATGAAATAAGGGACTCTTTAAGGGACACTGTATGTGTCACTCTTTAAGGGACAACAGCATATACCTTAATAAAGAATGTCTTATCGTAATCTCAAGTTGAAATGCTAAAATCTTTGTGAAAAGGATTGTTTTCTTAAGAAGGTAACATAGATTCTAGTCCTATGGTTTAGTTGAGTAAATGGATTGTTATCTTGGTTAAATTAGGTACAGGTACAACTCTCCCTGCTTTGATGCTGCGCTGTTCTTGTGCTTGTATAGCCGGATGGCGGAGATGTTGGTAAGGCCGGGAAAGTTGGCCCATGGTATCCCTCATACCATTGGGAGAATAAGATTTGCCGATTGAGGCGGGTGATTGTGATGCTGCCTAGTTTTTAGGGCCCAAGCTAGTGCGGTGAATCAGCCCACCCTAGTGCGGTGAATCAGCCACCCCTAGTGCGTAGACATCCCTCTGAGGGGCGGAAGAATGGAGCGATGGAGCCTGAGAGGGCGACATGCTGCCGCCTTGAGTCCTCTCGCCAACACCAGCGGCCCGACGATGAGGTGTATGATTCCAGACAAGCATGGGTCTAACTTGGGATGTGGGATGCCCAGAGGATACAATGAAAGAAGCAAGTTCACCCTTGCTCATCTGAAAATCGTAAGAAAGGCCAAATTAGTTGGAAGCACTCTTGTCAATCTAACCACGGGGGAACCAGAATTAGTTATGGGGGGATGCCATGAAAGTACACATTCGAGAGAAGGTTTTGTCCGAGAGGATTTCGAGAGGATAAAATGAATGAATTTTTGGAGCTAACCCAAGAAAGGAAGACCCTAAAAGAATACCACCAAACTTTTGTTAAACTTCTCCAATTTGCTCTAGAGATGGATGAGATAACTCTTCTCCATCGATTCATTTAAAAGCTTAATCTACCATTGAATAACCTCGTCAAGAATGCAAAACCATCCTCTATTTCAGAAGCCATAATTATAGCCAGAGGCTATGATAAAGTTTTTTTATATAGAAAGTGTCGAGAGAAGGACACGAGACCTTCCATGTTAATCGTGAAGAGGTCCCCTAATCCAAGAGAGGAACATCAAGCCCACCCTTGGCTACAAGGAATCATGAGCTAGAGCAAAATTAGGTCAAGAAATAGGGATAGCAGGGTTAAAGATAACCGAATTCAACAAGAATTTCTGTGAGTAAATAGGAGAGGATTGGTGCAAGATTCATGTGAAGTAATGTGCATGATGAATAGAGGTATTCTACAAGATGATACTAAGATTATGAAATTGCTATCATAGGTTAGCTTGCATAAAGGATTGATTCCCTTACGTTTTTCCATGACAATTGTGAAGTACCATATTACATGGGGGTATAGAATAAGGAATTTGAAGGTTCATATCATATAAGAGGTATATGGATGCATGAAATTAGGATAATTAGGCCATTTAACTTTGGAATAATAAAGATATTTTGGAGGCACAACAAAACGAGCCAAGCACATGAAATAAGGGACTCTTTAAGGGACACTGTATGTGTCTCCTTTATTATAGATTTCAATAAGGAAAGAGAGTGCACTCAGAGAAGAGTGAGGCAATAAGGCTAGAAACATTAGGAGAGTGTTAGAATAAAAATATTAGCTCCAAAAATCCTAAAAGAAATAAGAAGACAAGAATAGTTCTATTAAGAGATAAGTATCTCCAAAAATAGAAATTCGAATTTAGGTGATAAGAGGTCATATTTAGAGTACTTTTACATATTTAGAGTCCATGCATACTAAAAATGAGGAAAAGCAACGCGTTTCTAAAGATGGCATGTTTGCAGCTATATACAGACGTTTTTGCCTATTCTACCCGCGCCGCGGTGGCTTGTAGAGTAGATGTCTTCCGGTTCTTTTGACCGATTATACGAGTATATTCTGAGTTCTTATCAGAGATTTATGGCCGAAACAGTTTGCTGCTTCTATCAAGCCTCTACGCAAGAAAAACTGTAAGACGACAACAAGTAGCCTCAAGGTAATCCTAGAGCTTGAGATGTATATATATCCCTTCATTCTTATCTAATATGTTAGAAGAGAAGGTTAGATTGCTGTGGTCTTTCGGAGGAAGAGACCATAACTCCATAGCTTTTCTTTTAAATAAAGAATAGTATGCCGTAGCCTTGCAAGAGAAGGCTATTTTGCCATAGATCTTCGAAAGAGAGAAAAGTCACAGTACGAGTAAGAGGAGATAAATCTTGGGGATGATCGGATGATTTCAATCGTAAGAGAAGGTATTAGAAGACTCTATTCTCTTATGTCAAGTTCTAAAGCTCTTGTTAACGAGCAAAGGCAACGATAAACGATAAATTTCTGTAAGGTATATATATATATTTTTTTTGTTTTACAATTATATATCATTCTTAGGGGTTGAGGTATGGCCTCGGCTTCTCTATTAATTGTTAATAGTGATCTATTTGATTGATTTACTAGTTAAAGTTTGTATTCTTTTAAACAACAGCATATGCCTTAATAAAGAATGTCTTATCATAATCTCAAGTTGAAATGCTAAAATCTTTGTGAAAAGGATTGTTTTCTTAAGAAGGTAACATAGATTCTAGTCCTATGGTTTAGTTGAGTAAATGGATTGTTATCTTGGTTAAATTAGGTACAGGTACAACTCTCCCTGCGCTTTGATGCTGCGCCGTTCTTGTGCTTGTATAGCCGGATGGCGGAGATGTTGGTAAGGCCCGGAGAGTTGGCCCATGGTATCCCTCATACCATTGGGAGAATAAGATTTGCCGATTGAGGCGGGTGATTGTGATGCTGCCTAGTTTTTAGGGCCCAAGCTAGTGCGGTGAATCAGCCCACCCTAGTGCGGTGAATCAGCCACCCCTGGTGCGTAGACATCCCTCTGAGGGGCGGAAGAATGGAGCGATGGAGCCTGAGAGGGCGACATGCTGTCGCCTTGAGTCCTCTCGCCACCAGCGGCCCGACGATGAGGTGTATGATTCCACACAAACATGGGTCTAACTTGGGATGTGGGATTCCCAGAGGATACAATGAAAGAAGCAAGTTCACCCTTGTTCATCTAAAAATCGTAAGAACGTCCAAATTAGTTGGAAGCACTGTTGTCAATCTAACCACGGGGGAACCAGAATCAGATATGGGGGGATGCCACGCCATGAAAGTACACATTCGAGAGAAGGTTTTGTCCTCGAGGATTTCGAGAGGATAAAATGAATGAATTTTTGGAGCTAACCCAAGAAAGGAAGACCCTAAAAGAATACCACCAAACTTTTGTTAAACTTCTCCAATTTGCTCTAGAGATGGATGAGGTAACTCTTCTCCATCGATTTATTTAAAAGCTTAATCTACCATTGAATAACCTCGTCAAGAATGCAAAACCATCCTCTATTTCAGAAGCCATAATTATAGCCAGAGGCTATGATAAAGTTTTTTTATATAGAAAGTGTCGAGAGAAGGACACGAGACCTTCCATGTTAATCGTGAAGAGGTCCCCTAATCCAAGAGAGGAACATCAAGCCCACCCTTGGCTACAAGGAATCATGAGCTAGAGCAAAATTAGGTCAAGAAATAGGGATAGCAGGGTTAAAGAAAACCAAATTCAACAAGCATTTCTGTGAGTAAATAGGAGAGGATTGGTGCAAGATTCATGTGAAGTAATGTGCATGATGAATAGAGGTATTCTACAAGATGATACTAAGATTATGAAATTGCTATCATAGGTTAGCTTGCATAAAGGATTGATTCCTCTACGTTTTTCCATGACAATTGTGAAGTACCATATTACATGGGGGTATAGAGTAAGGAATTTGAAGGTTCATATCATATAAGAGGTATATGGATGCATGAAATTAGGATAATTAGGCCAATTAACTTTGGAATAATAAAGATATTTTGGAGGCACAACAAAACGAGCCAAACACATGAAATAAGGGACTCTTTAAGGGACACTGTATGTGTCACTCTTTAAGGGACAACAGCATATACCTTAATAAAGAATGTCTTATCGTAATCTCAAGTTGAAATGCTAAAATCTTTGTGAAAAGGATTGTTTTCTTAAGAAGGTAACATAGATTCTAGTCCTATGGTTTAGTTGAGTAAATGGATTGTTATCTTGGTTAAATTAGGTACAGGTACAACTCTCCCTGCTTTGATGCTGCGCCGTTCTTGTGCTTGTATAGCCGGATGGCGGAGATGTTGGTAAGGCCGGGAAAGTTGGCCCATGGTATCCCTCATACCATTGGGAGAATAAGATTTGCCGATTGAGGCGGGTGATTGTGATGCTGCCTAGTTTTTAGGGCCCAAGCTAGTGCGGTGAATCAGCCCACCCTAGTGCGGTGAATCAGCCACCCCTAGTGCGTAGACATCCCTCTGAGGGGCGGAAGAATGGAGCGATGGAGCCTGAAAGGGCGACATGCTGTCGCCTTGAGTCCTCTCGCCACCAGCGGCCCGACGATGAGGTGTATGATTCCACACAAACATGGGTCTAACTTGGGATGTGGGATTCCCAGAGGATACAATGAAAGAAGCAAGTTCACCCTTGTTCATCTAAAAATCGTAAGAACGTCCAAATTAGTTGGAAGCACTGTTGTCAATCTAACCACGGGGGAACCAGAATCAGATATGGGGGGATGCCACGCCATGAAAGTACACATTCGAGAGAAGGTTTTGTCCTCGAGGATTTCGAGAGGATAAAATGAATGAATTTTTGGAGCTAACCCAAGAAAGGAAGACCCTAAAAGAATACCACCAAACTTTTGTTAAACTTCTCCAATTTGCTCTAGAGATGGATGAGATAACTGTTCTCCATCGATTCATTTAAAAGCTTAATCTACCATTGAATAACCTCGTCAAGAATGCAAAACCATCCTCTATTTCAGAAGCCATAATTATAGCCAGAGGCTATGATAAAGTTTTTTTATATAGAAAGTGTCGAGAGAAGGACACGAGACCTTCCATGTTAATCGTGAAGAGGTCCCCTAATCCAAGAGAGGAACATCAAGCCCACCCTTGGCTACAAGGAATCATGAGCTAGAGCAAAATTAGGTCAAGAAATAGGGATAGCAGGGTTAAAGATAACCGAATTCAACAAGTATTTCTGTGAGTAAATAGGAGAGGATTGGTGCAAGATTCATGTGAAGTAATGTGCATGATGAATAGAGGTATTCTACAAGATGATACTAAGATTATGAAATTGCTATCATAGGTTAGCTTGCATAAAGGATTGATTCCCTTACGTTTTTCCATGACAATTGTGAAGTACCATATTACATGGGGGTATAGAATAAGGAATTTGAAGGTTCATATCATATAAGAGGTATATGGATGCATGAAATTAGGATAATTAGGCCATTTAACTTTGGAATAATAAAGATATTTTGGAGGCACAACAAAACGAGCCAAGCACATGAAATAAGGGACTCTTTAAGGGACACTGTATGTGTCTCCTTTATTATAGATTTCAATAAGGAAAGAGAGTGCACTCAGAGAAGAGTGAGGCAATAACGCTAGAAACATTAGGAAAGTGTTAGAATAAAAATATTAGCTCCAAAAATCCTAAAAGAAATAAGAAGACAAGAATAGTTCTATTAAGAGATAAGTATCTCCAAAAATAGAAATTCGAATTTAGGTGATAAGAGGTCATATTTAGAGTACTTTTACATATTTAGAGTCCATGCATACTAAAAATGAGGAAAAGCAATGCGTTTCTAAAGATGGCATGTTTGCAGCTATATACAGACGTTTTTGCCTATTCTACCCGCGCCGCGGTGGCTTGTAGAGTAGATGTCTTCCGGTTCTTTTGACCGATTATACGAGTATATTCTGAGTTCTTATCAGAGATTTATGGCCGAAACAGTTTGCTGCTTCTGTCAAGGTCTCTACGCAAGAAAAACTGTAAGACGACAACAAGTAGCCTCAAGGTAATCCTAGAGCTTGAGATGTATATATATCCCTTCATTCTTATCTAATATGTTAGAAGAGAAGGTTAGATTGCTGTGGTCTTTCGGAGGAAGAGACCAGAACTCCATAGCTTTTCTTTTAAATAAAGAATAGTATGCCGTAGCCTTGCAAGAGAAGGCTATTTTGCCATAGACCTTTGAAAGAGAGAAAAGTCACAGTACGAGTAAGAGGAGATAAATCTTGGGGATGATCGGATGATTTCAATCGTAAGAGAAGGTATTAGAAGACTCTATTCTCTTATGTCAAGTTCTAAAGCTCTTGTTAACGAGCAAAGGCAACGATAAACGATAAATTTCTGTAAGGTATATATATATATATTTTTGTTTTACAATTATATATCATTCTTAGGGGTTGAGGTATGGCCTCGGCTTCTCTATTAATTGTTAATAGTGATCTATTTGATTGATTTACTAGTTAAAGTTTGTATTCTTTTAAACAACAGCATATGCCTTAATAAAGAATGTCTTATCGTAATCTCAAGTTGAAATGCTAAAATCTTTGTGAAAAGGATTGTTTTCTTAAGAAGGTAACATAGATTCTAGTCCTATGGTTTAGTTGAGTAAATGGATTGTTATCTTGGTTAAATTAGGTACAGGTACAACTCTCCCTGCTTTGATGCTGCGCCGTTCTTGTGCTTGTATAGCCGGATGGCGGAGATGTTGGTAAGGCCCGCAGAGTTGGCCCATGGTATCCCTCATACCATTGGGAGAATAAGATTTGCCGATTGAGGCGGGTGATTGTGATGCTGCCTAGTTTTTAGGGCCCAAGCTAGTGCGGTGAATCAGCCCACCCTAGTGCGGTGAATCAGCCACCCCTAGTGCGTAGACATCCCTCTGAGGGGCGGAAGAATGGAGCGATGGAGCCTGAGAGGGCGACATGCTGCCGCCTTGAGTCCTCTCGCCAACACCAGCGGCCCGACGATGAGGTGTATGATTCCAGACAAGCATGGGTCTAACTTGGGATGTGGGATGCCCAGAGGATACAATGAAAGAAGCAAGTTCACCCTTGCTCATCTGAAAATCGTAAGAAAGGCCAAATTAGTTGGAAGCACTCTTGTCAATCTAACCACGGGGGAACCAGAATTAGTTATGGGGGGATGCCATGAAAGTACACATTCGAGAGAAGGTTTTGTCCGAGAGGATTTCGAGAGGATAAAATGAATGAATTTTTGGAGCTAACCCAAGAAAGGAAGACCCTAAAAGAATACCACCAAACTTTTGTTAAACTTCTCCAATTTGCTCTAGAGATGGATGAGATAACTCTTCTCCATCGATTCATTTAAAAGCTTAATCTACCATTGAATAACCTCGTCAAGAATGCAAAACCATCCTCTATTTCAGAAGCCATAATTATAGCCAGAGGCTATGATAAAGTTTTTTTATATAGAAAGTGTCGAGAGAAGGACACGAGACCTTCCATGTTAATCGTGAAGAGGTCCCCTAATCCAAGAGAGGAACATCAAGCCCACCCTTGGCTACAAGGAATCATGAGCTAGAGCAAAATTAGGTCAAGAAATAGGGATAGCAGGGTTAAAGATAACCGAATTCAACAAGAATTTCTGTGAGTAAATAGGAGAGGATTGGTGCAAGATTCATGTGAAGTAATGTGCATGATGAATAGAGGTATTCTACAAGATGATACTAAGATTATGAAATTGCTATCATAGGTTAGCTTGCATAAAGGATTGATTCCCTTACGTTTTTCCATGACAATTGTGAAGTACCATATTACATGGGGGTATAGAATAAGGAATTTGAAGGTTCATATCATATAAGAGGTATATGGATGCATGAAATTAGGATAATTAGGCCATTTAACTTTGGAATAATAAAGATATTTTGGAGGCACAACAAAACGAGCCAAGCACATGAAATAAGGGACTCTTTAAGGGACACTGTATGTGTCTCCTTTATTATAGATTTCAATAAGGAAAGAGAGTGCACTCAGAGAAGAGTGAGGCAATAAGGCTAGAAACATTAGGAGAGTGTTAGAATAAAAATATTAGCTCCAAAAATCCTAAAAGAAATAAGAAGACAAGAATAGTTCTATTAAGAGATAAGTATCTCCAAAAATAGAAATTCGAATTTAGGTGATAAGAGGTCATATTTAGAGTACTTTTACATATTTAGAGTCCATGCATACTAAAAATGAGGAAAAGCAACGCGTTTCTAAAGATGGCATGTTTGCAGCTATATACAGACGTTTTTGCCTATTCTACCCGCGCCGCGGTGGCCTGTAGTTCCGGTTCTTTTGACCGATTATACGAGTATATTCTGAGTTCTTATCAGAGATTTATGGCCGAAACAGTTTGCTGCTTCTATCAAGCCTCTACGCAAGAAAAACTGTAAGACGACAACAAGTAGCCTCAAGGTAATCCTAGAGCTTGAGATGTATATATATCCCTTCATTCTTATCTAATATGTTAGAAGAGAAGGTTAGATTGCTGTGGTCTTTCGGAGGAAGAGACCATAACTCCATAGCTTTTCTTTTAAATAAAGAATAGTATGCCGTAGCCTTGCAAGAGAAGGCTATTTTGCCATAGATCTTCGAAAGAGAGAAAAGTCACAGTACGAGTAAGAGGAGATAAATCTTGGGGATGATCGGATGATTTCAATCGTAAGAGAAGGTATTAGAAGACTCTATTCTCTTATGTCAAGTTCTAAAGCTCTTGTTAACGAGCAAAGGCAACGATAAACGATAAATTTCTGTAAGGTATATATATATATTTTTTTTGTTTTACAATTATATATCATTCTTAGGGGTTGAGGTATGGCCTCGGCTTCTCTATTAATTGTTAATAGTGATCTATTTGATTGATTTACTAGTTAAAGTTTGTATTCTTTTAAACAACAGCATATGCCTTAATAAAGAATGTCTTATCATAATCTCAAGTTGAAATGCTAAAATCTTTGTGAAAAGGATTGTTTTCTTAAGAAGGTAACATAGATTCTAGTCCTATGGTTTAGTTGAGTAAATGGATTGTTATCTTGGTTAAATTAGGTACAGGTACAACTCTCCCTGCGCTTTGATGCTGCGCCGTTCTTGTGCTTGTATAGCCGGATGGCGGAGATGTTGGTAAGGCCCGGAGAGTTGGCCCATGGTATCCCTCATACCATTGGGAGAATAAGATTTGCCGATTGAGGCGGGTGATTGTGATGCTGCCTAGTTTTTAGGGCCCAAGCTAGTGCGGTGAATCAGCCCACCCTAGTGCGGTGAATCAGCCACCCCTGGTGCGTAGACATCCCTCTGAGGGGCGGAAGAATGGAGCGATGGAGCCTGAGAGGGCGACATGCTGTCGCCTTGAGTCCTCTCGCCACCAGCGGCCCGACGATGAGGTGTATGATTCCACACAAACATGGGTCTAACTTGGGATGTGGGATTCCCAGAGGATACAATGAAAGAAGCAAGTTCACCCTTGTTCATCTAAAAATCGTAAGAACGTCCAAATTAGTTGGAAGCACTGTTGTCAATCTAACCACGGGGGAACCAGAATCAGATATGGGGGGATGCCACGCCATGAAAGTACACATTCGAGAGAAGGTTTTGTCCTCGAGGATTTCGAGAGGATAAAATGAATGAATTTTTGGAGCTAACCCAAGAAAGGAAGACCCTAAAAGAATACCACCAAACTTTTGTTAAACTTCTCCAATTTGCTCTAGAGATGGATGAGGTAACTCTTCTCCATCGATTTATTTAAAAGCTTAATCTACCATTGAATAACCTCGTCAAGAATGCAAAACCATCCTCTATTTCAGAAGCCATAATTATAGCCAGAGGCTATGATAAAGTTTTTTTATATAGAAAGTGTCGAGAGAAGGACACGAGACCTTCCATGTTAATCGTGAAGAGGTCCCCTAATCCAAGAGAGGAACATCAAGCCCACCCTTGGCTACAAGGAATCATGAGCTAGAGCAAAATTAGGTCAAGAAATAGGGATAGCAGGGTTAAAGAAAACCAAATTCAACAAGCATTTCTGTGAGTAAATAGGAGAGGATTGGTGCAAGATTCATGTGAAGTAATGTGCATGATGAATAGAGGTATTCTACAAGATGATACTAAGATTATGAAATTGCTATCATAGGTTAGCTTGCATAAAGGATTGATTCCTCTACGTTTTTCCATGACAATTGTGAAGTACCATATTACATGGGGGTATAGAATAAGGAATTTGAAGGTTCATATCATATAAGAGGTATATGGATGCATGAAATTAGGATAATTAGGCCAATTAACTTTGGAATAATAAAGATATTTTGGAGGCACAACAAAACGAGCCAAACACATGAAATAAGGGACTCTTTAAGGGACACTGTATGTGTCACTCTTTAAGGGACAACAGCATATACCTTAATAAAGAATGTCTTATCGTAATCTCAAGTTGAAATGCTAAAATCTTTGTGAAAAGGATTGTTTTCTTAAGAAGGTAACATAGATTCTAGTCCTATGGTTTAGTTGAGTAAATGGATTGTTATCTTGGTTAAATTAGGTACAGGTACAACTCTCCCTGCTTTGATGCTGCGCCGTTCTTGTGCTTGTATAGCCGGATGGCGGAGATGTTGGTAAGGCCGGGAAAGTTGGCCCATGGTATCCCTCATACCATTGGGAGAATAAGATTTGCCGATTGAGGCGGGTGATTGTGATGCTGCCTAGTTTTTAGGGCCCAAGCTAGTGCGGTGAATCAGCCCACCCTAGTGCGGTGAATCAGCCACCCCTAGTGCGTAGACATCCCTCTGAGGGGCGGAAGAATGGAGCGATGGAGCCTGAGAGGGCGACATGCTGCCGCCTTGAGTCCTCTCGCCAACACCAGCGGCCCGACGATGAGGTGTATGATTCCAGACAAGCATGGGTCTAACTTGGGATGTGGGATGCCCAGAGGATACAATGAAAGAAGCAAGTTCACCCTTGCTCATCTGAAAATCGTAAGAAAGGCCAAATTAGTTGGAAGCACTCTTGTCAATCTAACCACGGGGGAACCAGAATTAGTTATGGGGGGATGCCATGAAAGTACACATTCGAGAGAAGGTTTTGTCCGAGAGGATTTCGAGAGGATAAAATGAATGAATTTTTGGAGCTAACCCAAGAAAGGAAGACCCTAAAAGAATACCACCAAACTTTTGTTAAACTTCTCCAATTTGCTCTAGAGATGGATGAGATAACTCTTCTCCATCGATTCATTTAAAAGCTTAATCTACCATTGAATAACCTCGTCAAGAATGCAAAACCATCCTCTATTTCAGAAGCCATAATTATAGCCAGAGGCTATGATAAAGTTTTTTTATATAGAAAGTGTCGAGAGAAGGACACGAGACCTTCCATGTTAATCGTGAAGAGGTCCCCTAATCCAAGAGAGGAACATCAAGCCCACCCTTGGCTACAAGGAATCATGAGCTAGAGCAAAATTAGGTCAAGAAATAGGGATAGCAGGGTTAAAGATAACCGAATTCAACAAGTATTTCTGTGAGTAAATAGGAGAGGATTGGTGCAAGATTCATGTGAAGTAATGTGCATGATGAATAGAGGTATTCTACAAGATGATACTAAGATTATGAAATTGCTATCATAGGTTAGCTTGCATAAAGGATTGATTCCCTTACGTTTTTCCATGACAATTGTGAAGTACCATATTACATGGGGGTATAGAATAAGGAATTTGAAGGTTCATATCATATAAGAGGTATATGGATGCATGAAATTAGGATAATTAGGCCATTTAACTTTGGAATAATAAAGATATTTTGGAGGCACAACAAAACGAGCCAAGCACATGAAATAAGGGACTCTTTAAGGGACACTGTATGTGTCTCCTTTATTATAGATTTCAATAAGGAAAGAGAGTGCACTCAGAGAAGAGTGAGGCAATAACGCTAGAAACATTAGGAAAGTGTTAGAATAAAAATATTAGCTCCAAAAATCCTAAAAGAAATAAGAAGACAAGAATAGTTCTATTAAGAGATAAGTATCTCCAAAAATAGAAATTTGAATTTAGGTGATAAGAGGTCATATTTAGAGTACTTTTACATATTTAGAGTCCATGCATACTAAAAATGAGGAAAAGCAACGCGTTTCTAAAGATGGCATGTTTGCAGCTATATACAGACGTTTTTGCCTATTCTACCCGCGCCGCGGTGGCTTGTAGAGTAGATGTCTTCCGGTTCTTTTGACCGATTATACGAGTATATTCTGAGTTCTTATCAGAGATTTATGGCCGAAACAGTTTGCTGCTTCTGTCAAGGTCTCTACGCAAGAAAAACTGTAAGACGACAACAAGTAGCCTCAAGGTAATCCTAGAGCTTGAGATGTATATATATCCCTTCATTCTTATCTAATATGTTAGAAGAGAAGGTTAGATTGCTGTGGTCTTTCGGAGGAAGAGACCAGAACTCCATAGCTTTTCTTTTAAATAAAGAATAGTATGCCGTAGCCTTGCAAGAGAAGGCTATTTTGCCATAGACCTTCGAAAGAGAGAAAAGTCACAGTACGAGTAAGAGGAGATAAATCTTGGGGATGATCGGATGATTTCAATCGTAAGAGAAGGTATTAGAAGACTCTATTCTCTTATGTCAAGTTCTAAAGCTCTTGTTAACGAGCAAAGGCAACGATAAACGATAAATTTCTGTAAGGTATATATATATATTTTTTTGTTTTACAATTATATATCATTCTTAGGGGTTGAGGTATGGCCTCGGCTTCTCTATTAATTGTTAATAGTGATCTATTTGATTGATTTACTAGTTAAAGTTTGTATTCTTTTAAACAACAGCATATGCCTTAATAAAGAATGTCTTATCGTAATCTCAAGTTGAAATGCTAAAATCTTTGTGAAAAGGATTGTTTTCTTAAGAAGGTAACATAGATTCTAGTCCTATGGTTTAGTTGAGTAAATGGATTGTTATCTTGGTTAAATTAGGTACAGGTACAACTCTCCCTGCTTTGATGCTGCGCCGTTCTTGTGCTTGTATAGCCGGATGGCGGAGATGTTGGTAAGGCCCGCAGAGTTGGCCCATGGTATCCCTCATACCATTGGGAGAATAAGATTTGCCGATTGAGGCGGGTGATTGTGATGCTGCCTAGTTTTTAGGGCCCAAGCTAGTGCGGTGAATCAACCCACCCTAGTGCGGTGAATCAGCCACCCCTAGTGCGTAGACATCCCTCTGAGGGGCGGAAGAATGGAGCGATGGAGCCTGAGAGGGCGACATGCTGCCGCCTTGAGTCCTCTCGCCAACACCAGCGGCCCGACGATGAGGTGTATGATTCCAGACAAGCATGGGTCTAACTTGGGATGTGGGATGCCCAGAGGATACAATGAAAGAAGCAAGTTCACCCTTGCTCATCTGAAAATCGTAAGAAAGGCCAAATTAGTTGGAAGCACTCTTGTCAATCTAACCACGGGGGAACCAGAATTAGTTATGGGGGGATGCCATGAAAGTACACATTCGAGAGAAGGTTTTGTCCGAGAGGATTTCGAGAGGATAAAATGAATGAATTTTTGGAGCTAACCCAAGAAAGGAAGACCCTAAAAGAATACCACCAAACTTTTGTTAAACTTCTCCAATTTGCTCTAGAGATGGATGAGATAACTCTTCTCCATCGATTCATTTAAAAGCTTAATCTACCATTGAATAACCTCGTCAAGAATGCAAAACCATCCTCTATTTCAGAAGCCATAATTATAGCCAGAGGCTATGATAAAGTTTTTTTATATAGAAAGTGTCGAGAGAAGGACACGAGACCTTCCATGTTAATCGTGAGAAGAGGTCCCCTAATCCAAGAGAGGAACATCAAGCCCACCCTTGGCTACAAGGAATCATGAGCTAGAGCAAAATTAGGTCAAGAAATAGGGATAGCAGGGTTAAAGATAACCGAATTCAACAAGAATTTCTGTGAGTAAATAGGAGAGGATTGGTGCAAGATTCATGTGAAGTAATGTGCATGATGAATAGAGGTATTCTACAAGATGATACTAAGATTATGAAATTGCTATCATAGGTTAGCTTGCATAAAGGATTGATTCCCTTACGTTTTTCCATGACAATTGTGAAGTACCATATTACATGGGGGTATAGAATAAGGAATTTGAAGGTTCATATCATATAAGAGGTATATGGATGCATGAAATTAGGATAATTAGGCCATTTAACTTTGGAATAATAAAGATATTTTGGAGGCACAACAAAACGAGCCAAGCACATGAAATAAGGGACTCTTTAAGGGACACTGTATGTGTCTCCTTTATTATAGATTTCAATAAGGAAAGAGAGTGCACTCAGAGAAGAGTGAGGCAATAAGGCTAGAAACATTAGGAGAGTGTTAGAATAAAAATATTAGCTCCAAAAATCCTAAAAGAAATAAGAAGACAAGAATAGTTCTATTAAGAGATAAGTATCTCCAAAAATAGAAATTCGAATTTAGGTGATAAGAGGTCATATTTAGAGTACTTTTACATATTTAGAGTCCATGCATACTAAAAATGAGGAAAAGCAACGCGTTTCTAAAGATGGCATGTTTGCAGCTATATACAGATGTTTTTGCCTATTCTACCCGCGCCGCGGTGGCTTGTAGAGTAGATGTCTTCCGGTTCTTTTGACCGATTATACGAGTATATTCTGAGTTCTTATCAGAGATTTATGGCCGAAACAGTTTGCTGCTTCTATCAAGCCTCTACGCAAGAAAAACTGTAAGACGACAACAAGTAGCCTCAAGGTAATCCTAGAGCTTGAGATGTATATATATCCCTTCATTCTTATCTAATATGTTAGAAAAGAAGGTTAGATTGCTGTGGTTTTTCGGAGGAAGAGACCATAACTCCATAGCTTTTCTTTTAAATAAAGAATAGTATGCCGTAGCCTTGCAAGAGAAGGCTATTTTGCCATAGATCTTCGAAAGAGAGAAAAGTCACAGTACGAGTAAGAGGAGATAAATCTTGGGGATGATCGGATGATTTCAATCGTAAGAGAAGGTATTAGAAGACTCTATTCTCTTATGTCAAGTTCTAAAGCTCTTGTTAACGAGCAAAGGCAACGATAAACGATAAATTTCTGTAAGGTATATATATATATATATTTTTGTTTTACAATTATATATCATTCTTAGGGGTTGAGGTATGGCCTCGGCTTCTCTATTAATTGTTAATAGTGATCTATTTGATTGATTTACTAGTTAAAGTTTGTATTCTTTTAAACAACAGCATATGCCTTAATAAAGAATGTCTTATCATAATCTCAAGTTGAAATGCTAAAATCTTTGTGAAAAGGATTGTTTTCTTAAGAAGGTAACATAGATTCTAGTCCTATGGTTTAGTTGAGTAAATGGATTGTTATCTTGGTTAAATTAGGTACAGGTACAACTCTCCCTGCGCTTTGATGCTGCGCCGTTCTTGTGCTTGTATAGCCGGATGGCGGAGATGTTGGTAAGGCCCGCAGAGTTGGCCCATGGTATCCCTCATACCATTGGGAGAATAAGATTTGCCGATTGAGGCGGGTGATTGTGATGCTGCCTAGTTTTTAGGGCCCAAGCTAGTGCAATGAATCAGCCCACCCTAGTGCGGTGAATCAGCCACCCCTGGTGCGTAGACATCCCTCTGAGGGGCGGAAGAATGGAGCGATGGAGCCTGAGAGGGCGACATGCTGTCGCCTTGAGTCCTCTCGCCACCAGCGGCCCGACGATGAGGTGTATGATTCCACACAAACATGGGTCTAACTTGGGATGTGGGATTCCCAGAGGATACAATGAAAGAAGCAAGTTCACCCTTGTTCATCTAAAAATCGTAAGAACGTCCAAATTAGTTGGAAGCACTGTTGTCAATCTAACCACGGGGGAACCAGAATCAGATATGGGGGGATGCCATGCCATGAAAGTACACATTCGAGAGAAGGTTTTGTCCTCGAGGATTTCGAGAGGATAAAATGAATGAATTTTTGGAGCTAACCCAAGAAAGGAAGACCCTAAAAGAATACCACCAAACTTTTGTTAAACTTCTCCAATTTGCTCTAGAGATGGATGAGGTAACTCTTCTCCATCGATTTATTTAAAAGCTTAATCTACCATTGAATAACCTCGTCAAGAATGCAAAACCATCCTCTATTTCAGAAGCCATAATTATAGCCAGAGGCTATGATAAAGTTTTTTTATATAGAAAGTGTCGAGAGAAGGACACGAGACCTTCCATGTTAATCGTGAAGAGGTCCCCTAATCCAAGAGAGGAACATCAAGCCCACCCTTGGCTACAAGGAATCATGAGCTAGAGCAAAATTAGGTCAAGAAATAGGGATAGCAGGGTTAAAGAAAACCAAATTCAACAAGCATTTCTGTGAGTAAATAGGAGAGGATTGGTGCAAGATTCATGTGAAGTAATGTGCATGATGAATAGAGGTATTCTACAAGATGATACTAAGATTATGAAATTGCTATCATAGGTTAGCTTGCATAAAGGATTGATTCCTCTACGTTTTTCCATGACAATTGTGAAGTACCATATTACATGGGGGTATAGAATAAGGAATTTGAAGGTTCATATCATATAAGAGGTATATGGATGCATGAAATTAGGATAATTAGGCCAATTAACTTTGGAATAATAAAGATATTTTGGAGGCACAACAAAACGAGCCAAACACATGAAATAAGGGACTCTTTAAGGGACACTGTATGTGTCACTCTTTAAGGGACAACAGCATATACCTTAATAAAGAATGTCTTATCGTAATCTCAAGTTGAAATGCTAAAATCTTTGTGAAAAGGATTGTTTTCTTAAGAAGGTAACATAGATTCTAGTCCTATGGTTTAGTTGAGTAAATGGATTGTTATCTTGGTTAAATTAGGTACAGGTACAACTCTCCCTGCTTTGATGCTGCGCCGTTCTTGTGCTTGTATAGCCGGATGGCGGAGATGTTGGTAAGGCCGGGAAAGTTGGCCCATGGTATCCCTCATACCATTGGGAGAATAAGATTTGCCGATTGAGGCGGGTGATTGTGATGCTGCCTAGTTTTTAGGGCCCAAGCTAGTGCGGTGAATCAACCCACCCTAGTGCGGTGAATCAGCCACCCCTAGTGCGTAGACATCCCTCTGAGGGGCGGAAGAATGGAGCGATGGAGCCTGAGAGGGCGACATGCTGCCGCCTTGAGTCCTCTCGCCAACACCAGCGGCCCGACGATGAGGTGTATGATTCCAGACAAGCATGGGTCTAACTTGGGATGTGGGATGCCCAGAGGATACAATGAAAGAAGCAAGTTCACCCTTGCTCATCTGAAAATCGTAAGAAAGGCCAAATTAGTTGGAAGCACTCTTGTCAATCTAACCACGGGGGAACCAGAATTAGTTATGGGGGGATGCCATGAAAGTACACATTCGAGAGAAGGTTTTGTCCGAGAGGATTTCGAGAGGATAAAATGAATGAATTTTTGGAGCTAACCCAAGAAAGGAAGACCCTAAAAGAATACCACCAAACTTTTGTTAAACTTCTCCAATTTGCTCTAGAGATGGATGAGATAACTCTTCTCCATCGATTCATTTAAAAGCTTAATCTACCATTGAATAACCTCGTCAAGAATGCAAAACCATCCTCTATTTCAGAAGCCATAATTATAGCCAGAGGCTATGATAAAGTTTTTTTATATAGAAAGTGTCGAGAGAAGGACACGAGACCTTCCATGTTAATCGTGAAGAGGTCCCCTAATCCAAGAGAGGAACATCAAGCCCACCCTTGGCTACAAGGAATCATGAGCTAGAGCAAAATTAGGTCAAGAAATAGGGATAGCAGGGTTAAAGATAACCGAATTCAACAAGAATTTCTGTGAGTAAATAGGAGAGGATTGGTGCAAGATTCATGTGAAGTAATGTGCATGATGAATAGAGGTATTCTACAAGATGATACTAAGATTATGAAATTGCTATCATAGGTTAGCTTGCATAAAGGATTGATTCCCTTACGTTTTTCCATGACAATTGTGAAGTACCATATTACATGGGGGTATAGAATAAGGAATTTGAAGGTTCATATCATATAAGAGGTATATGGATGCATGAAATTAGGATAATTAGGCCAATTAACTTTGGAATAATAAAGATATTTTGGAGGCACAACAAAACGAGCCAAACACATGAAATAAGGGACTCTTTAAGGGACACTGTATGTGTCTCCTTTATTATAGATTTCAATAAGGAAAGAGAGTGCACTCAGAGAAGAGTGAGGCAATAAGGCTAGAAACATTAGGAGAGTGTTAGAATAAAAATATTAGCTCCAAAAATCCTAAAAGAAATAAGAAGACAAGAATAGTTCTATTAAGAGATAAGTATCTCCAAAAATAGAAATTCGAATTTAGGTGATAAGAGGTCATATTTAGAGTACTTTTACATATTTAGAGTTCATGCATACTAAAAATGAGGAAAAGCAACGCGTTTCTAAAGATGGCATGTTTGCAGCTATATACAGATGTTTTTGCCTATTCTACCCGCACCGCGGTGGCTTGTAGAGTAGATGTCTTCCGGTTCTTTTGACCGATTATACGAGTATATTCTGAGTTCTTATCAGAGATTTATGGCCGAAACAGTTTGCTGCTTCTATCAAGCCTCTACGCAAGAAAAACTGTAAGACGACAACAAGTAGCCTCAAGGTAATCCTAGAGCTTGAGATGTATATATATCCCTTCATTCTTATCTAATATGTTAGAAGAGAAGGTTAGATTGCTGTGGTCTTTCGGAGGAAGAGACCATAACTCCATAGCTTTTCTTTTAAATAAAGAATAGTATGCCGTAGCCTTGCAAGAGAAGGCTATTTTGCCATAGACCTTCGAAAGAGAGAAAAGTCACAGTACGAGTAAGAGGAGATAAATCTTGGGGATGATCGGATGATTTCAATCGTAAGAGAAGGTATTAGAAGATTCTATTCTCTTATGTCAAGTTCTAAAGCTCTTGTTAACGAGCAAAGGCAACGATAAACGATAAATTTTTTGTAAGGTATATATATAAATTTTTTTGTTTTACAATTATATATCATTCTTAGGGGTTGAGGTATGGCCTCGGCTTCTCTATTAATTGTTAATAGTGATCTATTTGATTGATTTACTAGTTAAAGTTTGTATTCTTTTAAACAACAGCATATGCCTTAATAAAGAATGTCTTATCGTAATCTCAAGTTGAAATGCTAAAATCTTTGTGAAAAGGATTGTTTTCTTAAGAAGGTAACATAGATTCTAGTCCTATGGTTTAGTTGAGTAAATGGATTGTTATCTTGGTTAAATTAGGTACAGGTACAACTCTCCCTGCTTTGATGCTGCGCCGTTCTTGTGCTTGTATAGCCGGATGGCGGAGATGTTGGTAAGGCCCGCAGAGTTGGCCCATGGTATCCCTCATACCATTGGGAGAATAAGATTTGCCGATTGAGGCGGGTGATTGTGATGCTGCCTAGTTTTTAGGGCCCAAGCTAGTGCGGTGAATCAGCCCACCCTAGTGCGGTGAATCAGCCCACCCTAGTGCGGTGAATCAGCCACCCCTGGTGCGTAGACATCCCTCTGAGGGGCGGAAGAATGGAGCGATGGAGCCTGAGAGGGCGACATGCTGTCGCCTTGAGTCCTCTCGCCACCAGCGGCCCGACGATGAGGTGTATGATTCCACACAAACATGGGTCTAACTTGGGATGTGGGATTCCCAGAGGATACAATGAAAGAAGCAAGTTCACCCTTGTTCATCTAAAAATCGTAAGAACGTCCAAATTAGTTGGAAGCACTGTTGTCAATCTAACCACGGGGGAACCAGAATTAGTTATGGGGGGATGCCATGAAAGTACACATTCGAGAGAAGGTTTTGTCCGAGAGGATTTCGAGAGGATAAAATGAATGAATTTTTGGAGCTAACCCAAGAAAGGAAGACCCTAAAAGAATACCATCAAACTTTTGTTAAACTTCTCCAATTTGCTCTAGAGATGGATGAGATAACTCTTCTCCATCGATTCATTTAAAAGCTTAATCTACCATTGAATAACCTCGTCAAGAATGCAAAACCATCCTCTATTTCAGAAGCCATAATTATAGCCAGAGGCTATGATAAAGTTTTTTTATATAGAAAGTGTCGAGAGAAGGACACGAGACCTTCCATGTTAATCGTGAAGAGGTCCCCTAATCCAAGAGAGGAACATCAAGCCCACCCTTGGCTACAAGGAATCATGAGCTAGAGCAAAATTAGGTCAAGAAATAGGGATAGCAGGGTTAAAGATAACCGAATTCAACAAGAATTTCTGTGAGTAAATAGGAGAGGATTGGTGCAAGATTCATGTGAAGTAATGTGCATGATGAATAGAGGTATTCTACAAGATGATACTAAGATTATGAAATTGCTATCATAGGTTAGCTTGCATAAAGGATTGATTCCCTTACGTTTTTCCATGACAATTGTGAAGTACCATATTACATGGGGGTATAGAATAAGGAATTTGAAGGTTCATATCATATAAGAGGTATATGGATGCATGAAATTAGGATAATTAGGCCATTTAACTTTGGAATAATAAAGATATTTTGGAGGCACAACAAAACGAGCCAAACACATGAAATAAGGGACTCTTTAAGGGACACTGTATGTGTCTCCTTTATTATAGATTTCAATAAGAAAAGAGAGTGCACTCAGAGAAGAGTGAGGCAATAAGGCTAGAAACATTAGGAGAGTGTTAGAATAAAAATATTAGCTCCAAAAATCCTAAAAGAAATAAGAAGACAAGAATAGTTCTATTAAGAGATAAGTATCTCCAAAAATAGAAATTCGAATTTAGGTGATAAGAGGTCATATTTAGAGTACTTTTACATATTTAGAGTCCATGCATACTAAAAATGAGGAAAAGCAACGCGTTTCTAAAGATGGCATGTTTGCAGCTATATACAGACGTTTTTGCCTATTCTACCCGCGCCGCGGTGGCTTGTAGAGTAGATGTCTTCCGGTTCTTTTGACCGATTATACGAGTATATTCTGAGTTCTTATCAGAGATTTATGGCCGAAACAGTTTGCTGCTTCTATCAAGCCTCTACGCAAGAAAAACTGTAAGACGACAACAAGTAGCCTCAAGGTAATCCTAGAGCTTGAGATGTATATATATCCCTTCATTCTTATCTAATATGTTAGAAGAGAAGGTTAGATTGCTGTGGTCTTTCGGAGGAAGAGACCATAACTCCATAGCTTTTCTTTTAAATAAAGAATAGTATGCCGTAGCCTTGCAAGAGAAGGCTATTTTGCCATAGATCTTCGAAAGAGAGAAAAGTCACAGTACGAGTAAGAGGAGATAAATCTTGGGGATGATCGGATGATTTCAATCGTAAGAGAAGGTATTAGAAGACTCTATTCTCTTATGTCAAGTTCTAAAGCTCTTGTTAACGAGCAAAGGCAACGATAAACGATAAATTTCTGTAAGGTATATATATATATATTTTTTGTTTTACAATTATATATCATTCTTAGGGGTTGAGGTATGGCCTCGGCTTCTCTATTAATTGTTAATAGTGATCTATTTGATTGATTTACTAGTTAAAGTTTGTATTCTTTTAAACAACAGCATATGCCTTAATAAAGAATGTCTTATCGTAATCTCAAGTTGAAATGCTAAAATCTTTGTGAAAAGGATTGTTTTCTTAAGAAGGTAACATAGATTCTAGTCCTATGGTTTAGTTGAGTAAATGGATTGTTATCTTGGTTAAATTAGGTACAGGTACAACTCTCCCTGCTTTGATGCTGCGCCGTTCTTGTGCTTGTATAGCCGGATGGCGGAGATGTTGGTAAGGCCCGCAGAGTTGGCCCATGGTATCCCTCATACCATTGGGAGAATAAGATTTGCCGATTGAGGCGGGTGATTGTGATGCTGCCTAGTTTTTAGGGCCCAAGCTAGTGCGGTGAATCAGCCCACCCTAGTGCGGTGAATCAGCCACCCCTAGTGCGTAGACATCCCTCTGAGGGGCGGAAGAATGGAGCGATGGAGCCTGAGAGGGCGACATGCTGCCGCCTTGAGTCCTCTCGCCAACACCAGCGGCCCGACGATGAGGTGTATGATTCCAGACAAGCATGGGTCTAACTTGGGATGTGGGATGCCCAGAGGATACAATGAAAGAAGCAAGTTCACCCTTGCTCATCTGAAAATCGTAAGAAAGGCCAAATTAGTTGGAAGCACTCTTGTCAATCTAACCACGGGGGAACCAGAATTAGTTATGGGGGGATGCCATGAAAGTACACATTCGAGAGAAGGTTTTGTCCGAGAGGATTTCGAGAGGATAAAATGAATGAATTTTTGGAGCTAACCCAAGAAAGGAAGGGGTGGTTGCAAGATCAGGGTGCCCAGTTTTGTCCACTCAGGCACCGTGTAAACAGTAAAAAAACAGGCATTTGTTTACCTTTAGTGGCTAATCTCTCCTAGTAAATGAAGGAATTTCGTTTCAAGTTCTTTTGTTGGAACATCATATTCAAAGTTGGAAATATAGTTGCATAATTTGATTAAGCATTAGATGGTCAAAAGTCCTCATTTCCTTAGGTACAAGGTCAATGTATACACCCTGTCCCAAATTTGAACTGATTCCATAAAATGCTAATATCTTTTACATATAAACTCATATGAGATTCCCACTTTGTACCTTAGATCTTCACATAATATGGAGCTTAACTTGATTTTTCAAGAAAATTTTAAGATATTTGTCTATTTTCTTTAAATATTTCAAGGTCTCTAAAGTGTTATAATATACGCCTGTTTTTGTACCCACAATAGCTACCACTTAAAATCCTCAATCTTGTAGATCAAAAGAGTGGATAGATACTAAGACATTAGTAGAATGTGGTGGTTAGTAAAAATTACAAATCCAATGGTTGGATTTTTAATGATCTCTTTTTCAAAATTCTTCCAGACTATCAGAAGGCCTGCAAATATTAATAATCTAATTAGTAAAATTACATTTTTGATGTGAATCATCTAAAACCTATAGGGACTAGTGTACTTGTAATGGTGCATCTATGGAAAAATAAATTGGATCACTCTAAGTATGGAAAGATCATTTGTTTATTATTTCATCATATTTTTGATTAATTTTGATTAATTAGACTAATTTATATTAATTTAAGTTATATTAGGTTAATTTAAGGGCAAGTGTATTTTTTATTATTTGCTTGATCTAATTTTAAGTACCTTGCCCCCCAAAATTTGCTCTCCAAGCTATGTCCCAGTTCTGCATAAACTGGACAAAACTGGATACCCTGATCTTGCAACAACCCGAAGACCCTAAAAGAATACCACCAAACTTTTGTTAAACTTCTCCAATTTGCTCTAGAGATGGATGAGATAACTCTTCTCCATCGATTCATTTAAAAGCTTAATCTACCATTGAATAACCTCGTCAAGAATGCAAAACCATCCTCTATTTCAGAAGCCATAATTATAGCCAGAGGCTATGATAAAGTTTTTTTATATAGAAAGTGTCGAGAGAAGGACACGAGACCTTCCATGTTAATCGTGAAGAGGTCCCCTAATCCAAGAGAGGAACATCAAGCCCACCCTTGGCTACAAGGAATCATGAGCTAGAGCAAAATTAGGTCAAGAAATAGGGATAGCAGGGTTAAAGATAACCCAATTCAACAAGAATTTCTGTGAGTAAATAGGAGAGGATTGGTGCAAGATTCATGTGAAGTAATGTGCATGATGAATAGAGGTATTCTACAAGATGATACTAAGATTATGAAATTGCTATCATAGGTTAGCTTGCATAAAGGATTGATTCCCTTACGTTTTTCCATGACAATTGTGAAGTACCATATTACATGGGGGTATAGAATAAGGAATTTGAAGGTTCATATCATATAAGAGGTATATGGATGCATGAAATTAGGATAATTAGGCCATTTAACTTTGGAATAATAAAGATATTTTGGAGGCACAACAAAACGAGCCAAGCACATGAAATAAGGGACTCTTTAAGGGACACTGTATGTGTCTCCTTTATTATAGATTTCAATAAGGAAAGAGAGTGCACTCAGAGAAGAGTGAGGCAATAAGGCTAGAAACATTAGGAGAGTGTTAGAATAAAAATATTAGCTCCAAAAATCCTAAAAGAAATAAGAAGACAAGAATAGTTCTATTAAGAGATAAGTATCTCCAAAAATAGAAATTCGAATTTAGGTGATAAGAGGTCATATTTAGAGTACTTTTACATATTTAGAGTCCATGCATACTAAAAATGAGGAAAAGCAACGCGTTTCTAAAGATGGCATGTTTGCAGCTATATACAGACGTTTTTGCCTATTCTACCCGCGCCGCGGTGGCTTGTAGAGTAGATGTCTTCCGGTTCTTTTGACCGATTATACGAGTATATTCTGAGTTCTTATCAGAGATTTATGGCCGAAACAGTTTGCTGCTTCTATCAAGCCTCTACGCAAGAAAAACTGTAAGACGACAACAAGTAGCCTCAAGGTAATCCTAGAGCTTGAGATGTATATATATCCCTTCATTCTTATCTAATATGTTAGAAGAGAAGGTTAGATTGCTGTGGTCTTTCGGAGGAAGAGACCATAACTCCATAGCTTTTCTTTTAAATAAAGAATAGTATGCCGTAGCCTTGCAAGAGAAGGCTATTTTGCCATAGATCTTCGAAAGAGAGAAAAGTCACAGTACGAGTAAGAGGAGATAAATCTTGGGGATGATCGGATGATTTCAATCGTAAGAGAAGGTATTAGAAGACTCTATTCTCTTATGTCAAGTTCTAAAGCTCTTGTTAACGAGCAAAGGCAACGATAAACGATAAATTTCTGTAAGGTATATATATATATTTTTTTTGTTTTACAATTATATATCATTCTTAGGGGTTGAGGTATGGCCTCGGCTTCTCTATTAATTGTTAATAGTGATCTATTTGATTGATTTACTAGTTAAAGTTTGTATTCTTTTAAACAACAGCATATGCCTTAATAAAGAATGTCTTATCATAATCTCAAGTTGAAATGCTAAAATCTTTGTGAAAAGGATTGTTTTCTTAAGAAGGTAACATAGATTCTAGTCCTATGGTTTAGTTGAGTAAATGGATTGTTATCTTGGTTAAATTAGGTACAGGTACAACTCTCCCTGCGCTTTGATGCTGCGCCGTTCTTGTGCTTGTATAGCCGGATGGCGGAGATGTTGGTAAGGCCCGGAGAGTTGGCCCATGGTATCCCTCATACCATTGGGAGAATAAGATTTGCCGATTGAGGCGGGTGATTGTGATGCTGCCTAGTTTTTAGGGCCCAAGCTAGTGCGGTGAATCAGCCCACCCTAGTGCGGTGAATCAGCCACCCCTGGTGCGTAGACATCCCTCTGAGGGGCGGAAGAATGGAGCGATGGAGCCTGAGAGGGCGACATGCTGCCGCCTTGAGTCCTCTCGCCACCAGCGGCCCGACGATGAGGTGTATGATTCCACACAAACATGGGTCTAACTTGGGATGTGGGATTCCCAGAGGATACAATGAAAGAAGCAAGTTCACCCTTGTTCATCTAAAAATCGTAAGAACGTCCAAATTAGTTGGAAGCACTGTTGTCAATCTAACCACGGGGGAACCAGAATCAGATATGGGGGGATGCCATGCCATGAAAGTACACATTCGAGAGAAGGTTTTGTCCTCGAGGATTTCGAGAGGATAAAATGAATGAATTTTTGGAGCTAACCCAAGAAAGGAAGACCCTAAAAGAATACCACCAAACTTTTGTTAAACTTCTCCAATTTGCTCTAGAGATGGATGAGATAACTCTTCTCCATCGATTCATTTAAAAGCTTAATCTACCATTGAATAACCTCGTCAAGAATGCAAAACCATCCTCTATTTCAGAAGCCATAATTATAGCCAGAGGCTATGATAAAGTTTTTTTATATAGAAAGTGTCGAGAGAAGGACACGAGACCTTCCATGTTAATCGTGAAGAGGTCCCCTAATCCAAGAGAGGAACATCAAGCCCACCCTTGGCTACAAGGAATCATGAGCTAGAGCAAAATTAGGTCAAGAAATAGGGATAGCAGGGTTAAAGATAACCGAATTCAACAAGTATTTCTGTGAGTAAATAGGAGAGGATTGGTGCAAGATTCATGTGAAGTAATGTGCATGATGAATAGAGGTATTCTACAAGATGATACTAAGATTATGAAATTGCTATCATAGGTTAGCTTGCATAAAGGATTGATTCCCTTACGTTTTTCCATGACAATTGTGAAGTACCATATTACATGGGGGTATAGAATAAGGAATTTGAAGGTTCATATCATATAAGAGGTATATGGATGCATGAAATTAGGATAATTAGGCCAATTAACTTTGGAATAATAAAGATATTTTGGAGGCACAACAAAACGAGCCAAACACATGAAATAAGGGACTCTTTAAGGGACACTGTATGTGTCTCCTTTATTATAGATTTCAATAAGGAAAGAGAGTGCACTCAGAGAAGAGTGAGGCAATAAGGCTAGAAACATTAGGAAAGTGTTAGAATAAAAATATTAGCTCCAAAAATCCAAAAAGAAATAAGAAGACAAGAATAGTTCTATTAAGAGATAAGTATCTCCAAAAATAGAAATTCGAATTTAGGTGATAAGAGGTCATATTTAGAGTACTTTTACATATTTAGAGTCCATGCATACTAAAAATGAGGAAAAGCAACGCGTTTCTAAAGATGGCATGTTTGCAGCTATATACAGACGTTTTTGCCTATTCTACCCGCGCCGCGGTGGCTTGTAGACTAGATGCCTTCCGGTTCTTTTGACCGATTATACGAGTATATTCTGAGTTCTTATCACAGATTTATGGCCGAAACAGTTTGCTGCTTCTGTCAAGGTCTCTACGCAAGAAAAACTGTAAGACGACAACAAGTAGCCTCAAGGTAATCCTAGAGCTTGAGATGTATATATATCCCTTCATTCTTATCTAATATGTTAGAAGAGAAGGTTAGATTGCTGTGGTCTTTCGGAGGAAGAGACCATAACTCCATAGCTTTTCTTTTAAATAAAGAATAGTATGCCGTAGCCTTGCAAGAGAAGGCTATTTTGCCATAGACCTTCGAAAGAGAGAAAAGTCACAGTACGAGTAAGAGGAGATAAATCTTGGGGATGATCGGATGATTTCAATCGTAAGAGAAGGTATTAGAAGACTCTATTCTCTTATGTCAAGTTCTAAAGCTCTTGTTAACGAGCAAAGGCAACGATAAACGATAAATTTCTGTAAGGTATATAAATATAAATTTCTGTAAGGTATATATATATATTTTTTTGTTTTACAATTATATATCATTCTTAGGGGTTGAGGTATGGCCTCGGCTTCTCTATTAATTGTTAATAGTGATCTATTTGATTGATTTACTAGTTAAAGTTTGTATTCTTTTAAACAACAGCATATACCTTAATAAAGAATGTTTTATCGTAATCTCAAGTTGAAATGCTAAAATCTTTGTGAAAAGGATTGTTTTCTTAAGAAGGTAACATAGATTCTAGTCCTATGGTTTAGTTGAGTAAATGGATTGTTATCTTGGTTAAATTAGGTACAGGTACAACTCTCCCTGCTTTGATGCTGCGCCGTTCTTGTGCTTGTATAGCCGGATGGCGGAGATGTTGGTAAGGCCCGGAGAGTTGGCCCATGGTATCCCTCATACCATTGGGAGAATAAGATTTGCCGATTGAGGCGGGTGATTGTGATGCTGCCTAGTTTTTAGGGCCCAAGCTAGTGCGGTGAATCAGCCCACCCTAGTGCGGTGAATCAGCCACCCCTAGTGCGTAGACATCCCTCTGAGGGGCGGAAGAATGGAGCGATGGAGCCTGAGAGGGTGACATGCTGTCGCCTTGAGTCCTCTCGCCACCAGCGGCCCGACGATGAGGTGTATGATTCCACACAAACATGGGTCTAACTTGGGATGTGGGATTCCCAGAGGATACAATGAAAGAAGCAAGTTCACCCTTGTTCATCTAAAAATCGTAAGAACGTCCAAATTAGTTGGAAGCACTGTTGTCAATCTAACCACGGGGGAACCAGAATCAGATATGGGGGGATGCCATGCCATGAAAGTACACATTCGAGAGAAGGTTTTGTCCTCGAGGATTTCGAGAGGATAAAATGAATGAATTTTTGGAGCTAACCCAAGAAAGGAAGACCCTAAAAGAATACCACCAAACTTTTGTTAAACTTCTCCAATTTGCTCTAGAGATGGATGAGGTAACTCTTCTCCATCGATTTATTTAAAAGCTTAATCTACCATTGAATAACCTCGTCAAGAATGCAAAACCATCCTCTATTTCAGAAGCCATAATTATAGCCAGAGGCTATGATAAAGTTTTTTTATATAGAAAGTGTCGAGAGAAGGACACGAGACCTTCCATGTTAATCGTGAAGAGGTCCCCTAATCCAAGAGAGGAACATCAAGCCCACCCGTGGCTACAAGGAATCATGAGCTAGAGCAAAATTAGGTCAAGAAATAGGGATAGCAGGGTTAAAGAAAACCAAATTCAACAAGCATTTCTGTGAGTAAATAGGAGAGGATTGGTGCAAGATTCATGTGAAGTAATGTGCATGATGAATAGAGGTATTCTACAAGATGATACTAAGATTATGAAATTGCTATCATAGGTTAGCTTGCATAAAGGATTGATTCCTCTACGTTTTTCCATGACAATTGTGAAGTACCATATTACATGGGGGTATAGAATAAGGAATTTGAAGGTTCATATCATATAAGAGGTATATGGATGCATGAAATTAGGATAATTAGGCCAATTAACTTTGGAATAATAAAGATATTTTGGAGGCACAACAAAACGAGCCAAACACATGAAATAAGGGACTCTTTAAGGGACACTGTATGTGTCACTCTTTAAGGGACAACAGCATATACCTTAATAAAGAATGTCTTATCGTAATCTCAAGTTGAAATGCTAAAATCTTTGTGAAAAGGATTGTTTTCTTAAGAAGGTAACATAGATTCTAGTCCTATGGTTTAGTTGAGTAAATGGATTGTTATCTTGGTTAAATTAGGTACAGGTACAACTCTCCCTGCTTTGATGCTGCGCCGTTCTTGTGCTTGTATAGCCGGATGGCGGAGATGTTGGTAAGGCCGGGAAAGTTGGCCCATGGTATCCCTCATACCATTGGGAGAATAAGATTTGCCGATTGAGGCGGGTGATTGTGATGCTGCCTAGTTTTTAGGGCCCAAGCTAGTGCGGTGAATCAGCCCACCCTAGTGCGGTGAATCAGCCACCCCTAGTGCGTAGACATCCCTCTGAGGGGCGGAAGAATGGAGCGATGGATCCTGAGAGGGCGACATGCTGCCGCCTTGAGTCCTCTCGCCACCAGCGGCCCGACGATGAGGTGTATGATTCCAGACAAGCATGGGTCTAACTTGGGATGTGGGATGCCCAGAGGATACAATGAAAGAAGCAAGTTCACCCTTGCTCATCTGAAAATCGTAAGAAAGGCCAAATTAGTTGGAAGCACTCTTGTCAATCTAACCACGGGGGAACCAGAATTAGTTATGGGGGGATGCCATGAAAGTACACATTCGAGAGAAGGTTTTGTCCGAGAGGATTTTGAGAGGATAAAATGAATGAATTTTTGGAGCTAACCCAAGAAAGGAAGACCCTAAAAGAATACCACCAAACTTTTGTTAAACTTCTCCAATTTGCTCTAGAGATGGATGAGATAACTCTTCTCCATCGATTCATTTAAAAGCTTAATCTACCATTGAATAACCTCGTCAAGAATGCAAAACCATCCTCTATTTCAGAAGCCATAATTATAGCCAGAGGCTATGATAAAGTTTTTTTATATAGAAAGTGTCGAGAGAAGGACACGAGACCTTCCATGTTAATCGTGAAGAGGTCCCCTAATCCAAGAGAGGAACATCAAGCCCACCCTTGGCTACAAGGAATCATGAGCTAGAGCAAAATTAGGTCAAGAAATAGGGATAGCAGGGTTAAAGATAACCGAATTCAACAAGTATTTCTGTGAGTAAATAGGAGAGGATTGGTGCAAGATTCATGTGAAGTAATGTGCATGATGAATAGAGGTATTCTACAAGATGATACTAAGATTATGAAATTGCTATCATAGGTTAGCTTGCATAAAGGATTGATTCCCTTACGTTTTTCCATGACAATTGTGAAGTACCATATTACATGGGGGTATAGAATAAGGAATTTGAAGGTTCATATCATATAAGAGGTATATGGATGCATGAAATTAGGATAATTAGGCCATTTAACTTTGGAATAATAAAGATATTTTGGAGGCACAACAAAACGAGCCAAGCACATGAAATAAGGGACTCTTTAAGGGACACTGTATGTGTCTCCTTTATTATAGATTTCAATAAGGAAAGAGAGTGCACTCAGAGAAGAGTGAGGCAATAACGCTAGAAACATTAGGAAAGTGTTAGAATAAAAATATTAGCTCCAAAAATCCTAAAAGAAATAAGAAGACAAGAATAGTTCTATTAAGAGATAAGTATCTCCAAAAATAGAAATTCGAATTTAGGTGATAAGAGGTCATATTTAGAGTACTTTTACATATTTAGAGTCCATGCATACTAAAAATGAGGAAAAGCAACGCGTTTCTAAAGATGGCATGTTTGCAGCTATATACAGACGTTTTTGCCTATTCTACCCGCGCCGCGGTGGCTTGTAGAGTAGATGTCTTCCGGTTCTTTTGACCGATTATACGAGTATATTCTGAGTTCTTATCAGAGATTTATGGCCGAAACAGTTTGCTGCTTCTGTCAAGGTCTCTACGCAAGAAAAACTGTAAGACGACAACAAGTAGCCTCAAGGTAATCCTAGAGCTTGAGATGTATATATATCCCTTCATTCTTATCTAATATGTTAGAAGAGAAGGTTAGATTGCTGTGGTCTTTCGGAGGAAGAGACCAGAACTCCATAGCTTTTCTTTTAAATAAAGAATAGTATGCCGTAGCCTTGCAAGAGAAGGCTATTTTGCCATAGACCTTCGAAAGAGAGAAAAGTCACAGTACGAGTAAGAGGAGATAAATCTTGGGGATGATCGGATGATTTCAATCGTAAGAGAAGGTATTAGAAGACTCTATTCTCTTATGTCAAGTTCTAAAGCTCTTGTTAACGAGCAAAGGCAACGATAAACGATAAATTTCTGTAAGGTATATATATATATTTTTTTGTTTTACAATTATATATCATTCTTAGGGGTTGAGGTATGGCCTCGGCTTCTCTATTAATTGTTAATAGTGATCTATTTGATTGATTTACTAGTTAAAGTTTGTATTCTTTTAAACAACAGCATATGCCTTAATAAAGAATGTCTTATCGTAATCTCAAGTTGAAATGCTAAAATCTTTGTGAAAAGGATTGTTTTCTTAAGAAGGTAACATAGATTCTAGTCCTATGGTTTAGTTGAGTAAATGGATTGTTATCTTGGTTAAATTAGGTACAGGTACAACTCTCCCTGCTTTGATGCTGCGCCGTTCTTGTGCTTGTATAGCCGGATGGCGGAGATGTTGGTAAGGCCCGCAGAGTTGGCCCATGGTATCCCTCATACCATTGGGAGAATAAGATTTGCCGATTGAGGCGGGTGATTGTGATGCTGCCTAGTTTTTAGGGCCCAAGCTAGTGCGGTGAATCAGCCCACCCTAGTGCGGTGAATCAGCCACCCCTAGTGCGTAGACATGCCTCTGAGGGGCGGAAGAATGGAGCGATGGAGCCTGAGAGGGCGACATGCTGCCGCCTTGAGTCCTCTCGCCAACACCAGCGGCCCGACGATGAGGTGTATGATTCCAGACAAGCATGGGTCTAACTTGGGATGTGGGATGCCCAGAGGATACAATGAAAGAAGCAAGTTCACCCTTGCTCATCTGAAAATCGTAAGAAAGGCCAAATTAGTTGGAAGCACTCTTGTCAATCTAACCACAGGGGAACCAGAATTAGTTATGGGGGGATGCCATGAAAGTACACATTCGAGAGAAGGTTTTGTCCGAGAGGATTTCGAGAGGATAAAATGAATGAATTTTTGGAGCTAACCCAAGAAAAGAAGACCCTAAAAGAATACCACCAAACTTTTGTTAAACTTCTCCAATTTGCTCTAGAGATGGATGAGATAACTCTTCTCCATCGATTCATTTAAAAGCTTAATCTACCATTGAATAACCTCGTCAAGAATGCAAAACCATCCTCTATTTCAGAAGCCATAATTATAGCCAGAGGCTATGATAAAGTTTTTTTATATAGAAAGTGTCGAGAGAAGGACACGAGACCTTCCATGTTAATCGTGAAGAGGTCCCCTAATCCAAGAGAGGAACATCAAGCCCACCCTTGGCTACAAGGAATCATGAGCTAGAGCAAAATTAGGTCAAGAAATAGGGATAGCAGGGTTAAAGATAACCGAATTCAACAAGAATTTCTGTGAGTAAATAGGAGAGGATTGGTGCAAGATTCATGTGAAGTAATGTGCATGATGAATAGAGGTATTCTACAAGATGATACTAAGATTATGAAATTGCTATCATAGGTTAGCTTGCATAAAGGATTGATTCCCTTACGTTTTTCCATGACAATTGTGAAGTACCATATTACATGGGGGTATAGAATAAGGAATTTGAAGGTTCATATCATATAAGAGGTATATGGATGCATGAAATTAGGATAATTAGGCCATTTAACTTTGGAATAATAAAGATATTTTGGAGGCACAACAAAACGAGCCAAACACATGAAATAAGGGACTCTTTAAGGGACACTGTATGTGTCTCCTTTATTATAGATTTCAATAAGAAAAGAGAGTGCACTCAGAGAAGAGTGAGGCAATAAGGCTAGAAACATTAGGAGAGTGTTAGAATAAAAATATTAGCTCCAAAAATCCTAAAAGAAATAAGAAGACAAGAATAGTTCTATTAAGAGATAAGTATCTCCAAAAATAGAAATTCGAATTTAGGTGATAAGAGGTCATATTTAGAGTACTTTTACATATTTAGAGTCCATGCATACTAAAAATGAGGAAAAGCAACGCGTTTCTAAAGATGGCATGTTTGCAGCTATATACAGACGTTTTTGCCTATTCTACCCGCGCCGCGGTGGCTTGTAGAGTAGATGTCTTCCGGTTCTTTTGACCGATTATACGAGTATATTCTGAGTTCTTATCAGAGATTTATGGCCGAAACAGTTTGCTGCTTCTATCAAGCCTCTACGCAAGAAAAACTGTAAGACGACAACAAGTAGCCTCAAGGTAATCCTAGAGCTTGAGATGTATATATATCCCTTCATTCTTATCTAATATGTTAGAAGAGAAGGTTAGATTGCTGTGGTCTTTCGGAGGAAGAGACCATAACTCCATAGCTTTTCTTTTAAATAAAGAATAGTATGCCGTAGCCTTGCAAGAGAAGGCTATTTTGCCATAGATCTTCGAAAGAGAGAAAAGTCACAGTACGAGTAAGAGGAGATAAATCTTGGGGATGATCGGATGATTTCAATCGTAAGAGAAGGTATTAGAAGACTCTATTCTCTTATGTCAAGTTCTAAAGCTCTTGTTAACGAGCAAAGGCAACGATAAACGATAAATTTCTGTAAGGTATATATATATATTTTTTTTGTTTTACAATTATATATCATTCTTAGGGGTTGAGGTATGGCCTCGGCTTCTCTATTAATTGTTAATAGTGATCTATTTGATTGATTTACTAGTTAAAGTTTGTATTCTTTTAAACAACAGCATATGCCTTAATAAAGAATGTCTTATCGTAATCTCAAGTTGAAATGCTAAAATCTTTGTGAAAAGGATTGTTTTCTTAAGAAGGTAACATAGATTCTAGTCCTATGGTTTAGTTGAGTAAATGGATTGTTATCTTGGTTAAATTAGGTACAGGTACAACTCTCCCTGCTTTGATGCTGCGCCGTTCTTGTGCTTGTATAGCCGGATGGCGGAGATGTTGGTAAGGCCCGCAGAGTTGGCCCATGGTATCCCTCATACCATTGGGAGAATAAGATTTGCCGATTGAGGCGGGTGATTGTGATGCTGCCTAGTTTTTAGGGCCCAAGCTAGTGCGGTGAATCAGCCCACCCTAGTGCGGTGAATCAGCCACCCCTAGTGCGTAGACATCCCTCTGAGGGGCGGAAGAATGGAGCGATGGAGCCTGAGAGGGCGACATGCTGCCGCCTTGAGTCCTCTCGCCAACACCATCGGCCCGACGATGAGGTGTATGATTCCAGACAAGCATGGGTCTAACTTGGGATGTGGGATGCCCAGAGGATACAATGAAAGAAGCAAGTTCACCCTTGCTCATCTGAAAATCGTAAGAAAGGCCAAATTAGTTGGAAGCACTGTTGTCAATCTAACCACGGGGTAACCAGAATTAGTTATGGGGGGATGCCATGAAAGTACACATTCGAGAGAAGGTTTTGTCCGAGAGGATTTCGAGAGGATAAAATGAATGAATTTTTGGAGCTAACCCAAGAAAGGAAGACCCTAAAAGAATACCACCAAACTTTTGTTAAACTTCTCCAATTTGCTCTAGAGATGGATGAGATAACTCTTCTCCATCGATTCATTTAAAAGCTTAATCTACCATTGAATAACCTCGTCAAGAATGCAAAACCATCCTCTATTTCAGAAGCCATAATTATAGCCAGAGGCTATGATAAAGTTTTTTTATATAGAAAGTGTCGAGAGAAGGACACGAGACCTTCCATGTTAATCGTGAAGAGGTCCCCTAATCCAAGAGAGGAACATCAAGCCCACCCTTGGCTACAAGGAATCATGAGCTAGAGCAAAATTAGGTCAAGAAATAGGGATAGCAGGGTTAAAGATAACCGAATTCAACAAGTATTTCTGTGAGTAAATAGGAGAGGATTGGTGCAAGATTCATGTGAAGTAATGTGCATGATGAATAGAGGTATTCTACAAGATGATACTAAGATTATGAAATTGCTATCATAGGTTAGCTTGCATAAAGGATTGATTCCCTTACGTTTTTCCATGACAATTGTGAAGTACCATATTACATGGGGGTATAGAATAAGGAATTTGAAGGTTCATATCATATAAGAGGTATATGGATGCATGAAATTAGGATAATTAGGCCAATTAACTTTGGAATAATAAAGATATTTTGGAGGCACAACAAAACGAGCCAAACACATGAAATAAGAGACTCTTTAAGGGACACTGTATGTGTCTCCTTTATTATAGATTTCAATAAGGAAAGAGAGTGCACTCAGAGAAGAGTGAGGCAATAAGGCTAGAAACATTAGGAAAGTGTTAGAATAAAAATATTAGCTCCAAAAATCCTAAAAGAAATAAGAAGACAAGAATAGTTCTATTAAGAGATAAGTATCTCCAAAAATAGAAATTCGAATTTAGGTGATAAGAGGTCATATTTAGAGTACTTTTACATATTTAGAGTCCATGCATACTAAAAATGAGGAAAAGCAACGCGTTTCTAAACATGGCATGTTTGCAGCTATATACAGACGTTTTTGCCTATTCTACCCGCGCCGCGGTGGCTTGTAGACTAGATGCCTTCCGGTTCTTTTGACCGATTATACGAGTATATTCTGAGTTCTTATCACAGATTTATGGCCGAAACAGTTTGCTGCTTCTGTCAAGGTCTCTACGCAAGAAAAACTGTAAGACGACAACAAGTAGCCTCAAGGTAATCCTAGAGCTTGAGATGTATATATATCCCTTCATTCTTATCTAATATGTTAGAAGAGAAGGTTAGATTGCTGTGGTCTTTCGGAGGAAGAGACCATAACTCCATAGCTTTTCTTTTAAATAAAGAATAGTATGCCGTAGCCTTGCAAGAGAAGGCTATTTTGCCATAGACCTTCGAAAGAGAGAAAAGTCACAGTACGAGTAAGAGGAGATAAATCTTGGGGATGATCGGATGATTTCAATCGTAAGAGAAGGTATTAGAAGACTCTATTCTCTTATGTCAAGTTCTAAAGCTCTTGTTAACGAGCAAAGGCAACGATAAACGATAAATTTCTGTAAGGTATATAAATATAAATTTCTGTAAGGTATATATATATATTTTTTTGTTTTACAATTATATATCATTCTTAGGGGTTGAGGTATGGCCTCGGCTTCTCTATTAATTGTTAATAGTGATCTATTTGATTGATTTACTAGTTAAAGTTTGTATTCTTTTAAACAACAGCATATACCTTAATAAAGAATGTTTTATCGTAATCTCAAGTTGAAATGCTAAAATCTTTGTGAAAAGGATTGTTTTCTTAAGAAGGTAACATAGATTCTAGTCCTATGGTTTAGTTGAGTAAATGGATTGTTATCTTGGTTAAATTAGGTACAGGTACAACTCTCCCTGCTTTGATGCTGCGCCGTTCTTGTGCTTGTATAGCCGGATGGCGGAGATGTTGGTAAGGCCCGCAGAGTTGGCCCATGGTATCCCTCATACCATTGGGAGAATAAGATTTGCCGATTGAGGCGGGTGATTGTAATGCTGCCTAGTTTTTAGGGCCCAAGCTAGTGCGGTGAATCAGCCCACCCTAGTGCGGTGAATCAGCCACCCCTAGTGCGTAGACATCCCTCTGAGGGGCGGAAGAATGGAGCGATGGAGCCTGAGAGGGCGACATGCTGCCGCCTTGAGTCCTCTCGCCACCAGCGGCCCGACGATGAGGTGTATGATTCCAGACAAGCATGGGTCTAACTTGGGATGTGGGATGCCCAGAGGATACAATGAAAGAAGCAAGTTCACCCTTGCTCATCTGAAAATCGTAAGAAAGGCCAAATTAGTTGGAAGCACTGTTGTCAATATAACCACGGGGTAACCAGAATCAGATATGGGGGGATGCCATGAAAGTACACATTCGAGAGAAGCTTTTGTCCTCGAGGATTTCGAGAGGATAAAATGAATGAATTTTTGGAGCTAACCCAAGCAAGGAAGACCCTAAAAGAATACCACCAAACTTTTGTTAAACTTCTCCAATTTGCTCTAGAGATGGATGAGATAACTCTTCTCCATCGATTCATTTAAAAGCTTAATCTACCATTGAATAACCTCGTCAAGAATGCAAAACCATCCTCTATTTCAGAAGCCATAATTATAGCCAGAGGCTATGATAAAGTTTTTTTATATAGAAAGTGTCGAGAGAAGGACACGAGACCTTCCATGTTAATCGTGAAGAGGTCCCCTAATCCAAGAGAGGAACATCAAGCCCACCCTTGGCTACAAGGAATCATGAGCTAGAGCAAAATTAGGTCAAGAAATAGGGATAGCAGGGTTAAAGATAACCGAATTCAACAAGTATTTCTGTGAGTAAATAGGAGAGGATTGGTGCAAGATTCATGTGAAGTAATGTGCATGATGAATAGAGGTATTCTACAAGATGATACTAAGATTATGAAATTGCTATCATAGGTTAGCTTGCATAAAGGATTGATTCCCTTACGTTTTTCCATGACAATTGTGAAGTACCATATTACATGGGGGTATAGAATAAGGAATTTGAAGGTTCATATCATATAAGAGGTATATGGATGCATGAAATTAGGATAATTAGGCCATTTAACTTTGGAATAATAAAGATATTTTGGAGGCACAACAAAACGAGCCAAGCACATGAAATAAGGGACACTGTATGTGTCTCCTTTATTATAGATTTCAATAAGGAAAGAGAGTGCACTCAGAGAAGAGTGAGGCAATAAGGCTAGAAACATTAGGAAAGTGTTAGAATAAAAATATTAGCTCCAAAAATCCTAAAAGAAATAAGAAGACAAGAATAGTTCTATTAAGAGATAAGTATCTCCAAAAATAGAAATTCGAATTTAGGTGATAAGAGGTCATATTTAGAGTACTTTTACATATTTAGAGTCCATGCATACTAAAAATGAGGAAAAGCAACGCGTTTCTAAAGATGGCATGTTTGCAGCTATATACAGACGTTTTTGCCTATTCTACCCGCGCCGCGGTGGCCTGTAGTTCCGGTTCTTTTGACCGATTATACGAGTATATTCTGAGTTCTTATCACAGATTTATGGCCGAAACAGTTTGCTGCTTCTGTCAAGGTCTCTACGCAAGAAAAACTGTAAGACGACAACAAGTAGCCTCAAGGTAATCCTAGAGCTTGAGATGTATATATATCCCTTCATTCTTATCTAATATGTTAGAAGAGAAGGTTAGATTGCTGTGGTCTTTCGGAGGAAGAGACCATAACTCCATAGCTTTTCTTTTAAATAAAGAATAGTATGCCGTAGCCTTGCAAGAGAAGGCTATTTTGCCATAGACCTTCGAAAGAGAGAAAAGTCACAGTACGAGTAAGAGGAGATAAATCTTGGGGATGATCGGATGATTTCAATCGTAAGAGAAGGTATTAGAAGACTCTATTCTCTTATGTCAAGTTCTAAAGCTCTTGTTAACGAGCAAAGGCAACGATAAACGATAAATTTCTGTAAGGTATATATATTTTTTTTCTGTTTTACAATTATATATCATTCTTAGGGGTTGAGGTATGGCCTCGGCTTCTCTATTAATTGTTAATAGTGATCTATTTGATTGATTTACTAGTTAAAGTTTGTATTCTTTTAAACAACAGCATATGCCTTAATAAAGAATGTCTTATCGTAATCTCAAGTTGAAATGCTAAAATCTTTGTGAAAAGGATTGTTTTCTTAAGAAGGTTACATAGATTCTAGTCCTATGGTTTAGTTGAGTAAATGGATTGTTATCTTGGTTAAATTAGGTACAGGTACAACTCTCCCTGCTTTGATGCTGCGCCGTTCTTGTGCTTGTATAGCCGGATGGCGGAGATGTTGGTAAGGCCCGCAGAGTTGGCCCATGGTATCCCTCATACCATTGGGAGAATAAGATTTGCCGATTGAGGCGGGTGATTGTGATGCTGCCTAGTTTTTAGGGCCCAAGCTAGTGCGGTGAATCAGCCCACCCTAGTGCGGTGAATCAGCCACCCCTAGTGCGTAGACATCCCTCTGAGGGACGGAAGAATGGAGCGATGGAGCCTGAGAGGGCGACATGCTGCCGCCTTGAGTCCTCTCGCCAACACCAGCGGCCCGACGATGAGGTGTATGATTCCAGACAAGCATGGGTCTAACTTGGGATGTGGGATGCCCAGAGGATACAATGAAAGAAGCAAGTTCACCCTTGCTCATCTGAAAATCGTAAGAAAGGCCAAATTAGTTGGAAGCACTCTTGTCAATCTAACCACGGGGGAACCAGAATTAGTTATGGGGGGATGCCATGAAAGTACACATTCGAGAGAAGGTTTTGTCCGAGAGGATTTCGAGAGGATAAAATGAATGAATTTTTGGAGCTAACCCAAGAAAGGAAGACCCTAAAAGAATACCACCAAACTTTTGTTAAACTTCTCCAATTTGCTCTAGAGATGGATGAGATAACTCTTCTCCATCGATTCATTTAAAAGCTTAATCTACCATTGAATAACCTCGTCAAGAATGCAAAACCATCCTCTATTTCAGAAGCCATAATTATAGCCAGAGGCTATGATAAAGTTTTTTTATATAGAAAGTGTCGAGAGAAGGACACGAGACCTTCCATGTTAATCGTGAAGAGGTCCCCTAATCCAAGAGAGGAACATCAAGCCCACCCTTGGCTACAAGGAATCATGAGCTAGAGCAAAATTAGGTCAAGAAATAGGGATAGCAGGGTTAAAGATAACCGAATTCAACAAGAATTTCTGTGAGTAAATAGGAGAGGATTGGTGCAAGATTCATGTGAAGTAATGTGCATGATGAATAGAGGTATTCTACAAGATGATACTAAGATTATGAAATTGCTATCATAGGTTAGCTTGCATAAAGGATTGATTCCCTTACGTTTTTCCATGACAATTGTGAAGTACCATATTACATGGGGGTATAGAATAAGGAATTTGAAGGTTCATATCATATAAGAGGTATATGGATGCATGAAATTAGGATAATTAGGCCATTTAACTTTGGAATAATAAAGATATTTTGGAGGCACAACAAAACGAGCCAAGCACATGAAATAAGGGACACTGTATGTGTCTCCTTTATTATAGATTTCAATAAGGAAAGAGAGTGCACTCAGAGAAGAGTGAGGCAATAAGGCTAGAAACATTAGGAGAGTGTTAGAATAAAAATATTAGCTCCAAAAATCCTAAAAGAAATAAGAAGACAAGAATAGTTCTATTAAGAGATAAGTATCTCCAAAAATAGAAATTCGAATTTAGGTGATAAGAGGTCATATTTAGAGTACTTTTACATATTTAGAGTCCATGCATACTAAAAATGAGGAAAAGCAACGCGTTTCTAAAGATGGCATGTTTGCAGCTATATACAGACGTTTTTGCCTATTCTACCCGCGCCGCGGTGGCTTGTAGAGTAGATGTCTTCCGGTTCTTTTGACCGATTATGCGAGTATATTCTGAGTTCTTATCAGAGATTTATGGCCGAAACAGTTTGCTGCTTCTATCAAGCCTCTACGCAAGAAAAACTGTAAGACGACAACAAGTAGCCTCAAGGTAATCCTAGAGCTTGAGATGTATATATATCCCTTCATTCTTATCTAATATGTTAGAAGAGAAGGTTAGATTGCTGTGGTCTTTCGGAGGAAGAGACCATAACTCCATAGCTTTTCTTTTAAATAAAGAATAGTATGCCGTAGCCTTGCAAGAGAAGGCTATTTTGCCATAGATCTTCGAAAGAGAGAAAAGTCACAGTACGAGTAAGAGGAGATAAATCTTGGGGATGATCGGATGATTTCAATCGTAAGAGAAGGTATTAGAAGACTCTATTCTCTTATGTCAAGTTCTAAAGCTCTTGTTAACGAGCAAAGGCAACGATAAACGATAAATTTCTGTAAGGTATATATATATATTTTTTTTGTTTTACAATTATATATCATTCTTAGGGGTTGAGGTATGGCCTCGGCTTCTCTATTAATTGTTAATAGTGATCTATTTGATTGATTTACTAGTTAAAGTTTGTATTCTTTTAAACAACAGCATATGCCTTAATAAAGAATGTCTTATCATAATCTCAAGTTGAAATGCTAAAATCTTTGTGAAAAGGATTGTTTTCTTAAGAAGGTAACATAGATTCTAGTCCTATGGTTTAGTTGAGTAAATGGATTGTTATCTTGGTTAAATTAGGTACAGGTACAACTCTCCCTGCGCTTTGATGCTGCGCCGTTCTTGTGCTTGTATAGCCGGATGGCGGAGATGTTGGTAAGGCCCGGAGAGTTGGCCCATGGTATCCCTCATACCATTGGGAGAATAAGATTTGCCGATTGAGGCGGGTGATTGTGATGCTGCCTAGTTTTTAGGGCCCAAGCTAGTGCGGTGAATCAGCCCACCCTAGTGCGGTGAATCAGCCACCCCTGGTGCGTAGACATCCCTCTGAGGGGCGGAAGAATGGAGCGATAGAGCCTGAGAGGGCGACATGCTGTCGCCTTGAGTCCTCTCGCCACCAGCGGCCCGACGATGAGGTGTATGATTCCACACAAACATGGGTCTAACTTGGGATGTGGGATTCCCAGAGGATACAATGAAAGAAGCAAGTTCACCCTTGTTCATCTAAAAATCGTAAGAACGTCCAAATTAGTTGGAAGCACTGTTGTCAATCTAACCACGGGGGAACCAGAATCAGATATGGGGGGATGCCATGCCATGAAAGTACACATTCGAGAGAAGGTTTTGTCCTCGAGGATTTCGAGAGGATAAAATGAATGAATTTTTGGAGCTAACCCAAGAAAGGAAGACCCTAAAAGAATACCACCAAACTTTTGTTAAACTTCTCCAATTTGCTCTAGAGATGGATGAGGTAACTCTTCTCCATCGATTTATTTAAAAGCTTAATCTACCATTGAATAACCTCGTCAAGAATGCAAAACCATCCTCTATTTCAGAAGCCATAATTATAGCCAGAGGCTATGATAAAGTTTTTTTATATAGAAAGTGTCGAGAGAAGGACACGAGACCTTCCATGTTAATCGTGAAGAGGTCCCCTAATCCAAGAGAGGAACATCAAGCCCACCCTTGGCTACAAGGAATCATGAGCTAGAGCAAAATTAGGTCAAGAAATAGGGATAGCAGGGTTAAAGAAAACCAAATTCAACAAGCATTTCTGTGAGTAAATAGGAGAGGATTGGTGCAAGATTCATGTGAAGTAATGTGCATGATGAATAGAGGTATTCTACAAGATGATACTAAGATTATGAAATTGCTATCATAGGTTAGCTTGCATAAAGGATTGATTCCTCTACGTTTTTCCATGACAATTGTGAAGTACCATATTACATGGGGGTATAGAATAAGGAATTTGAAGGTTCATATCATATAAGAGGTATATGGATGCATGAAATTAGGATAATTAGGCCAATTAACTTTGGAATAATAAAGATATTTTGGAGGCACAACAAAACGAGCCAAACACATGAAATAAGGGACTCTTTAAGGGACACTGTATGTGTCACTCTTTAAGGGACAACAGCATATACCTTAATAAAGAATGTCTTATCGTAATCTCAAGTTGAAATGCTAAAATCTTTGTGAAAAGGATTGTTTTCTTAAGAAGGTAACATAGATTCTAGTCCTATGGTTTAGTTGAGTAAATGGATTGTTATCTTGGTTAAATTAGGTACAGGTACAACTCTCCCTGCTTTGATGCTGCGCCGTTCTTGTGCTTGTATAGCCGGATGGCGGAGATGTTGGTAAGGCCGGGAAAGTTGGCCCATGGTATCCCTCATACCATTGGGAGAATAAGATTTGCCGATTGAGGCGGGTGATTGTGATGCTGCCTAGTTTTTAGGGCCCAAGCTAGTGCGGTGAATCAGCCCACCCTAGTGCGGTGAATCAGCCACCCCTAGTGCGTAGACATCCCTCTGAGGGGCGGAAGAATGGAGCGATGGAGCCTGAGAGGGCGACATGCTGCCGCCTTGAGTCCTCTCGCCACCAGCGGCCCGACGATGAGGTGTATGATTCCAGACAAGCATGGGTCTAACTTGGGATGTGGGATGCCCAGAGGATACAATGAAAGAAGCAAGTTCACCCTTGCTCATCTGAAAATCGTAAGAAAGGCCAAATTAGTTGGAAGCACTCTTGTCAATCTAACCACGGGGGAACCAGAATTAGTTATGGGGGGATGCCATGAAAGTACACATTCGAGAGAAGGTTTTGTCCTCAAGGATTTTGAGAGGATAAAATGAATGAATTTTTGGAGCTAACCCAAGAAAGGAAGACCCTAAAAGAATACCACCAAACTTTTGTTAAACTTCTCCAATTTGCTCTAGAGATGGATGAGATAACTCTTCTCCATCGATTCATTTAAAAGCTTAATCTACCATTGAATAACCTCGTCAAGAATGCAAAACCATCCTCTATTTCAGAAGCCATAATTATAGCCAGAGGCTATGATAAAGTTTTTTTATATAGAAAGTGTCGAGAGAAGGACACGAGACCTTCCATGTTAATCGTGAAGAGGTCCCCTAATCCAAGAGAGGAACATCAAGCCCACCCTTGGCTACAAGGAATCATGAGCTAGAGCAAAATTAGGTCAAGAAATAGGGATAGCAGGGTTAAAGATAACCGAATTCAACAAGAATTTCTGTGAGTAAATAGGAGAGGATTGGTGCAAGATTCATGTGAAGTAATGTGCATGATGAATAGAGGTATTCTATAAGATGATACTAAGATTATGAAATTGCTATCATAGGTTAGCTTGCATAAAGGATTGATTCCCTTACGTTTTTCCATGACAATTGTGAAGTACCATATTACATGGGGGTATAGAATAAGGAATTTGAAGGTTCATATCATATAAGAGGTATATGGATGCATGAAATTAGGATAATTAGGCCAATTAACTTTGGAATAATAAAGATATTTTGGAGGCACAACAAAACGAGCCAAGCACATGAAATAAGGGACTCTTTAAGGGACACTGTATGTGTCTCCTTTATTATAGATTTCAATAAGGAAAGAGAGTGCACTCAGAGAAGAGTGAGGCAATAAGGCTAGAAACATTAGGAGAGTGTTAGAATAAAAATATTAGCTCCAAAAATCCTAAAAGAAATAAGAAGACAAGAATAGTTCTATTAAGAGATAAGTATCTCCAAAAATAGAAATTCGAATTTAGGTGATAAGAGGTCATATTTAGAGTACTTTTACATATTTAGAGTCCATGCATACTAAAAATGAGGAAAAGCAACGCGTTTCTAAAGATGGCATGTTTGCAGCTATATACAGACGTTTTTGCCTATTCTACCCGCGCCGCGGTGGCTTGTAGAGTAGATGTCTTCCGGTTCTTTTGACCGATTATACGAGTATATTCTGAGTTCTTATCAGAGATTTATGGCCGAAACAGTTTGCTGCTTCTATCAAGCCTCTACGCAAGAAAAACTGTAAGACGACAACAAGTAGCCTCAAGGTAATCCTAGAGCTTGAGATGTATATATATCCCTTCATTCTTATCTAATATGTTAGAAGAGAAGGTTAGATTGCTGTGGTCTTTCGGAGGAAGAGACCATAACTCCATAGCTTTTCTTTTAAATAAAGAATAGTATGCCGTAGCCTTGCAAGAGAAGGCTATTTTGCCATAGACCTTCGAAAGAGAGAAAAGTCACAGTACGAGTAAGAGGAGATAAATCTTGGGGATGATCGGATGATTTCAATCGTAAGAGAAGGTATTAGAAGACTCTATTCTCTTATGTCAAGTTCTAAAGCTCTTGTTAACGAGCAAAGGCAACGATAAACGATAAATTTCTGTAAGGTATATATATATATATTTTTTGTTTTACAATTATATATCATTCTTAGGGGTTGAGGTATGGCCTCGGCTTCTCTATTAATTGTTAATAGTGATCTATTTGATTGATTTACTAGTTAAAGTTTGTATTCTTTTAAACAACAGCATATGCCTTAATAAAGAATGTCTTATCATAAACTCAAGTTGAAATGCTAAAATCTTTGTGAAAAGGATTGTTTTCTTAAGAAGGTAACATAGATTCTAGTCCTATGGTTTAGTTGAGTAAATGGATTGTTATCTTGGTTAAATTAGGTACAGGTACAACTCTCCCTGCGCTTTGATGCTGCGCCGTTCTTGTGCTTGTATAGCCGGATGGCGGAGATGTTGGTAAGGCCCGCAGAGTTGGCCCATGGTATCCCTCATACCATTGGGAGAATAAGATTTGCCGATTGAGGCGGGTGATTGTGATGCTGCCTAGTTTTTAGGGCCCAAGCTAGTGCGGTGAATCAGCCCACCCTAGTGCGGTGAATCAGCCACCCCTGGTGCGTAGACATCCCTCTGAGGGGCGGAAGAATGGAGCGATGGAGCCTGAGAGGGCGACATGCTGCCGCCTTGAGTCCTCTCGCCACCAGCGGCCCGACGATGAGGTGTATGATTCCACACAAACATGGGTCTAACTTGGGATGTGGGATTCCCAGAGGATACAATGAAAGAAGCAAGTTCACCCTTGTTCATCTAAAAATCGTAAGAACGTCCAAATTAGTTGGAAGCACTGTTGTCAATCTAACCACGGGGGAACCAGAATCAGATATGGGGGGATGCCATGCCATGAAAGTACACATTCGAGAGAAGGTTTTGTCCTCGAGGATTTCGAGAGGATAAAATGAATGAATTTTTGGAGCTAACCCAAGAAAGGAAGACCCTAAAAGAATACCACCAAACTTTTGTTAAACTTCTCCCTTTTGCTCTAGAGATGGATGAGGTAACTCTTCTCCATCGATTTATTTAAAAGCTTAATCTACCATTGAATAACCTCGTCAAGAATGCAAAACCATCCTCTATTTCAGAAGCCATAATTATAGCCAGAGGCTATGATAAAGTTTTTTTATATAGAAAGTGTCGAGAGAAGGACACGAGACCTTCCATGTTAATCGTGAAGAGGTCCCCTAATCCAAGAGAGGAACATCAAGCCCACCCTTGGCTACAAGGAATCATGAGCTAGAGCAAAATTAGGTCAAGAAATAGGGATAGCAGGGTTAAAGATAACCGAATTCAACAAGTATTTCTATGAGTAAATAGGAGAGGATTGGTGCAAGATTCATGTGAAGTAATGTGCATGATGAATAGAGGTATTCTACAAGATGATACTAAGATTATGAAATTGCTATCATAGGTTAGCTTGCATAAAGGATTGATTCCCTTACGTTTTTCCATGACAATTGTGAAGTACCATATTACATTGTGGTATAGAATAAGGAATTTGAAGGTTCATATCATATAAGAGGTATATGGATGCATGAAATTAGGATAATTAGGCCAATTAACTTTGGAATAATAAAGATATTTTGGAGGCACAACAAAACGAGCCAAACACATGAAATAAGGGACTCTTTAAGGGACACTGTATGTGTCTCCTTTATTATAGATTTCAATAAGGAAAGAGAGTGCACTCAGAGAAGAGTGAGGCAATAAGGCTAGAAACATTAGGAAAGTGTTAGAATAAAAATATTAGCTCCAAAAATCCTAAAAGAAATAAGAAGACAAGAATAGTTCTATTAAGAGATAAGTATCTCCAAAAATAGAAATTCGAATTTAGGTGATAAGAGGTCATATTTAGAGTACTTTTACATATTTAGAGTCCATGCATACTAAAAATGAGGAAAAGCAACGCGTTTCTAAAGATGGCATGTTTGCAGCTATATACAGACGTTTTTGCCTATTCTACCCGCGCCGCGGTGGCTTGTAGACTAGATGCCTTCCGGTTCTTTTGACCGATTATACGAGTATATTCTGAGTTCTTATCACAGATTTATGGCCGAAACAGTTTGCTGCTTCTGTCAAGGTCTCTACGCAAGAAAAACTGTAAGACGACAACAAGTAGCCTCAAGGTAATCCTAGAGCTTGAGATGTATATATATCCCTTCATTCTTATCTAATATGTTAGAAGAGAAGGTTAGATTGCTGTGGTCTTTCGGAGGAAGAGACCATAACTCCATAGCTTTTCTTTTAAATAAAGAATAGTATGCCGTAGCCTTGCAAGAGAAGGCTATTTTGCCATAGACCTTCGAAAGAGAGAAAAGTCACAGTACGAGTAAGAGGAGATAAATCTTGGGGATGATCGGATGATTTCAATCGTAAGAGAAGGTATTAGAAGACTCTATTCTCTTATGTCAAGTTCTAAAGCTCTTGTTAACGAGCAAAGGCAACGATAAACGATAAATTTCTGTAAGGTATATAAATATAAATTTCTGTAAGGTATATATATATATATTTTTTGTTTTACAATTATATATCATTCTTAGGGGTTGAGGTATGGCCTCGGCTTCTCTATTAATTGTTAATAGTGATCTATTTGATTGATTTACTAGTTAAAGTTTGTATTCTTTTAAACAACAGCATATGCCTTAATAAAGAATGTCTTATCATAATCTCAAGTTGAAATGCTAAAATCTTTGTGAAAAGGATTGTTTTCTTAAGAAGGTAACATAGATTCTAGTCCTATGGTTTAGTTGAGTAAATGGATTGTTATCTTGGTTAAATTAGGTACAGGTACAACTCTCCCTGCGCTTTGATGCTGCGCCGTTCTTGTGCTTGTATAGCCGGATGGCGGAGATGTTGGTAAGGCCCGCAGAGTTGGCCCATGGTATCCCTCATACCATTGGGAGAATAAGATTTGCCGATTGAGGCGGGTGATTGTGATGCTGCCTAGTTTTTAGGGCCCAAGCTAGTGCGGTGAATCAGCCCACCCTAGTGCGGTGAATCAGCCACCCCTGGTGCGTAGACATCCCTCTGAGGGGCGGAAGAATGGAGCGATGGAGCCTGAGAGGGCGACATGCTGCCGCCTTGAGTCCTCTCGCCACCAGCGGCCCGACGATGAGGTGTATGATTCCACACAAACATGGGTCTAACTTGGGATGTGGGATTCCCAGAGGATACAATGAAAGAAGCAAGTTCACCCTTGTTCATCTAAAAATCGTAAGAACGTCCAAATTAGTTGGAAGCACTGTTGTCAATCTAACCACGGGGGAACCAGAATCAGATATGGGGGGATGCCATGCCATGAAAGTACACATTCGAGAGAAGGTTTTGTCCTCGAGGATTTCGAGAGGATAAAATGAATGAATTTTTGGAGCTAACCCAAGAAAGGAAGACCCTAAAAGAATACCACCAAACTTTTGTTAAACTTCTCCAATTTGCTCTAGAGATGGATGAGGTAACTCTTCTCCATCGATTTATTTAAAAGCTTAATCTACCATTGAATAACCTCGTCAAGAATGCAAAACCATCCTCTATTTCAGAAGCCATAATTATAGCCAGAGGCTATGATAAAGTTTTTTTATATAGAAAGTGTCGAGAGAAGGACACGAGACCTTCCATGTTAATCGTGAAGAGGTCCCCTAATCCAAGAGAGGAACATCAAGCCCACCCTTGGCTACAAGGAATCATGAGCTAGAGCAAAATTAGGTCAAGAAATAGGGATAGCAGGGTTAAAGATAACCGAATTCAACAAGAATTTCTGTGAGTAAATAGGAGAGGATTGGTGCAAGATTCATGTGAAGTAATGTGCATGATGAATAGAGGTATTCTACAAGATGATACTAAGATTATGAAATTGCTATCATAGGTTAGCTTGCATAAAGGATTGATTCCCTTACGTTTTTCCATGACAATTGTGAAGTACCATATTACATTGTGGTATAGAATAAGGAATTTGAAGGTTCATATCATATAAGAGGTATATGGATGCATGAAATTAGGATAATTAGGCCAATTAACTTTGGAATAATAAAGATATTTTGGAGGCACAACAAAACGAGCCAAACACATGAAATAAGGGACTCTTTAAGGGACACTGTATGTGTCTCCTTTATTATAGATTTCAATAAGGAAAGAGAGTGCACTCAGAGAAGAGTGAGGCAATAAGGCTAGAAACATTAGGAAAGTGTTAGAATAAAAATATTAGCTCCAAAAATCCTAAAAGAAATAAGAAGACAAGAATAGTTCTATTAAGAGATAAGTATCTCCAAAAATAGAAATTCGAATTTAGGTGATAAGAGGTCATATTTAGAGTACTTTTACATATTTAGAGTCCATGCATACTAAAAATGAGGAAAAGCAACGCGTTTCTAAACATGGCATGTTTGCAGCTATATACAGACGTTTTTGCCTATTCTACCCGCGCCGCGGTGGCTTGTAGACTAGATGCCTTCCGGTTCTTTTGACCGATTATACGAGTATATTCTGAGTTCTTATCACAGATTTATGGCCGAAACAGTTTGCTGCTTCTGTCAAGGTCTCTACGCAAGAAAAACTGTAAGACGACAACAAGTAGCCTCAAGGTAATCCTAGAGCTTGAGATGTATATATATCCCTTCATTCTTATCTAATATGTTAGAAGAGAAGGTTAGATTGCTGTGGTCTTTCGGAGGAAGAGACCATAACTCCATAGCTTTTCTTTTAAATAAAGAATAGTATGCCGTAGCCTTGCAAGAGAAGGCTATTTTGCCATAGACCTTCGAAAGAGAGAAAAGTCACAGTACGAGTAAGAGGAGATAAATCTTGGGGATGATCGGATGATTTCAATCGTAAGAGAAGGTATTAGAAGACTCTATTCTCTTATGTCAAGTTCTAAAGCTCTTGTTAACGAGCAAAGGCAACGATAAACGATAAATTTCTGTAAGGTATATAAATATAAATTTCTGTAAGGTATATATATATATATTTTTTGTTTTACAATTATATATCATTCTTAGGGGTTGAGGTATGGCCTCGGCTTCTCTATTAATTGTTAATAGTGATCTATTTGATTGATTTACTAGTTAAAGTTTGTATTCTTTTAAACAACAGCATATGCCTTAATAAAGAATGTCTTATCATAATCTCAAGTTGAAATGCTAAAATCTTTGTGAAAAGGATTGTTTTCTTAAGAAGGTAACATAGATTCTAGTCCTATGGTTTAGTTGAGTAAATGGATTGTTATCTTGGTTAAATTAGGTACAGGTACAACTCTCCCTGCGCTTTGATGCTGCGCCGTTCTTGTGCTTGTATAGCCGGATGGCGGAGATGTTGGTAAGGCCCGCAGAGTTGGCCCATGGTATCCCTCATACCATTGGGAGAATAAGATTTGCCGATTGAGGCGGGTGATTGTGATGCTGCCTAGTTTTTAGGGCCCAAGCTAGTGCGGTGAATCAGCCCACCCTAGTGCGGTGAATCAGCCACCCCTGGTGCGTAGACATCCCTCTGAGGGGCGGAAGAATGGAGCGATGGAGCCTGAGAGGGCGACATGCTGCCGCCTTGAGTCCTCTCGCCACCAGCGGCCCGACGATGAGGTGTATGATTCCACACAAACATGGGTCTAACTTGGGATGTGGGATTCCCAGAGGATACAATGAAAGAAGCAAGTTCACCCTTGTTCATCTAAAAATCGTAAGAACGTCCAAATTAGTTGGAAGCACTGTTGTCAATCTAACCACGGGGGAACCAGAATCAGATATGGGGGGATGCCATGCCATGAAAGTACACATTCGAGAGAAGGTTTTGTCCTCGAGGATTTCGAGAGGATAAAATGAATGAATTTTTGGAGCTAACCCAAGAAAGGAAGACCCTAAAAGAATACCACCAAACTTTTGTTAAACTTCTCCAATTTGCTCTAGAGATGGATGAGGTAACTCTTCTCCATCGATTTATTTAAAAGCTTAATCTACCATTGAATAACCTCGTCAAGAATGCAAAACCATCCTCTATTTCAGAAGCCATAATTATAGCCAGAGGCTATGATAAAGTTTTTTTATATAGAAAGTGTCGAGAGAAGGACACGAGACCTTCCATGTTAATCGTGAAGAGGTCCCCTAATCCAAGAGAGGAACATCAAGCCCACCCTTGGCTACAAGGAATCATGAGCTAGAGCAAAATTAGGTCAAGAAATAGGGATAGCAGGGTTAAAGATAACCGAATTCAACAAGTATTTCTGTGAGTAAATAGGAGAGGATTGGTGCAAGATTCATGTGAAGTAATGTGCATGATGAATAGAGGTATTCTACAAGATGATACTAAGATTATGAAATTGCTATCATAGGTTAGCTTGCATAAAGGATTGATTCCCTTACGTTTTTCCATGACAATTGTGAAGTACCATATTACATGGGGGTATAGAATAAGGAATTTGAAGGTTCATATCATATAAGAGGTATATGGATGCATGAAATTAGGATAATTAGGCCAATTAACTTTGGAATAATAAAGATATTTTGGAGGCACAACAAAACGAGCCAAACACATGAAATAAGGGACTCTTTAAGGGACACTGTATGTGTCTCCTTTATTATAGATTTCAATAAGGAAAGAGAGTGCACTCAGAGAAGAGTGAGGCAATAAGGCTAGAAACATTAGGAAAGTGTTAGAATAAAAATATTAGCTCCAAAAATCCTAAAAGAAATAAGAAGACAAGAATAGTTCTATTAAGAGATAAGTATCTCCAAAAATAGAAATTCGAATTTAGGTGATAAGAGGTCATATTTAGAGTACTTTTACATATTTAGAGTCCATGCATACTAAAAATGAGGAAAAGCAACGCGTTTCTAAACATGGCATGTTTGCAGCTATATACAGACGTTTTTGCCTATTCTACCCGCGCCGCGGTGGCTTGTAGACTAGATGCCTTCCGGTTCTTTTGACCGATTATACGAGTATATTCTGAGTTCTTATCATAGATTTATGGCCGAAACAGTTTGCTGCTTCTGTCAAGGTCTCTACGCAAGAAAAACTGTAAGACGACAACAAGTAGCCTCAAGGTAATCCTAGAGCTTGAGATGTATATATATCCCTTCATTCTTATCTAATATGTTAGAAGAGAAGGTTAGATTGCTGTGGTCTTTCGGAGGAAGAGACCATAACTCCATAGCTTTTCTTTTAAATAAAGAATAGTATGCCGTAGCCTTGCAAGAGAAGGCTATTTTGCCATAGACCTTCGAAAGAGAGAAAAGTCACAGTACGAGTAAGAGGAGATAAATCTTGGGGATGATCGGATGATTTCAATCGTAAGAGAAGGTATTAGAAGACTCTATTCTCTTATGTCAAGTTCTAAAGCTCTTGTTAACGAGCAAAGGCAACGATAAACGATAAATTTCTGTAAGGTATATAAATATAAATTTCTGTAAGGTATATATATATATATTTTTGTTTTACAATTATATATCATTCTTAGGGGTTGAGGTATGGCCTCGGCTTCTCTATTAATTGTTAATAGTGATCTATTTGATTGATTTACTAGTTAAAGTTTGTATTCTTTTAAACAACAGCATATACCTTAATAAAGAATGTTTTATCGTAATCTCAAGTTGAAATGCTAAAATCTTTGTGAAAAGGATTGTTTTCTTAAGAAGGTAACATAGATTCTAGTCCTATGGTTTAGTTGAGTAAATGGATTGTTATCTTGGTTAAATTAGGTACAGGTACAACTCTCCCTGCTTTGATGCTGCGCCGTTCTTGTGCTTGTATAGCCGGATGGAGGAGATGTTGGTAAGGCCCGCAGAGTTGGCCCATGGTATCCCCCATACCATTGGGAGAATAAGATTTGCCGATTGAGGCGGGTGATTGTAATGCTGCCTAGTTTTTAGGGCCCAAGCTAGTGCGGTGAATCAGCCCACCCTAGTGCGGTGAATCAGCCACTCCTAGTGCGTAGACATCCCTCTGAGGGGCGGAAGAATGGAGCGATGGAGCCTGAGAGGGCGACATGCTGCCGCCTTGAGTCCTCTCGCCACCAGCGGCCCGACGATGAGGTGTATGATTCCAGACAAGCATGGGTCTAACTTGGGATGTGGGATGCCCAGAGGATACAATGAAAGAAGCAAGTTCACCCTTGCTCATCTGAAAATCGTAAGAAAGGCCAAATTAGTTGGAAGCACTGTTGTCAATCTAACCACGGGGTAACCAGAATCAGATATGGGGGGATGCCATGAAAGTACACATTCGAGAGAAGCTTTTGTCCTCGAGGATTTCGAGAGGATAAAATGAATGAATTTTTGGAGCTAACCCAAGCAAGGAAGACCCTAAAAGAATACCACCAAACTTTTGTTAAACTTCTCCAATTTGCTCTAGAGATGGATGAGATAACTCTTCTCCATCGATTCATTTAAAAGCTTAATCTACCATTGAATAACCTCGTCAAGAATGCAAAACCATCCTCTATTTCAGAAGCCATAATTATAGCCAGAGGCTATGATAAAGTTTTTTTATATAGAAAGTGTCGAGAGAAGGACACGAGACCTTCCATGTTAATCGTGAAGAGGTCCCCTAATCCAAGAGAGGAACATCAAGCCCACCCTTGGCTACAAGGAATCATGAGCTAGAGCAAAATTAGGTCAAGAAATAGGGATAGCAGGGTTAAAGATAACCGAATTCAACAAGTATTTCTGTGAGTAAATAGGAGAGGATTGGTGCAAGATTCATGTGAAGTAATGTGCATGATGAATAGAGGTATTCTACAAGATGATACTAAGATTATGAAATTGCTATCATAGGTTAGCTTGCATAAAGGATTGATTCCCTTACGTTTTTCCATGACAATTGTGAAGTACCATATTACATGGGGGTATAGAATAAGGAATTTGAAGGTTCATATCATATAAGAGGTATACATGGATGCATGAAATTAGGATAATTAGGCCAATTAACTTTGGAATAATAAAGATATTTTGGAGGCACAACAAAACGAGCCAAACACATGAAATAAGGGACTCTTTAAGGGACACTGTATGTGTCTCCTTTATTATAGATTTCAATAAGGAAAGAGAGTGCACTCAGAGAAGAGTGAGGCAATAAGGCTAGAAACATTAGGAAAGTGTTAGAATAAAAATATTAGCTCCAAAAATCCTAAAAGAAATAAGAAGACAAGAATAGTTCTATTAAGAGATAAGTATCTCCAAAAATAGAAATTTGAATTTAGGTGATAAGAGGTCATATTTAGAGTACTTTTACATATTTAGAGTCCATGCATACTAAAAATGAGGAAAAGCAACGCGTTTCTAAACATGGCATGTTTGCAGCTATATACAGACGTTTTTGCCTATTCTACCCGCGCCGCGGTGGCTTGTAGACTAGATGCCTTCCGGTTCTTTTGACCGATTATACGAGTATATTCTGAGTTCTTATCATAGATTTATGGCCGAAACAGTTTGCTGCTTCTGTCAAGGTCTCTACGCAAGAAAAACTGTAAGACGACAACAAGTAGCCTCAAGGTAATCCTAGAGCTTGAGATGTATATATATCCCTTCATTCTTATCTAATATGTTAGAAGAGAAGGTTAGATTGCTGTGGTCTTTCGGAGGAAGAGACCATAACTCCATAGCTTTTCTTTTAAATAAAGAATAGTATGCCGTAGCCTTGCAAGAGAAGGCTATTTTGCCATAGACCTTCGAAAGAGAGAAAAGTCACAGTACGAGTAAGAGGAGATAAATCTTGGGGATGATCGGATGATTTCAATCGTAAGAGAAGGTATTAGAAGACTCTATTCTCTTATGTCAAGTTCTAAAGCTCTTGTTAACGAGCAAAGGCAACGATAAACGATAAATTTCTGTAAGGTATATAAATATAAATTTCTGTAAGGTATATATATATATATTTTTGTTTTACAATTATATATCATTCTTAGGGGTTGAGGTATGGCCTCGGCTTCTCTATTAATTGTTAATAGTGATCTATTTGATTGATTTACTAGTTAAAGTTTGTATTCTTTGAAACAACAGCATATACCTTAATAAAGAATGTTTTATCGTAATCTCAAGTTGAAATGCTAAAATCTTTGTGAAAAGGATTGTTTTCTTAAGAAGGTAACATAGATTCTAGTCCTATGGTTTAGTTGAGTAAATGGATTGTTATCTTGGTTAAATTAGGTACAGGTACAACTCTCCCTGCTTTGATGCTGCGCCGTTCTTGTGCTTGTATAGCCGGATGGAGGAGATGTTGGTAAGGCCCGCAGAGTTGGCCCATGGTATCCCTCATACCATTGGGAGAATAAGATTTGCCGATTGAGGCGGGTGATTGTAATGCTGCCTAGTTTTTAGGGCCCAAGCTAGTGCGGTGAATCAGCCCACCCTAGTGCGGTGAATCAGCCACCCCTAGTGCGTAGACATCCCTCTGAGGGGCGGAAGAATGGAGCGATGGAGCCTGAGAGGGCGACATGCTGCCGCCTTGAGTCCTCTCGCCACCAGCGGCCCGACGATGAGGTGTATGATTCCAGACAAGCATGGGTCTAACTTGGGATGTGGGATGCCCAGAGGATACAATGAAAGAAGCAAGTTCACCCTTGCTCATCTGGAAATCGTAAGAAAGGCCAAATTAGTTGGAAGCACTGTTGTCAATCTAACCACGGGGTAACCAGAATCAGATATGGGGGGATGCCATGAAAGTACACATTCGAGAGAAGCTTTTGTCCTCGAGGATTTCGAGAGGATAAAATGAATGAATTTTTGGAGCTAACCCAAGCAAGGAAGACCCTAAAAGAATACCACCAAACTTTTGTTAAACTTCTCCAATTTGCTCTAGAGATGGATGAGATAACTCTTCTCCATCGATTCATTTAAAAGCTTAATCTACCATTGAATAACCTCGTCAAGAATGCAAAACCATCCTCTATTTCAGAAGCCATAATTATAGCCAGAGGCTATGATAAAGTTTTTTTATATAGAAAGTGTCGAGAGAAGGACACGAGACCTTCCATGTTAATCGTGAAGAGGTCCCCTAATCCAAGAGAGGAACATCAAGCCCACCCTTGGCTACAAGGAATCATGAGCTAGAGCAAAATTAGGTCAAGAAATAGGGATAGCAGGGTTAAAGATAACCGAATTCAACAAGTATTTCTGTGAGTAAATAGGAGAGGATTGGTGCAAGATTCATGTGAAGTAATGTGCATGATGAATAGAGGTATTCTACAAGATGATACTAAGATTATGAAATTGCTATCATAGGTTAGCTTGCATAAAGGATTGATTCCCTTACGTTTTTCCATGACAATTGTGAAGTACCATATTACATGGGGGTATAGAATAAGGAATTTGAAGGTTCATATCATATAAGAGGTATATGGATGCATGAAATTAGGATAATTAGGCCATTTAACTTTGGAATAATAAAGATATTTTGGAGGCACAACAAAACGAGCCAAACACATGAAATAAGGGACTCTTTAAGGGACACTGTATGTGTCTCCTTTATTATAGATTTCAATAAGGAAAGAGAGTGCACTCAGAGAAGAGTGAGGCAATAAGGCTAGAAACATTAGGAAAGTGTTAGAATAAAAATATTAGCTCCAAAAATCCTAAAAGAAATAAGAAGACAAGAATAGTTCTATTAAGAGATAAGTATCTCCAAAAATAGAAATTCGAATTTAGGTGATAAGAGGTCATATTTAGAGTACTTTTACATATTTAGAGTCCATGCATACTAAAAATGAGGAAAAGCAACGCGTTTCTAAAGATGGCATGTTTGCAGCTATATACAGACGTTTTTGCCTATTCTACCCGCGCCGCGGTCGCCTGTAGACTAGATGCCTTCCGGTTCTTTTGACCGATTATACGAGTATATTCTGAGTTCTTATCAGAGATTTATGGCCGAAACAGTTTGCTGCTTCTGTCAAGGTCTCTACGCAAGAAAAACTGTAAGACGACAACAAGTAGCCTCAAGGTAATCCTAGAGCTTGAGATGTATATATATCCCTTCATTCTTATCTAATATGTTAGAAGAGAAGGTTAGATTGCTGTGGTCTTTCGGAGGAAGCGACCAGAACTCCATAGCTTTTCTTTTAAATAAAGAATAGTATGCCGTAGCCTTGCAAGAGAAGGCTATTTTGCCATAGACCTTCGAAAGAGAGAAAAGTCACAGTACGAGTAAGAGGAGATAAATCTTGGGGATGATCGGATGATTTCAATCGTAAGAGAAGGTATTAGAAGACTCTATTCTCTTATGTCAAGTTCTAAAGCTCTTGTTAACGAGCAAAGGCAACGATAAACGATAAATTTCTGTAAGGTATATATATATATATATATTTTTTTTTTGTTTTACAATTATATATCATTCTTAGGGGTTGAGGTATGGCCTCGGCTTCTCTATTAATTGTTAATAGTGATCTATTTGATTGATTTACTAGTTAAAGTTTGTATTCTTTTAAACAACAGCATATGCCTTAATAAAGAATGTCTTATCGTAATCTCAAGTTGAAATGCTAAAATCTTTGTGAAAAGGATTGTTTTCTTAAGAAGGTAACATAGATTCTAGTCCTATGGTTTAGTTGAGTAAATGGATTGTTATCTTGGTTAAATTAGGTACAGGTACAACTCTCCCTGCTTTGATGCTGCGCCGTTCTTGTGCTTGTATAGCCGGATGGCGGAGATGTTGGTAAGGCCCGCAGAGTTGGCCCATGGTATCCCTCATACCATTGGGAGAATAAGATTTGCCGATTGAGGCGGGTGATTGTGATGCTGCCTAGTTTTTAGGGCCCAAGCTAGTGCGGTGAATCAGCCCACCCTAGTGCGGTGAATCAGCCACCCCTAGTGCGTAGACATCCCTCTGAGGGGCGGAAGAATGGAGCGATGGAGCCTGAGAGGGCGACATGCTGCCGCCTTGAGTCCTCTCGCCAACACCAGCGGCCCGACGATGAGGTGTATGATTCCAGACAAGCATGGGTCTAACTTGGGATGTGGGATGCCCAGAGGATACAATGAAAGAAGCAAGTTCACCCTTGCTCATCTGAAAATCGTAAGAAAGGCCAAATTAGTTGGAAGCACTCTTGTCAATCTAACCACGGGGGAACCAGAATTAGTTATGGGGGGATGCCATGAAAGTACACATTCGAGAGAAGGTTTTGTCCTCGAGGATTTCGAGAGGATAAAATGAATGAATTTTTGGAGCTAACCCAAGAAAGGAAGACCCTAAAAGAATACCACCAAACTTTTGTTAAACTTCTCCAATTTGCTCTAGAGATGGATGAGATAACTCTTCTCCATCGATTCATTTAAAAGCTTAATCTACCATTGAATAACCTCGTCAAGAATGCAAAACCATCCTCTATTTCAGAAGCCATAATTATAGCCAGAGGCTATGATAAAGTTTTTTTATATAGAAAGTGTCGAGAGAAGGACACGAGACCTTCCATGTTAATCGTGAAGAGGTCCCCTAATCCAAGAGAGGAACATCAAGCCCACCCTTGGCTACAAGGAATCATGAGCTAGAGCAAAATTAGGTCAAGAAATAGGGATAGCAGGGTTAAAGATAACCGAATTCAACAAGAATTTCTGTGAGTAAATAGGAGAGGATTGGTGCAAGATTCATGTGAAGTAATGTGCATGATGAATAGAGGTATTCTACAAGATGATACTAAGATTATGAAATTGCTATCATAGGTTAGCTTGCATAAAGGATTGATTCCCTTACGTTTTTCCATGACAATTGTGAAGTACCATATTACATGGGGGTATAGAATAAGGAATTTGAAGGTTCATATCATATAAGAGGTATATGGATGCATGAAATTAGGATAATTAGGCCATTTAACTTTGGAATAATAAAGATATTTTGGAGGCACAACAAAACGAGCCAAGCACATGAAATAAGGGACTCTTTAAGGGACACTGTATGTGTCTCCTTTATTATAGATTTCAATAAGGAAAGAGAGTGCACTCAGAGAAGAGTGAGGCAATAAGGCTAGAAACATTAGGAGAGTGTTAGAATAAAAATATTAGCTCCAAAAATCCTAAAAGAAATAAGAAGACAAGAATAGTTCTATTAAGAGATAAGTATCTCCAAAAATAGAAATTCGAATTTAGGTGATAAGAGGTCATATTTAGAGTACTTTTACATATTTAGAGTCCATGCATACTAAAAATGAGGAAAAGCAACGCGTTTCTAAAGATGGCATGTTTGCAGCTATATACAGACGTTTTTGCCTATTCTACCCGCGCCGCGGTGGCTTGTAGAGTAGATGTCTTCCGGTTCTTTTGACCGATTATACGAGTATATTCTGAGTTCTTATCAGAGATTTATGGCCGAAACAGTTTGCTGCTTCTATCAAGCCTCTACGCAAGAAAAACTGTAAGACGACAACAAGTAGCCTGAAGGTAATCCTAGAGCTTGAGATGTATATATATCCCTTCATTCTTATCTAATATGTTAGAAGAGAAGGTTAGATTGCTGTGGTCTTTCGGAGGAAGAGACCATAACTCCATAGCTTTTCTTTTAAATAAAGAATAGTATGCCGTAGCCTTGCAAGAGAAGGCTATTTTGCCATAGATCTTCGAAAGAGAGAAAAGTCACAGTACGAGTAAGAGGAGATAAATCTTGGGGATGATCGGATGATTTCAATCGTAAGAGAAGGTATTAGAAGACTCTATTCTCTTATGTCAAGTTCTAAAGCTCTTGTTAACGAGCAAAGGCAACGATAAACGATAAATTTCTGTAAGGTATATATATATATTTTTTTTGTTTTACAATTATATATCATTCTTAGGGGTTGAGGTATGGCCTCGGCTTCTCTATTAATTGTTAATAGTGATCTATTTGATTGATTTACTAGTTAAAGTTTGTATTCTTTTAAACAACAGCATATGCCTTAATAAAGAATGTCTTATCATAATCTCAAGTTGAAATGCTAAAATCTTTGTGAAAAGGATTGTTTTCTTAAGAAGGTAACATAGATTCTAGTCCTATGGTTTAGTTGAGTAAATGGATTGTTATCTTGGTTAAATTAGGTACAGGTACAACTCTCCCTGCGCTTTGATGCTGCGCCGTTCTTGTGCTTGTATAGCCGGATGGCGGAGATGTTGGTAAGGCCCGGAGAGTTGGCCCATGGTATCCCTCATACCATTGGGAGAATAAGATTTGCCGATTGAGGCGGGTGATTGTGATGCTGCCTAGTTTTTAGGGCCCAAGCTAGTGCGGTGAATCAGCCCACCCTAGTGCGGTGAATCAGCCACCCCTGGTGCGTAGACATCCCTCTGAGGGGCGGAAGAATGGAGCGATAGAGCCTGAGAGGGCGACATGCTGTCGCCTTGAGTCCTCTCGCCACCAGCGGCCCGACGATGAGGTGTATGATTCCACACAAACATGGGTCTAACTTGGGATGTGGGATTCCCAGAGGATACAATGAAAGAAGCAAGTTCACCCTTGTTCATCTAAAAATCGTAAGAACGTCCAAATTAGTTGGAAGCACTGTTGTCAATCTAACCACGGGGGAACCAGAATCAGATATGGGGGGATGCCATGCCATGAAAGTACACATTCGAGAGAAGGTTTTGTCCTCGAGGATTTCGAGAGGATAAAATGAATGAATTTTTGGAGCTAACCCAAGAAAGGAAGACCCTAAAAGAATACCACCAAACTTTTGTTAAACTTCTCCAATTTGCTCTAGAGATGGATGAGGTAACTCTTCTCCATCGATTTATTTAAAAGCTTAATCTACCATTGAATAACCTCATCAAGAATGCAAAACCATCCTCTATTTCAGAAGCCATAATTATAGCCAGAGGCTATGATAAAGTTTTTTTATATAGAAAGTGTCGAGAGAAGGACACGAGACCTTCCATGTTAATCGTGAAGAGGTCCCCTAATCCAAGAGAGGAACATCAAGCCCACCCTTGGCTACAAGGTGTAAGATCCCTGTTCCCACCGAGCAACGGATTCGGGGTACTAGCAGCGGAAGTAGCACTTCTCGCGCGGGACAGGGGTCCCACACTCGGGGCCTCGCCCACGGATATCCGGACAAGAGACTAATCCGTCGGTTTGTCCAAAACCGAAACCGGAAAAACTTCCTTTACCCGGAAAGCACAGGCGATTCCACCAGGATAACTCTTTACTCTAACGTAGTCAAGATCATTACTGATCAAACTGATCTGATTGTACCTTTAACGGTACTTGGTCAAATCAAGGAAGAACTTGCACTTGGATCATTGGGATCAACGCTTTTTTCCCCATCAAGAGGCACAGCCGTTGATTCCTATCCATAGAACAATTTCTATCCGGGATTTACTTCATCTATCGTAATAATAGAAATTAAATCTCGATTTACGGATCCATCAGTCCAGCCTAACCCCATCCGATCCCATGGGTTAGCCAACCGCCCAACCACTGTAGTGATGGGATCCAATTTGGAATTTGGTTAGGTTTTGTCCCGGGTACCAAGGAAAAGAGTTCCAAGGCCCCCTAGCCGGAAGTTCATGCAAACATAAAACTAGTCATACCACTTACACACCCAATATGAAATTGCCTTTTTCTTAGCATCAACTAGCTTTAAAACAATCCTTTAATAAAACCATTATGTCACTGATGACAATCCTCAAAGTCTCTGGTTGAATCCTTATTTCCAGTCATTCTTTCATCGGTATACTTATGGCATCATTGGCAACCAAAACGCTCACCACCTGTTCTCTTAGGGGTCTTTTCCATGGTTCCTAGCTCATAGTAACCGGCAATATATTCATATAATAGAATGGAGTCTCCGTGGAAGATCAGCAAGATCAACCCACAGATCCATATAAAAGAGCCATGGACTCATCTGTTGAGGACCAGCAAGGTCAATCAACCAGATCCATGCCCGGTTTCAGAAAACAACTCTTACTCCTTGTTCCAATATCTTCCACGACGCACGTGTGGGTATCTTCGGCGACCCAGAGCCCGAGCACCGTATGGTCAGCACCCTCTAGGATCCTTCGCAGGTGACCTAGCGCTTCACTCATAGGCCGCTTCCTTGGTCCCTCATCCACCGTACCGGAAGCTCACCATTTAAATCGAGTCGAGGCTGGTCAAGACCTCGATCGACCTTGCTACGCGAGACGTCCTCCATTGACTCTCCGTCAGCAGTTGCAACTTTAACAGTTAGGTCTTCATGACCTTAATTCCACAAGACGGTCAAAATGCTTCCCCAGCATTCATGACATAAAACAGTCATTTACAAACAGTCACAAAATACATTTTCTAAATCGAACTCTTGTCTTTCCATATTATCCACTCTCGGACCACATTACTTATTCCACATTCCATTCAGTGTGTACTCGTTCTCATCCATTCACTCATATAGACTACATTATCTCACATACATCTTCATATTCATTATTCTACATACATATCCATGTTCGTACGTCCACATCATACATCCAATTTCACATTCATACATACGCATCTACATGCATACATCCACATCTACATTCATACATCCATACCTCCATTTCCACATCCACACATCCACATTCATATTCATACATCCACATTCACATGTATACATCCATTTTCGCATCCTCATTCATACATCCACATTCACATACATACATCCACATCCGTATCTACATCCATACATTCACATCCACATCAACATTCACATTCATACATATACATCTATATACATACATACACATCCGTATCTACATCCATACATCCACATCCACATCAACATTCACATTCATACATATACATCTACATGTATACATCCACATCACATTCATACAACCATATTACATCCATTCTCGTCCTAACACATCCCATATACATCTTAACACATCCTAACTCATCTTAACACATTCTATCACATCTCATACACATCTTATCACATCTTTTTACATCTCATACACCTCTTATCACATCCTATCACTTTCCATACGCATCTTATCAAATCTTATCACATCTCATACACATCTTATCACATCTTTTTACATCTCATACACCTCTTATCACATCCTATCACTTTCCATACGCATCTTATCAATTCTTATCACATCTCATACACCTCTTATCACATCCTATCACTTTCCATACGCATCTTATCAATTCATATCACATCTCATACACCTCTTATCACATCTTATCACATTTCATATCTTTTTTTTTTAAAAAGAGAATTCTTATATTTGATATAAGATTTCTCTACACATTTATTTATACATAAATTCCATTTAAGGAGACTAACACTTTCGAAATTAAAATCAATCTTTTATGCATCTTCTTATGCATAATTTCAATTTGGTAGGGAATTATACTTTTAGAATAAAAGAATTTCTCTTATGCATCTAAGTTAAGCATAAAATCCATTTATGAGGAAAATCACACTTTTAGTATAAAAAGAATATCTTTTATGCATACCTATATGCATGAAATCCAATATGATAAAAGTAACACTTTTGATATAAAAATTTTTCCTTTATGCATACTTCTATGCATGAAAATTAAAAATGATAAAAGTAACACTTTTGATATAAAAAATTTTCCTTTATGCATACTTCTATGCATGAAAATTAAAAATGATAAAAGTAACACTTTTGATATAAAAATTTTCTTTTATGCATACTTTTATGCATGAAAATTAAAAATGATAAAAGTAACACTTCTGATATAAAAAATTTTCCTTTATGCATACTTCTATGCATGAAAATTAAAAATGATAAAAGTAACACTTTTGATATAAAAAAAAATTCCTTTATGCATACTTCTATGCATGAAAATAAAAATGATAAAAATAACACTTTTGATATAAAAATTTAACCATTATGCATACTTCTATGCATGAAATAAAAATGGTAAAAATAACACTTTTGATATAAAAAAGTATCCTTTATGCATACTTCTATGCATGAAAATAAAAATTGATAAAAATAACACTTTTGATATAAAAATTTATCCTTTATGCATGATATTAAAATTCAATGTCTCCATGATTATAATGAAATTCTTTCAATTAATCTAGGATGATAATTCCTAGAATATGGTAGGAAGTCCTCTTTTTATGCTTTGAATGAAATTATTTTATGCATAATTTTTATAAAAATTTTGCCATAGCTCCGCTGCTATGACTGATAAATCTCAATTTTTCTAAGGAATAATGCTTATCATTAAGGAAATAATTAAAATAATCTCTAATTGGATTATTAATTCATAATGGATTGAATCATTAATATACATAAACTAAAAGCATAGAAAAAAGCCATTAATTTGGCCTCAAGCATAGCTTAATCTTGGTTTAGGAAAAGCTTTATGAAAAGCTTGATTTGGATTGAGAATGGGTCATGAGTATGACCATTTCTTGAGTGAGAGAGAGAATTTACATAAAAATCATTAGAATTTAAACATAAATGAAAATTAACTTCAATAGCATTATGTAACTCTTCACTACTATTCAAACTTCAATAGCATTTAAAAAAAAACCATACCAATTAAACTTCTCAAGCTTGAAAGGGGTTGAGAAGAGAGAAACATTGAGAAATTATAGAAAGATCAATATTCACTAATTACCTTACAACTTGCTTGATTCTTTGTTCACGGTAGAGGCCCCCAACCAATCAATTGGTTAAGTATGTTGATGGAGCCACTAATGGGGATTGAAGAAAGAGGGAAGCTCCAAAAACTAGTGAATTATTAAATGAATTCACAGTTCTTGGCTTAGGTGGAGTAGAGTAACGATGCATAAACACTATATATTTTTCAACAAGGGGGAGGCTTCTATTTATAGGAAAAATTGAGCTCCTAACCAAACAAACTGATTCTAGAATTTTCTAAATCAGTTTGGTCAATATTTGACCATTTTTAGGTCAGTTAAGCTAACTTTTTGGAACTAGACTTAAATGAGGAGAGAGGAGAGATGAAATATCTCAATTTTTATGAGTTTAAAACTCATTCAAGCATGTGAAATATGCACCTCCTTTAAAGAACTCCCCTTCCTTACATATGTGTCAAAATGGAATCATTATACCCAAAATATCTCATATTTTTAATATTGCTCATAGTTTTTTTTTTTTTTTAAACTAATAAACCTTGTACATTTTCAACTCTTCATCTTATGTGAAATATGCACCTCCTTTAAAGAACTCCCCTTCCTTACATATGTCATACTTTTAATATTGCTCATAATTTTTTACTAATAAACCTTGTACATTTTCAACTCTTCATCTTATGTGAAATATGCACCTCCTTTAAAGAACTCCTCTTCCTTACATATGTCATACTTTTAATATTGCTCATAATTTTTTACTAATAAACCTTGTACATTTTCAACTCTTCATCTTATGTGAAATATGCACCTCCTTTAAAGAACTCCCCTTCCTTACATATGTCATACTTTTAATATTGCTCATAATTTTTTTACTAATAAACCTTGTACATTTTCAACTCTTCATCTTATGTGAGCATTTACTCATTTTTGGGTATCTTCTTTTACAAAATTGGATTTATCTCCTCTCTACACATGGATTGATGCTATTGGCCCATAGGAACCTTAATTGGACCATAATCCAAAAATTTCTGAAAATCTAGACCCTTAGGCTAAGGTCCTTTATACACATTTCCGATTAATTCCAATTGCACATTGGAAAATTCTTTTTGAATTTCTGTTTCAGGGGAACTTATTTTAATAGGATGAGATATTTTTCTATCCAAAAATATTCAAAATCTGAATATTCTCTTTCTAGAATATTTTCTCTCTCTAGGCTAAAATAGTTAGCAACAGGGTCTTTATATTTCTGAAGAGGGTTGATTACAGGGGAAGATACTAGACATCAAAAAGGGGTTGGGGGAGGAATCTTACATTCTACCCCACTTAAAAAATGCGAGATGTCCTCATCTCGCAACTTGTGATAATTTCGCAAGATTCACGAATATGAGACTTAGAAAAAAAAATTTAATCAAGATTAACCACCAAGATAAGTCTTAAAGAGAGCAAGATTCAAAATACGAACAAGATTTAAACTTTATTCATTCTCGGAACTTATACAGTAAAGATAGAGGAACTCTTTACACTTCCATAAGCCCGTCCATCATATGGTCACAAAAGCAGTCCTCACAAGCTGCACAAGTATAAGGTAACTCATCTATGGGAATGATTCTGTGGGTTATTGCTGCGCCTATCTCAGTGGTATGAGGTGTTCTAACAAAAGGACCTCTGAGAGGCAAGCCAAAAACGGGGTAAAGGCATATCTTCTCATGAGGAAGAAAACACGCCAATAAGAAGACCCGCTCAGAAAACCCAGGATGTCTTGATCTCATGACGCAGTAGTATCGGGGACCCAAACCCAAGGCTTCAATAACCATGGCCAAGCGGACATTGTTGCGAAAGTGCTGCTGACCCCAGGGTGTTACCCTAGTTATGTCTTGATAGGTCCGCCATTTGGTCTGCGCTACAGAAGTTCCCAAGTGAGGGAAAAGTGAGTGCTCATACTGTTCTATAAAATCCTTCTTCACAGACTCACTTGCGTCTTGAAGGTGAGGAATCATTATGGATAAAACTAATTCTTGTTGCCAAGCCATGAAGGAGATTAGGAAGAAAGGAGATCGATGGGAGTAAGATTACTGTGAGCGACAAGTAAAAGTTACGACTTATATAAAGGAAGGAGCTAGCGTAACTTAGAAGCCAACGGTAGCTTGCCGCTGAAGTTTTACCGTCTTTCCATGATTTGGGTTTGGCACAATTTTCTATAGAAGGCATTAAGAACTTTGAGATGAGGAGATAAAAGAAGTACGTAAGTTAAATCACCTACTTTCTTTGGTCCACAATATCTGGGAGATAACTTCTTATACTTCCCAAGAGATAAAGAACTTCTTTTGGGTCATACTCGAGACCAAAACCTTGATATCCAAAACATCGATTCTCACTTCTGAACTCGTTGTTCTGAATCCTTAAAACAGGTGGGACTCTTGAGAAGTATTCAAGAAAAAGGTTCTTCCTTTTTTAAACAGAATCTTTCTTTTATTTTAGAGAGAGAATAATTATAAGATCAGAAAGGGAGATTCTTACTCCTGTATACCTCAGGGGTCCCACATTCGGGGCCTCGTCCATGGATATCCGGACAAGAGACTAATCCGTCGGTTTTTCCAAAACCGAACCCGGAAAAAACTTCCCTTACCCGGAAAGCACGGGCGATTCCACCAGGATAAATTTTTACTCTAACGTAGTCAAAACCCTTACTGATCAAACAGATCCGACTGCATCTATAAAGATACTTGGTCAGATTAAGGAAGAAACTTGCACTTGGATCATTGGGATCAACGCTTTTTTCCCCATCAAGAGGCACAGCCGTTGATTCCTATCCATAGAACAATTACTATCCGGGACTTACTTCGTCTATCGTAATAACAGAAATTGAGTCTCGGTTTACGGATCCATCAGTCCAGCCTAACCCCATCCGATCCCATGGGTTAGCCAACCGCCCAACCACTATAGTGATGGGATCCAATTTGGAATTTGGTTAGGTTTTGTCCCGGGTACCAAGGAAAAGAGTTCCAAGGCCCCCTAGCCGGAAGTTCATGCAAACATAAAATTAGGCACACCACTTACACACCCAATATGAAATTGCCTTATTCTTAGCATCAGCTAACTTTAAAACAATCCTTTAATGAAACCATAGTACCACTGATCACAGTCTTCCAAATTATCTGGTTGATTCTCAAATTTCCCATCATTCCTTCATCTTCAGAGTATCTATGGCATCATTGGCAACTAGAACGCTCACCACCTGTCCACTCAGAGGCCGTTTCCATAGTTCCTAGCCCATAATACTCGGCAATATAATCATTTATCAAGATGGACTCTCGTTGAAGATCAGCAAGATCAACCAATAGATCCATATAAAAGAGCCATGGACTCATCCGTTGAGGACCAGCAAGGTCAGTCAACCAGATCCATGCCCGGTTTCACAAAACATACTCCTTGTTCCAATATCTTCCTCGACGCACGCGTGGGTATCCTAGGCGACCCAGAGCCCGAGCACCGTATGGTCAGCACCCTCTAGGATCCTTCGCAGGTGACCTAGCGCTTCACTCATAGGCCGCTTCCTTGGTCCCTCATCCACCGTACCGGAAGCTCACCATTTTAATCGAACCGAGGCTGGTCAAGACCTCGGTCGACCTTGCTACGCGAGACGTCCTCCATTGACTCTCCGTCAGCAGTTGCAACTTTATCAGTTAGGTCTCCACGACCTTAATCACAAGATGGTCAAAATGCTTCCCCAGCATTCTTGACATAAAACAGCCATTTACAAACAGCATTTACAAACAGTTTACAAATACAGTTTCTATATTAACTCTCATTTTTCCACATTGTTCCTCATTAAACCACATTACTTATTCCACATTCCATTTATATGTGTACTCATCCAATCACCTCATTTTCCATCTCTTCACTTCAAATTCCTTCACATCACATATCATATATTCACATCCATATCCACATCCATACATCCACATCCATATCCACATTCACATCCATACATCCACATCTACATGCTTATCTCCATTTTCACATCTTCATTTATACATCCACATCCCATATCCACATTCATACATACACATCCATATCCACATCCATACATCCACATCCACATCCACATTCACATCCATTTTCACATCCTCATTTATACATCCACATCCCATATCCACATTCATACATACACATCCATACATCCACATCTACATCCACATACATACATACATCCACATCCACATTCACATTCACATACATCCACATCCACATTCCCATACATCCACATCTATACATCCACATTCCACATTCACATCTATACATCCACATCTACATTCACATTCACATACATCCACATCCCCATTCCCATTCACATCTATACATCCACATCTACATCCACATACATACATACATCCACATCCACATTCCACATTCACATCTATACATCCACATCTACATCCACATTCACATACATCCACATCCACATTCCCATTCACATCTATACATCCACATCCATTCACATCTATACATCCACATCTACATCCACATTCACATCTATGCATATATATCTTCATGCATATATCCATTTTCACGTTCATACATCCACATCTACATGCTTACCTCCATTTTCACATCCTCATTTATACATCCACATCCCATATCCACATTCATACATACACATCCATACATCCACATCTACATCCACATACATACATACATCCACATCCACATTCACATTCACATACATCCACATCCACATTCCCATACATCCACATCTATACATCCACATTCCACATTCACATTCACATACATCCACATCTACATTCACATTCACATACATCCACATCCACATTCCACATTCACATCTATACATCCACATTCACATACATCCACATCCACATTCCCATTCACATCTATACATCCACATCCATTCACATCTATACATCCACATCTACATCCACATTCACATCTATGCCTATATATCTTCATGCATATATCCATTTTCACGTTCATACATCCACACTCCCATCTCCACATCCACACATCCACATACATACATCCATTTCCACATTCCCATTTATATAACCCCATATACCTTCACATCTAATCTTTTACATCACATCCATTCTCGCCCTATCACAACCCATATACATCTTATCCTATCACATACACTTCTTACCTCATCCCCCCATACACATCTTAATTCATCTTATCACCTCCTAACTTATTTCATAAGCATCTTATCACCTCTTATCACATCTCTTATCACCTCCTAACTTATTTCATAAGCATCTTATCACACCTCTTATCACATCCTATCACATCTCTTATCTATTTATAGAATACAAGAGAATTCTTACATTTGATATAAGATTTCTTTACACATTTATTTATGAATAAATTCTATTTAAGGAGATTAATACTTTCAAAGTAAAAATCAATCTTTTATGCATCTTCCTATGCATAAATTCATTTTTAATGAAAATGACACTTTTGAATTAAATTTTAATCTTTTATGCATTTTTCTATACATAAATTCAATTTAGATGAGAATGACACTTTTGAATTAAAAAATCAATCTTTTATGCATCTTCTTATGCATAAATTCAATTTGGTAGGAATTACACTTTTAGAATGAAAAAATTTCTCTTATGCATCTAAGTTAAGCATAAAATCCATTTATGAGGAAAATCACACTTTTAGTATAAAAAGAATATCTTTTATGCATACCTATATGCATGAAATTCAATTATGATAAAAGTCACACTTTTATAATAAAATAATCAACTTTTATGCATACCTCTATGCATGAAATCCAATATGATAAAAGTAACACTTTTGATATAAAAATTTTTCCATTATGCATACTTCTATGCATGAAATAAAAATGGTAAAAATAACACTTTTTGATATAAAAATTTATCCATTATGCATACTTCTATGCATGAAATAAAAATGGTAAAAATAACACTTTTGATATAAAAATTTATCCATTATGCCTAATATTAAAATTCAATTTCTCCATGATTGTAATGAAATTCTTTCAATTAATCTAGGATGATAATTCCTAGAATATGGTAGGAAGTCCTCTTTTTATGCTTTGAATGAGATTATTTTATGCATAATTTTTATAAAAATTTTGCCATAGCTCCGCTGCTATGACTGATAAATCTCAATTTTTCTAAGGGATAATGCTTATCATTAAGAAAATAATTAAAATGATCTCTAATTGGATTATTAATCCATAATGGATTGAATCATCAATATTCATAAACTAAAAGCATAGAAAAAAGCCATTAATTTGGCCTCAAGCATAGCTTAATCTTGGGTTAAGGAAAAGCTTTATGAAAAGCTTGATTTGGATTGAGAACGGGTCATGAGTATGACCATTTCTTGAGTGAGAGAGAGAATTTACATAAGAATCATTAGAATTTAAACATAAATGAAAATTAACTTCAATAGCATTTATTAAATTATGTAACTCTTCACTACTATTCAAACTTCAATAGCATTTAAAAAAAAACCATACCAATTAAACTTCTCAAGCTTGAGAGGGGTTGAGAAGAGAGAAACATTGAGAAATTATAGAAAGATCAATATTCACTAATTACCTTACAACTTGCTTGATTCTTTGTTCACGGTAGAGGCCCCCAACCAATCAATTGGTTAAGTATGTTGATGGAGCCACTAATGGGGATTGAAGAAAGAGGGAAGCTCCAAAAACTAGTGAATTATTAAATGAATTCACAGTTCTTGGCTTAGGTGGAGTAGAGTAACGATGCATAAACACTATATATTTTTCAACAAGGGGGAGGCTTCTATTTATAGGAAAAATTGACCTCCTAACCAAACAAACTGATTCTAGAATTTTCTAAATCAGTTTGGTTAATATTTGACCATTTTTAGGTCAGTTAAGCTAACTTTTTAGAACTAGACTTAAATGAGGAGAGAGGAGAGATGAAATATCTCAATTTTTATGAGTTTAAAACTCATTCAAGCATGTGAAATATGCACCTCCTTTAAAGAACTCCCCTTCCTTACATATGTCATACTTTTAATATTGCTCATAATTTTTTACTAATAAACCTTGTACATTTTCAACTCTTCATCTTATGTGAAATATGCACCTCCTTTAAAGAACTCCTCTTCCTTACATATGTCATACTTTTAATATTGCTCATAATTTTTTACTAATAAACCTTGTACATTTTCAACTCTTCATCTTATGTGAAATATGCACCTCCTTTAAAGAACTCCCCTTCCTTACATATGTCATACTTTTAATATTGCTCATAATTTTTTTACTAATAAACCTTGTACATTTTCAACTCTTCATCTTATGTGAGCATTTACTCATTTTTGGGTATCTTCTTTTACAAAATTGGATTTATCTCCTCTCTACACATGGATTGATGCTATTGGCCCATAGGAACCTTAATTGGACCATAATCCAAAAATTTCTGAAAATCTAGACCCTTAGGCTAAGGTCCTTTATACACATTTCCGATTAATTCCAATTGCACATTGGAAAATTCTTTTTGAATTTCTGTTTCAGGGGAACTTATTTTAATAGGATGAGATATTTTTCTATCCAAAAATATTCAAAATCTGAATATTCTCTTTCTAGAATATTTTCTCTCTCTAGGCTAAAATAGTTAGCAACAGGGTCTTTATATTTCTGAAGAGGGTTGATTACAGGGGAAGATACTAGACATCAAAAAGGGGTTGGGGGAGGAATCTTACATTCTACCCCACTTAAAAAATGCGAGATGTCCTCATCTCGCAACTTGTGATAATTTCGCAAGATTCACGAATATGAGACTTAGAAAAAAAAATTTAATCAAGATTAACCACCAAGATAAGTCTTAAAGAGAGCAAGATTCAAAATACGAACAAGATTTAAACTTTATTCATTCTCGGAACTTATACAGTAAAGATAGAGGAACTCTTTACACTTCCATAAGCCCGTCCATCATATGGTCACAAAAGCAGTCCTCACAAGCTGCACAAGTATAAGGTAACTCATCTATGGGAATGATTCTGTGGGTTATTGCTGCGCCTATCTCAGTGGTATGAGGTGTTCTAACAAAAGGACCTCTGAGAAGCAAGCCAAAAACGGGGTAAAGGCATATCTTCTCATGAGGAAGAAAACACGCCAATAAGAAGACCCGCTCAGAAAACCCAGGATGTCTTGATCTCATGACGCAGTAGTATCGGGGACCCAAACCCAAGGCTTCAATAACCATGGCCAAGCGGACATTGTTGCGAAAGTGCTGCTGACCCCAGGGTGTTACCCTAGTTATGTCTTGATAGGTCCGCCATTTGGTCTGCGCTACAGAAGTTCCCAAGTGAGGGAAAAGTGAGTGCTCATACTGTTCTATAAAATCCTTCTTCACAGACTCACTTGCGTCTTGAAGGTGAGGAATCATTATGGATAAAACTAATTCTTGTTGCCAAGCCATGAAGGAGATTAGGAAGAAAGGAGATCGATGGGAGTAAGATTACTGTGAGCGACAAGTAAAAGTTACGACTTATATAAAGGAAGGAGCTAGCGTAACTTAGAAGCCAACGGTAGCTTGCCGCTGAAGTTTTACCGTCTTTCCATGATTTGGGTTTGGCACAATTTTCTATAGAAGGCATTAAGAACTTTGAGATGAGGAGATAAAAGAAGTACGTAAGTTAAATCACCTACTTTCTTTGGTCCACAATATCTGGGAGATAACTTCTTATACTTCCCAAGAGATAAAGAACTTCTTTTGGGTCATACTCGAGACCAAAACCTTGATATCCAAAACATCGATTCTCACTTCTGAACTCGTTGTTCTGAATCCTTAAAACAGGTGGGACTCTTGAGAAGTATTCAAGAAAAAGGTTCTTCCTTTTTTAAACAGAATCTTTCTTTTATTTTAGAGAGAGAATAATTATAAGATCAGAAAGGGAGATTCTTACTCCTGTATACCTCTAAGGTTGGGGGAGGAATCTTACATTCTACTCCACTTAAAAAGTGCGAGATGTCCTCATCTCGCAAGGTAGAGGACAGCTCTTTTTCTTAAGATCCAATTTTATTCTGGGGTTCCTTATATTCTGGTCAACCCAACAGAACACTAGGATAAATATCCCTTATATAGAACTCATCATTAAATAACAATTCATTCAGATTATATCATTCATATCTTTAACATGATAATGGTCCATTAGACCGAAAAGTTTCCTTCGGAACATTCCTCCACGGAAACTCAGTCAAGCAAGTCCTCAATTTGACATCCCTTAACTTGATCTACTGATCAAGTATTAACAGCAGCAATCTGACAGCACAACCCACTAATCTCATAGTGATTTGCTGAATTCATTATCATCATTCTAGTTATGAATATCATCACAGGGACTCGTCCCATTCCCCCTCATTGTGGTTTCATTATATTTCAACTAATTTTTAAAAATCATCATTTTTCAATCAGAATTTTCAATCAGAATCCAAATCAATTCATCCATTCTCAAACAGAATTAAAAATCATATCAATCACATTCGAAATCATCATCTAGATAGCATTAACGCTTATAATTTCAAGTCTTAGATTTACTCGTATATACTGTCGGTAAAGAGCTGCAGTTATACCCTCGGTATATACGGATAGTCATGATACTCGAAACTATAAGGTAAATACCATCATGTCTAGGTCTCAAGCAAGTGAGGGTTCCATACAATTGCGGTACTTCCAATTGAAGACCCAATTACTAATTTACGAATTTCAATTTGAATTAACAATTTGTATGAATTATATCAAACAATTACAACCTTTTTGTGCGTCTTGATAAACTTTTGACATAATTTGCTCCTCAGTTGATCTTATTGGAGATCTATGACTTAAGTCTGATAAATAGATTTTTCTTTATCCGATCGTCCGTAAAAAAAAACATTTGTATATTTATATACAAGTTGCAATAATTACATAGAGTGGCTCGGCTCCAAAACTCAAAATCTCTTCGAGAGACGCATAAGACGACGGTACTGGGCCATAGTCATGCCCTGTTACATAAGTTCTCTAACTGCGAAGGGAGTTATTATTTTCTCCTTAGGGATAAATCGACTAAGGAGTCTATAAATTCGACATGAAAGTCTAAAATTTCGAGGTGTCGAATGATATAGAATGACACCACGCACCATTTTCAGCTTTAACAGGATCATAGTCAATGAGAGATTCTGCCACAGCATTGTACGGCGGTTGCAATGGGCGTGGACATATTGCCCTGCAAACCACTTATGTTGTATTCTCTCCGCTGGGGTAGGAAAATATAAATCCGCGAAATGGCGTGCGAGTCTTGCTCGGCTTGTTTGAGTTGAAGCGGAAGAGATGAGATGCTCGAAGGCAAATGCAATCATATCTTGAGACTGGGTGAGGTCGGAAATACCAGATAAATGTGGAACTTCCATCTATAAAAACAATTTCTTTGATTAAAATTTCTCCATTAAAGAAGCTTACGGAATGAAAATACATTATGAAAATACTGTTTCTAAATTCTTATTACCAATTTCAGATAAGAATTTAATTATCCTTATTAGCTTTCAATTTTGCTCTGATACCAACTGTAAGATCCCTGTTCCCACCGAGCAACGGATTCGGGGTACTAGCAGCGGAAGTAGCACTTCTCGCGCGGGACAGGGGTCCCACACTCGGGGCCTCGCCCACGGATATCCGGACAAGAGACTAATCCGTCGGTTTGTCCAAAACCGAAACCGGAAAAACTTCCTTTACCCGGAAAGCACAGGCGATTCCACCAGGATAACTCTTTACTCTAACGTAGTCAAGATCATTACTGATCAAACTGATCTGATTGTACCTTTAACGGTACTTGGTCAAATCAAGGAAGAACTTGCACTTGGATCATTGGGATCAACGCTTTTTTCCCCATCAAGAGGCACAGCCGTTGATTCCTATCCATAGAACAATTTCTATCCGGGATTTACTTCATCTATCGTAATAATAGAAATTAAATCTCGATTTACGGATCCATCAGTCCAGCCTAACCCCATCCGATCCCATGGGTTAGCCAACCGCCCAACCACTGTAGTGATGGGATCCAATTTGGAATTTGGTTAGGTTTTGTCCCGGGTACCAAGGAAAAGAGTTCCAAGGCCCCCTAGCCGGAAGTTCATGCAAACATAAAACTAGTCATACCACTTACACACCCAATATGAAATTGCCTTTTTCTTAGCATCAACTAGCTTTAAAACAATCCTTTAATAAAACCATTATGTCACTGATGACAATCCTCAAAGTCTCTGGTTGAATCCTTATTTCCAGTCATTCTTTCATCGGTATACTTATGGCATCATTGGCAACCAAAACGCTCACCACCTGTTCTCTCAGGGGTCTTTTCCATGGTTCCTAGCTCATAGTAACCGGCAATATATTCATATAATAGAATGGAGTCTCCGTGGAAGATCAGCAAGATCAACCCACAGATCCATATAAAAGAGCCATGGACTCATCTGTTGAGGACCAGCAAGGTCAATCAACCAGATCCATGCCCGGTTTCAGAAAACAACTCTTACTCCTTGTTCCAATATCTTCCACGACGCACGTGTGGGTATCTTCGGCGACCCAGAGCCCGAGCACCGTATGGTCAGCACCCTCTAAGATCCTTCGCAGGTGACCTAGCGCTTCACTCATAGGCCGCTTCCTTGGTCCCTCATCCACCGTACCGGAAGCTCACCATTTAAATCGAGTCGAGGCTGGTCAAGACCTCGATCGACCTTGCTACGCGAGACGTCCTCCATTGACTCTCCGTCAGCAGTTGCAACTTTAACAGTTAGGTCTTCATGACCTTAATTCCACAAGACGGTCAAAATGCTTCCCCAGCATTCATGACATAAAACAGTCATTTACAAACAGTCACAAAATACATTTTCTAAATCGAACTCTTGTCTTTCCATATTATCCACTCTCGGACCACATTACTTATTCCACATTCCATTCAGTGTGTACTCGTTCTCATCCATTCACTCATATAGACTACATTATCTCACATACATCTTCATATTCATTATTCTACATACATATCCATGTTCGTACGTCCACATCATACATCCAATTTCACATTCATACATACGCATCTACATGCATACATCCACATCTACATTCATACATCCATACCTCCATTTCCACATCCACACATCCACATTCATATTCATACATCCACATTCACATGTATACATCCATTTTCGCATCCTCATTCATACATCCACATTCACATACATACATCCACATCCGTATCTACATCCATACATTCACATCCACATCAACATTCACATTCATACATATACATCTATATACATACATACACATCCGTATCTACATCCATACATCCACATCCACATCAACATTCACATTCATACATATACATCTACATGTATACATCCACATCACATTCATACAACCATATTACATCCATTCTCGTCCTAACACATCCCATATACATCTTAACACATCCTAACTCATCTTAACACATTCTATCACATCTCATACACATCTTATCACATCTTTTTACATCTCATACACCTCTTATCACATCCTATCACTTTCCATACGCATCTTATCAAATCTTATCACATCTCATACACATCTTATCACATCTTTTTACATCTCATACACCTCTTATCACATCCTATCACTTTCCATACGCATCTTATCAATTCTTATCACATCTCATACACCTCTTATCACATCCTATCACTTTCCATACGCATCTTATCAATTCATATCACATCTCATACACCTCTTATCACATCTTATCACATTTCATATCTTTTTTTTTTAAAAAGAGAATTCTTATATTTGATATAAGATTTCTCTACACATTTATTTATACATAAATTCCATTTAAGGAGACTAACACTTTCGAAATTAAAATCAATCTTTTATGCATCTTCTTATGCATAATTTCAATTTGGTAGGGAATTATACTTTTAGAATAAAAGAATTTCTCTTATGCATCTAAGTTAAGCATAAAATCCATTTATGAGGAAAATCACACTTTTAGTATAAAAAGAATATCTTTTATGCATACCTATATGCATGAAATCCAATATGATAAAAGTAACACTTTTGATATAAAAATTTTTCCTTTATGCATACTTCTATGCATGAAAATTAAAAATGATAAAAGTAACACTTTTGATATAAAAAATTTTCCTTTATGCATACTTCTATGCATGAAAATTAAAAATGATAAAAGTAACACTTTTGATATAAAAATTTTCTTTTATGCATACTTTTATGCATGAAAATTAAAAATGATAAAAGTAACACTTCTGATATAAAAAATTTTCCTTTATGCATACTTCTATGCATGAAAATTAAAAATGATAAAAGTAACACTTTTGATATAAAAAAAATTTCCTTTATGCATACTTCCATGCATGAAAATAAAAATGATAAAAATAACACTTTTGATATAAAAATTTAACCATTATGCATACTTCTATGCATGAAATAAAAATGGTAAAAATAACACTTTTGATATAAAAAAGTATCCTTTATGCATACTTCTATGCATGAAAATAAAAATTGATAAAAATAACACTTTTGATATAAAAATTTATCCTTTATGCATGATATTAAAATTCAATGTCTCCATGATTATAATGAAATTCTTTCAATTAATCTAGGATGATAATTCCTAGAATATGGTAGGAAGTCCTCTTTTTATGCTTTGAATGAAATTATTTTATGCATAATTTTTATAAAAATTTTGCCATAGCTCCGCTGCTATGACTGATAAATCTCAATTTTTCTAAGGGATAATGCTTATCATTAAGGAAATAATTAAAATAATCTCTAATTGGATTATTAATTCATAATGGATTGAATCATTAATATACATAAACTAAAAGCATAGAAAAAAGCCATTAATTTGGCCTCAAGCATAGCTTAATCTTGGTTTAGGAAAAGCTTTATGAAAAGCTTGATTTGGATTGAGAATGGGTCATGAGTATGACCATTTCTTGAGTGAGAGAGAGAATTTACATAAAAATCATTAGAATTTAAACATAAATGAAAATTAACTTCAATAGCATTATGTAACTCTTCACTACTATTCAAACTTCAATAGCATTTAAAAAAAAACCATACCAATTAAACTTCTCAAGCTTGAGAGGGGTTGAGAAGAGAGAAACATTGAGAAATTATAGAAAGATCAATATTCACTAATTACCTTACAACTTGCTTGATTCTTTGTTCACGGTAGAGGCCCCCAACCAATCAATTGGTTAAGTATGTTGATGGAGCCACTAATGGGGATTGAAGAAAGAGGGAAGCTCCAAAAACTAGTGAATTATTAAATGAATTCACAGTTCTTGGCTTAGGTGGAGTAGAGTAACGATGCATAAACACTATATATTTTTCAACAAGGGGGAGGCTTCTATTTATAGGAAAAATTGAGCTCCTAACCAAACAAACTGATTCTAGAATTTTCTAAATCAGTTTGGTCAATATTTGACCATTTTTAGGTCAGTTAAGCTAACTTTTTGGAACTAGACTTAAATGAGGAGAGAGGAGAGATGAAATATCTCAATTTTTATGAGTTTAGAACTCATTCAAGCATGTGAAATATGCACCTCCTTTAAAGAACTCCCCTTCCTTACATATGTGTCAAAATGGAATCATTATACCCAAAATATCTCATATTTTTAATATTGCTCATAGTTTTTTTTTTTTAAACTAATAAACCTTGTACATTTTCAACTCTTCATCTTATGTGAAATATGCACCTCCTTTAAAGAACTCCCCTTCCTTACATATGTCATACTTTTAATATTGCTCATAATTTTTTACTAATAAACCTTGTACATTTTCAACTCTTCATCTTATGTGAAATATGCACCTCCTTTAAAGAACTCCTCTTCCTTACATATGTCATACTTTTAATATTGCTCATAATTTTTTACTAATAAACCTTGTACATTTTCAACTCTTCATCTTATGTGAAATATGCACCTCCTTTAAAGAACTCCCCTTCCTTACATATGTCATACTTTTAATATTGCTCATAATTTTTTTACTAATAAACCTTGTACATTTTCAACTCTTCATCTTATGTGAGCATTTACTCATTTTTGGGTATCTTCTTTTACAAAATTGGATTTATCTCCTCTCTACACATGGATTGATGCTATTGGCCCATAGGAACCTTAATTGGACCATAATCCAAAAATTTCTGAAAATCTAGACCCTTAGGCTAAGGTCCTTTATACACATTTCCGATTAATTCCAATTGCACATTGGAAAATTCTTTTTGAATTTCTGTTTCAGGGGAACTTATTTTAATAGGATGAGATATTTTTCTATCCAAAAATATTCAAAATCTGAATATTCTCTTTCTAGAATATTTTCTCTCTCTAGGCTAAAATAGTTAGCAACAGGGTCTTTATATTTCTGAAGAGGGTTGATTACAGGGGAAGATACTAGACATCAAAAAGGGGTTGGGGGAGGAATCTTACACAAGGAATCATGAGCTAGAGCAAAATTAGGTCAAGAAATAGGGATAGCAGGGTTAAAGAAAACCAAATTCAACAAGCATTTCTGTGAGTAAATAGGAGAGGATTGGTGCAAGATTCATGTGAAGTAATGTGCATGATGAATAGAGGTATTCTACAAGATGATACTAAGATTATGAAATTGCTATCATAGGTTAGCTTGCATAAAGGATTGATTCCTCTACGTTTTTCCATGACAATTGTGAAGTACCATATTACATGGGGGTATAGAATAAGGAATTTGAAGGTTCATATCATATAAGAGGTATATGGATGCATGAAATTAGGATAATTAGGCCAATTAACTTTGGAATAATAAAGATATTTTGGAGGCACAACAAAACGAGCCAAACACATGAAATAAGGGACTCTTTAAGGGACACTGTATGTGTCACTCTTTAAGGGACAACAGCATATACCTTAATAAAGAATGTCTTATCGTAATCTCAAGTTGAAATGCTAAAATCTTTGTGAAAAGGATTGTTTTCTTAAGAAGGTAACATAGATTCTAGTCCTATGGTTTAGTTGAGTAAATGGATTGTTATCTTGGTTAAATTAGGTACAGGTACAACTCTCCCTGCTTTGATGCTGCGCCGTTCTTGTGCTTGTATAGCCGGATGGCGGAGATGTTGGTAAGGCCGGGAAAGTTGGCCCATGGTATCCCTCATACCATTGGGAGAATAAGATTTGCCGATTGAGGCGGGTGATTGTGATGCTGCCTAGTTTTTAGGGCCCAAGCTAGTGCGGTGAATCAGCCCACCCTAGTGCGGTGAATCAACCACCCCTAGTGCGTAGACATCCCTCTGAGGGGCGGAAGAATGGAGCGATGGAGCCTGAGAGGGCGACATGCTGCCGCCTTGAGTCCTCTCGCCACCAGCGGCCCGACGATGAGGTGTATGATTCCAGACAAGCATGGGTCTAACTTGGGATGTGGGATGCCCAGAGGATACAATGAAAGAAGCAAGTTCACCCTTGCTCATCTGAAAATCGTAAGAAAGGCCAAATTAGTTGGAAGCACTCTTGTCAATCTAACCACGGGGGAACCAGAATTAGTTATGGGGGGATGCCATGAAAGTACACATTCGAGAGAAGGTTTTGTCCTCAAGGATTTTGAGAGGATAAAATGAATGAATTTTTGGAGCTAACCCAAGAAAGGAAGACCCTAAAAGAATACCACCAAACTTTTGTTAAACTTCTCCAATTTGCTCTAGAGATGGATGAGATAACTCTTCTCCATCGATTCATTTAAAAGCTTAATCTACCATTGAATAACCTCGTCAAGAATGCAAAACCATCCTCTATTTCAGAAGCCATAATTATAGCCAGAGGCTATGATAAAGTTTTTTTATATAGAAAGTGTCGAGAGAAGGACACGAGACCTTCCATGTTAATCGTGAAGAGGTCCCCTAATCCAAGAGAGGAACATCAAGCCCACCCTTGGCTACAAGGAATCATGAGCTAGAGCAAAATTAGGTCAAGAAATAGGGATAGCAGGGTTAAAGATAACCGAATTCAACAAGTATTTCTGTGAGTAAATAGGAGAGGATTGGTGCAAGATTCATGTGAAGTAATGTGCATGATGAATAGAGGTATTCTACAAGATGATACTAAGATTATGAAATTGCTATCATAGGTTAGCTTGCATAAAGGATTGATTCCCTTACGTTTTTCCATGACAATTGTGAAGTACCATATTACATGGGGGTATAGAATAAGGAATTTGAAGGTTCATATCATATAAGAGGTATATGGATGCATGAAATTAGGATAATTAGGCCAATTAACTTTGGAATAATAAAGATATTTTGGAGGCACAACAAAACGAGCCAAGCACATGAAATAAGGGACTCTTTAAGGGACACTGTATGTGTCTCCTTTATTATAGATTTCAATAAGGAAAGAGAGTGCACTCAGAGAAGAGTGAGGCAATAACGCTAGAAACATTAGGAAAGTGTTAGAATAAAAATATTAGCTCCAAAAATCCTAAAAGAAATAAGAAGACAAGAATAGTTCTATTAAGAGATAAGTATCTCCAAAAATAGAAATTCGAATTTAGGTGATAAGAGGTCATATTTAGAGTACTTTTACATATTTAGAGTCCATGCATACTAAAAATGAGGAAAAGCAACGCGTTTCTAAAGATGGCATGTTTGCAGCTATATACAGACGTTTTTGCCTATTCTACCCGCGCCGCGGTGGCTTGTAGAGTAGATGTCTTCCGGTTCTTTTGACCGATTATACGAGTATATTCTGAGTTCTTATCAGAGATTTATGGCCGAAACAGTTTGCTGCTTCTATCAAGCCTCTACGCAAGAAAAACTGTAAGACGACAACAAGTAGCCTCAAGGTAATCCTAGAGCTTGAGATGTATATATATCCCTTCATTCTTATCTAATATGTTAGAAGAGAAGGTTAGATTGCTGTGGTCTTTCGGAGGACGAGACCAGAACTCCATAGCTTTTCTTTTAAATAAAGAATAGTATGCCGTAGCCTTGCAAGAGAAGGCTATTTTGCCATAGACCTTCGAAAGAGAGAAAAGTCACAGTACGAGTAAGAGGAGATAAATCTTGGGGATGATCGGATGATTTCAATCGTAAGAGAAGGTATTAGAAGACTCTATTCTCTTATGTCAAGTTCTAAAGCTCTTGTTAACGAGCAAAGGCAACGATAAACGATAAATTTCTGTAAGGTATATATATATTTTTTTTTGTTTTACAATTATATATCATTCTTAGGGGTTGAGGTATGGCCTCGGCTTCTCTATTAATTGTTAATAGTGATCTATTTGATTGATTTACTAGTTAAAGTTTGTATTCTTTTAAACAACAGCATATGCCTTAATAAAGAATGTCTTATCGTAATCTCAAGTTGAAATGCTAAAATCTTTGTGAAAAGGATTGTTTTCTTAAGAAGGTAACATAGATTCTAGTCCTATGGTTTAGTTGAGTAAATGGATTGTTATCTTGGTTAAATTAGGTACAGGTACAACTCTCCCTGCTTTGATGCTGCGCCGTTCTTGTGCTTGTATAGCCGGATGGCGGAGATGTTGGTAAGGCCCGCAGAGTTGGCCCATGGTATCCCTCATACCATTGGGAGAATAAGATTTGCCGATTGAGGCGGGTGATTGTGATGCTGCCTAGTTTTTAGGGCCCAAGCTAGTGCGGTGAATCAGCCCACCCTAGTGCGGTGAATCAGCCACCCCTAGTGCGTAGACATCCCTCTGAGGGGCGGAAGAATGGAGCGATGGAGCCTGAGAGGGCGACATGCTGCCGCCTTGAGTCCTCTCGCCAACACCAGCGGCCCGACGATGAGGTGTATGATTCCAGACAAGCATGGGTCTAACTTGGGATGTGGGATGCCCAGAGGATACAATGAAAGAAGCAAGTTCACCCTTGCTCATCTGAAAATCGTAAGAAAGGCCAAATTAGTTGGAAGCACTCTTGTCAATCTAACCACGGGGGAACCAGAATTAGTTATGGGGGGATGCCATGAAAGTACACATTCGAGAGAAGGTTTTGTCCGAGAGGATTTCGAGAGGATAAAATGAATGAATTTTTGGAGCTAACCCAAGAAAGGAAGACCCTAAAAGAATACCACCAAACTTTTGTTAAACTTCTCCAATTTGCTCTAGAGATGGATGAGATAACTCTTCTCCATCGATTCATTTAAAAGCTTAATCTACCATTGAATAACCTCGTCAAGAATGCAAAACCATCCTCTATTTCAGAAGCCATAATTATAGCCAGAGGCTATGATAAAGTTTTTTTATATAGAAAGTGTCGAGAGAAGGACACGAGACCTTCCATGTTAATCGTGAAGAGGTCCCCTAATCCAAGAGAGGAACATCAAGCCCACCCTTGGCTACAAGGAATCATGAGCTAGAGCAAAATTAGGTCAAGAAATAGGGATAGCAGGGTTAAAGATAACCGAATTCAACAAGAATTTCTGTGAGTAAATAGGAGAGGATTGGTGCAAGATTCATGTGAAGTAATGTGCATGATGAATAGAGGTATTCTACAAGATGATACTAAGATTATGAAATTGCTATCATAGGTTAGCTTGCATAAAGGATTGATTCCCTTACGTTTTTCCATGACAATTGTGAAGTACCATATTACATGGGGGTATAGAATAAGGAATTTGAAGGTTCATATCATATAAGATGTATATGGATGCATGAAATTAGGATAATTAGGCCATTTAACTTTGGAATAATAAAGATATTTTGGAGGCACAACAAAACGAGCCAAGCACATGAAATAAGGGACTCTTTAAGGGACACTGTATGTGTCTCCTTTATTATAGATTTCAATAAGGAAAGAGAGTGCACTCAGAGAAGAGTGAGGCAATAAGGCTAGAAACATTAGGAGAGTGTTAGAATAAAAATATTAGCTCCAAAAATCCTAAAAGAAATAAGAAGACAAGAATAGTTCTATTAAGAGATAAGTATCTCCAAAAATAGAAATTCGAATTTAGGTGATAAGAGGTCATATTTAGAGTACTTTTACATATTTAGAGTCCATGCATACTAAAAATGAGGAAAAGCAACGCGTTTCTAAACATGGCATGTTTGCAGCTATATACAGACGTTTTTTCCTATTCTACCCGCGCCGCGGTGGCTTGTAGACTAGATGCCTTCCGGTTCTTTTGACCGATTATACGAGTATATTCTGAGTTCTTATCACAGATTTATGGCCGAAACAGTTTGCTGCTTCTGTCAAGGTCTCTACGCAAGAAAAACTGTAAGACGACAACAAGTAGCCTCAAGGTAATCCTAGAGCTTGAGATGTATATATATCCCTTCATTCTTATCTAATATGTTAGAAGAGAAGGTTAGATTGCTGTGGTCTTTCGGAGGAAGAGACCATAACTCCATAGCTTTTCTTTTAAATAAAGAATAGTATGCCGTAGCCTTGCAAGAGAAGGCTATTTTGCCATAGATCTTCGAAAGAGAGAAAAGTCACAGTACGAGTAAGAGGAGATAAATCTTGGGGATGATCGGATGATTTCAATCGTAAGAGAAGGTATTAGAAGACTCTATTCTCTTATGTCAAGTTCTAAAGCTCTTGTTAACGAGCAAAGGCAACGATAAACGATAAATTTCTGTAAGGTATATATATATATTTTTTTTGTTTTACAATTATATATCATTCTTAGGGGTTGAGGTATGGCCTCGGCTTCTCTATTAATTGTTAATAGTGATCTATTTGATTGATTTACTAGTTAAAGTTTGTATTCTTTTAAACAACAGCATATGCCTTAATAAAGAATGTCTTATCATAATCTCAAGTTGAAATGCTAAAATCTTTGTGAAAAGGATTGTTTTCTTAAGAAGGTAACATAGATTCTAGTCCTATGGTTTAGTTGAGTAAATGGATTGTTATCTTGGTTAAATTAGGTACAGGTACAACTCTCCCTGCGCTTTGATGCTGCGCCGTTCTTGTGCTTGTATAGCCGGATGGCGGAGATGTTGGTAAGGCCCGGAGAGTTGGCCCATGGTATCCCTCATACCATTGGGAGAATAAGATTTGCCGATTGAGGCGGGTGATTGTGATGCTGCCTAGTTTTTAGGGCCCAAGCTAGTGCGGTGAATCAGCCCACCCTAGTGCGGTGAATCAGCCACCCCTGGTGCGTAGACATCCCTCTGAGGGGCGGAAGAATGGAGCGATGGAGCCTGAGAGGGCGACATGCTGCCGCCTTGAGTCCTCTCGCCACCAGCGGCCCGACGATGAGGTGTATGATTCCACACAAACATGGGTCTAACTTGGGATGTGGGATTCCCAGAGGATACAATGAAAGAAGCAAGTTCACCCTTGTTCATCTAAAAATCGTAAGAACGTCCAAATTAGTTGGAAGCACTGTTGTCAATCTAACCACGGGGGAACCAGAATCAGATATGGGGGGATGCCATGCCATGAAAGTACACATTCGAGAGAAGGTTTTGTCCTCGAGGATTTCGAGAGGATAAAATGAATGAATTTTTGGAGCTAACCCAAGAAAGGAAGACCCTAAAAGAATACCACCAAACTTTTGTTAAACTTCTCCAATTTGCTCTAGAGATGGATGAGGTAACTCTTCTTCATCGATTTATTTAAAAGCTTAATCTACCATTGAATAACCTCGTCAAGAATGCAAAACCATCCTCTATTTCAGAAGCCATAATTATAGCCAGAGGCTATGATAAAGTTTTTTTATATAGAAAGTGTCGAGAGAAGGACAGGAGTCCTTCCATGTTAATCGTGAAGAGGTCCCCTAATCCAAGAGAGGAACATCAAGCCCACCCTTGGCTACAAGGAATCATGAGCTAGAGCAAAATTAGGTCAAGAAATAGGGATAGCAGGGTTAAAGAAAACCAAATTCAACAAGCATTTCTGTGAGTAAATAGGAGAGGATTGGTGCAAGATTCATGTGAAGTAATGTGCATGATGAATAGAGGTATTCTACAAGATGATACTAAGATTATGAAATTGCTATCATAGGTTAGCTTGCATAAAGGATTGATTCCTCTACGTTTTTCCATGACAATTGTGAAGTACCATATTACATGGGGGTATAGAATAAGGAATTTGAAGGTTCATATCATATAAGAGGTATATGGATGCATGAAATTAGGATAATTAGGCCAATTAACTTTGGAATAATAAAGATATTTTGGAGGCACAACAAAACGAGCCAAACACATGAAATAAGGGACTCTTTAAGGGACACTGTATGTGTCACTCTTTAAGGGACAACAGCATATACCTTAATAAAGAATGTCTTATCGTAATCTCAAGTTGAAATGCTAAAATCTTTGTGAAAAGGATTGTTTTCTTAAGAAGGTAACATAGATTCTAGTCCTATGGTTTAGTTGAGTAAATCGATTGTTATCTTGGTTAAATTAGGTACAGGTACAACTCTCCCTGCTTTGATGCTGCGCCGTTCTTGTGCTTGTATAGCCGGATGGCGGAGATGTTGGTAAGGCCGGGAAAGTTGGCCCATGGTATCCCTCATACCATTGGGAGAATAAGATTTGCCGATTGAGGCGGGTGATTGTGATGCTGCCTAGTTTTTAGGGCCCAAGCTAGTGCGGTGAATCAGCCCACCCTAGTGCGGTGAATCAACCACCCCTAGTGCGTAGACATCCCTCTGAGGGGCGGAAGAATGGAGCGATGGAGCCTGAGAGGGCGACATGCTGCCGCCTTGAGTCCTCTCGCCACCAGCGGCCCGACGATGAGGTGTATGATTCCAGACAAGCATGGGTCTAACTTGGGATGTGGGATGCCCAGAGGATACAATGAAAGAAGCAAGTTCACCCTTGCTCATCTGAAAATCGTAAGAAAGGCCAAATTAGTTGGAAGCACTCTTGTCAATCTAACCACGGGGGAACCAGAATTAGTTATGGGGGGATGCCATGAAAGTACACATTCGAGAGAAGGTTTTGTCCGAGAGGATTTTGAGAGGATAAAATGAATGAATTTTTGGAGCTAACCCAAGAAAGGAAGACCCTAAAAGAATACCACCAAACTTTTGTTAAACTTCTCCAATTTGCTCTAGAGATGGATGAGATAACTCTTCTCCATCGATTCATTTAAAAGCTTAATCTACCATTGAATAACCTCGTCAAGAATGCAAAACCATCCTCTATTTCAGAAGCCATAATTATAGCCAGAGGCTATGATAAAGTTTTTTTATATAGAAAGTGTCGAGAGAAGGACACGAGACCTTCCATGTTAATCGTGAAGAGGTCCCCTAATCCAAGAGAGGAACATCAAGCCCACCCTTGGCTACAAGGAATCATGAGCTAGAGCAAAATTAGGTCAAGAAATAGGGATAGCAGGGTTAAAGATAACCGAATTCAACAAGTATTTCTGTGAGTAAATAGGAGAGGATTGGTGCAAGATTCATGTGAAGTAATGTGCATGATGAATAGAGGTATTCTACAAGATGATACTAAGATTATGAAATTGCTATCATAGGTTAGCTTGCATAAAGGATTGATTCCCTTACGTTTTTCCATGACAATTGTGAAGTACCATATTACATGGGGGTATAGAATAAGGAATTTGAAGGTTCATATCATATAAGAGGTATATGGATGCATGAAATTAGGATAATTAGGCCAATTAACTTTGGAATAATAAAGATATTTTGGAGGCACAACAAAACGAGCCAAGCACATGAAATAAGGGACTCTTTAAGGGACACTGTATGTGTCTCCTTTATTATAGATTTCAATAAGGAAAGAGAGTGCACTCAGAGAAGAGTGAGGCAATAACGCTAGAAACATTAGGAAAGTGTTAGAATAAAAATATTAGCTCCAAAAATCCTAAAAGAAATAAGAAGACAAGAATAGTTCTATTAAGAGATAAGTATCTCCAAAAATAGAAATTCGAATTTAGGTGATAAGAGGTCATATTTAGAGTACTTTTACATATTTAGAGTCCATGCATACTAAAAATGAGGAAAAGCAACGCGTTTCTAAAGATGGCATGTTTGCAGCTATATACAGACGTTTTTGCCTATTCTACCCGCGCCGCGGTGGCTTGTAGAGTAGATGTCTTCCGGTTCTTTTGACCGATTATACGAGTATATTCTGAGTTCTTATCAGAGATTTATGGCCGAAACAGTTTGCTGCTTCTGTCAAGGTCTCTACGCAAGAAAAACTGTAAGACGACAACAAGTAGCCTCAAGGTAATCCTAGAGCTTGAGATGTATATATATCCCTTCATTCTTATCTAATATGTTAGAAGAGAAGGTTAGATTGCTGTGGTCTTTCGGAGGACGAGACCAGAACTCCATAGCTTTTCTTTTAAATAAAGAATAGTATGCCGTAGCCTTGCAAGAGAAGGCTATTTTGCCATAGACCTTCGAAAGAGAGAAAAGTCACAGTACGAGTAAGAGGAGATAAATCTTGGGGATGATCGGATGATTTCAATCGTAAGAGAAGGTATTAGAAGACTCTATTCTCTTATGTCAAGTTCTAAAGCTCTTGTTAACGAGCAAAGGCAACGATAAACGATAAATTTCTGTAAGGTATATATATATATTTTTTTGTTTTACAATTATATATCATTCTTAGGGGTTGAGGTATGGCCTCGGCTTCTCTATTAATTGTTAATAGTGATCTATTTGATTGATTTACTAGTTAAAGTTTGTATTCTTTTAAACAACAGCATATGCCTTAATAAAGAATGTCTTATCGTAATCTCAAGTTGAAATGCTAAAATCTTTGTGAAAAGGATTGTTTTCTTAAGAAGGTAACATAGATTCTAGTCCTATGGTTTAGTTGAGTAAATGGATTGTTATCTTGGTTAAATTAGGTACAGGTACAACTCTCCCTGCTTTGATGCTGCGCCGTTCTTGTGCTTGTATAGCCGGATGGCGGAGATGTTGGTAAGGCCCGCAGAGTTGGCCCATGGTATCCCTCATACCATTGGGAGAATAAGATTTGCCGATTGAGGCGGGTGATTGTGATGCTGCCTAGTTTTTAGGGCCCAAGCTAGTGCGGTGAATCAGCCCACCCTAGTGCGGTGAATCAGCCACCCCTAGTGCGTAGACATCCCTCTGAGGGGCGGAAGAATGGAGCGATGGAGCCTGAGAGGGCGACATGCTGCCGCCTTGAGTCCTCTCGCCAACACCAGCGGCCCGACGATGAGGTGTATGATTCCAGACAAGCATGGGTCTAACTTGGGATGTGGGATGCCCAGAGGATACAATGAAAGAAGCAAGTTCACCCTTGCTCATCTGAAAATCGTAAGAAAGGCCAAATTAGTTGGAAGCACTCTTGTCAATCTAACCACGGGGGAACCAGAATTAGTTATGGGGGGATGCCATGAAAGTACACATTCGAGAGAAGGTTTTGTCCTCGAGGATTTCGAGAGGATAAAATGAATGAATTTTTGGAGCTAACCCAAGAAAGGAAGACCCTAAAAGAATACCACCAAACTTTTGTTAAACTTCTCCAATTTGCTCTAGAGATGGATGAGATAACTCTTCTCCATCGATTCATTTAAAAGCTTAATCTACCATTGAATAACCTCGTCAAGAATGCAAAACCATCCTCTATTTCAGAAGCCATAATTATAGCCAGAGGCTATGATAAAGTTTTTTTATATAGAAAGTGTCGAGAGAAGGACACGAGACCTTCCATGTTAATCGTGAAGAGGTCCCCTAATCCAAGAGAGGAACATCAAGCCCACCCTTGGCTACAAGGAATCATGAGCTAGAGCAAAATTAGGTCAAGAAATAGGGATAGCAGGGTTAAAGATAACCGAATTCAACAAGAATTTCTGTGAGTAAATAGGAGAGGATTGGTGCAAGATTCATGTGAAGTAATGTGCATGATGAATAGAGGTATTCTACAAGATGATACTAAGATTATGAAATTGCTATCATAGGTTAGCTTGCATAAAGGATTGATTCCCTTACGTTTTTCCATGACAATTGTGAAGTACCATATTACATGGGGGTATAGAATAAGGAATTTGAAGGTTCATATCATATAAGAGGTATATGGATGCATGAAATTAGGATAATTAGGCCATTTAACTTTGGAATAATAAAGATATTTTGGAGGCACAACAAAACGAGCCAAGCACATGAAATAAGGGACTCTTTAAGGGACACTGTATGTGTCTCCTTTATTATAGATTTCAATAAGGAAAGAGAGTGCACTCAGAGAAGAGTGAGGCAATAAGGCTAGAAACATTAGGAGAGTGTTAGAATAAAAATATTAGCTCCAAAAATCCTAAAAGAAATAAGAAGACAAGAATAGTTCTATTAAGAGATAAGTATCTCCAAAAATAGAAATTCGAATTTAGGTGATAAGAGGTCATATTTAGAGTACTTTTACATATTTAGAGTCCATGCATACTAAAAATGAGGAAAAGCAACGCGTTTCTAAAGATGGCATGTTTGCAGCTATATACAGACGTTTTTGCCTATTCTACCCGCGCCGCGGTGGCTTGTAGAGTAGATGTCTTCCGGTTCTTTTGACCGATTATACGAGTATATTCTGAGTTCTTATCAGAGATTTATGGCCGAAACAGTTTGCTGCTTCTATCAAGCCTCTACGCAAGAAAAACTGTAAGACGACAACAAGTAGCCTCAAGGTAATCCTAGAGCTTGAGATGTATATATATCCCTTCATTCTTATCTAATATGTTAGAAGAGAAGGTTAGATTGCTGTGGTCTTTCGGAGGAAGAGACCATAACTCCATAGCTTTTCTTTTAAATAAAGAATAGTATGCCGTAGCCTTGCAAGAGAAGGCTATTTTGCCATAGATCTTCGAAAGAGAGAAAAGTCACAGTACGAGTAAGAGGAGATAAATCTTGGGGATGATCGGATGATTTCAATCGTAAGAGAAGGTATTAGAAGACTCTATTCTCTTATGTCAAGTTCTAAAGCTCTTGTTAACGAGCAAAGGCAACGATAAACGATAAATTTCTGTAAGGTATATATATATATTTTTTTTGTTTTACAATTATATATCATTCTTAGGGGTTGAGGTATGGCCTCGGCTTCTCTATTAATTGTTAATAGTGATCTATTTGATTGATTTACTAGTTAAAGTTTGTATTCTTTTAAACAACAGCATATGCCTTAATAAAGAATGTCTTATCATAATCTCAAGTTGAAATGCTAAAATCTTTGTGAAAAGGATTGTTTTCTTAAGAAGGTAACATAGATTCTAGTCCTATGGTTTAGTTGAGTAAATGGATTGTTATCTTGGTTAAATTAGGTACAGGTACAACTCTCCCTGCGCTTTGATGCTGCGCCGTTCTTGTGCTTGTATAGCCGGATGGCGGAGATGTTGGTAAGGCCCGGAGAGTTGGCCCATGGTATCCCTCATACCATTGGGAGAATAAGATTTGCCGATTGAGGCGGGTGATTGTGATGCTGCCTAGTTTTTAGGGCCCAAGCTAGTGCGGTGAATCAGCCCACCCTAGTGCGGTGAATCAGCCACCCCTGGTGCGTAGACATCCCTCTGAGGGGCGGAAGAATGGAGCGATGGAGCCTGAGAGGGCGACATGCTGCCGCCTTGAGTCCTCTCGCCACCAGCGGCCCGACGATGAGGTGTATGATTCCACACAAACATGGGTCTAACTTGGGATGTGGGATTCCCAGAGGATACAATGAAAGAAGCAAGTTCACCCTTGTTCATCTAAAAATCGTAAGAACGTCCAAATTAGTTGGAAGCACTGTTGTCAATCTAACCACGGGGGAACCAGAATCAGATATGGGGGGATGCCATGCCATGAAAGTACACATTCGAGAGAAGGTTTTGTCCTCGAGGATTTCGAGAGGATAAAATGAATGAATTTTTGGAGCTAACCCAAGAAAGGAAGACCCTAAAAGAATACCACCAAACTTTTGTTAAACTTCTCCAATTTGCTCTAGAGATGGATGAGGTAACTCTTCTCCATCGATTTATTTAAAAGCTTAATCTACCATTGAATAACCTCGTCAAGAATGCAAAACCATCCTCTATTTCAGAAGCCATAATTATAGCCAGAGGCTATGATAAAGTTTTTTTATATAGAAAGTGTCGAGAGAAGGACACGAGTCCTTCCATGTTAATCGTGAAGAGGTCCCCTAATCCAAGAGAGGAACATCAAGCCCACCCTTGGCTACAAGGAATCATGAGCTAGAGCAAAATTAGGTCAAGAAATAGGGATAGCAGGGTTAAAGATAACCGAATTCAACAAGTATTTCTGTGAGTAAATAGGAGAGGATTGGTGCAAGATTCATGTGAAGTAATGTGCATGATGAATAGAGGTATTCTACAAGATGATACTAAGATTATGAAATTGCTATCATAGGTTAGCTTGCATAAAGGATTGATTCCCTTACGTTTTTCCATGACAATTGTGAAGTACCATATTACATGGTGGTATAGAATAAGGAATTTGAAGGTTCATATCATATAAGAGGTATATGGATGCATGAAATTAGGATAATTAGGCCAATTAACTTTGGAATAATAAAGATATTTTGGAGGCACAACAAAACGAGCCAAACACATGAAATAAGGGACTCTTTAAGGGACACTGTATGTGTCTCCTTTATTATAGATTTCAATAAGGAAAGAGAGTGCACTCAGAGAAGAGTGAGGCAATAAGGCTAGAAACATTAGGAAAGTGTTAGAATAAAAATATTAGCTCCAAAAATCCTAAAAGAAATAAGAAGACAAGAATAGTTCTATTAAGAGATAAGTATCTCCAAAAATAGAAATTCGAATTTAGGTGATAAGAGGTCATATTTAGAGTACTTTTACATATTTAGAGTCCATGCATACTAAAAATGAGGAAAAGCAACGCGTTTCTAAAGATGGCATGTTTGCAGCTATATACAGACGTTTTTGCCTATTCTACCCGCGCCGCGGTGGCTTGTAGACTAGATGCCTTCTGGTTCTTTTGACCGATTATACGAGTATATTCTGAGTTCTTATCAGAGATTTATGGCCGAAACAGTTTGCTGCTTCTGTCAAGGTCTCTACGCAAGAAAAACTGTAAGACGACAACAAGGAGCCTCAAGGTAATCCTAGAGCTTGAGATGTATATATATCCCTTCATTCTTATCTAATATGTTAGAAGAGAAGGTTAGATTGCTGTGGTCTTTCGGAGGAAGAGACCATAACTCCATAGCTTTTCTTTTAAATAAAGAATAGTATGCCGTAGCCTTGCAAGAGAAGGCTATTTTGCCATAGACCTTCGAAAGAGAGAAAAGTCACAGTACGAGTAAGAGGAGATAAATCTTGGGGATGATTGGATGATTTCAATCGTAAGAGAAGGTATTAGAAGACTCTATTCTCTTATGTCAAGTTCTAAAGCTCTTGTTAACGAGCAAAGGCAACGATAAACGATAAATTTCTGTAAGGTATATAAATATAAATTTCTGTAAGGTATATATATATATTTTTTTGTTTTACAATTATATATCATTCTTAGGGGTTGAGGTATGGCCTCGGCTTCTCTATTAATTGTTAATAGTGATCTATTTGATTGATTTACTAGTTAAAGTTTGTATTCTTTTAAACAACAGCATATACCTTAATAAAGAATGTTTTATCGTAATCTCAAGTTGAAATGCTAAAATCTTTGTGAAAAGGATTGTTTTCTTAAGAAGGTAACATAGATTCTAGTCCTATGGTTTAGTTGAGTAAATGGATTGTTATCTTGGTTAAATTAGGTACAGGTACAACTCTCCCTGCTTTGATGCTGCGCCGTTCTTGTGCTTGTATAGCCGGATGGCGGAGATGTTGGTAAGGCCCGCAGAGTTGGCCCATGGTATCCCTCATACCATTGGGAGAATAAGATTTGCCGATTGAGGCGGGTGATTGTGATGCTGCCTAGTTTTTAGGGCCCAAGCTAGTGCGGTGAATCAGCCCACCCTAGTGCGGTGAATCAGCCACCCCTAGTGCGTAGACATCCCTCTGAGGGGCGGAAGAATGGAGCGATGGAGCCTGAGAGGGCGACATGCTGCCGCCTTGAGTCCTCTCGCCACCAGCGGCCCGACGATGAGGTGTATGATTCCAGACAAGCATGGGTCTAACTTGGGATGTGGGATGCCCAGAGGATACAATGAAAGAAGCAAGTTCACCCTTGCTCATCTGAAAATCGTAAGAAAGGCCAAATTAGTTGGAAGCACTGTTGTCAATCTAACCACGGGGTAACCAGAATCAGATATGGGGGGATGCCATGAAAGTACACATTCGAGAGAAGCTTTTGTCCTCGAGGATTTCGAGAGGATAAAATGAATGAGTTTTTGGAGCTAACCCAAGCAAGGAAGACCCTAAAAGAATACCACCAAACTTTTGTTAAACTTCTCCAATTTGCTCTAGAGATGGATGAGATAACTCTTCTCCATCGATTCATTTAAAAGCTTAATCTACCATTGAATAACCTCGTCAAGAATGCAAAACCATCCTCTATTTCAGAAGCCATAATTATAGCCAGAGGCTATGATAAAGTTTTTTTATATAGAAAGTGTCGAGAGAAGGACACGAGACCTTCCATGTTAATCGTGAAGAGGTCCCCTAATCCAAGAGAGGAACATCAAGTCCACCCTTGGCTACAAGGAATCATGAGCTAGAGCAAAATTAGGTCAAGAAATAGGGATAGCAGGGTTAAAGATAACCGAATTCAACAAGTATTTCTGTGAGTAAATAGGAGAGGATTGGTGCAAGATTCATGTGAAGTAATGTGCATGATGAATAGAGGTATTCTACAAGATGATACTAAGATTATGAAATTGCTATCATAGGTTAGCTTGCATAAAGGATTGATTCCCTTACGTTTTTCCATGACAATTGTGAAGTACCATATTACATGGGGGTATAGAATAAGGAATTTGAAGGTTCATATCATATAAGAGGTATATGGATGCATGAAATTAGGATAATTAGGCCATTTAACTTTGGAATAATAAAGATATTTTGGAGGCACAACAAAACGAGCCAATCACATGAAATAAGGGACTCTTTAAGGGACACTGTATGTGTCTCCTTTATTATAGATTTCAATAAGGAAAGAGAGTGCACTCAGAGAAGAGTGAGGCAATAAGGCTAGAAACATTAGGAAAGTGTTAGAATAAAAATATTAGCTCCAAAAATCCTAAAAGAAATAAGAAGACAAGAATAGTTCTATTAAGAGATAAGTATCTCCAAAAATAGAAATTCGAATTTAGGTGATAAGAGGTCATATTTAGAGTACTTTTACATATTTAGAGTCCATGCATACTAAAAATGAGGAAAAGCAACGCGTTTCTAAACATGGCATGTTTGCAGCTATATACAGACGTTTTTTCCTATTCTACCCGCGCCGCGGTGGCTTGTAGACTAGATGCCTTCCGGTTCTTTTGACCGATTATACGAGTATATTCTGAGTTCTTATCACAGATTTATGGCCGAAACAGTTTGCTGCTTCTGTCAAGGTCTCTACGCAAGAAAAACTGTAAGACGACAACAAGTAGCCTCAAGGTAATCCTAGAGCTTGAGATGTATATATATCCCTTCATTCTTATCTAATATGTTAGAAGAGAAGGTTAGATTGCTGTGGTCTTTCGGAGGAAGAGACCATAACTCCATAGCTTTTCTTTTAAATAAAGAATAGTATGCCGTAGCCTTGCAAGAGAAGGCTATTTTGCCATAGACCTTCGAAAGAGAGAAAAGTCACAGTACGAGTAAGAGGAGATAAATCTTGGGGATGATCGGATGATTTCAATCGTAAGAGAAGGTATTAGAAGACTCTATTCTCTTATGTCAAGTTCTAAAGCTCTTGTTAACGAGCAAAGGCAACGATAAACGATAAATTTCTGTAAGGTATATAAATATAAATTTCTGTAAGGTATATATATATATTTTTTTGTTTTACAATTATATATCATTCTTAGGGGTTGAGGTATGGCCTCGGCTTCTCTATTAATTGTTAATAGTGATCTATTTGATTGATTTACTAGTTAAAGTTTGTATTCTTTTAAACAACAGCATATACCTTAATAAAGAATGTTTTATCGTAATCTCAAGTTGAAATGCTAAAATCTTTGTGAAAAGGATTGTTTTCTTAAGAAGGTAACATAGATTCTAGTCCTATGGTTTAGTTGAGTAAATGGATTGTTATCTTGGTTAAATTAGGTACAGGTACAACTCTCCCTGCTTTGATGCTGCGTCGTTCTTGTGCTTGTATAGCCGGATGGCGGAGATGTTGGTAAGGCCCGCAGAGTTGGCCCATGGTATCCCTCATACCATTGGGAGAATAAGATTTGCCGATTGAGGCGGGTGATTGTAATGCTGCCTAGTTTTTAGGGCCCAAGCTAGTGCGGTGAATCAGCCCACCCTAGTGCGGTGAATCAGCCACCCCTAGTGCGTAGACATCCCTCTGAGGGGCGGAAGAATGGAGCGATGGAGCCTGAGAGGGCGACATGCTGCCGCCTTGAGTCCTCTCGCCACCAGCGGCCCGACGATGAGGTGTATGATTCCAGACAAGCATGGGTCTAACTTGGGATGTGGGATGCCCAGAGGATACAATGAAAGAAGCAAGTTCACCCTTGCTCATCTGAAAATCGTAAGAAAGGCCAAATTAGTTGGAAGCACTGTTGTCAATCTAACCACGGGGTAACCAGAATCAGATATGGGGGGATGCCATGAAAGTACACATTCGAGAGAAGCTTTTGTCCTCGAGGATTTCGAGAGGATAAAATGAATGAATTTTTGGAGCTAACCCAAGCAAGGAAGACCCTAAAAGAATACCACCAAACTTTTGTTAAACTTCTCCAATTTGCTCTAGAGATGGATGAGATAACTCTTCTCCATCGATTCATTTAAAAGCTTAATCTACCATTGAATAACCTCGTCAAGAATGCAAAACCATCCTCTATTTCAGAAGCCATAATTATAGCCAGAGGCTATGATAAAGTTTTTTTATATAGAAAGTGTCGAGAGAAGGACACGAGACCTTCCATGTTAATCGTGAAGAGGTCCCCTAATCCAAGAGAGGAACATCAAGCCCACCCTTGGCTACAAGGAATCATGAGCTAGAGCAAAATTAGGTCAAGAAATAGGGATAGCAGGGTTAAAGATAACCGAATTCAACAAGTATTTCTGTGAGTAAATAGGAGAGGATTGGTGCAAGATTCATGTGAAGTAATGTGCATGATGAATAGAGGTATTCTACAAGATGATACTAAGATTATGAAATTGCTATCATAGGTTAGCTTGCATAAAGGATTGATTCCCTTACGTTTTTCCATGACAATTGTGAAGTACCATATTACATGGGGGTATAGAATAAGGAATTTGAAGGTTCATATCATATAAGAGGTATATGGATGCATGAAATTAGGATAATTAGGCCATTTAACTTTGGAATAATAAAGATATTTTGGAGGCACAACAAAACGAGCCAAACACATGAAATAAGGGACTCTTTAAGGGACACTGTATGTGTCTCCTTTATTATAGATTTCAATAAGGAAAGAGAGTGCACTCAGAGAAGAGTGAGGCAATAAGGCTAGAAACATTAGGAAAGTGTTAGAATAAAAATATTAGCTCCAAAAATCCTAAAAGAAATAAGAAGACAAGAATAGTTCTATTAAGAGATAAGTATCTCCAAAAATAGAAATTCGAATTTAGGTGATAAGAGGTCATATTTAGAGTACTTTTACATATTTAGAGTCCATGCATACTAAAAATGAGGAAAAGCAACGCGTTTCTAAAGATGGCATGTTTGCAGCTATATACAGACGTTTTTGCCTATTCTACCCGCGCCGCGGTGGCCTGTAGACTAGATGCCTTCCGGTTCTTTTGACCGATTATACGAGTATATTCTGAGTTCTTATCAGAGATTTATGGCCGAAACAGTTTGCTGCTTCTGTCAAGGTCTCTACGCAAGAAAAACTGTAAGACGACAACAAGTAGCCTCAAGGTAATCCTAGAGCTTGAGATGTATATATATCCCTTCATTCTTATCTAATATGTTAGAAGAGAAGGTTAGATTGCTGTGGTCTTTCGGAGGAAGCGACCAGAACTCCATAGCTTTTCTTTTAAATAAAGAATAGTATGCCGTAGCCTTGCAAGAGAAGGCTATTTTGCCATAGACCTTCGAAAGAGAGAAAAGTCACAGTACGAGTAAGAGGAGATAAATCTTGGGGATGATCGGATGATTTCAATCGTAAGAGAAGGTATTAGAAGACTCTATTCTCTTATGTCAAGTTCTAAAGCTCTTGTTAACGAGCAAAGGCAACGATAAACGATAAATTTCTGTAAGGTATATATATATATAATTTTTTTTTGTTTTACAATTATATATCATTCTTAGGGGTTGAGGTATGGCCTCGGCTTCTCTATTAATTGTTAATAGTGATCTATTTGATTGATTTACTAGTTAAAGTTTGTATTCTTTTAAACAACAGCATATGCCTTAATAAAGAATGTCTTATCGTAATCTCAAGTTGAAATGCTAAAATCTTTGTGAAAAGGATTGTTTTCTTAAGAAGGTAACATAGATTCTAGTCCTATGGTTTAGTTGAGTAAATGGATTGTTATCTTGGTTAAATTAGGTACAGGTACAACTCTCCCTGCTTTGATGCTGCGCCGTTCTTGTGCTTGTATAGCCGGATGGCGGAGATGTTGGTAAGGCCCGCAGAGTTGGCCCATGGTATCCCTCATACCATTGGGAGAATAAGATTTGCCGATTGAGGCGGGTGATTGTGATGCTGCCTAGTTTTTAGGGCCCAAGCTAGTGCGGTGAATCAGCCCACCCTAGTGCGGTGAATCAGCCACCCCTAGTGCGTAGACATCCCTCTGAGGGGCGGAAGAATGGAGCGATGGAGCCTGAGAGGGCGACATGCTGCCGCCTTGAGTCCTCTCGCCACCAGCGGCCCGACGATGAGGTGTATGATTCCAGACAAGCATGGGTCTAACTTGGGATGTGGGATGCCCAGAGGATACAATGAAAGAAGCAAGTTCACCCTTGCTCATCTGAAAATCGTAAGAAAGGCCAAATTAGTTGGAAGCACTCTTGTCAATCTAACCACGGGGGAACCAGAATTAGTTATGGGGGGATGCCATGAAAGTACACATTCGAGAGAAGGTTTTGTCCTCGAGGATTTCGAGAGGATAAAATGAATGAATTTTTGGAGCTAACCCAAGAAAGGAAGACCCTAAAAGAATACCACCAAACTTTTGTTAAACTTCTCCAATTTGCTCTAGAGATGGATGAGATAACTCTTCTCCATCGATTCATTTAAAAGCTTAATCTACCATTGAATAACCTCGTCAAGAATGCAAAACCATCCTCTATTTCAGAAGCCATAATTATAGCCAGAGGCTATGATAAAGCTTTTTTATATAGAAAGTGTCGAGAGAAGGACACGAGACCTTCCATGTTAATCGTGAAGAGGTCCCCTAATCCAAGAGAGGAACATCAAGCCCACCCTTGGCTACAAGGAATCATGAGCTAGAGCAAAATTAGGTCAAGAAATAGGGATAGCAGGGTTAAAGATAACCGAATTCAACAAGTATTTCTATGAGTAAATAGGAGAGGATTGGTGCAAGATTCATGTGAAGTAATGTGCATGATGAATAGAGGTATTCTACAAGATGATACTAAGATTATGAAATTGCTATCATAGGTTAGCTTGCATAAAGGATTGATTCCCTTACGTTTTTCCATGACAATTGTGAAGTACCATATTACATGGGGGTATAGAATAAGGAATTTGAAGGTTCATATCATATAAGAGGTATATGGATGCATGAAATTAGGATAATTAGGCCATTTAACTTTGGAATAATAAAGATATTTTGGAGGCACAACAAAACGAGCCAAGCGCATGAAATAAGGGACTCTTTAAGGGACACTGTATGTGTCTCCTTTATTATAGATTTCAATAAGGAAAGAGAGTGCACTCAGAGAAGAGTGAGGCAATAAGGCTAGAAACATTAGGAAAGTGTTAGAATAAAAATATTAGCTCCAAAAATCCTAAAAGAAATAAGAAGACAAGAATAGTTCTATTAAGAGATAAGTATCTCCAAAAATAGAAATTCAAATTTAGGTGATAAGAGGTCATATTTAGAGTACTTTTACATATTTAGAGTCCATGCATACTAAAAATGAGGAAAAGCAACGCGTTTCTAAAGATGGCATGTTTGCAGCTATATACAGACGTTTTTGCCTATTCTACCCGCGCCGCGGTGGCTTGTAGAGTAGATGTCTTCCGGTTCTTTTGACCGATTATACGAGTATATTCTGAGTTCTTATCAGAGATTTATGGCCGAAACAGTTTGCTGCTTCTATCAAGGTCTCTACGCAAGAAAAACTGTAAGACGACAACAAGTAGCCTCAAGGTAATCCTAGAGCTTGAGATGTATATATATCCCTTCATTCTTATCTAATATGTTAGAAGAGAAGGTTAGATTGCTGTGGTCTTTCGGAGGAAGAGACCAGAACTCCATAGCTTTTCTTTGAAATAAAGAATAGTATGCCGTAGCCTTGCAAGAGAAGGCTATTTTGCCATAGACCTTCGAAAGAGAGAAAAGTCACAGTACGAGTAAGAGGAGATAAATCTTGGGGATGATCGGATGATTTCAATCGTAAGAGAAGGTATTAGAAGACTCTATTCTCTTATGTCAAGTTCTAAAGCTCTTGTTAACGAGCAAAGGCAACGATAAACGATAAATTTCTGTAAGGTATATATATATATTTTTTTGTTTTACAATTATATATCATTCTTAGGGGTTGAGGTATGGCCTCGGCTTCTCTATTAATTGTTAATAGTGATCTATTTGATTGATTTACTAGTTAAAGTTTGTATTCTTTTAAACAACAGCATATGCCTTAATAAAGAATGTCTTATCATAATCTCAAGTTGAAATGCTAAAATCTTTGTGAAAAGGATTGTTTTCTTAAGAAGGTAACATAGATTCTAGTCCTATGGTTTAGTTGAGTAAATGGATTGTTATCTTGGTTAAATTAGGTACAGGTACAACTCTCCCTGCGCTTTGATGCTGCGCCGTTCTTGTGCTTGTATAGCCGGATGGCGGAGATGTTGGTAAGGCCCGGAGAGTTGGCCCATGGTATCCCTCATACCATTGGGAGAATAAGATTTGCCGATTGAGGCGGGTGATTGTGATGCTGCCTAGTTTTTAGGGCCCAAGCTAGTGCGGTGAATCAGCCCACCCTAGTGCGGTGAATCAGCCACCCCTGGTGCGTAGACATCCCTCTGAGGGGCGGAAGAATGGAGCGATGGAGCCTGAGAGGGCGACATGCTGCCGCCTTGAGTCCTCTCGCCACCAGCGGCCCGACGATGAGGTGTATGATTCCACACAAACATGGGTCTAACTTGGGATGTGGGATTCCCAGAGGATACAATGAAAGAAGCAAGTTCACCCTTGTTCATCTAAAAATCGTAAGAACGTCCAAATTAGTTGGAAGCACTGTTGTCAATCTAACCACAGGGGAACGAGAATCAGATATGGGGGGATGCCATGCCATGAAAGTACACATTCGAGAGAAGGTTTTGTCCTCGAGGGTTTCGAGAGGATAAAATGAATGAATTTTTGGAGCTAACCCAAGCAAGGAAGACCCTAAAAGAATACCACCAAACTTTTGTTAAACTTCTCCAATTTGCTCTAGAGATGGATGAGGTAACTCTTCTCCATCGATTTATTTAAAAGCTTAATCTACCATTGAATAACCTCGTCAAGAATGCAAAACCATCCTCTATTTCAGAAGCCATAATTATAGCCAGAGGCTATGATAAAGTTTTTTTATATAGAAAGTGTCGAGAGAAGGACACGAGTCCTTCCATGTTAATCGTGAAGAGGTCCCCTAATCCAAGAGAGGAACATCAAGCCCACCCTTGGCTACAAGGAATCATGAGCTAGAGCAAAATTAGGTCAAGAAATAGGGATAGCAGGGTTAAAGATAACCGAATTCAACAAGTATTTCTATGAGTAAATAGGAGAGGATTGGTGCAAGATTCATGTGAAGTAATGTGCATGATAAATAGAGGTATTCTACAAGATGATACTAAGATTATGAAATTGCTATCATGGGTTAGCTTGCATAAAGGATTGATTCCCTTACGTTTTTCCATGACAATTGTGAAGTACCATATTACATGGTGGTATAGAATAAGGAATTTGAAGGTTCATATCATATAAGAGGTATATGGATGCATGAAATTAGGATAATTAGGCCAATTAACTTTGGAATAATAAAGATATTTTGGAGGCACAACAAAACGAGCCAAACACATGAAATAAGGGACTCTTTAAGGGACACTGTATGTGTCTCCTTTATTATAGATTTCAATAAGGAAAGAGAGTGCACTCAGAGAAGAGTGAGGCAATAAGGCTAGAAACATTAGGAAAGTGTTAGAATAAAAATATTAGCTCCAAAAATCCTAAAAGAAATAAGAAGACAAGAATAGTTCTATTAAGAGATAAGTATCTCCAAAAATAGAAATTCGAATTTAGGTGATAAGAGGTCATATTTAGAGTACTTTTACATATTTAGAGTCCATGCATACTAAAAATGAGGAAAAGCAACGCGTTTCTAAAGATGGCATGTTTGCAGCTATATACAGACGTTTTTGCCTATTCTACCCGCGCCGCGGTGGCCTGTAGACTAGATGCCTTCCGGTTCTTTTGACCGATTATACGAGTATATTCTGAGTTCTTATCAGAGATTTATGGCCGAAACAGTTTGCTGCTTCTGTCAAGGTCTCTACGCAAGAAAAACTGTAAGACGACAACAAGTAGCCTCAAGGTAATCCTAGAGCTTGAGATGTATATATATCCCTTCATTCTTATCTAATATGTTAGAAGAGAAGGTTAGATTGCTGTGGTCTTTCGGAGGAAGAGACCATAACTCCATAGCTTTTCTTTTAAATAAAGAATAGTATGCCGTAGCCTTGGAAGAGAAGGCTATTTTGCCATAGACCTTCGAAAGAGAGAAAAGTCACAGTACGAGTAAGAGGAGATAAATCTTGGGGATGATCGGATGATTTCAATCGTAAGAGAAGGTATTAGAAGACTCTATTCTCTTATGTCAAGTTCTAAAGCTCTTGTTAACGAGCAAAGGCAACGATAAACGATAAATTTCTGTAAGGTATATATATATTTTTTTTGTTTTACAATTATATATCATTCTTAGGGGTTGAGGTATGGCCTCGGCTTCTCTATTAATTGTTAATAGTGATCTATTTGATTGATTTACTAGTTAAAGTTTGTATTCTTTTAAACAACAGCATATGCCTTAATAGGGATCTCGCCAAAACCACTCACCTGGATCCCACTGAAGGCGAATAAGAGGCCTGCTGTCCCAAGCCCATAATCTCCAAGAACAGTCCCCCCCTATCGAGGCCGCTGAGGGGTCTACATGCCACTGTCTCTGATGAAAGCCGACCACCCGCACCCTCTGAAGAATACAACCCTGGAGCCCATCCAAATCTAGTCGTGTCCTCTGAAGCTGGCCACCCTCTCCCACCTCGAAAGTGAGTGGGGCGACTCTCTCCGCTGTGCCGCAGACCGCTAGAAGGATCTCATGCCGAGTAAAGACACCCATCCACTGTGGAGGTGGAGGGTCCTGTACTGGGGTCCGCCACTCCCGGGGGATGGCCGCCTCAATGTCCTGTCTCATCAACTCTCTGCCCCTCATCCCACTGAGTCTCCTCTCCTGAGCCTCTAGAGGCAGCTGCTGAAAACATATCCAGTCGTCTAGGGACTGGGCTGGGCCAGAGCTCAACGGGCCCCACGACACGTGAGACCGCGATCCAACCATATGGCCACTGGGAAGTCGAATCAAGGGGTTCCAGATCAATGGCTGCCTCAGGCGCTCCTCATCGGTGCCCGGAGGAGTCTGGAAGAGTGACGGCCTCAGATGCGACCAGGCCCTCAGAAGGCTAGCTGCAAAACGCTCCTCGAAGCCAAGGCCCACTCCTCTGGATCGCTGCTCTGTAAAGATCCACCTAATGCTGGGGGTCCAGGGGCCGCTAAGAGAAGGGGTGCGGCTGAGCATCCTGGAAACAAGAAACTCCTTCCACGGCTCAGCGCCTGGCAGGAGGCCACGAACTACCAACTTGCCAAGCAATGCTCGGCTTTGGCAAATAGGATCAACAATGCCCAGGCCGCCTCTCTCCCTCGGCTAAGTGATCACCGCCCAAGCCACCTTGGCCCTGGCGGGCCGCCCGTCGCCACCGGACCAAAGAAAGTTCCTGATGAGCCGCTGCACCTTGCCAATGCATGCCCGAGAGAAGGCCCAGCAGGAAGTGATGTACCACATAGTAGCAAGCAGAACCTGGTTGGCCACAACCTGGAAGGGGGGCTATCTGCTGCTCCGGAGATATGTCAATGCCCACATAACATCCCAAATAACGCACTGTAGTGCCGGGGGGCAGCCACTGAAAACCGTCAACTGGCCTCCAAGTCGGGGGGGGCATAGAGCTGACCCACAGCCCACACGACTTATGCCAGTTGATCAAAGCGCCCGAAGCTCTGCAAAACCTGTCCATGGCTAAGGCGAAGCGGCGGAGGTTCTCCTCACCTCCCTGAAGATAGACAGCAGTGTCATCCGCAAACTCCGAGTCTAGGAGCTCCTCCGAGGTACGGATGGGAAGCTGGAGGCCCCGCAAACCTGTATCCTGTGCCGTCAAAAAAGTGCTCATGGCCTCCGCCACAAAAAGAAAAAGAAAGGGCGCTAAGGGACACCCCTGCCGCACCGAGCGCGAGAGCTGGAACCTACCAGCCCAGGCATCCCCTTTTTTCAGTACACAGCGAGGCTGGGGCGGCGGATTCAGAGGCACAGGATAGCGAGCACCCCGGCGGCGGCCGAGCATTGGCGGCGACAGGGGCTCTCCCCTGCCTTTCTTAGGGACTTCTGGCAGCGCCTTTGGGCCAGCTTCCGGCCCCGGAAGGTGACGCTTTTTCTCTGGCTCACAGCGCATAGAGGACTGGCTGTGGGGGCTTGGCTAGCTTTTGGCAGACACCCAGCGTCCTGCCCTCGGTGCGGCCATGCACAGGAGTCGCAGCGGCACTGCTTATGGGATTGCCCACAGGCACAGCAGGTCTGGCAGCGCGCTCTCAGGATAGTTTTTGCAGGCTCACCAGGTGAGATGCTGGTGACGTGGGGTGCGGTGGCGTGGGCCACAGACAGCGGCCCGGCCCTTGGATATGAGGACGTCCCTGGCAGCGCGACCATCCAGGTCTCTGACAGGGCGATGGCGGTGGTTCCGACGCCACTTCTCTTCGGCAGCCCCTCAGGAGGGGGTCGGGCACAGATGGGAGATGATCAGCAGCATGACGGCTTGGCACATATGGAGAGCCCGATGTAGGGAGGCCATTGACCGCCAGGCGACTCCACCGGCGGAGGTCATTCAGGCCCTCTGGGTGGACATCATTCACACCTTGGGGGAAACCAGGGCGACTCGGATCGCATGAGAGGGCGCCGCAAGGCTTTCCTCCGCACTTGGCACCCTGGCCCTTTCCTCACCGCGAGGGGCGAGGATGTCACTTGGCACTACAGGCCTCCAGTCTGGCTTTTCTCACCTCCCATATGTACTACTAGGTAGCCCCCCCCAGAGAGCGGCCAGCCACGGGGGTGGAGCTCAGGAGTTCACTGTGTTTTATCCCTCCTTGCGAGGTGAGCTTTGTAGCCTTATGGCGTTTTCTCATTAACTAATAGAAGGATCTTTTTTCCCGGAAAAAAAAAAGCATATGCCTTAATAAAGAATGTCTTATCATAATCTCAAGTTGAAATGCTAAAATCTTTGTGAAAAGGATTGTTTTCTTAAGAAGGTAACATAGATTCTAGTCCTATGGTTTAGTTGAGTAAATGGATTGTTATCTTGGTTAAGTTAGGTACAGGTACAACTCTCCCTGCGCTTTGATGCTGCGCTGTTCTTGTGCTTGTATAGCCGGATGGCGGAGATGTTGGTAAGGCCCGGAGAGTTGGCCCATGGTATCCCTCATACCATTGGGAGAATAAGATTTGCCGATTGAGGCGGGTGATTGTAATGCTGCCTAGTTTTTAGGGCCCAAGCTAGTGCGGTGAATCAGCCAACCCTAGTGCGGTGAATCAGCCACCCCTGGTGCGTAGACATCCCTCTGAGGGGCGGAAGAATGGAGCGATGGAGCCTGAGAGGGCGACATGCTGCCGCCTTGAGTCCTCTCGCCACCAGCGGCCCGACGATGAGGTGTATGATTCCACACAAACATGGGTCTAACTTGGGATGTGGGATTCCCAGAGGATACAATGAAAGAAGCAAGTTCACCCTTGCTCATCTAAAAATCGTAAGAAAGTCCAAATTAGTTGGAAGCACTGATGTCAATCTAACCACGGGGGAACCAGAATCAGATATGGGGGGATGCCATGCCATGAAAGTACACATTCGAGAGAAGCTTTTGTCCTCGAGGATTTCGAGAGGATAAAATGAATGAATTTTTGGAGCTAACCCAAGCAAGGAAGACCCTAAAAGAATACCACCAAACTTTTGTTAACTTTCTCCAATTTGCTCTAGAGATGGATGAGGTAACTCTTCTCCATCGATTCATTTAAAAGCTTAATCTACCATTGAATAACCTCGTCAAGAATGCAAAACCATCCTCTATTTCAGAAGCCATAATTATAGCCAGAGGCTATGATAAAGTTTTTTTATATAGAAAGTGTCGAGAGAAGGACACGAGTCCTTCCATGTTAATCGTGAAGAGGTCCCCCAATCCAAGAGAGCAACATCAAGCCCACCCTTGGCTACAAGGAATCATGAGCTAGAGCAAAATTAGGTCAAGAAATAGGGATAGCAGGGTTAAAGATAACCGAATTCAACAAGTATTTCTATGAGTAAATAGAAGAGGATTGGTGCAAGATTCATGTGAAGTAATGTGCATGATGAATAGAGGTATTCTACAAGATGATACTAAGATTATGAAATTGCTATCATAGGTTAGCTTGCATAAAGGATTGATTCCCTTACGTTTTTCCATGACAATTGTGAAGTACCATATTACATGGGGGTATAGAATAAGGAATTTGAAGGTTCATATCATATAAGAGGTATATGGATGCATGAAATTAGGATAATTAGGCCAATTAACTTTGGAATAATAAAGATATTTTGGAGGCACAACAAAACGAGCCAAACACATGAAATAAGGGACTCTTTAAGGGACACTGTATGTGTCCCTTAATTAGGCCAATTAACTTTGGAATAATAAAGATATTTTGGAGGCACAACAAAACGAGCCAAACACATGAAATAAGGGACTCTTTAAGGGACACTGTATGTGTCTCTTTTAATATAGATTTCAATAAGGAAAGAGAGTGCACTCAGAGAAGAGTGAGGCAATAAGGCTAGAAACATTAGGAAAGTGTTAGAATAAAAATATTAGCTCCAAAAATCCTAAAAGAAATAAGAAGACAAGAATAGTTCTTTTAAGAGATAAGTATCTCCAAAAATAGAAATTCGAATTTAGGTGATAAGAGGTCATATTTAGAGTACTTTTACATATTTAGAGTCCATGCATACTAAAAATGAGGAAAAGCAACGCGTTTCTAAAGATGGCATGTTTGCAGCTATATACAGACGTTTTTGCCTATTCTACCCGCGCCGCGGTGGCTTGTAGACTAGATGCCTTCCGGTTCTTTTGACCGATTATACGAGTATATTCTGAGTTCTTATCAGAGATTTATGGTCGAAACAGTTTGCTGCTTCTATCAAGGTCTCTACGCAAGAAAAACTGTAAGACGACAACAAGTAGCCTCAAGGTAATCCTAGGGCTTGAGATGTATATATATCCCTTTATTCTTATCTAATATGTTAGAAGAGAAGGTTAGATTGCTGTGGTCTTTCGGAGGAAGAGACCAGAACTCCATAGCTTTTCTTTGAAATAAAGAATAGTATGCCGTAGCCTTGCAAGAGAAGGCTATTTTGCCATAGACCTTCGAAAGAGAGAAAAGTCACAGTACGAGTAAGAGGAGATAAATCTTGGGGATGATCGGATGATTTCAATCGTAAGAGAAGGTATTAGAAGACTCTATTCTCTTATGTCAAGTTCTAAAGCTCTTGTTAACGAGCAAAGGCAACGATAAACGATAAATTTCTGTAAGGTATATATATATATATATTTTTTTTGTTTTACAATTATATATCATTCTTAGGGGTTGAGGTATGGCCTCGGCTTCTCTATTAATTGTTAATAGTGATCTATTTGATTGATTTACTAGTTAAAGTTTGTATTCTTTTAAACAACAGCATATGCCTTAATAAAGAATGTCTTATCATAATCTCAAGTTGAAATGCTAAAATCTTTGTGAAAAGGATTGTTTTCTTAAGAAGGTAACATAGATTCTAGTCCTATGGTTTAGTTGAGTAAATGGATTGTTATCTTGGTTAAATTAGGTACAGGTACAACTCTCCCTGCGCTTTGATGCTGCGCCGTTCTTGTGCTTGTATTGCCGGATGGCGGAGATGTTGGTAAGGCCCGGAGAGTTGGCCCATGGTATCCCTCATACCATTGGGAGAATAAGATTTGCCGATTGAGGCGGGTGATTGTGATGCTGCCTAGTTTTTAGGGCCCAAGCTAGTGCGGTGAATCAGCCCACCCTAGTGCGGTGAATCAGCCACCCCTGGTGCGTAGATATCCCTCTAGGGGCGGAAGAATGGAGTGATGGAGCCTGAGAGGGCGACATGCTGCCGCCTTGAGTCCTCTCGCCACCAGCGGCCCGACGATGAGGTGTATGATTCCACACAAACATGGGTTTAACTTGGGATGTGGGATTCCCAGAGGATACAATGAAAGAAGCAAGTTCACCCTTGCTCATCTAAAAATCGTAAGAAAGGCCGAATTAGTTGGAAGCACTGTTGTCAATCTAACCACAGGGGAACCAGAATTAGTTATGGGGGGATGCCATGAAAGTACACATTCGAGAGAAGGTTTTGTCCTCGAGGATTTCGAGAGGATAAAATGAATGAATTTTTGGAGCTAACCCAAGCAAGGAAGACCCTAAAAGAATACCACCAAACTTTTGTTAACTTTCTCCAATTTGCTCTAGAGATGGATGAGGTAACTCTTCTTCATCGATTCATTTAAAAGCTTAATCTACCATTGAATAACCTCGTCAAGAATGCAAAACCATACTCTATCTCAGAAGCCATAATTATAGCCAGAGGCTATGATAAAGTTTTTTTATATAGAAAGTGTCGAGAGAAGGACACGAGTCCTTCCATGTTAATCGTGAAGAGGTTCCTCAATCCAAGAGAGCAACATCAAGCCCACCCTTGGCTACAAGGAATCATGAGCTAGAGCAAAATTAGGTCAAGAAATAGGGATAGCAGGGTTAAAGATAACCGAATTCAACAAGTATTTCTGTGAGTAAATAGGAGAGGATTGGTGCAAGATTCATGTGAAGTAATGTGCATGATGAATAGAGGTATTCTACAAGATGATACTAAGATTATGAAATTGCTATCATAGGTTAGCTTGCATAAAGGATTGATTCCCTTACGTTTTTCCATGACAATTGTGAAGTACCATATTACATGGGGGTATAGAATAAGGAATTTGAAGGTTCATATCATATAAGAGGTATATGGATGCATGAAATTAGGATAATTAGGCCAATTAACTTTGGAATAATAAAGATATTTTGGAGGCACAACAAAACGAGCCAAACACATGAAATAAGGGACTCTTTAAGGGACACTGTATGTGTCTCTTTTAATATAGATTTCAATAAGGAAAGAGAGTGCACTCAGAGAAGAGTGAGGCAATAAGGCTAGAAACATTAGGAAAGTGTTAGAATAAAAATATTAGCTCCAAAAATCCTAAAAGAAATAAGAAGACAAGAATAGTTCTATTAAGAGATAAGTATCTCCAAAAATAGAAATTCGAATTTAGGTGATAAGAGGTCATATTTAGAGTACTTTTACATATTTAGAGTCCATGCATACTAAAAATGAGGAAAAGCAACGCGTTTCTAAAGATGGCATGTTTGCAGCTATATACAGACGTTTTTGCCTATTCTACCCGCGCCGCGGTGGCTTGTAGACTAGATGCCTTCCGGTTCTTTTGACCGATTATACGAGTATATTCTGAGTTCTTATCAGAGATTTATGGCCGAAACAGTTTGCTGCTTCTGTCAAGGTCTCTACACAAGAAAAACTGTAAGACGACAACAAGTAGCCTCAAGGTAATCCTAGAGCTTGAGATGTATATATATCCCTTCATTCTTATCTAATATGTTAGAAGAGAAGGTTAGATTGCTGTGGTCTTTCGGAGGAAGAGACCAGAACTCCATAGCTTTTCTTTGAAATAAAGAATAGTATGCCGTAGCCTTGCAAGAGAAGGCTATTTTGCCATAGACCTTCGAAAGAGAGAAAAGTCACAGTACGAGTAAGAGGAGATAAATCTTGGGGATGATCGGATGATTTCAATCGTAAGAGAAGGTATTAGAAGACTCTATTCTCTTATGTCAAGTTCTAAAGCTCTTGTTAACGAGCAAAGGCAACGATAAACGATAAATTTCTGTAAGGTATATATATATTTTTTTTCTGTTTTACAATTATATATCATTCTTAGGGGTTGAGGTATGGCCTCGGCTTCTCTATTAATTGTTAATAGTGATCTATTTGATTGATTTACTAGTTAAAGCTTGTATTCTTTTAAACAACAGCATATGCCTTAATAAAGAATGTCTTATCATAATCTCAAGTTGAAATGCTAAAATCTTTGTGAAAAGGATTGTTTTCTTAAGAAGGTAACATAGATTCTAGTCCTATGGTTTAGTTGAGTAAAGGGATTGTTATCTCGGTTAAATTAGGTACAGGTACAACTCTCCCTGCGCTTTGATGCTGCGCCGTTCTTGTGCTTGTATAGCCGGATGGCGGAGATGTTGGTAAGGCCCAGAGAGTTGGCCCATGGTATCCCTCATACCATTGGGAGAATAACATTTGCCGATTAAGGCGGGTGATTGTGATGCTGCCTAGTTTTTAGGGCCCAAGCTAGTGCGGTGAATCAGCCCACCCTAGTGCGGTGAATCAGCCACCCCTGGTGCGTAGATATCCCTCTAGGGGCGGAAGAATGGAGTGATGGAGCCTGAGAGGGCGACATGCTGCCGCCTTGAGTCCTCTCGCCACCAGCGGCCCGACGATGAGGTGTATGATTCCACACAAACATGGGTCTAACTTGGGATGTGGGATTCCCAGAGGATACAATGAAAGAAGCAAGTTCACCCTTGCTCATCTAAAAATCGTAAGAAAGTCCAAATTAGTTGGAAGCACTGTTGTCAATCTAACCACGGGGGAACCAGAATCGCATATGGGGGGATGCCATGCCATGAAAATACACATTCGAGAGAAGCTTTTGTCCTCGAGGATTTCGAGAGGATAAAATGAATGAATTTTTGGAGCTAACCCAAGCAAGGAAGACCCTAAAAGAATACCACCAAGCTTTTGTTAACTTTCTCCAATTTGCTCTAGAGATGGATAAGGTAACTCTTCTCCATCGATTCATTTAAAAGCTTAATCTACCATTGAATAACCTCGTCAAGAATGCAAAACCATCCTCTATTTCAAAAGCCATAATTATAGCCAGAGGCTATGATAAAGTTTTTTTATATAGAAAGTGTCGAGAGAAGGACACGAGTCCTTCCATGTTAATTGTGAAGAGGTCCCCCAATCCAAGAGAGCAACATCAAGCCCACCCTTGGCTACAAGGAATCATGAGCTAGAGCAAAATTAGGTCAAGAAATAGGGATAGCAGGGTTAAAGATAACCGAATTCAACAAGTATTTCTGTGAGTAAATAGGAGAGGATTGGTGCAAGATTCATGTGAAGTAATGTGCATGATGAATAGAGGTATTCTACAAGATGATACTAAGATTATGAAATTGCTATCATAGGTTAGCTTGCATAAAGGATTGATTCCCTTACGTTTTTCCATGACAATTGTGAAGTACCATATTACATGGGGGTATAGAATAAGGAATTTGAAGGTTCATATCATATAAGAGGTATATGGATGCATGAAATTAGGATAATTAGGCCAATTAACTTTGGAATAATAAAGATATTTTGGAGGCACAACAAAACGAGCCAAACACATGAAATAAGGGACTCTTTAAGGGACACTGTATGTGTCTCTTTTAATATAGATTTCAATAAGGAAAGAGAGTGCACTCAGAGAAGAGTGAGGCAATAAGGCTAGAAACATTAGGAAAGTGTTAGAATAAAAATATTAGCTCCAAAAATCCTAAAAGAAATAAGAAGACAAGAATAGTTCTATTAAGAGATAAGTATCTCCAAAAATAGAAATTCGAATTTAGGTGATAAGAGGTCATATTTAGAGTACTTTTACATATTTAGAGTCCATGCATACTAAAAATGAGGAAAAGCAACGCGTTTCTAAAGATGGCATGTTTGCAGCTATATACAGACGTTTTTGCCTATTCTACCCGCGCCGCGGTGGCTTGTAGACTAGATGCCTTCCGGTTCTTTTGACCGATTATACGAGTATATTCTGAGTTCTTATCAGAGATTTATGGCCGAAACAGTTTGCTGCTTCTGTTAAGGTCTCTACACAAGAAAAACTGTAAGACGACAACAAGTAGCCTCAAGGTAATCCTAGAGCTTGAGATGTATATATATCCCTTCATTCTTATCTAATATGTTAGAAGAGAAGGTTAGATTGCTGTGGTCTTTCGGAGGAAGAGACCAGAACTCCATAGCTTTTCTTTGAAATAAAGAATAGTATGCCGTAGCCTTGCAAGAGAAGGCTATTTTGCCATAGACCTTCGAAAGAGAGAAAAGTCACAGTACGAGTAAGAGGAGATAAATCTTGGGGATGATCGGATGATTTCAATCGTAAGAGAAGGTATTAGAAGACTCTATTCTCTTATGTCAAGTTCTAAAGCTCTTGTTAACGAGCAAAGGCAACGATAAACGATAAATTTCTGTAAGGTATATATTTTTTTTTTCTGTTTTACAATTATATATCATTCTTAGGGGTTGAGGTATGGCCTCGGCTTCTCTATTAATTGTTAATAGTGATCTATTTGATTGATTTACTAGTTAAAGCTTGTATTCTTTTAAACAACAGCATATGCCTTAATAAAGAATGTCTTATCATAATCTCAAGTTGAAATGCTAAAATCTTTGTGAAAAGGATTGTTTTCTTAAGAAGGTAACATAGATTCTAGTCCTATGGTTTAGTTGAGTAAATGGATTGTTATCTTGGTTAAATTAGGTACAGGTACAACTCTCCGTGCGCTTTGATGCTGCGCCGTTCTTGTGCTTGTATAGCCGGATGGCGGAGATGTTGGTAAGGCTCGGAGAGTTGGCCCATGGTATCCCTCATACCATTGGGAGAATAACATTTGCCGATTGAGGCGGGTGATTGTGATGCTGCCTAGTTTTTAGGGCCCAAGCTAGTGCGGTGAATCAGCCCACCCTAGTGCGGTGAATCAGCCACCCCTGGTGCGTAGATATCCCTCTAGGGGCGGAAGAATGGAGTGATGGAGCCTGAGAGGGCGACATGCTGCGGCCTTGAGTCCTCTCACCACCAGCGGCCCGACGATGAGGTGTATGATTCCACACAAACATGGGTCTAACTTGGGATGTGGGATTCCCAGAGGATACAATGAAAGAAGCAAGTTCACCCTTGCTCATCTAAAAATCGTAAGAAAGTCCAAATTAGTTGGAAGCACTGTTGTCAATCTAACCATGGGGGAACCAGAATCAGATATGGGGGGATGCCATGCCATGAAAGTACACATTCGAGAGAAGCTTTTGTCCTCGAGGATTTCGAGAGGATAAAATGAATGAATTTTTGGAGCTAACCCAAGCAAGGAAGACCCTAAAAGAATACCACCAAGCTTTTGTTAACTTTCTCCAATTTGCTCTAGAGATGGATGAGGTAACTCTTCTCCATCGATTCATTTAAAAGCTTAATCTACCATTGAATAACCTCGTCAAGAATGCAAAACCATCCTCTATTTCAGAAGCCATAATTATAGCCAGAGGCTATGATAAAGTTTTTTTATATAGAAAGTGTCGAGAGAAGGACACGAGTCCTTCCATGTTAATCGTGAAGAGGTTCCTCAATCCAAGAGAGCAACATCAAGCCCACCCTTGGCTACAAGGAATCATGAGCTAGAGCAAAATTAGGTCAAGAAATAGGGATAGCAGGGTTAAAGATAACCGAATTCAACAAGTATTTCTGTGAGTAAATAGGAGAGGATTGGTGCAAGATTCATGTGAAGTAATGTGCATGATGAATAGAGGTATTCTACAAGATGATACTAAGATTATGAAATTGCTATCATAGGTTAGCTTGCATAAAGGATTGATTCCCTTACGTTTTTCCATGACAATTGTGAAGTACCATATTACATGGGGGTATAGAATAAGGAATTTGAAGGTTCATATCATATAAGAGGTATATGGATGCATGAAATTAGGATAATTAGGCCAATTAACTTTGGAATAATAAAGATATTTTGGAGGCACAACAAAACGAGCCAAACACATGAAATAAGGGACTCTTTAAGGGACACTGTATGTGTCTCTTTTAATATAGATTTCAATAAGGAAAGAGAGTGCACTCAGAGAAGAGTGAGGCAATAAGGCTAGAAACATTAGGAAAGTGTTAGAATAAAAATATTAGCTCCAAAAATCCTAAAAGAAATAAGAAGACAAGAATAGTTCTATTAAGAGATAAGTATCTCCAAAAATAGAAATTCGAATTTAGGTGATAAGAGGTCATATTTAGAGTACTTTTACATATTTAGAGTCCATGCATACTAAAAATGAGGAAAAGCAACGCGTTTCTAAAGATGGCATGTTTGCAGCTATATACAGACGTTTTTGCCTATTCTACCCGCGCCGCGGTGGCTTGTAGACTAGATGCCTTCCGGTTCTTTTGACCGATTATACGAGTATATTCTGAGTTCTTATCAGAGATTTATGGCCGAAACAGTTTGCTGCTTCTGTCAAGGTCTCTACACAAGAAAAACTGTAAGACGACAACAAGTAGCCTCAAGGTAATCCTAGAGCTTGAGATGTATATATATCCCTTCATTCTTATCTAATATGTTAGAAGAGAAGGTTAGATTGCTGTGGTCTTTCGGAGGAAGAGACCAGAACTCCATAGCTTTTCTTTGAAATAAAGAATAGTATGCCGTAGCCTTGCAAGAGAAGGCTATTTTGCCATAGACCTTCGAAAGAGAGAAAAGTCACAGTACGAGTAAGAGGAGATAAATCTTGGGGATGATCGGATGATTTCAATCGTAAGAGAAGGTATTAGAAGACTCTATTCTCTTATGTCAAGTTCTCAAGCTCTTGTTAACGAGCAAAGGCAACGATAAACGATAAATTTCTGTAAGGTATATATATATTTTTTTTCTGTTTTACAATTATATATCATTCTTAGGGGTTGAGGTATGGCCTCGGCTTCTCTATTAATTGTTAATAGTGATCTATTTGATTGATTTACTAGTTAAAGCTTGTATTCTTTTAAACAACAGCATATGTCTTAATAAAGAATGTCTTATCATAATCTCAAGTTGAAATGCTAAAATCTTTGTGAAAAGGATTGTTTTCTTAAGAAGGTAACATAGATTCTAGTCCTATGGTTTAGTTGAGTAAATGGATTGTTATCTTGGTTAAATTAGGTACAGGTACAACTCTCCCTGCGCTTTGATGCTGCGCCGTTCTTGTGCTTGTATAGCCGGATGGCGGAGATGTTGGTAAGGCCCGGAGAGTTGGCCCATGGTATCCCTCATACCATTGGGAGAATAACATTTGCCGATTGAGGCGGGTGATTGTGATGCTGCCTAGTTTTTAGGGCCCAAGCTAGTGCGGTGAATCAGCCCACCCTAGTGCGGTGAATCAGCCACCCCTGGTGCGTAGATATCCCTCTAGGGGCGGAAGAATGGAGTGATGGAGCCTGAGAGGGCGACATGCTGCCGCCTTGAGTCCTCTCGCCACCAGCGGCCCGACGATGAGGTGTATGATTCCACACAAACATGGGTCTAACTTGGGATGTGGGATTCCCAGAGGATACAATGAAAGAAGCAAGTTCACCCTTGCTCATCTAAAAATCGTAAGAAAGTCCAAATTAGTTGGAAGCACTGTTGTCAATCTAACCACGGGGGAACCAGAATCAGATATGGGGGGATGCCATGCCATGAAAGTACACATTCGAGAGAAGCTTTTGTCCTCGAGGATTTCGAGAGGATAAAATGAATGAATTTTTGGAGCTAACCCAAGCAAGGAAGACCCTAAAAGAATACCACCAAGCTTTTGTTAACTTTCTCCAATTTGCTCTAGAGATGGATGAGGTAACTCTTCTCCATCGATTCATTTAAAAGCTTAATCTACCATTGAATAACCTCGTCAAGAATGCAAAACCATCCTCTATTTCAGAAGCCATAATTATAGCCAGAGGCTATGATAAAGTTTTTTTATATAGAAAGTGTCGAGAGAAGGACATGAGTCCTTCCATGTTAATCGTGAAGAGGTTCCTCAATCCAAGAGAGCAACATCAAGCCCACCCTTGGCTACAAGGAATCATGAGCTAGAGCAAAATTAGGTCAAGAAATAGGGATAGCAGGGTTAAAGATAACCGAATTCAACAAGTATTTCTGTGAGTAAATAGGAGAGGATTGGTGCAAGATTCATGTGAAGTAATGTGCATGATGAATAGAGGTATTCTACAAGATGATACTAAGATTATGAAATTGCTATCATAGGTTAGCTTGCATAAAGGATTGATTCCCTTACGTTTTTCCATGACAATTGTGAAGTACCATATTACATGGGGGTATAGAATAAGGAATTTGAAGGTTCATATCATATAAGAGGTATATGGATGCATGAAATTAGGATAATTAGGCCAATTAACTTTGGAATAATAAAGATATTTTGGAGGCACAACAAAACGAGCCAAACACATGAAATAAGGGACTCTTTAAGGGACACTGTATGTGTCTCCTTTATTATAGATTTCAATAAGGAAAGAGAGTGCACTCAGAGAAGAGTGAGGCAATAAGGCTAGAAACATTAGGAAAGTGTTAGAATAAAAATATTAGCTCCAAAAATCCTAAAAGAAATAAGAAGACAAGAATAGTTCTATTAAGAGATAAGTATCTCCAAAAATAGAAATTCGAATTTAGGTGATAAGAGGTCATATTTAGAGTACTTTTACATATTTAGAGTCCATGCATACTAAAAATGAGGAAAAGCAACGCGTTTCTAAAGATGGCATGTTTGCAGCTATATACAGACGTTTTTGCCTATTCTACCCGCGCCGCGGTGGCTTGTAGACTAGATGCCTTCCGGTACTTTTGACCGATTATACGAGTATACTCTGAGTTCTTATCAGAGATTTATGGCCGAAACAGTTTGCTGCTTCTGTCAAGGTCTCTACACAAGAAAAACTGTAAGACGACAACAAGTAGCCTCAAGGTAATCCTAGAGCTTGAGATGTATATATATCCCTTCATTCTTATCTAATATGTTAGAAGAGAAGGTTAGATTGCTGTGGTCTTTCGGAGGAAGAGACCAGAACTCCATAGCTTTTCTTTTAAATAAAGAATAGTATGCCGTAGCCTTGCAAAGAGAAGGCTATTTTGCCATAGACCTTCGAAAGAGAGAAAACTCACAGTACGAGTAAGAGGAGATAAATCTTGGGGATGATCGGATGACTTCAATCGTAAGAGAAGGTATTAGAAGACTCTATTCTCTTATGTCAAGTTCTAAAGCTCTTGTTAACGAGCAAAGGCAACGATAAACGATAAATTTCTGTAAGGTGAATATATATTTTTTTGTTTTACAATTATATATCATTCTTAGGGGTTGAGGTATGGCCTCGGCTTCTCTATTAATTGTTAATAGTGATCTATTTGATTTATTTACTAGTTAAAGTTTGTATTCTTTTAAACAATAGCATATGCCTTAATAAAGAATGTCTTATCATAATCTCAAGTTGAAATGCTAAAATCTTTGTGAAAAGGATTGTTTTCTTAAGAAGGTAACATAGATTCTAGTCCTATGGTTTAGTTGAGTAAATGGATTGTTATCTTGGTTAAATTAGGTACAGGTACAACTCTCCCTGCTTTGATGCTGCGTCGTTCTTGTGCTTGTATAGCCGGACGGCGGAGATGTTGGTAAGGCCCGGAGAGTTGGCCCATGGTATCCCTCATACCATTGGGAGAATAAGATTTGCCGATTGAGGCGGGTGATTGTGATGCTGCCTAGTTTTTAGGGCCCAAGCTAGTGCGGTGAATCATCCCACCCTAGTGCGGTGAATCAGCCCACCCTAGTGCGGTGAATCAGCCCTCTGAGGGGTGAAAGAATGGAACGATGGAGCCTGAGAGGGCGACATGCTGCCGCCTTGAGTCCTCTCGCCACCAGCGGCCCGACGATGAGGTGTATGATTCCAGACAAGCATGGGTCTAACTTGGGATGTGGGATTCCCAGAGGATACAATGAAAGAAGCAAGTTCACCCTTGCTCATCTGAAACTCGTAAGAAAGGCTAAATTAGTTGGAAGCACTGTTGTCAATCTAACCACGGGGGAACCAGAATTAGTTATGGGGGGATGCCATGAAAGTACACATTCGAGAGAAGGTTTTGTCCTCGAGGATTTCGAGAGGATAAAATGAATGAATTTTTGGAGCTAACCCAAGAAAGGAAGACCCTAAAAGAATACCACCAAACTTTTGTTAAACTTCTCCAATTTGCTCTAGAGATGGATGAGGTAACTCTTCTCCATCGATTCATTTAAAAGCTTAATCTACCATTGAATAACCTCCTCAAGAATGCAAAACCATCCTCTATTTTAGAAGCCATAATTATAGCCAGAGGCTATGATAAAGTTTTTTTATATAGAAAGTGTCGAGAGAAGGACATGAGTCCTTCCATGTTAATCGTGAAGAGGTCCCCTAATCCAAGAGAGGAACATCAAGCCCACCCTTGGCTACAAGGAATCATGAGCTAGAGCAAAATTAGGTCAAGAAATAGGGATAGCAGGGTTAAAGATAACCGAATTCAACAAGTATTTCTGTGAGTAAATAGGAGAGGATTGGTGCAAGATTCATGTGAAGTAATGTGCATGATGAATAGAGGTATTCTATAAGATGATACTAAGATTATGAAATTGCTATCATAGGTTAGCTTGCATAAAGGATTGATTCCCTTACGTTTTTCCATGACAATTATGAAGTACCATATTACATGGGGGTATAGAATAAGGAATTTGAAGGTTCATATCATATGAGAGGTATATGGATGCATGAAATCAGGATAATTAGGCCAATTAACTTTGGAATAATAAAGATATTTTGGAGGCACGACAAAACGAGCCAAACACATGAAATAAGGGACTCTTTAAGAACACTGTATGTGTCTCTTATAATATAGATTTCAATAAGGAAAGAGAGTGCACTCAGAGAAGAGTGAGGCAATAAGGCTAGAAACATTAGGAAAGTGTTAGAATAAAAATATTAGCTCCAAAAGTCGTAAAAGAAATAAGAAGACAAGAATAGTTCTATTAAGAGATAAGTATCTCCAAAAATAGAAATTCGAATTTAGGTGATAAGAGGTCATATTTAGAGTACTTTTACATATTTAGAGTCCATGCATACTAAAAGTGAGGAAAAGCAACGCGTTTCTAAAGATGGCATGTTTGCAGCTATATACAGACGTTTTTGCCTATTCTACCCACACCGCGGTGGCTTGTAGACTAGATGCCTTCCGGTTCTTTTGACCGATTATACGAGTATATTCTGAGTTCTTATCAGATATTTATGGCCGAGATAGTTTGCTGCTTCTGTCAAGGTCTCTACACAAGAAAAACTGTAAGATGACAACAAGTAGCCTCAAGGTGATCCTAGAGCTTGAGATGTATATATATCCCTTCAATCTTATCTAATATCTTAGAAGAGAAGGTTAGATTGCTATGGTCTTTCGGAGGAAGAGACCAGAACTCCATAGCTTTTCTTTTAAATAAAGAATAGTATGCCGTAGCCTTGCAAGAGAAGGCTATTTTGCCATAGACCTTCGAAAGAGAGAAAACTCACAGTACGAGTAAGAGGAGATAAATCTTGGGGATGATCGGATGACTTCAATCGTAAGAGAAGGTATTAGAAGACTCTATTCTCTTATGTCAAGTTCTAAAGCTCTTGTTAACGAGCAAAGGCAACGATAAACGATAAATTTCTGTAAGGTGAATATATATTTTTTTGTTTTACAATTATATATCATTCTTAGGGGTTGAGGTATGGCCTCGGCTTCTCTATTAATTGTTAATAGTGATCTATTTGATTTATTTACTAGTTAAAGTTTGTATTCTTTTAAACAATAGCATATGCCTTAATAAAGAATGTCTTATCATAATCTCAAGTTGAAATGCTAAAATCTTTGTGAAAAGGATTGTTTTCTTAAGAAGGTAACATAGATTCTAGTCCTATGGTTTAGTTGAGTAAATGGATTGTTATCTTGGTTAAATTTGGTACAGGTACAACTCTCCCTGCGCTTTGATGCTGCGCCGTTCTTGTGCTTGTATAGCTGGATGGCAGAGATGTTGGTAAGGCCCGGAGAGTTGGCCCATGGTATCCCTCATACCATTGGGAGAATAAGATTTGCCGATTGAGGCGGGTGATTGTGATGCTGCCTAGTTTTTAGGGCCCAAGCTAGTGCGGTGAATCAGCCCACCCTAGTGCGGTGAATCAGCCACCCCTAGTGCGTAGACATCCCTCTGAGGGGCGAAAGAATGGAGCGATGGAGCCTGAGAGGGCGACATGCTGCCGCCTTGAGTCCTCTCGCCACCAACGGCCCGACGATGAGGTGTATGATTCCACACAATCCTGTTTCTAACTTGGGATGTAGGATTCCTAGAGGATACAATGAAAGAAGCAAGTTCACCCTTGCTCATCTGAAAATCGTAAGAAAGGCCGAATTAGTTGGAAGCACTGTTGTCAATCTAACCACAGGGGAACCAGAATTAGTTATGGGGGGATGCCATGAAAGTACACATTCGAGAGAAGGTTTTGTCCTCCAGGATTTCGAGAGGATAAAATGAATGAATTTTTGGAGCTTACCCAAGAAAGGAAGACCCTATAAGAATACCACCAAACTTTTGTTAACTTTCTCCAATTTGCTCTAGAGATGGATGAGGTAACTCTTCTTCATCGATTCATTTAAAAGCTTAATCTACCATTGAATAACCTCGTCAAGAATGCAAAACCATACTCTATCTCAGAAGCCATAATTATAGCCAGAGGCTATGATAAAGTTTTTTTATATAGAAAGTGTCGAGAGAAGGACACGAGTCCTTCCATGTTAATCGTGAAGAGGTTCCTCAATCCAAGAGAGCAACATCAAGCCCACCCTTGGCTACAAGGAATCATGAGCTAGAGCAAAATTAGGTCAAGAAATAGGGATAGCAGGGTTAAAGATAACCGAATTCAACAAGTATTTCTGTGAGTAAATAGGAGAGGATTGGTGCAAGATTCATGTGAAGTAATGTGCATGATGAATAGAGGTATTCTACAAGATGATACTAAGATTATGAAATTGCTATCATAGGTTAGCTTGCATAAAGGATTGATTCCCTTACGTTTTTCCATGACAATTGTGAAGTACCATATTACATGGGGGTATAGAATAAGGAATTTGAAGGTTCATATCATATAAGAGGTATATGGATGCATGAAATTAGGATAATTAGGCCAATTAACTTTGGAATAATAAAGATATTTTGGAGGCACAACAAAACGAGCCAAACACATGAAATAAGGGACTCTTTAAGAGACACTGTATGTGTCTCCTTTATTATAGATTTCAATAAGGAAAGAGAGTGCACTCAGAGAAGAGTGAGGCAATAAGGCTAGAAACATTAGGAAAGTGTTAGAATAAAAATATTAGCTCCAAAAATCCTAAAAGAAATAAGAAGACAAGAATAGTTCTATTAAGAGATAAGTATCTCCAAAAATAGAAATTTGAATTTAGGTGATAAGAGGTCATATTTAGAGTACTTTTACATATTTAGAGTCCATGCATACTAAAAATGAGGAAAAGCAATGCGTTTCTAAAGATGGCATGTTTGCAGCTATATACAGACGTTTTTGCCTATTCTACCCGCGCCGCGGTGGCTTGTAGACTAGATGCCTTCCGGTTCTTTTGACCGATTATAGGAGTATATTCTGAGTTCTTATCAGAGATTTATGGCCGAAACAGTTTGCTGCTTCTGTCAAGGTCTCTACACAAGAAAAACTGTAAGACGACAACAAGTAGCCTCAAGGTAATCCTAGAGCTTGAGATGTATATATATCCCTTCATTCTTATCTAATATGTTAGAAGAGAAGGTTAGATTGCTGTGGTCTTTCGGAGGAAGAGACCAGAACTCCATAGCTTTTCTTTGAAATAAAGAATAGTATGCCGTAGCCTTGCAAGAGAAGGCTATTTTGCCATAGACCTTCGAAAGAGAGAAAAGTCACAGTACGAGTAAGAGGAGATAAATCTTGGGGATGATCGGATGATTTCAATCGTAAGAGAAGGTATTAGGAGACTCTATTCTCTTATGTCAAGTTCTAAAGCTCTTGTTAACGAGCAAAGGCAACGATAAACGATAAATTTCTGTAAGGTATATATATATTTTTTTTCTGTTTTACAATTATATATCATTCTTAGGGGTTGAGGTATGGCCTCGGCTTCTCTATTAATTGTTAATAGTGATCTATTTGATTGATTTACTAGTTAAAGCTTGTATTCTTTTAAACAACAGCATATGCCTTAATAAAGAATGTCTTATCGTAATCTCAAGTTGAAATGCTAAAATCTTTGTGAAAAGGATTGTTTTCTTAAGAAGGTAACATAGATTCTAGTCCTATGGTTTAGTTGAGTAAATGGATTGTTATCTTGGTTAAATTAGGTACAGGTACAACTCTCCCTGCGCTTTGATGCTGCGCCGTTCTTGTGCTTGTATAGCCGGATGGCGGAGATGTTGGTAAGGCCCGGAGAGTTGGCCCATGGTATCCCTCATACCATTGGGAGAATAACATTTGCCGATTGAGGCGGGTGATTGTGATGCTGCCTAGTTTTTAGGGCCCAAGCTAGTGCGGTGAATCAGCCCACCCTAGTGCGGTGAATCAGCCACCCCTGGTGCGTAGATATCCCTCTAGGGGCGGAAGAATGGAGTGATGGAGCCTGAGAGGGCGACATGCTGCCGCCTTGAGTCCTCTCACCACCAGCGGCCCGACGATGAGGTGTATGATTCCACACAAACATGGGTCTAACTTGGGATGTGGGATTCCCAGAGGATACAATGAAAGAAGCAAGTTCACCCTTGCTCATCTAAAAATCGTAAGAAAGTCCAAATTAGTTGGAAGCACTGTTGTCAATCTAACCACGGGGGAACCAGAATCAGATATGGGGGGATGCCATGCCATGAAAGTACACATTCGAGAGAAGCTTTTGTCCTCGAGGATTTCGAGAGGATAAAATGAATGAATTTTTGGAGCTAACCCAAGCAAGGAAGACCCTAAAAGAATACCACCAAGCTTTTGTTAACTTTCTCCAATTTGCTCTAGAGATGGATGAGGAAACTCTTCTCCATCGATTCATTTAAAAGCTTAATCTACCATTGAATAACCTCGTCAAGAATGCAAAACCATCCTCTATTTCAGAAGCCATAATTATAGCCAGAGGCTATGATAAAGTTTTTTTATATAGAAAGTGTCGAGAGAAGGACACGAGTCCTTCCATGTTAATTGTGAAGAGGTCCCCCAATCCAAGAGAGCAACATCAAGCCCACCCTTGGCTACAAGGAATCATGAGCTAGAGCAAAATTAGGTCAAGAAATAGGGATAGCAGGGTTAAAGATAACCGAATTCAACAAGTATTTCTGTGAGTAAATAGGAGAGGATTGGTGCAAGATTCATGTGAAGTAATGTGCATGATGAATAGAGGTATTCTACAAGATGATACTAAGATTATGAAATTGCTATCATAGGTTAGCTTGCATAAAGGATTGATTCCCTTACGTTTTTCCATGACAATTGTGAAGTACCATATTACATGGGGGTATAGAATAAGGAATTTGAAGGTTCATATCATATAAGAGGTATATGGATGCATGAAATTAGGATAATTAGGCCAATTAACTTTGGAATAATAAAGATATTTTGGAGGCACAACAAAACGAGCCAAACACATGAAATAAGGGACTCTTTAAGGGACACTGTATGTGTCTCTTTTAATATAGATTTCAATAAGGAAAGAGAGTGCACTCAGAGAAGAGTGAGGCAATAAGGCTAGAAACATTAGGAAAGTGTTAGAATAAAAATATTAGCTCCAAAAATCCTAAAAGAAATAAGAAGACAAGAATAGTTCTATTAAGAGATAAGTATCTCCAAAAATAGAAATTCGAATTTAGGTGATAAGAGGTCATATTTAGAGTACTTTTACATATTTAGAGTCCATGCATACTAAAAATGAGGAAAAGCAACGCGTTTCTAAAGATGGCATGTTTGCAGCTATATACAGACGTTTTTGCCTATTCTACCCGCGCCGCGGTGGCTTGTAGACTAGATGCCTTCCGGTTCTTTTGACCGATTATACGAGTATATTCTGAGTTCTTATCAGAGATTTATGGCCGAAACAGTTTGCTGCTTCTGTCAAGGTCTCTACACAAGAAAAACTGTAAGACGACAACAAGTAGCCTCAAGGTAATCCTAGAGCTTGAGATGTATATATATCCCTTCATTCTTATCTAATATGTTAGAAGAGAAGGTTAGATTGCTGTGGTCTTTCGGAGGAAGAGACCAGAACTCCATAGCTTTTCTTTGAAATAAAGAATAGTATGCCGTAGCCTTGCAAGAGAAGGCTATTTTGCCATAGACCTTCGAAAGAGAGAAAAGTCACAGTACGAGTAAGAGGAGATAAATCTTGGGGATGATCGGATGATTTCAATCGTAAGAGAAGGTATTAGAAGACTCTATTCTCTTATGTCAAGTTCTAACGCTCTTGTTAACGAGCAAAGGCAACGATAAACGATAAATTTCTGTAAGGTATATATTTTTTTTTCTGTTTTACAATTATATATCATTCTTAGGGGTTGAGGTATGGCCTCGGCTTCTCTATTAATTGTTAATAGTGATCTATTTGATTGATTTACTAGTTAAAGCTTGTATTCTTTTAAACAACAGCATATGCCTTAATAAAGAATGTCTTATCGTAATCTCAAGTTGAAATGCTAAAATCTTTGTGAAAAGGATTGTTTTCTTAAGAAGGTAACATAGATTCTAGTCCTATGGTTTAGTTGAGTAAATGGATTGTTATCTTGGTTAAATTAGGTACAGGTACAACTCTCCCTGCGCTTTGATGCTGCGCCGTTCTTGTGCTTGTATAGCCGGATGGCGGAGATGTTGGTAAGGCCCGGAGAGTTGGCCCATGGTATCCCTCATACCATTGGGAGAATAACATTTGCCGATTGAGGCGGGTGATTGTGATGCTGCCTAGTTTTTAGGGCCCAAGCTAGTGCGGTGAATCAGCCCACCCTAGTGCGGTGAATCAGCCACCCCTGGTGCGTAGATATCCCTCTAGGGGCGGAAGAATGGAGTGATGGAGCCTGAGAGGGCGACATGCTGCCGCCTTGAGTCCTCTCACCACCAGCGGCCCGACGATGAGGTGTATGATTCCACACAAACATGGGTCTAACTTGGGATGTGGGATTCCCAGAGGATACAATGAAAGAAGCAAGTTCACCCTTGCTCATCTAAAAATCGTAAGAAAGTCCAAATTAGTTGGAAGCACTGTTGTCAATCTAACCACGGGGGAACCAGAATCAGATATGGGGGGATGCCATGCCATGAAAGTACACATTCGAGAGAAGCTTTTGTCCTCGAGGATTTCGAGAGGATAAAATGAATGAATTTTTGGAGCTAACCCAAGCAAGGAAGACCCTAAAAGAATACCACCAAGCTTTTGTTAACTTTCTCCAATTTGCTCTAGAGATGGATGAGGAAACTCTTCTCCATCGATTCATTTAAAAGCTTAATCTACCATTGAATAACCTCGTCAAGAATGCAAAACCATCCTCTATTTCAGAAGCCATAATTATAGCCAGAGGCTATGATAAAGTTTTTTATATAGAAAGTGTCGAGAGAAGGACACGAGTCCTTCCATGTTAATTGTGAAGAGGTCCCCCAATCCAAGAGAGCAACATCAAGCCCACCCTTGGCTACAAGGAATCATGAGCTAGAGCAAAATTAGGTCAAGAAATAGGGATAGCAGGGTTAAAGATAACCGAATTCAACAAGTATTTCTGTGAGTAAATAGGAGAGGATTGGTGCAAGATTCATGTGAAGTAATGTGCATGATGAATAGAGGTATTCTACAAGATGATACTAAGATTATGAAATTGCTATCATAGGTTAGCTTGCATAAAGGATTGATTCCCTTACGTTTTTCCATGACAATTGTGAAGTACCATATTACATGGGGGTATAGAATAAGGAATTTGAAGGTTCATATCATATAAGAGGTATATGGATGCATGAAATTAGGATAATTAGGCCAATTAACTTTGGAATAATAAAGATATTTTGGAGGCACAACAAAACGAGCCAAACACATGAAATAAGGGACTCTTTAAGGGACACTGTATGTGTCTCTTTTAATATAGATTTCAATAAGGAAAGAGAGTGCACTCAGAGAAGAGTGAGGCAATAAGGCTAGAAACATTAGGAAAGTGTTAGAATAAAAATATTAGCTCCAAAAATCCTAAAAGAAATAAGAAGACAAGAATAGTTCTATTAAGAGATAAGTATCTCCAAAAATAGAAATTCGAATTTAGGTGATAAGAGGTCATATTTAGAGTACTTTTACATATTTAGAGTCCATGCATACTAAAAATGAGGAAAAGCAACGCGTTTCTAAAGATGGCATGTTTGCAGCTATATACAGACGTTTTTGCCTATTCTACCCGCGCCGCGGTGGCTTGTAGACTAGATGCCTTCCGGTTCTTTTGACCGATTATACGAGTATATTCTGAGTTCTTATCAGAGATTTATGGCCGAAACAGTTTGCTGCTTCTGTCAAGGTCTCTACACAAGAAAAACTGTAAGACGACAACAAGTAGCCTCAAGGTAATCCTAGAGCTTGAGATGTATATATATCCCTTCATTCTTATCTAATATGTTAGAAGAGAAGGTTAGATTGCTGTGGTCTTTCGGAGGAAGAGACCAGAACTCCATAGCTTTTCTTTGAAATAAAGAATAGTATGCCGTAGCCTTGCAAGAGAAGGCTATTTTGCCATAGACCTTCGAAAGAGAGAAAAGTCACAGTACGAGTAAGAGGAGATAAATCTTGGGGATGATCGGATGATTTCAATCGTAAGAGAAGGTATTAGAAGACTCTATTCTCTTATGTCAAGTTCTAAAGCTCTTGTTAACGAGCAAAGGCAACGATAAACGATAAATTTCTGTAAGGTATATATTTTTTTTTCTGTTTTACAATTATATATCATTCTTAGGGGTTGAGGTATGGCCTCGGCTTCTCTATTAATTGTTAATAGTGATCTATTTGATTGATTTACTAGTTAAAGCTTGTATTCTTTTAAACAACAGCATATGCCTTAATAAAGAATGTCTTATCGTAATCTCAAGTTGAAATGCTAAAATCTTTGTGAAAAGGATTGTTTTCTTAAGAAGGTAACATAGATTCTAGTCCTATGGTTTAGTTGAGTAAATGGATTGTTATCTTGGTTAAATTAGGTACAGGTACAACTCTCCCTGCGCTTTGATGCTGCGCCGTTCTTGTGCTTGTATAGCCGGATGGCGGAGATGTTGGTAAGGCCCGGAGAGTTGGCCCATGGTATCCCTCATACCATTGGGAGAATAACATTTGCCGATTGAGGCGGGTGATTGTGATGCTGCCTAGTTTTTAGGGCCCAAGCTAGTGCGGTGAATCAGCCCACCCTAGTGCGGTGAATCAGCCACCCCTGGTGCGTAGATATCCCTCTAGGGGCGGAAGAATGGAGTGATGGAGCCTGAGAGGGCGACATGCTGCCGCCTTGAGTCCTCTCACCACCAGCGGCCCGACGATGAGGTGTATGATTCCACACAAACATGGGTCTAACTTGGGATGTGGGATTCCCAGAGGATACAATGAAAGAAGCAAGTTCACCCTTGCTCATCTAAAAATCGTAAGAAAGTCCAAATTAGTTGGAAGCACTGTTGTCAATCTAACCACGGGGGAACCAGAATCAGATATGGGGGGATGCCATGCCATGAAAGTACACATTCGAGAGAAGCTTTTGTCCTCGAGGATTTCGAGAGGATAAAATGAATGAATTTTTGGAGCTAACCCAAGCAAGGAAGACCCTAAAAGAATACCACCAAGCTTTTGTTAACTTTCTCCAATTTGCTCTAGAGATGGATGAGGTAACTCTTCTCCATCGATTCATTTAAAAGCTTAATCTACCATTGAATAACCTCGTCAAGAATGCAAAACCATCCTCTATTTCAGAAGCCATAATTATAGCCAGAGGCTATGATAAAGTTTTTTATATAGAAAGTGTCGAGAGAAGGACACGAGTCCTTCCATGTTAATTGTGAAGAGGTCCCCCAATCCAAGAGAGCAACATCAAGCCCACCCTTGGCTACAAGGAATCATGAGCTAGAGCAAAATTAGGTCAAGAAATAGGGATAGCAGGGTTAAAGATAACCGAATTCAACAAGTATTTCTGTGAGTAAATAGGAGAGGATTGGTGCAAGATTCATGTGAAGTAATGTGCATGATGAATAGAGGTATTCTACAAGATGATACTAAGATTATGAAATTGCTATCATAGGTTAGCTTGCATAAAGGATTGATTCCCTTACGTTTTTCCATGACAATTGTGAAGTACCATATTACATGGGGGTATAGAATAAGGAATTTGAAGGTTCATATCATATAAGAGGTATATGGATGCATGAAATTAGGATAATTAGGACAATTAACTTTGGAATAATAAAGATATTTTGGAGGCACAACAAAACGAGCCAAACACATGAAATAAGGGACTCTTTAAGGGACACTGTATGTGTCTCCTTTATTATAGATTTCAATAATGAAAGAGAGTGCACTCAGAGAAGAGTGAGGCAATAAGGCTAGAAACATTAGGAAAGTGTTAGAATAAAAATATTAGCTCCAAAAATCCTAAAAGAAATAAGAAGACAAGAATAGTTCTATTAAGAGATAAGTATCTCCAAAAATAGAAATTCGAATTTAGGTGATAAGAGGTCATATTTAGAGTACTTTTACATATTTAGAGTCCATGCATACTAAAAATGAGGAAAAGCAACGCGTTTCTAAAGATGGCATGTTTGCAGCTATATACAGACGTTTTTGCCTATTCTACCCGCGCCGCGGTGGCTTGTAGACTAGATGCCTTCCGGTTCTTTTGACCGATTATACGAGTATATTCTGAGTTCTTATCAGAGATTTATGGCCGAAACAGTTTGCTGCTTCTGTCAAGGTCTCTACACAAGAAAAACTGTAAGACGACAACAAGTAGCCTCAAGGTAATCCTAGAGCTTGAGATGTATATATATCCCTTCATTCTTATCTAATATGTTAGAAGAGAAGGTTAGATTGCTGTGGTCTTTCGGAGGAAGAGACCAGAACTCCATAGCTTTTCTTTGAAATAAAGAATAGTATGCCGTAGCCTTGCAAGAGAAGGCTATTTTGCCATAGACCTTCGAAAGAGAGAAAAGTCACAGTACGAGTAAGAGGAGATAAATCTTGGGGATGATCGGATGATTTCAATCGTAAGAGAAGGTATTAGAAGACTCTATTCTCTTATGTCAAGTTCTAAAGCTCTTGTTAACGAGCAAAGGCAACGATAAACGATAAATTTCTGTAAGGTATATATTTTTTTTTCTGTTTTACAATTATATATCATTCTTAGGGGTTGAGGTATGGCCTCGGCTTCTCTATTAATTGTTAATAGTGATCTATTTGATTGATTTACTAGTTAAAGCTTGTATTCTTTTAAACAACAGCATATGCCTTAATAAAGAATGTCTTATCGTAATCTCAAGTTGAAATGCTAAAATCTTTGTGAAAAGGATTGTTTTCTTAAGAAGGTAACATAGATTCTAGTCCTATGGTTTAGTTGAGTAAATGGATTGTTATCTTGGTTAAATTAGGTACAGGTACAACTCTCCCTGCGCTTTGATGCTGCGCCGTTCTTGTGCTTGTATAGCCGGATGGCGGAGATGTTGGTAAGGCCCGGAGAGTTGGCCCATGGTATCCCTCATACCATTGGGAGAATAACATTTGCCGATTGAGGCGGGTGATTGTGATGCTGCCTAGTTTTTAGGGCCCAAGCTAGTGCGGTGAATCAGCCCACCCTAGTGCGGTGAATCAGCCACCCCTGGTGCGTAGATATCCCTCTAGGGGCGGAAGAATGGAGTGATGGAGCCTGAGAGGGCGACATGCTGCCGCCTTGAGTCCTCTCGCCACCAGCGGCCCGACGATGAGGTGTATGATTCCACACAAACATGGGTCTAACTTGGGATGTGGGATTCCCAGAGGATACAATGAAAGAAGCAAGTTCACCCTTGCTCATCTAAAAATCGTAAGAAAGTCCAAATTAGTTGGAAGCACTGTTGTCAATCTAACCACGGGGGAACCAGAATCAGATATGGGGGGATGCCATGCCAGGAAAGTACACATTCGAGAGAAGCTTTTGTCCTCGAGGATTTCGAGAGGATAAAATGAATGAATTTTTGGAGCTAACCCAAGCAAGGAAGACCCTAAAAGAATACCACCAAGCTTTTGTTAACTTTCTCCAATTTGCTCTAGAGATGGATGAGGTAACTCTTCTCCATCGATTCATTTAAAAGCTTAATCTACCATTGAATAACCTCGTCAAGAATGCAAAACCATCCTCTATTTCAGAAGCCATAATTATAGCCAGAGGCTATGATAAAGTTCTTTTATATAGAAAGTGTCGAGAGAAGGACACGAGTCCTTCCATGTTAATTGTGAAGAGGTCCCCCAATCCAAGAGAGCAACATCAAGCCCACCCTTGGCTACAAGGAATCATGAGCTAGAGCAAAATTAGGTCAAGAAATAGGGATAGCAGGGTTAAAGATAACCGAATTCAACAAGTATTTCTGTGAGTAAATAGGAGAGGATTGGTGCAAGATTCATGTGAAGTAATGTGCATGATGAATAGAGGTATTCTACAAGATGATACTAAGATTATGAAATTGCTATCATAGGTTAGCTTGCATAAAGGATTGATTCCCTTACGTTTTTCCATGACAATTGTGAAGTACCATATTACATGGGGGTATAGAATAAGGAATTTGAAGGTTCATATCATATAAGAGGTATATGGATGCATGAAATTAGGATAATTAGGCCAATTAACTTTGGAATAATAAAGATATTTTGGAGGCACAACAAAACGAGCCAAACACATGAAATAAGGGACTCTTTAAGGGACACTGTATGTGTCTCTTTTAATATAGATTTCAATAAGGAAAGAGAGTGCACTCAGAGAAGAGTGAGGCAATAAGGCTAGAAACATTAGGAAAGTGTTAGAATAAAAATATTAGCTCCAAAAATCCTAAAAGAAATAAGAAGACAAGAATAGTTCTATTAAGAGATAAGTATCTCCAAAAATAGAAATTCGAATTTAGGTGATAAGAGGTCATATTTAGAGTACTTTTACATATTTAGAGTCCATTCATACTAAAAATGAGGAAAAGCAACGCGTTTCTAAAGATGGCATGTTTGCAGCTATATACAGACGTTTTTGCCTATTCTACCCGCGCCGCGGTGGCTTGTAGACTAGATGCCTTCCGGTTCTTTTGACCGATTATAGGAGTATATTCTGAGTTCTTATCAGAGATTTATGGCCGAAACAGTTTGCTGCTTCTGTCAAGGTCTCTACACAAGAAAAACTGTAAGACGACAACAAGTAGCCTCAAGGTAATCCTAGAGCTTGAGATGTATATATATCCCTTCATTCTTATCTAATATGTTAGAAGAGAAGGTTAGATTGCTGTGGTCTTTCGGAGGAAGAGACCAGAACTCCATAGCTTTTCTTTGAAATAAAGAATAGTATGCCGTAGCCTTGCAAGAGAAGGCTATTTTGCCATAGACCTTCGAAAGAGAGAAAAGTCACAGTACGAGTAAGAGGAGATAAATCTTGGGGATGATCGGATGATTTCAATCGTAAGAGAAGGTATTAGGAGACTCTATTCTCTTATGTCAAGTTCTAAAGCTCTTGTTAACGAGCAAAGGCAACGATAAACGATAAATTTCTGTAAGGTATATATATATTTTTTTTCTGTTTTACAATTATATATCATTCTTAGGGGTTGAGGTATGGCCTCGGCTTCTCTATTAATTGTTAATAGTGATCTATTTGATTGATTTACTAGTTAAAGCTTGTATTCTTTTAAACAACAGCATATGCCTTAATAAAGAATGTCTTATCGTAATCTCAAGTTGAAATGCTAAAATCTTTGTGAAAAGGATTGTTTTCTTAAGAAGGTAACATAGATTCTAGTCCTATGGTTTAGTTGAGTAAATGGATTGTTATCTTGGTTAAATTAGGTACAGGTACAACTCTCCCTGCGCTTTGATGCTGCGCCGTTCTTGTGCTTGTATAGCCGGATGGCGGAGATGTTGGTAAGGCCCGGAGAGTTGGCCCATGGTATCCCTCATACCATTGGGAGAATAACATTTGCCGATTGAGGCGGGTGATTGTGATGCTGCCTAGTTTTTAGGGCCCAAGCTAGTGCGGTGAATCAGCCCACCCTAGTGCGGTGAATCAGCCACCCCTGGTGCGTAGATATCCCTCTAGGGGCGGAAGAATGGAGTGATGGAGCCTGAGAGGGCGACATGCTGCCGCCTTGAGTCCTCTCGCCACCAGCGGCCCGACGATGAGGTGTATGATTCCACACAAACATGGGTCTAACTTGGGATGTGGGATTCCCAGAGGATACAATGAAAGAAGCAAGTTCACCCTTGCTCATCTAAAAATCGTAAGAAAGTCCAAATTAGTTGGAAGCACTGTTGTCAATCTAACCACGGGGGAACCAGAATCAGATATGGGGGGATGCCATGCCATGAAAGTACACATTCGAGAGAAGCTTTTGTCCTCGAGGATTTCGAGAGGATAAAATGAATGAATTTTTGGAGCTAACCCAAGCAAGGAAGACCCTAAAAGAATACCACCAAGCTTTTGTTAACTTTCTCCAATTTGCTCTAGAGATGGATGAGGAAACTCTTCTCCATCGATTCATTTAAAAGCTTAATCTACCATTGAATAACCTCGTCAAGAATGCAAAACCATCCTCTATTTCAGAAGCCATAATTATAGCCAGAGGCTATGATAAAGTTTTTTTATATAGAAAGTGTCGAGAGAAGGACACGAGTCCTTCCATGTTAATTGTGAAGAGGTCCCCCAATCCAAGAGAGCAACATCAAGCCCACCCTTGGCTACAAGGAATCATGAGCTAGAGCAAAATTAGGTCAAGAAATAGGGATAGCAGGGTTAAAGATAACCGAATTCAACAAGTATTTCTGTGAGTAAATAGGAGAGGATTGGTGCAAGATTCATGTGAAGTAATGTGCATGATGAATAGAGGTATTCTACAAGATGATACTAAGATTATGAAATTGCTATCATAGGTTAGCTTGCATAAAGGATTGATTCCCTTACGTTTTTCCATGACAATTGTGAAGTACCATATTACATGGGGGTATAGAATAAGGAATTTGAAGGTTCATATCATATAAGAGGTATATGGATGCATGAAATTAGGATAATTAGGCCAATTAACTTTGGAATAATAAAGATATTTTGGAGGCACAACAAAACGAGCCAAACACATGAAATAAGGGACTCTTTAAGGGACACTGTATGTGTCTCTTTTAATATAGATTTCAATAAGGAAAGAGAGTGCACTCAGAGAAGAGTGAGGCAATAAGGCTAGAAACATTAGGAAAGTGTTAGAATAAAAATATTAGCTCCAAAAATCCTAAAAGAAATAAGAAGACAAGAATAGTTCTATTAAGAGATAAGTATCTCCAAAAATAGAAATTCGAATTTAGGTGATAAGAGGTCATATTTAGAGTACTTTTACATATTTAGAGTCCATGCATACTAAAAATGAGGAAAAGCAACGCGTTTCTAAAGATGGCATGTTTGCAGCTATATACAGACGTTTTTGCCTATTCTACCCGCGCCGCGGTGGCTTGTAGACTAGATGCCTTCCGGTTCTTTTGACTGATTATACGAGTATATTCTGAGTTCTTATCAGAGATTTATGGCCGAAACAGTTTGCTGCTTCTGTCAAGGTCTCTACACAAGAAAAACTGTAAGACGACAACAAGTAGCCTCAAGGTAATCCTAGAGCTTGAGATGTATATATATCCCTTCATTCTTATCTAATATGTTAGAAGAGAAGGTTAGATTGCTGTGGTCTTTCGGAGGAAGAGACCAGAACTCCATAGCTTTTCTTTGAAATAAAGAATAGTATGCCGTAGCCTTGCAAGAGAAGGCTATTTTGCCATAGACCTTCGAAAGAGAGAAAAGTCACAGTACGAGTAAGAGGAGATAAATCTTGGGGATGATCGGATGATTTCAATCGTAAGAGAAGGTATTAGAAGACTCTATTCTCTTATGTCAAGTTCTAAAGCTCTTGTTAACGAGCAAAGGCAACGATAAACGATAAATTTCTGTAAGGTATATATATATTTTTTTTCTGTTTTACAATTATATATCATTCTTAGGGGTTGAGGTATGGCCTCGGCTTCTCTATTAATTGTTAATAGTGATCTATTTGATTGATTTACTAGTTAAAGCTTGTATTCTTTTAAACAACAGCATATGCCTTAATAAAGAATGTCTTATCATAATCTCAAGTTGAAATGCTAAAATCTTTGTGAAAAGGATTGTTTTCTTAAGAAGGTAACATAGATTCTAGTCCTATGGTTTAGTTGAGTAAATGGATTGTTATCTTGGTTAAATTAGGTACAGGTACAACTCTCCCTGCGCTTTGATGCTGCGCCGTTCTTGTGCTTGTATAGCCGGATGGCGGAGATGTTGGTAAGGCCCGGAGAGTTGGCCCATGGTATCCCTCATACCATTGGGAGAATAACATTTGCCGATTGAGGCGGGTGATTGTGATGCTGCCTAGTTTTTAGGGCCCAAGCTAGTGCGGTGAATCAGCCCACCCTAGTGCGGTGAATCAGCCACCCCTGGTGCGTAGATATCCCTCTAGGGGCGGAAGAATGGAGTGATGGAGCCTGAGAGGGCGACATGCTGCCGCCTTGAGTCCTCTCGCCACCAGCGGCCCGACGATGAGGTGTATGATTCCACACAAACATGGGTCTAACTTGGGATGTGGGATTCCCAGAGGATACAATGAAAGAAGCAAGTTCACCCTTGCTCATCTAAAAATCGTAAGAAAGTCCAAATTAGTTGGAAGCACTGTTGTCAATCTAACCACGGGGGAACCAGAATCAGATATGGGGGGATGCCATGCCATGAAAGTACACATTCGAGAGAAGCTTTTGTCCTCGAGGATTTCGAGAGGATAAAATGAATGAATTTTTGGAGCTAACCCAAGCAAGGAAGACCCTAAAAGAATACCACCAAGCTTTTGTTAACTTTCTCCAATTTGCTCTAGAGATGGATGAGGTAACTCTTCTCCATCGATTCATTTAAAAGCTTAATCTACCATTGAATAACCTCGTCAAGAATGCAAAACCATCCTCTATTTCAGAAGCCATAATTATAGCCAGAGGCTATGATAAAGTTTTTTTATATAGAAAGTGTCGAGAGAAGGACACGAGTCCTTCCATGTTAATTGTGAAGAGGTCCCCCAATCCAAGAGAGCAACATCAAGCCCACCCTTGGCTACAAGGAATCATGAGCTAGAGCAAAATTAGGTCAAGAAATAGGGATAGCAGGGTTAAAGATAACCGAATTCAACAAGTATTTCTGTGAGTAAATAGGAGAGGATTGGTGCAAGATTCATGTGAGTAATGTGCATGATGAATAGAGGTATTCTACAAGATGATACTAAGATTATGAAATTGCTATCATAGGTTAGCTTGCATAAAGGATTGATTCCCTTACGTTTTTCCATGACAATTGTGAAGTACCATATTACATGGGGGTATAGAATAAGGAATTTGAAGGTTCATATCATATAAGAGGTATATGGATGCATGAAATTAGGATAATTAGGCCAATTAACTTTGGAATAATAAAGATATTTTGGAGGCACAACAAAACGAGCCAAACACATGAAATAAGGGACTCTTTAAGGGACACTGTATGTGTCTCCTTTATTATAGATTTCAATAAGGAAAGAGAGTGCACTCAGAGAAGAGTGAGGCAATAAGGCTAGAAACATTAGGAAAGTGTTAGAATAAAAATATTAGCTCCAAAAATCCTAAAAGAAATAAGAAGACAAGAATAGTTCTATTAAGAAATAAGTATCTCCAAAAATAGAAATTCGAATTTAGGTGATAAGAGGTCATATTTAGAGTACTTTTACATATTTAGAGTCCATGCATACTAAAAATGAGGAAAAGCAACGCGTTTCTAAAGATGGCATGTTTGCAGCTATATACAGACGTTTTTGCCTATTCTACCCGCGCCGCGGTGGCTTGTAGACTAGATGCCTTCCGGTACTTTTGACCGATTATACGAGTATACTCTGAGTTCTTATCAGAGATTTATGGCCGAAACAGTTTGCTGCTTCTGTCAAGGTCTCTACACAAGAAAAACTGTAAGACGACAACAAGTAGCCTCAAGGTAATCCTAGAGCTTGAGATGTATATATATCCCTTCATTCTTATCTAATATGTTAGAAGAGAAGGTTAGATTGCTGTGGTCTTTCGGAGGAAGAGACCAGAACTCCATAGCTTTTCTTTTAAATAAAGAATAGTATGCCGTAGCCTTGCAAAGAGAAGGCTATTTTGCCATAGACCTTCGAAAGAGAGAAAAGTCACAGTACGAGTAAGAGGAGATAAATCTTGGGGATGATCGGATGATTTCAATCGTAAAAGAAGGTATTAGAAGACTCTATTCTCTTATGTCAAGTTCTAAAGCTCTTGTTAACGAGCAAAGGCAACGATAAACGATAAATTTCTGTAAGGTATATATATATATTTTTTTGTTTTACAATTATATATCATTCTTAGGGGTTGAGGTATGGCCTCGGCTTCTCTATTAATTGTTAATAGTGATCTATTTGATTGATTTACTAGTTAAAGTTTGTATTCTTTTAAACAACAGCATATGCCTTAATAAAGAATGTCTTATCATAATCTCAAGTTGAAATGCTAAAATCTTTGTGAAAAGGATTGTTTTCTTAAGAAGGTAACATAGATTCTAGTCCTATGGTTTAGTTGAGTAAATGGATTGTTATCTTGGTTAAATTAGGTACAGGTACAACTCTCCCTGCTTTGATGCTGCGTCGTTCTTGTGCTTGTATAGCCGGACGGCGGAGATGTTGGTAAGGCCCGGAGAGTTGGCCCATGGTATCCCTCATACCATTGGGAGAATAAGATTTGCCGATTGAGGCGGGTGATTGTGATGCTGCCTAGTTTTTAGGGCCCAAGCTAGTGCGGTGAATCAGCCCACCCTAGTGCGGTGAATCAGCCCACCCTAGTGCGGTGAATCAGCCCTCTGAGGGGTGAAAGAATGGAACGATGGAGCCTGAGAGGGCGACATGCTGCCGCCTTGAGTCCTCTCGCCACCAGCGGCCCGACGATGAGGTGTATGATTCCAGACAAGCATGGGTCTAACTTGGGATGTGGGATTCCCAGAGGATACAATGAAAGAAGCAAGTTCACCCTTGCTCATCTGAAACTCGTAAGAAAGGCTAATTTAGTTGGAAGCACTGTTGTCAATCTAACCACGGGGGAACCAGAATTAGTTATGGGGGGATGCCATGAAAGTACACATTCGAGAGAAGGTTTTGTCCTCGAGGATTTCGAGAGGATAAAATGAATGAATTTTTGGAGCTAACCCAAGAAAGGAAGACCCTAAAAGAATACCACCAAACTTTTGTTAAACTTCTCCAATTTGCTCTAGAGATGGATGAGGTAACTCTTCTCCATCGATTCATTTAAAAGCTTAATCTACCATTGAATAACCTCGTCAAGAATGCAAAACCATCCTCTATTTTAGAAGCCATAATTATAGCCAGAGGCTATGATAAAGTTTTTTTATATAGAAAGTGTCGAGAGAAGGACATGAGTCCTTCCATGTTAATCGTGAAGAGGTCCCCTAATCCAAGAGAGGAACATCAAGCCCACCCTTGGCTACAAGGAATCATGAGCTAGAGCAAAATTAGGTCAAGAAATAGGGATAGCAGGGTTAAAGATAACCGAATTCAACAAGTATTTCTGTGAGTAAATAGGAGAGGATTGGTGCAAGATTCATGTGAAGTAATGTGCATGATGAATAGAGGTATTCTATAAGATGATACTAAGATTATGAAATTGCTATCATAGGTTAGCTTGCATAAAGGATTGATTCCCTTACGTTTTTCCATGACAATTATGAAGTACCATATTACATGGGGGTATAGAATAAGGAATTTGAAGGTTCATATCATATGAGAGGTATATGGATGCATGAAATCAGGATAATTAGGCCAATTAACTTTGGAATAATAAAGATATTTTGGAGGCACGACAAAACGAGCCAAACACATGAAATAAGGGACTCTTTAAGAACACTGTATGTGTCCCTTATAATATAGATTTCAATAAGGAAAGAGAGTGCACTCAGAGAAGAGTGAGGCAATAAGGCTAGAAACATTAGGAAAGTGTTAGAATAAAAATATTAGCTCCAAAAATCCTAAAAGAAATAAGAAGACAAGAATAGTTCTATTAAGAGATAAGTATCTCCAAAAATAGAAATTCGAATTTAGGTGATAAGAGGTCATATTTAGAGTACTTTTACATATTTAGAGTCCATGCATACTAAAAGTGAGGAAAAGCAACGCGTTTCTAAAGATGGCATGTTTGCAGCTATATACAGACGTTTTTGCCTATTCTACCCACACCGCGGTGGCTTGTAGACTAGATGCCTTCCGGTTCTTTTGACCGATTATACGAGTATATTCTGAGTTCTTATCAGAGATTTATGGCCGAGATAGTTTGCTGCTTCTGTCAAGGTCTCTACCCAAGAAAAACTGTAAGATGACAACAAGTAGCCTCAAGGTGATCCTAGAGCTTGAGATGTATATATATCCCTTCAATCTTATCTAATATCTTAGAAGAGAAGGTTAGATTGCTATGGTCTTTCGGAGGAAGAGACCAGAACTCCATAGCTTTTCTTTTAAATAAAGAATAGTATGCCGTAGCCTTGCAAGAGAAGGCTATTTTGCCATAGACCTTCGAAAGAGAGAAAACTCACAGTACGAGTAAGAGGAGATAAATCTTGGGGATGATCGGATGACTTCAATCGTAAGAGAAGGTATTAGAAGACTCTATTCTCTTATGTCAAGTTCTAAAGCTCTTGTTAACGAGCAAAGGCAACGATAAACGATAAATTTCTGTAAGGTGAATATATATTTTTTTGTTTTACAATTATATATCATTCTTAGGGGTTGAGGTATGGCCTCGGCTTCTCTATTAATTGTTAATAGTGATCTATTTGATTTATTTACTAGTTAAAGTTTGTATTCTTTTAAACAACAGCATATGCCTTAATAAAGAATGTCTTATCATAATCTCAAGTTGAAATGCTAAAATCTTTGTGAAAAGGATTGTTTTCTTAAGAAGGTAACATAGATTCTAGTCCTATGGTTTAGTTGAGTAAATGGATTGTTATCTTGGTTAAATTTGGTACAGGTACAACTCTCCCTGCGCTTTGATGCTGCGCCGTTCTTGTGCTTGTATAGCTGGATGGCAGAGATGTTGGTAAGGCCCGGAGAGTTGGCCCATGGTATCCCTCATACCATTGGGAGAATAACATTTGCCGATTGAGGCGGGTGATTGTGATGCTGCCTAGTTTTTAGGGCCCAAGCTAGTGCGGTGAATCAGCCCACCCTAGTGCGGTGAATCAGCCACCCCTAGTGCGTAGACATCCCTCTGAGGGGCGAAAGAATGGAGCGATGGAGCCTGAGAGGGCGACATGCTGCCGCCTTGAGTCCTCTCGCCACCAACGGCCCGACGATGAGGTGTATGATTCCACACAATCCTGTTTCTAACTTGGGATGTAGGATTCCCAGAGGATACAATGAAAGAAGCAAGTTCACCCTTGCTCATCTGAAAATCGTAAGAAAGGCCGAATTAGTTGGAAGCACTGTTGTCAATCTAACCACGGGGGAACCAGAATCAGATATGGGGGGATGCCATGAAAGTACACATTCGAGAGAAGCTTTTGTCCTCGAGGATTTCGAGAGGATAAAATGAATGAATTTTTGGAGCTAACCCAAGCAAGGAAGACCCTAAAAGAATACCACCAAGCTTTTGTTAACTTTCTCCAATTTGCTCTAGAGATGGATGAGGTAACTCTTCTCCATCGATTCATTTAAAAGCTTAATCTACCATTGAATAACCTCGTCAAGAATGCAAAACCATCCTCTATTTCAGAAGCCATAATTATAGCCAGAGGCTATGATAAAGTTTTTTTATATAGAAAGTGTCGAGAGAAGGACACGAGTCCTTCCATGTTAATCGTGAAGAGGTTCCTCAATCCAAGAGAGCAACATCAAGCCCACCCTTGGCTACAAGGAATCATGAGCTAGAGCAAAATTAGGTCAAGAAATAGGGATAGCAGGGTTAAAGATAACCGAATTCAACAAGTATTTCTGTGAGTAAATAGGAGAGGATTGGTGCAAGATTCATGTGAAGTAATGTGCATGATGAATAGAGGTATTCTACAAGATGATACTAAGATTATGAAATTGCTATCATAGGTTAGCTTGCATAAAGGATTGATTCCCTTACGTTTTTCCATGACAATTGTGAAGTACCATATTACATGGGGGTATAGAATAAGGAATTTGAAGGTTCATATCATATAAGAGGTATATGGATGCATGAAATTAGGATAATTAGGCCAATTAACTTTGGAATAATAAAGATATTTTGGAGGCACAACAAAACGAGCCAAACACATGAAATAAGGGACTCTTTAAGGGACACTGTATGTGTCTCCTTTATTATAGATTTCAATAAGGAAAGAGAGTGCACTCAGAGAAGAGTGAGGCAATAAGGCTAGAAACATTAGGAAAGTGTTAGAATAAAAATATTAGCTCCAAAAATCCTAAAAGAAATAAGAAGACAAGAATAGTTCTATTAAGAGATAAGTATCTCCAAAAATAGAAATTCGAATTTAGGTGATAAGAGGTCATATTTAGAGTACTTTTACATATTTAGAGTCCATGCATACTAAAAATGAGGAAAAGCAATGCGTTTCTAAAGATGGCATGTTTGCAGCTATATACAGACGTTTTTGCCTATTCTACCCGCGCCGCGGTGGCTTGTAGACTAGATGCCTTCCGGTTCTTTTGACCGATTATACGAGTATATTCTGAGTTCTTATCAGAGATTTATGGCCGAAACAGTTTGCTGCTTCTGTCAAGGTCTCTACACAAGAAAACTTGTAAGACGACAACAAGTAGCCTGAAGGTAATCCTAGAGCTTGAGATGTATATATATCCCTTCATTCTTATCTAATATGTTAGAAGAGAAGGTTAGATTGCTGTGGTCTTTCGGAGGAAGAGACCAGAACTCCATAGCTTTTCTTTGAAATAAAGAATAGTATGCCGTAGCCTTGCAAGAGAAGGCTATTTTGCCATAGACCTTCGAAAGAGAGAAAAGTCACAGTACGAGTAAGAGGAGATAAATCTTGGGGATGATCGGATGATTTCAATCGTAAGAGAAGGTATTAGAAGACTCTATTCTCTTATGTCAAGTTCTAAAGCTCTTGTTAACGAGCAAAGGCAACGATAAACGATAAATTTCTGTAAGGTATATATATTTTTTTTCTGTTTTACAATTATATATCATTCTTAGGGGTTGAGGTATGGCCTCGGCTTCTCTATTAATTGTTAATAGTGATCTATTTGATTGATTTACTAGTTAAAGCTTGTATTCTTTTAAACAACAGCATATGCCTTAATAAAGAATGTCTTATCATAATCTCAAGTTGAAATGCTAAAATCTTTGTGAAAAGGATTGTTTTCTTAAGAAGGTAACATAGATTCTAGTCCTATGGTTTAGTTGAGTAAATGGATTGTTATCTTGGTTAAATTAGGTACAGGTACAACTCTCCCTGCGCTTTGATGCTGCGCCGTTCTTGTGCTTGTATAGCCGGATGGCGGAGATGTTGGTAAGGCCCGGAGAGTTGGCCCATGGTATCCCTCATACCATTGGGAGAATAACATTTGCCGATTGAGGCGGGTGATTGTGATGCTGCCTAGTTTTTAGGGCCCAAGCTAGTGCGGTGAATCAGCCCACCCTAGTGCGGTGAATCAGCCACCCCTGGTGCGTAGATATCCCTCTAGGGGCGGAAGAATGGAGTGATGGAGCCTGAGAGGGCGACATGCTGCCGCCTTGAGTCCTCTCACCACCAGCGGCCCGACGATGAGGTGTATGATTCCACACAAACATGGGTCTAACTTGGGATGTGGGATTCCCAGAGGATACAATGAAAGAAGCAAGTTCACCCTTGCTCATCTAAAAATCGTAAGAAAGTCCAAATTAGTTGGAAGCACTGTTGTCAATCTAACCACGGGGGAACCAGAATCAGATATGGGGGGATGCCATGCCATGAAAGTACACATTCGAGAGAAGCTTTTGTCCTCGAGGATTTCGAGAGGATAAAATGAATGAATTTTTGGAGCTAACCCAAGCAAGGAAGACCCTAAAAGAATACCACCAAGCTTTTGTTAACTTTCTCCAATTTGCTCTAGAGATGGATGAGGTAACTCTTCTCCATCGATTCATTTAAAAGCTTAATCTACCATTGAATAACCTCGTCAAGAATGCAAAACCATCCTCTATTTCAGAAGCCATAATTATAGCCAGAGGCTATGATAAAGTTTTTTTATATAGAAAGTGTCGAGAGAAGGACACGAGTCCTTCCATGTTAATTGTGAAGAGGTCCCCCAATCCAAGAGAGCAACATCAAGCCCACCCTTGGCTACAAGGAATCATGAGCTAGAGCAAAATTAGGTCAAGAAATAGGGATAGCAGGGTTAAAGATAACCGAATTCAACAAGTATTTCTGTGAGTAAATAGGAGAGGATTGGTGCAAGATTCATGTGAAGTAATGTGCATGATGAATAGAGGTATTCTACAAGATGATACTAAGATTATGAAATTGCTATCATAGGTTAGCTTGCATAAAGGATTGATTCCCTTACGTTTTTCCATGACAATTGTGAAGTACCATATTACATGGGGGTATAGAATAAGGAATTTGAAGGTTCATATCATATAAGAGGTATATGGATGCATGAAATTAGGATAATTAGGCCAATTAACTTTGGAATAATAAAGATATTTTGGAGGCACAACAAAACGAGCCAAACACATGAAATAAGGGACTCTTTAAGGGACACTGTATGTGTCTCTTTTAATATAGATTTCAATAAGGAAAGAGAGTGCACTCAGAGAAGAGTGAGGCAATAAGGCTAGAAACATTAGGAAAGTGTTAGAATAAAAATATTAGCTCCAAAAATCCTAAAAGAAATAAGAAGACAAGAATAGTTCTATTAAGAGATAAGTATCTCCAAAAATAGAAATTCGAATTTAGGTGATAAGAGGTCATATTTAGAGTACTTTTACATATTTAGAGTCCATGCATACTAAAAATGAGGAAAAGCAACGCGTTTCTAAAGATGGCATGTTTGCAGCTATATACAGACGTTTTTGCCTATTCTACCCGCGCCGCGGTGGCTTGTAGACTAGATGCCTTCCGGTTCTTTTGACCGATTATACGAGTATATTCTGAGTTCTTATCAGAGATTTATGGCCGAAACAGTTTGCTGCTTCTGTCAAGGTCTCTACACAAGAAAAACTGTAAGACGACAACAAGTAGCCTCAAGGTAATCCTAGAGCTTGAGATGTATATATATCCCTTCATTCTTATCTAATATGTTAGAAGAGAAGGTTAGATTGCTGTGGTCTTTCGGAGGAAGAGACCAGAACTCCATAGCTTTTCTTTGAAATAAAGAATAGTATGCCGTAGCCTTGCAAGAGAAGGCTATTTTGCCATAGACCTTCGAAAGAGAGAAAAGTCACAGTACGAGTAAGAGGAGATAAATCTTGGGGATGATCGGATGATTTCAATCGTAAGAGAAGGTATTAGAAGACTCTATTCTCTTATGTCAAGTTCTAAAGCTCTTGTTAACGAGCAAAGGCAACGATAAACGATAAATTTCTGTAAGGTATATATATTTTTTTTCTGTTTTACAATTATATATCATTCTTAGGGGTTGAGGTATGGCCTCGGCTTCTCTATTAATTGTTAATAGTGATCTATTTGATTGATTTACTAGTTAAAGCTTGTATTCTTTTAAACAACAGCATATGCCTTAATAAAGAATGTCTTATCGTAATCTCAAGTTGAAATTGTAAAATCTTTGTGAAAAGGATTGTTTTCTTAAGAAGGTAACATAGATTCTAGTCCTATGGTTTAGTTGAGTAAATGGATTGTTATCTTGGTTAAATTAGGTACAGGTACAACTCTCCCTGCGCTTTGATGCTGCGCCGTTCTTGTGCTTGTATAGCCGGATGGCGGAGATGTTGGTAAGGCCCGGAGAGTTGGCCCATGGTATCCCTCATACCATTGGGAGAATAACATTTGCCGATTGAGGCGGGTGATTGTGATGCTGCCTAGTTTTTAGGGCCCAAGCTAGTGCGGTGAATCAGCCCACCCTAGTGCGGTGAGTCAGCCACCCCTGGTGCGTAGATATCCCTCTAGGGGCGGAAGAATGGAGTGATGGAGCCTGAGAGGGCGACATGCTGCCGCCTTGAGTCCTCTCACCACCAGCGGCCCGACGATGAGGTGTATGATTCCACACAAACATGGGTCTAACTTGGGATGTGGGATTCCCAGAGGATACAATGAAAGAAGCAAGTTCACCCTTGCTCATCTAAAAATCATAAGAAAGTCCAAATTAGTTGGAAGCACTGTTGTCAATCTAACCACGGGGGAACCAGAATCAGATATGGGGGGATGCCATGCCATGAAAGTACACATTCGAGAGAAGCTTTTGTCCTCGAGGATTTCGAGAGGATAAAATGAATGAATTTTTGGAGCTAACCCAAGCAAGGAAGACCCTAAAAGAATACCACCAAGCTTTTGTTAACTTTCTCCAATTTGCTCTAGAGATGGATGAGGAAACTCTTCTCCATCGATTCATTTAAAAGCTTAATCTACCATTGAATAACCTCGTCAAGAATGCAAAACCATCCTCTATTTCAGAAGCCATAATTATAGCCAGAGGCTATGATAAAGTTTTTTTATATAGAAAGTGTCGAGAGAAGGACACGAGTCCTTCCATGTTAATTGTGAAGAGGTCCCCCAATCCAAGAGAGCAACATCAAGCCCACCCTTGGCTACAAGGAATCATGAGCTAGAGCAAAATTAGGTCAAGAAATAGGGATAGCAGGGTTAAAGATAACCGAATTCAACAAGTATTTCTGTGAGTAAATAGGAGAGGATTGGTGCAAGATTCATGTGAAGTAATGTGCATGATGAATAGAGGTATTCTACAAGATGATACTAAGATTATGAAATTGCTATCATAGGTTAGCTTGCATAAAGGATTGATTCCCTTACGTTTTTCCATGACAATTGTGAAGTACCATATTACATGGGGGTATAGAATAAGGAATTTGAAGGTTCATATCATATAAGAGGTATATGGATGCATGAAATTAGGATAATTAGGCCAATTAACTTTGGAATAATAAAGATATTTTGGAGGCACAACAAAACGAGCCAAACACATGAAATAAGGGACTCTTTAAGGGACACTGTATGTGTCTCTTTTAATATAGATTTCAATAAGGAAAGAGAGTGCACTCAGAGAAGAGTGAGGCAATAAGGCTAGAAACATTAGGAAAGTGTTAGAATAAAAAAGAATAGTTCTATTAAGAGATAAGTATCTCCAAAAATAGAAATTCGAATTTAGGTGATAAGAGGTCATATTTAGAGTACTTTTACATATTTAGAGTCCATGCATACTAAAAATGAGGAAAAGCAACGCGTTTCTAAAGATGGCATGTTTGCAGCTATATACAGACGTTTTTGCCTATTCTACCCGCGCCGCGGTGGCTTGTAGACTAGATGCCTTCCGGTACTTTTGACCGATTATACGAGTATACTCTGAGTTCTTATCAGAGATTTATGGCCGAAACAGTTTGCTGCTTCTGTCAAGGTCTCTACACAAGAAAAACTGTAAGATGACAACAAGTAGCCTCAAGGTAATCCTAGAGCTTGAGATGTATATATATCCCTTCATTCTTATCTAATATGTTAGAAGAGAAGGTTAGATTGCTGTGGTCTTTCGGAGGAAGAGACCAGAACTCCATAGCTTTTCTTTTAAATAAAGAATAGTATGCCGTAGCCTTGCAAAGAGAAGGCTATTTTGCCATAGACCTTCGAAAGAGAGAAAAGTCACAGTACGAGTAAGAGGAGATAAATCTTGGGGATGATCGGATGATTTCAATCGTAAAAGAAGGTATTAGAAGACTCTATTCTCTTATGTCAAGTTCTAAAGCTCTTGTTAACGAGCAAAGGCAACGATAAACGATAAATTTCTGTAAGGTATATATATATATTTTTTTGTTTTACAATTATATATCATTCTTAGGGGTTGAGGTATGGCCTCGGCTTCTCTATTAATTGTTAATAGTGATCTATTTGATTGATTTACTAGTTAAAGTTTGTATTCTTTTAAACAACAGCATATGCCTTAATAAAGAATGTCTTATCATAATCTCAAGTTGAAATGCTAAAATCTTTGTGAAAAGGATTGTTTTCTTAAGAAGGTAACATAGATTCTAGTCCTATGGTTTAGTTGAGTAAATGGATTGTTATCTTGGTTAAATTAGGTACAGGTACAACTCTCCCTGCTTTGATGCTGCGTCGTTCTTGTGCTTGTATAGCCGGACGGCGGAGATGTTGGTAAGGCCCGGAGAGTTGGCCCATGGTATCCCTCATACCATTGGGAGAATAAGATTTGCCGATTGAGGCGGGTGATTGTGATGCTGCCTAGTTTTTAGGGCCCAAGCTAGTGCGGTGAATCAGCCCACCCTAGTGCGGTGAATCAGCCCACCCTAGTGCGGTGAATCAGCCCTCTGAGGGGTGAAAGAATGGAACGATGGAGCCTGAGAGGGCGACATGCTGCCGCCTTGAGTCCTCTCGCCACCAGCGGCCCGACGATGAGGTGTATGATTCTAGACAAGCATGGGTCTAACTTGGGATGTGGGATTCCCAGAGGATACAATGAAAGAAGCAAGTTCACCCTTGCTCATCTGAAACTCGTAAGAAAGGCTAAATTAGTTGGAAGCACTGTTGTCAATCTAACCACAGGGGAACCAGAATTAGTTATGGGGGGATGCCATGAAAGTACACATTCGAGAGAAGGTTTTGTCCTCGAGGATTTCGAGAGGATAAAATGAATGAATTTTTGGAGCTAACCCAAGAAAGGAAGACCCTAAAAGAATACCACCAAACTTTTGTTAAACTTCTCCAATTTGCTCTAGAGATGGATGAGGTAACTCTTCTCCATCGATTCATTTAAAAGCTTAATCTACCATTGAATAACCTCGTCAAGAATGCAAAACCATCCTCTATTTTAGAAGCCATAATTATAGCCAGAGGCTATGATAAAGTTTTTTTATATAGAAAGTGTCGAGAGAAGGACATGAGTCCTTCCATGTTAATCGTGAAGAGGTCCCCTAATCCAAGAGAGGAACATCAAGCCCACCCTTGGCTACAAGGAATCATGAGCTAGAGCAAAATTAGGTCAAGAAATAGGGATAGCAGGGTTAAAGATAACCGAATTCAACAAGTATTTCTGTGAGTAAATAGGAGAGGATTGGTGCAAGATTCATGTGAAGTAATGTGCATGATGAATAGAGGTATTCTACAAGATGATACTAAGATTATGAAATTGCTATCATAGGTTAGCTTGCATAAAGGATTGATTCCCTTACGTTTTTCCATGACAATTGTGAAGTACCATATTACATGGGGGTATAGAATAAGGAATTTGAAGGTTCATATCATATAAGAGGTATATGGATGCATGAAATTAGGATAATTAGGCCAATTAACTTTGGAATAATAAAGATATTTTGGAGGCACGACAAAACGAGCCAAACACATGAAATAAGGGACTCTTTAAGAACACTGTATGTGTCTCTTATAATATAGATTTCAATAAGGAAAGAGAGTGCACTCAGAGAAGAGTGAGGCAATAAGGCTAGAAACATTAGGAAAGTGTTAGAATAAAAATATTAGCTCCAAAAGTCGTAAAAGAAATAAGAAGACAAGAATAGTTCTATTAAGAGATAAGTATCTCCAAAAATAGAAATTCGAATTTAGGTGATAAGAGGTCATATTTAGAGTACTTTTACATATTTAGAGTCCATGCATACTAAAAGTGAGGAAAAGCAACGCGTTTCTAAAGATGGCATGTTTGCAGCTATATACACACGTTTTTGCCTATTCTACCCACACCGCGGTGGCTTGTAGACTAGATGCCTTCCGGTTCTTTTGACCGATTATACGAGTATATTCTGAGTTCTTATCAGAGATTTATGGCCGAGATACTTTGCTGCTTCTGTCAAGGTCTCTACACAAGAAAAACTGTAAGATGACAACAAGTAGCCTCAAGGTGATCCTAGAGCTTGAGATGTATATATATCCCTTCAATCTTATCTAATATCTTAGAAGAGAAGGTTAGATTGCTATGGTCTTTCGGAGGAAGAGACCAGAACTCCATAGCTTTTCTTTTAAATAAAGAATAGTATGCCGTAGCCTTGCAAGAGAAGGCTATTTTGCCATAGACCTTCGAAAGAGAGAAAACTCACAGTACGAGTAAGAGGAGATAAATCTTGGGGATGATCGGATGACTTCAATCGTAAGAGAAGGTATTAGAAGACTCTATTCTCTTATGTCAAGTTCTAAAGCTCTTGTTAACGAGCAAAGGCAACGATAAACGATAAATTTCTGTAAGGTGAATATATATTTTTTTGTTTTACAATTATATATCATTCTTAGGGGTTGAGGTATGGCCTCGGCTTCTCTATTAATTGTTAATAGTGATCTATTTGATTTATTTACTAGTTAAAGTTTGTATTCTTTTAAACAACAGCATATGCCTTAATAAAGAATGTCTTATCATAATCTCAAGTTGAAATGCTAAAATCTTTGTGAAAAGGATTGTTTTCTTAAGAAGGTAATATAGATTCTAGTCCTATGGTTTAGTTGAGTAAATGGATTGTTATCTTGGTTAAATTTGGTACAGGTACAACTCTCCCTGCGCTTTGATGCTGCGCCGTTCTTGTGCTTGTATAGCTAGATGGCAGAGATGTTGGTAAGGCCCGGAGAGTTGGCCCATGGTATCCCTCATACCATTGGGAGAATAAGATTTGCCGATTGAGGCGGGTGATTGTGATGCTGCCTAGTTTTTAGGGCCCAAGCTAGTGCGGTGAATCAGCCCACCCTAGTGCGGTGAATCAGCCACCCCTAGTGCGTAGACATCCCTCTGAGGGGCGAAAGAATGGAGCGATGGAGCCTGAGAGGGCGACATGCTGCCGCCTTGAGTCCTCTCGCCACCAACGGCCCGACGATGAGGTGTATGATTCCACACAATCCTGTTTCTAACTTGGGATGTAGGATTCCCAGAGGATACAATGAAAGAAGCAAGTTCACCCTTGCTCATCTGAAAATCGTAAGAAAGGCCGAATTAGTTGGAAGCACTGTTGTCAATCTAACCACAGGGGAACCAGAATTAGTTATGGGGGGATGCCATGAAAGTACACATTCGAGAGAAGGTTTTGTCCTCCAGGATTTCGAGAGGATAAAATGAATGAATTTTTGGAGCTTACCCAAGAAAGGAAGACCCTAAAAGAATACCACCAAACTTTTGTTAACTTTCTCCAATTTGCTCTAGAGATGGATGAGGTAACTCTTCTTCATCGATTCATTTAAAAGCTTAATCTACCATTGAATAACCTCGTCAAGAATGCAAAACCATACTCTATCTCAGAAGCCATAATTATAGCCAGAGGCTATGATAAAGTTTTTTTATATAGAAAGTGTCGAGAGAAGGACACGAGTCCTTCCATGTTAATCGTGAAGAGGTTCCTCAATCCAAGAGAGCAACATCAAGCCCACCCTTGGCTACAAGGAATCATGAGCTAGAGCAAAATTAGGTCAAGAAATAGGGATAGCAGGGTTAAAGATAACCGAATTCAACAAGTATTTCTGTGAGTAAATAGGAGAGGATTGGTGCAAGATTCATGTGAAGTAATGTGCATGATGAATAGAGGTATTCTACAAGATGATACTAAGATTATGAAATTGCTATCATAGGTTAGCTTGCATAAAGGATTGATTCCCTTACGTTTTTCCATGACAATTGTGAAGTACCATATTACATGGGGGTATAGAATAAGGAATTTGAAGGTTCATATCATATAAGAGGTATATGGATGCATGAAATTAGGATAATTAGGCCAATTAACTTTGGAATAATAAAGATATTTTGGAGGCACAACAAAACGAGCCAAACACATGAAATAAGGGACTCTTTAAGAGACACTGTATGTGTCTCCTTTATTATAGATTTCAATAAGGAAAGAGAGTGCACTCAGAGAAGAGTGAGGCAATAAGGCTAGAAACATTAGGAAAGTGTTAGAATAAAAATATTAGCTCCAAAAATCCTAAAAGAAATAAGAAGACAAGAATAGTTCTATTAAGAGATAAGTATCTCCAAAAATAGAAATTCGAATTTAGGTGATAAGAGGTCATATTTAGAGTACTTTTACATATTTAGAGTCCATGCATACTAAAAATGAGGAAAAGCAATGCGTTTCTAAAGATGGCATGTTTGCAGCTATATACAGACGTTTTTGCCTATTCTACCCGCGCCGCGGTGGCTTGTAGACTAGATGCCTTCCGGTTCTTTTGACCGATTATACGAGTATATTCTGAGTTCTTATCAGAGATTTATGGCCGAAACAGTTTGCTGCTTCTGTCAAGGTCTCTACACAAGAAAACTTGTAAGACGACAACAAGTAGCCTGAAGGTAATCCTAGAGCTTGAGATGTATATATATCCCTTCATTCTTATCTAATATGTTAGAAGAGAAGGTTAGATTGCTGTGGTCTTTCGGAGGAAGAGACCAGAACTCCATAGCTTTTCTTTGAAATAAAGAATAGTATGCCGTAGCCTTGCAAGAGAAGGCTATTTTGCCATAGACCTTCGAAAGAGAGAAAAGTCACAGTACGAGTAAGAGGAGATAAATCTTGGGGATGATCGGATGATTTCAATCGTAAAAGAAGGTATTAGAAGACTCTATTCTCTTATGTCAAGTTCTAAAGCTCTTGTTAACGAGCAAAGGCAACGATAAACGATAAATTTCTGTAAGGTATATATATATATTTTTTTGTTTTACAATTATATATCATTCTTAGGGGTTGAGGTATGGCCTCGGCTTCTCTATTAATTGTTAATAGTGATCTATTTGATTGATTTACTAGTTAAAGTTTGTATTCTTTTAAACAACAGCATATGCCTTAATAAAGAATGTCTTATCATAATCTCAAGTTGAAATGCTAAAATCTTTGTGAAAAGGATTGTTTTCTTAAGAAGGTAACATAGATTCTAGTCCTATGGTTTAGTTGAGTAAATGGATTGTTATCTTGGTTAAATTAGGTACAGGTACAACTCTCCCTGCTTTGATGCTGCGTCGTTCTTGTGCTTGTATAGCCGGACGGCGGAGATGTTGGTAAGGCCCGGAGAGTTGGCCCATGGTATCCCTCATACCATTGGGAGAATAACATTTGCCGATTGAGGCGGGTGATTGTGATGCTGCCTAGTTTTTAGGGCCCAAGCTAGTGCGGTGAATCAGCCCACCCTAGTGCGGTGAATCAGCCCACCCTAGTGCGGTGAATCAGCCCTCTGAGGGGCGGAAGAATGGAACGATGGAGCCTGAGAGGGCGACATGCTGCCGCCTTGAGTCCTCTCGCCACCAGCGGCCCGACGATGAGGTGTATGATTCCACACAAACATGGGTCTAACTTGGGATGTGGGATTCCCAGAGGATACAATGAAAGAAGCAAGTTCACCCTTGCTCATCTAAAAATCGTAAGAAAGTCCAAATTAGTTGGAAGCACTGTTGTCAATCTAACCACGGGGGAACCAGAATCAGATATGGGGGGATGCCATGCCATGAAAGTACACATTCGAGAGAAGCTTTTGTCCTCGAGGATTTCGAGAGGATAAAATGAATGAATTTTTGGAGCTAACCCAAGCAAGGAAGACCCTAAAAGAATACCACCAAGCTTGTGTTAACTTTCTCCAATTTGCTCTAGAGATGGATGAGGTAACTCTTCTCCATCGATTCATTTAAAAGCTTAATCTACCATTGAATAACCTCGTCAAGAATGCAAAACCATCCTCTATTTCAGAAGCCATAATTATAGCCAGAGGCTATGATAAAGTTTTTTTATATAGAAAGTGTCGAGAGAAGGACACGAGTCCTTCCATGTTAATTGTGAAGAGGTCCCCCAATCCAAGAGAGCAACATCAAGCCCACCCTTGGCTACAAGGAATCATGAGCTAGAGCAAAATTAGGTCAAGAAATAGGGATAGCAGGGTTAAAGATAACCGAATTCAACAAGTATTTCTGTGAGTAAATAGGAGAGGATTGGTGCAAGATTCATGTGAAGTAATGTGCATGATGAATAGAGGTATTCTACAAGATGATACTAAGATTATGAAATTGCTATCATAGGTTAGCTTGCATAAAGGATTGATTCCCTTACGTTTTTCCATGACAATTGTGAAGTACCATATTACATGGGGGTATAGAATAAGGAATTTGAAGGTTCATATCATATAAGAGGTATATGGATGCATGAAATTAGGATAATTAGGCCAATTAACTTTGGAATAATAAAGATATTTTGGAGGCACAACAAAACGAGCCAAACACATGAAATAAGGGACTCTTTAAGGGACACTGTATGTGTCTCTTTTAATATAGATTTCAATAAGGAAAGAGAGTGCACTCAGAGAAGAGTGAGGCAATAAGGCTAGAAACATTAGGAAAGTGTTAGAATAAAAATATTAGCTCCAAAAATCCTAAAAGAAATAAGAATACAAGAATAGTTCTATTAAGAGATAAGTATCTCCAAAAATAGAAATTCGAATTTAGGTGATAAGAGGTCATATTTAGAGTACTTTTACATATTTAGAGTCCATGCATACTAAAAATGAGGAAAAGCAACGCGTTTCTAAAGATGGCATGTTTGCAGCTATATACAGACGTTTTTGCCTATTCTACCCGCGCCGCGGTGGCTTGTAGACTAGATGCCTTCCGGTTCTTTTGACCGATTATACGAGTATATTCTGAGTTCTTATCAGAGATTTATGGCCGAAACAGTTTGCTGCTTCTGTCAAGGTCTCTACACAAGAAAAACTGTAAGATGACAACAAGTAGCCTCATGGTGATCCTAGAGCTTGAGATGTATATATATCCCTTCATTCTTATCTAATATTAGAAGAGAAGGTTAGATTGCTGTGGTCTTTCGGAGGAAGAGACCAGAACTCCATAGCTTTTCTTTGAAATAAAGAATAGTATGCCGTAGCCTTGCAAGAGAAGGCTATTTTGCCATAGACCTTCGAAAGAGAGAAAAGTCACAGTACGAGTAAGAGGAGATAAATCTTGGGGATGATCGGATGATTTCAATCGTAAGAGAAGGTATTAGAAGACTCTATTCTCTTATGTCAAGTTCTAAAGCTCTTGTTAACGAGCAAAGGCAACGATAAACGACAAATTTCTGTAAGGTATATATATTTTTTTTCTGTTTTACAATTATATATCATTCTTAGGGGTTGAGGTATGGCCTCGGCTTCTCTATTAATTGTTAATAGTGATCTATTTGATTGATTTACTAGTTAAAGCTTGTATTCTTTTAAACAACAGCATATGCCTTAATAAAGAATGTCTTATCGTAATCTCAAGTTGAAATGCTAAAATCTTTGTGAAAAGGATTGTTTTCTTAAGAAGGTAACATAGATTCTAGTCCTATGGTTTAGTTGAGTAAATGGATTGTTATCTTGGTTAAATTAGGTACAGGTACAACTCTCCCTGCGCTTTGATGCTGCGCCGTTCTTGTGCTTGTATAGCCGGATGGCGGAGATGTTGGTAAGGCCCGGAGAGTTGGCCCATGGTATCCCTCATACCATTGGGAGAATAACATTTGCCGATTGAGGCGGGTGATTGTGATGCTGCCTAGTTTTTAGGGCCCAAGCTAGTGCAGTGAATCAGCCCACCCTAGTGCGGTGAATCAGCCACCCCTGGTGCGTAGATATCCCTCTAGGGGCGGAAGAATGGAGTGATGGAGCCTGAGAGGGCGACATGCTGCCGCCTTGAGTCCTCTCACCACCAGCGGCCCGACGATGAGGTGTATGATTCCACACAAACATGGGTCTAACTTGGGATGTGGGATTCCCAGAGGATACAATGAAAGAAGCAAGTTCACCCTTGCTCATCTAAAAATCGTAAGAAAGTCCAAATTAGTTGGAAGCACTGTTGTCAATCTAACCACGGGGGAACCAGAATCAGATATGGGGGGATGCCATGCCATGAAAGTACACATTCGAGAGAAGCTTTTGTCCTCGAGGATTTCGAGAGGATAAAATGAATGAATTTTTGGAGCTAACCCAAGCAAGGAAGACCCTAAAAGAATACCACCAAGCTTTTGTTAACTTTCTCCAATTTGCTCTAGAGATGGATGAGGTAACTCTTCTCCATCGATTCATTTAAAAGCTTAATCTACCATTGAATAACCTCGTCAAGAATGCAAAACCATCCTCTATTTCAGAAGCCATAATTATAGCCAGAGGCTATGATAAAGTTTTTTATATAGAAAGTGTCGAGAGAAGGACACGAGTCCTTCCATGTTAATTGTGAAGAGGTCCCCCAATCCAAGAGAGCAACATCAAGCCCACCTTGGCTACAAGGAATCATGAGCTAGAGCAAAATTAGGTCAAGAAATAGGGATAGCAGGGTTAAAGATAACCGAATTCAACAAGTATTTCTGTGAGTAAATAGGAGAGGATTGGTGCAAGATTCATGTGAAGTAATGTGCATGATGAATAGAGGTATTCTACAAGATGATACTAAGATTATGAAATTGCTATCATAGGTTAGCTTGCATAAAGGATTGATTCCCTTACGTTTTTCCATGACAATTGTAAAGTACCATATTACATGGGGGTATAGAATAAGGAATTTGAAGGTTCATATCATATAAGAGGTATATGGATGCATGAAATTAGGATAATTAGGCCAATTAACTTTGGAATAATAAAGATATTTTGGAGGCACAACAAAACGAGCCAAACACATGAAATAAGGGACTCTTTAAGGGACACTGTATGTGTCTCCTTTATTATAGATTTCAATAAGAAAAGAGAGTGCACTCAGAGAAGAGTGAGGCAATAAGGCTAGAAACATTAGAAAAGTGTTAGAATAAAAATATTAGCTCCAAAAATCCTAAAAGAAATAAGAAGACAAGAATAGTTCTATTAAGAGATAAGTATCTCCAAAAATAGAAATTCGAATTTAGGTGATAAGAGGTCATATTTAGAGTACTTTTACATATTTAGAGTCCATGCATACTAAAAATGAGGAAAAGCAACGCGTTTCTAAAGATGGCATGTTTGCAGCTATATACAGACGTTTTTGCCTATTCTACCCGCGCCGCGGTGGCTTGTAGACTAGATGCCTTCCGGTTCTTTTGACCGATTATACGAGTATATTCTGAGTTCTTATCAGAGATTTATGGCCGAAACAGTTTGCTGCTTCTGTCAAGGTCTCTACACAAGAAAAACTGTAAGACGACAACAAGTAGCCTCAAGGTAATCCTAGAGCTTGAGATGTATATATATCCCTTCATTCTTATCTAATATGTTAGAAGAGAAGGTTAGATTGCTGTGGTCTTTCGGAGGAAGAGACCAGAACTCCATGGCTTTTCTTTGAAATAAAGAATAGTATGCCGTAGCCTTGCAAGAGAAGGCTATTTTGCCATAGACCTTCGAAAGAGAGAAAAGTCACAGTACGAGTAAGAGGAGATAAATCTTGGGGATGATCGGATGATTTCAATCGTAAGAGAAGGTATTAGAAGACTCTATTCTCTTATGTCAAGTTCTAAAGCTCTTGTTAACGAGCAAAGGCAACGATAAACGATAAATTTCTGTAAGGTATATATATTTTTTTTCTGTTTTACAATTATATATCATTCTTAGGGGTTGAGGTATGGCCTCGGCTTCTCTATTAATTGTTAATAGTGATCTATTTGATTGATTTACTAGTTAAAGCTTGTATTCTTTTAAACAACAGCATATGCCTTAATAAAGAATGTCTTATCGTAATCTCAAGTTGAAATGCTAAAATCTTTGTGAAAAGGATTGTTTTCTTAAGAAGGTAACATAGATTCTAGTCCTATGGTTTAGTTGAGTAAATGGATTGTTATCTTGGTTAAATTAGGTACAGGTACAACTCTCCCTGCGCTTTGATGCTGCGCCGTTCTTGTGCTTGTATAGCCGGATGGCGGAGATGTTGGTAAGGCCCGGAGAGTTGGCCCATGGTATCCCTCATACCATTGGGAGAATAACATTTGCCGATTGAGGCGGGTGATTGTGATGCTGCCTAGTTTTTAGGGCCCAAGCTAGTGCGGTGAATCAGCCCACCCTAGTGCGGTGAATCAGCCACCCCTGGTGCGTAGATATCCCTCTAGGGGCGGAAGAATGGAGTGATGGAGCCTGAGAGGGCGACATGCTGCCGCCTTGAGTCCTCTCGCCACCAGCGGCCCGACGATGAGGTGTATGATTCCACACAAACATGGGTCTAACTTGGGATGTGGGATTCCCAGAGGATACAATGAAAGAAGCAAGTTCACCCTTGCTCATCTAAAAATCGTAAGAAAGTTCAAATTAGTTGGAAGCACTGTTGTCAATCTAACCACGGGGGAACCAGAATCAGATATGGGGGGATGCCATGCCATGAAAGTACACATTCGAGAGAAGCTTTTGTCCTCGAGGATTTCGAGAGGATAAAATGAATGAATTTTTGGAGCTAACCCAAGCAAGGAAGACCCTAAAAGAATACCACCAAGCTTTTGTTAACTTTCTCCAATTTGCTCTAGAGATGGATGAGGTAACTCTTCTCCATCGATTCATTTAAAAGCTTAATCTACCATTGAATAACCTCGTCAAGAATGCAAAACCATCCTCTATTTCAGAAGCCATAATTATAGCCAGAGGCTATGATAAAGTTTTTTTATATAGAAAGTGTCGAGAGAAGGACACGAGTCCTTCAATGTTAATTGTGAAGAGGTCCCCCAATCCAAGAGAGCAACATCAAGCCCACCCTTGGCTACAAGGAATCATGAGCTAGAGCAAAATTAGGTCAAGAAATAGGGATAGCAGGGTTAAAGATAACCGAATTCAACAAGTATTTCTGTGAGTAAATAGGAGAGGATTGGTGCAAGATTCATGTGAAGTAATGTGCATGATGAATAGAGGTATTCTACAAGATGATACTAAGATTATGAAATTGCTATCATAGGTTAGCTTGCATAAAGGATTGATTCCCTTACGTTTTTCCATGACAATTGTGAAGTACCATATTACATGGGGGTATAGAATAAGGAATTTGAAGGTTCATATCATATAAGAGGTATATGGATGCATGAAATTAGGATAATTAGGCCAATTAACTTTGGAATAATAAAGATATTTTGGAGGCACAACAAAACGAGCCAAACACATGAAATAAGGGACTCTTTAAGGGACACTGTATGTGTCTCTTTTAATATAGATTTCAATAAGGAAAGAGAGTGCACTCAGAGAAGAGTGAGGCAATAAGGCTAGAAACATTAGGAAAGTGTTAGAATAAAAATATTAGCTCCAAAAATCCTAAAAGAAATAAGAAGACAAGAATAGTTCTATTAAGAGATAAGTATCTCCAAAAATAGAAATTCGAATTTAGGTGATAAGAGGTCATATTTAGAGTACTTTTACATATTTAGAGTCCATGCATACTAAAAATGAGGAAAAGCAACGCGTTTCTAAAGATGGCATGTTTGCAGCTGTATACAGACGTTTTTGCCTATTCTACCCGCGCCGCGGTGGCTTGTAGACTAGATGCCTTCCGGTTCTTTTGACCGATTATACGAGTATATTCTGAGTTCTTATCAGAGATTTATGGCCGAAACAGTTTGCTGCTTCTGTCAAGGTCTCTACACAAGAAAAACTGTAAGACGACAACAAGTAGCCTGAAGGTAATCCTAGAGCTTGAGATGTATATATATCCCTTCATTCTTATCTAATATGTTAGAAGAGAAGGTTAGATTGCTGTGGTCTTTCGGAGGAAGAGACCAGAACTCCATAGCTTTTCTTTGAAATAAAGAATAGTATGCCGTAGCCTTGCAAGAGAAGGCTATTTTGCCATAGACCTTCGAAAGAGAGAAAAGTCACAGTACGAGTAAGAGGAGATAAATCTTGGGGATGATCGGATGATTTCAATCGTAAGAGAAGGTATTAGAAGACTCTATTCTCTTATGTCAAGTTCTAAAGCTCTTGTTAACGAGCAAAGGCAACGATAAACGATAAATTTCTGTAAGGTATATATATTTTTTTTCTGTTTTACAATTATATATCATTCTTAGGGGTTGAGGTATGGCCTCGGCTTCTCTATTAATTGTTAATAGTGATCTATTTGATTGATTTACTAGTTAAAGCTTGTATTCTTTTAAACAACAGCATATGCCTTAATAAAGAATGTCTTATCATAATCTCAAGTTGAAATGCTAAAATCTTTGTGAAAAGGATTGTTTTCTTAAGAAGGTAACATAGATTCTAGTCCTATGGTTTAGTTGAGTAAATGGATTGTTATCTTGGTTAAATTAGGTACAGGTACAACTCTCCCTGCGCTTTGATGCTGCGCCGTTCTTGTGCTTGTATAGCCGGATGGCGGAGATGTTGGTAAGGCCCGGAGAGTTGGCCCATGGTATCCCTCATACCATTGGGAGAATAACATTTGCCGATTGAGGCGGGTGATTGTGATGCTGCCTAGTTTTTAGGGCCCAAGCTAGTGCGGTGAATCAGCCCACCCTAGTGCGGTGAATCAGCCACCCCTGGTGCGTAGATATCCCTCTAGGGGCGGAAGAATGGAGTGATGGAGCCTGAGAGGGCGACATGCTGCCGCCTTGAGTCCTCTCGCCACCAGCGGCCCGACGATGAGGTGTATGATTCCACACAAACATGGGTCTAACTTGGGATGTGGGATTCCCAGAGGATACAATGAAAGAAGCAAGTTCACCCTTGCTCATCTAAAAATCGTAAGAAAGTCCAAATTAGTTGGAAGCACTGTTGTCAATCTAACCACGGGGGAACCAGAATCAGATATGGGGGGATGCCATGCCATGAAAGTACACATTCGAGAGAAGCTTTTGTCCTCGAGGATTTCGAGAGGATAAAATGAATGAATTTTTGGAGCTAACCCAAGCAAGGAAGACCCTAAAAGAATACCACCAAGCTTTTGTTAACTTTCTCCAATTTGCTCTAGAGATGGATGAGGTAACTCTTCTCCATCGATTCATTTAAAAGCTTAATCTACCATTGAATAACCTCGTCAAGAATGCAAAACCATCCTCTATTTCAGAAGCCATAATTATAGCCAGAGGCTATGATAAAGTTTTTTTATATAGAAAGTGTCGAGAGAAGGACACGAGTCCTTCCATGTTAATTGTGAAGAGGTCCCCCAATCCAAGAGAGCAACATCAAGCCCACCCTTGGCTACAAGGAATCATGAGCTAGAGCAAAATTAGGTCAAGAAATAGGGATAGCAGGGTTAAAGATAACCGAATTCAACAAGTATTTCTGTGAGTAAATAGGAGAGGATTGGTGCAAGATTCATGTGAAGTAATGTGCATGATGAATAGAGGTATTCTACAAGATGATACTAAGATTATGAAATTGCTATCATAGGTTAGCTTGCATAAAAAATTGATTCCCTTACGTTTTTCCATGACAATTGTGAAGTACCATATTACATGGGGGTATAGAATAAGGAATTTGAAGGTTCATATCATATAAGAGGTATATGGATGCATGAAATTAGGATAATTAGGCCAATTAACTTTGGAATAATAAAGATATTTTGGAGGCACAACAAAACGAGCCAAACACATGAAATAAGGGACTCTTTAAGGGACACTGTATGTGTCTCTTTTAATATAGATTTCAATAAGGAAAGAGAGTGCACTCAGAGAAGAGTGAGGCAATAAGGCTAGAAACATTAGGAAAGTGTTAGAATAAAAATATTAGCTCCAAAAATCCTAAAAGAAATAAGAAGACAAGAATAGTTCTATTAAGAGATAAGTATCTCCAAAAATAGAAATTCGAATTTAGGTGATAAGAGGTCATATTTAGAGTACTTTTACATATTTAGAGTCCATGCATACTAAAAATGAGGAAAAGCAACGCGTTTCTAAAGATGGCATGTTTGCAGCTGTATACAGACGTTTTTGCCTATTCTACCCGCGCCGCGGTGGCTTGTAGACTAGATGCCTTCCGGTTCTTTTGACCGATTATACGAGTATATTCTGAGTTCTTATCAGAGATTTATGGCCGAAACAGTTTGCTGCTTCTGTCAAGGTCTCTACACAAGAAAAACTGTAAGACGACAACAAGTAGCCTCAAGGTAATCCTAGAGCTTGAGATGTATATATATCCCTTCATTCTTATCTAATATGTTAGAAGAGAAGGTTAGATTGCTGTGGTCTTTCGGAGGAAGAGACCAGAACTCCATAGCTTTTCTTTGAAATAAAGAATAGTATGCCGTAGCCTTGCAAGAGAAGGCTATTTTGCCATAGACCTTCGAAAGAGAGAAAAGTCACAGTACGAGTAAGAGGAGATAAATCTTGGGGATGATCGGATGATTTCAATCGTAAGAGAAGGTATTAGAAGACTCTATTCTCTTATGTCAAGTTCTAAAGCTCTTGTTAACGAGCAAAGGCAACGATAAACGACAAATTTCTGTAAGGTATATATTTTTTTTTCTGTTTTACAATTATATATCATTCTTAGGGGTTGAGGTATGGCCTCGGCTTCTCTATTAATTGTTAATAGTGATCTATTTGATTGATTTACTAGTTAAAGCTTGTATTCTTTTAAACAACAGCATATGCCTTAATAAAGAATGTCTTATCGTAATCTCAAGTTGAAATGCTAAAATCTTTGTGAAAAGGATTGTTTTCTTAAGAAGGTAACATAGATTCTAGTCCTATGGTTTAGTTGAGTAAATGGATTGTTATCTTGGTTAAATTAGGTACAGGTACAACTCTCCCTGCGCTTTGATGCTGCGCCGTTCTTGTGCTTGTATAGCCGGATGGCGGAGATGTTGGTAAGGCCCGGAGAGTTGGCCCATGGTATCCCTCATACCATTGGGAGAATAACATTTGCCGATTGAGGCGGGTGATTGTGATGCTGCCTAGTTTTTAGGGCCCAAGCTAGTGCGGTGAATCAGCCCACCCTAGTGCGGTGAATCAGCCACCCCTGGTGCGTAGATATCCCTCTAGGGGCGGAAGAATGGAGTGATGGAGCCTGAGAGGGCGACATGCTGCCGCCTTGAGTCCTCTCGCCACCAGCGGCCCGACGATGAGGTGTATGATTCCACACAAACATGGGTCTAACTTGGGATGTGGGATTCCCAGAGGATACAATGAAAGAAGCAAGCTCACCCTTGCTCATCTAAAAATCGTAAGAAAGTCCAAATTAGTTGGAAGCACTGTTGTCAATCTAACCACGGGGGAACCAGAATCAGATATGGGGGGATGCCATGCCATGAAAGTACACATTCGAGAGAAGCTTTTGTCCTCGAGGATTTCGAGAGGATAAAATGAATGAATTTTTGGAGCTAACCCAAGCAAGGAAGACCCTAAAAGAATACCACCAAGCTTTTGTTAACTTTCTCCAATTTGCTCTAGAGATGGATGAGGTAACTCTTCTCCATCGATTCATTTAAAAGCTTAATCTACCATTGAATAACCTCGTCAAGAATGCAAAACCATCCTCTATTTCAGAAGCCATAATTATAGCCAGAGGCTATGATAAAGTTTTTTTATATAGAAAGTGTCGAGAGAAGGACACGAGTCCTTCCATGTTAATTGTGAAGAGGTCCCCCAATCCAAGAGAGCAACATCAAGCCCACCCTTGGCTACAAGGAATCATGAGCTAGAGCAAAATTAGGTCAAGAAATAGGGATAGCAGGGTTAAAGATAACCGAATTCAACAAGTATTTCTGTGAGTAAATAGGAGAGGATTGGTGCAAGATTCATGTGAAGTAATGTGCATGATGAATAGAGGTATTCTACAAGATGATACTAAGATTATGAAATTGCTATCATAGGTTAGCTTGCATAAAGGATTGATTCCCTTACGTTTTTCCATGACAATTGTGAAGTACCATATTACATGGGGGTATAGAATAAGGAATTTGAAGGTTCATATCATATAAGAGGTATATGGATGCATGAAATTAGGATAATTAGGCCAATTAACTTTGGAATAATAAAGATATTTTGGAGGCACAACAAAACGAGCCAAACACATGAAATAAGGGACTCTTTAAGGGACACTGTATGTGTCTCTTTTAATATAGATTTCAATAAGGAAAGAGAGTGCACTCAGAGAAGAGTGAGGCAATAAGGCTAGAAACATTAGGAAAGTGTTAGAATAAAAATATTAGCTCCAAAAATCCTAAAAGAAATAAGAAGACAAGAATAGTTCTATTAAGAGATAAGTATCTCCAAAAATAGAAATTCGAATTTAGGTGATAAGAGGTCATATTTAGAGTACTTTTACATATTTAGAGTCCATGCATACTAAAAATGAGGAAAAGCAACGCGTTTCTAAAGATGGCATGTTTGCAGCTGTATACAGACGTTTTTGCCTATTCTACCCGCGCCGCGGTGGCTTGTAGACTAGATGCCTTCCGGTTCTTTTGACCGATTATACGAGTATATTCTGAGTTCTTATCAGAGATTTATGGCCGAAACAGTTTGCTGCTTCTGTCAAGGTCTCTACACAAGAAAAACTGTAAGACGACAACAAGTAGCCTCAAGGTAATCCTAGAGCTTGAGATGTATATATATCCCTTCATTCTTATCTAATATGTTAGAAGAGAAGGTTAGATTGCTGTGGTCTTTCGGAGGAAGAGACCAGAACTCCATAGCTTTTCTTTGAAATAAAGAATAGTATGCCGTAGCCTTGCAAGAGAAGGCTATTTTGCCATAGACCTTCGAAAGAGAGAAAAGTCACAGTACGAGTAAGAGGAGATAAATCTTGGGGATGATCGGATGATTTCAATCGTAAGAGAAGGTATTAGAAGACTCTATTCTCTTATGTCAAGTTCTAAAGCTCTTGTTAACGAGCAAAGGCAACGATAAACGACAAATTTCTATAAGGTATATATTTTTTTTTTCTGTTTTACAATTATATATCATTCTTAGGGGTTGAGGTATGGCCTCGGCTTCTCTATTAATTGTTAATAGTGATCTATTTGATTGATTTACTAGTTAAAGCTTGTATTCTTTTAAACAACAGCATATGCCTTAATAAAGAATGTCTTATCGTAATCTCAAGTTGAAATGCTAAAATCTTTGTGAAAAGGATTGTTTTCTTAAGAAGGTAACATAGATTCTAGTCCTATGGTTTAGTTGAGTAAATGGATTGTTATCTTGGTTAAATTAGGTACAGGTACAACTCTCCCTGCGCTTTGATGCTGCGCCGTTCTTGTGCTTGTATAGCCGGATGGCGGAGATGTTGGTAAGGCCCGGAGAGTTGGCCCATGGTATCCCTCATACCATTGGGAGAATAACATTTGCCGATTGAGGCGGGTGATTGTGATGCTGCCTAGTTTTTAGGGCCCAAGCTAGTGCGGTGAATCAGCCCACCCTAGTGCGGTGAATCAGCCACCCCTGGTGCGTAGATATCCCTCTAGGGGCGGAAGAATGGAGTGATGGAGCCTGAGAGGGCGACATGCTGCCGCCTTGAGTCCTCTCGCCACCAGCGGCCCGACGATGAGGTGTATGATTCCACACAAACATGGGTCTAACTTGGGATGTGGGATTCCCAGAGGATACAATGAAAGAAGCAAGTTCACCCTTGCTCATCTAAAAATCGTAAGAAAGTCCAAATTAGTTGGAAGCACTGTTGTCAATCTAACCACGGGGGAACCAGAATCAGATATGGGGGGATGCCATGCCATGAAAGTACACATTCGAGAGAAGCTTTTGTCCTCGAGGATTTCGAGAGGATAAAATGAATGAATTTTTGGAGCTAACCCAAGCAAGGAAGACCCTAAAAGAATACCACCAAGCTTTTGTTAACTTTCTCCAATTTGCTCTAGAGATGGATGAGGTAACTCTTCTCCATCGATTCATTTAAAAGCTTAATCTACCATTGAATAACCTCGTCAAGAATGCAAAACCATCCTCTATTTCAGAAGCCATAATTATAGCCAGAGGCTATGATAAAGTTTTTTTATATAGAAAGTGTCGAGAGAAGGACACGAGTCCTTCCATGTTAATTGTGAAGAGGTCCCCCAATCCAAGAGAGCAACATCAAGCCCACCCTTGGCTACAAGGAATCATGAGCTAGAGCAAAATTAGGTCAAGAAATAGGGATAGCAGGGTTAAAGATAACCGAATTCAACAAGTATTTCTGTGAGTAAATAGGAGAGGATTGGTGCAAGATTCATGTGAAGTAATGTGCATGATGAATAGAGGTATTCTACAAGATGATACTAAGATTATGAAATTGCTATCATAGGTTAGCTTGCATAAAAAATTGATTCCCTTACGTTTTTCCATGACAATTGTGAAGTACCATATTACATGGGGGTATAGAATAAGGAATTTGAAGGTTCATATCATATAAGAGGTATATGGATGCATGAAATTAGGATAATTAGGCCAATTAACTTTGGAATAATAAAGATATTTTGGAGGCACAACAAAACGAGCCAAACACATGAAATAAGGGACTCTTTAAGGGACACTGTATGTGTCTCTTTTAATATAGATTTCAATAAGGAAAGAGAGTGCACTCAGAGAAGAGTGAGGCAATAAGGCTAGAAACATTAGGAAAGTGTTAGAATAAAAATATTAGCTCCAAAAATCCTAAAAGAAATAAGAAGACAAGAATAGTTCTATTAAGAGATAAGTATCTCCAAAAATAGAAATTCGAATTTAGGTGATAAGAGGTCATATTTAGAGTACTTTTACATATTTAGAGTCCATGCATACTAAAAATGAGGAAAAGCAACGCGTTTCTAAAGATGGCATGTTTGCAGCTGTATACAGACGTTTTTGCCTATTCTACCCGCGCCGCGGTGGCTTGTAGACTAGATGCCTTCCGGTTCTTTTGACCGATTATACGAGTATATTCTGAGTTCTTATCAGAGATTTATGGCCGAAACAGTTTGCTGCTTCTGTCAAGGTCTCTACACAAGAAAAACTGTAAGACGACAACAAGTAGCCTCAAGGTAATCCTAGAGCTTGAGATGTATATATATCCCTTCATTCTTATCTAATATGTTAGAAGAGAAGGTTAGATTGCTGTGGTCTTTCGGAGGAAGAGACCAGAACTCCATAGCTTTTCTTTGAAATAAAGAATAGTATGCCGTAGCCTTGCAAGAGAAGGCTATTTTGCCATAGACCTTCGAAAGAGAGAAAAGTCACAGTACGAGTAAGAGGAGATAAATCTTGGGGATGATCGGATGATTTCAATCGTAAGAGAAGGTATTAGAAGACTCTATTCTCTTATGTCAAGTTCTAAAGCTCTTGTTAACGAGCAAAGGCAACGATAAACGACAAATTTCTGTAAGGTATATATTTTTTTTTCTGTTTTACAATTATATATCATTCTTAGGGGTTGAGGTATGGCCTCGGCTTCTCTATTAATTGTTAATAGTGATCTATTTGATTGATTTACTAGTTAAAGCTTGTATTCTTTTAAACAACAGCATATGCCTTAATAAAGAATGTCTTATCGTAATCTCAAGTTGAAATGCTAAAATCTTTGTGAAAAGGATTGTTTTCTTAAGAAGGTAACATAGATTCTAGTCCTATGGTTTAGTTGAGTAAATGGATTGTTATCTTGGTTAAATTAGGTACAGGTACAACTCTCCCTGCGCTTTGATGCTGCGCCGTTCTTGTGCTTGTATAGCCGGATGGCGGAGATGTTGGTAAGGCCCGGAGAGTTGGCCCATGGTATCCCTCATACCATTGGGAGAATAACATTTGCCGATTGAGGCGGGTGATTGTGATGCTGCCTAGTTTTTAGGGCCCAAGCTAGTGCGGTGAATCAGCCCACCCTAGTGCGGTGAATCAGCCACCCCTGGTGCGTAGATATCCCTCTAGGGGCGGAAGAATGGAGTGATGGAGCCTGAGAGGGCGACATGCTGCCGCCTTGAGTCCTCTCGCCACCAGCGGCCCGACGATGAGGTGTATGATTCCACACAAACATGGGTCTAACTTGGGATGTGGGATTCCCAGAGGATACAATGAAAGAAGCAAGTTCACCCTTGCTCATCTAAAAATCGTAAGAAAGTCCAAATTAGTTGGAAGCACTGTTGTCAATCTAACCACGGGGGAACCAGAATCAGATATGGGGGGATGCCATGCCATGAAAGTACACATTCGAGAGAAGCTTTTGTCCTCGAGGATTTCGAGAGGATAAAATGAATGAATTTTTGGAGCTAACCCAAGCAAGGAAGACCCTAAAAGAATACCACCAAGCTTTTGTTAACTTTCTCCAATTTGCTCTAGAGATGGATGAGGTAACTCTTCTCCATCGATTCATTTAAAAGCTTAATCTACCATTGAATAACCTCGTCAAGAATGCAAAACCATCCTCTATTTCAGAAGCCATAATTATAGCCAGAGGCTATGATAAAGTTTTTTTATATAGAAAGTGTCGAGAGAAGGACACGAGTCCTTCCATGTTAATTGTGAAGAGGTCCCCCAATCCAAGAGAGCAACATCAAGCCCACCCTTGGCTACAAGGAATCATGAGCTAGAGCAAAATTAGGTCAAGAAATAGGGATAGCAGGGTTAAAGATAACCGAATTCAACAAGTATTTCTGTGAGTAAATAGGAGAGGATTGGTGCAAGATTCATGTGAAGTAATGTGCATGATGAATAGAGGTATTCTACAAGATGATACTAAGATTATGAAATTGCTATCATAGGTTAGCTTGCATAAAGGATTGATTCCCTTACGTTTTTCCATGACAATTGTGAAGTACCATATTACATGGGGGTATAGAATAAGGAATTTGAAGGTTCATATCATATAAGAGGTATATGGATGCATGAAATTAGGATAATTAGGCCAATTAACTTTGGAATAATAAAGATATTTTGGAGGCACAACAAAACGAGCCAAACACATGAAATAAGGGACTCTTTAAGGGACACTGTATGTGTCTCTTTTAATATAGATTTCAATAAGGAAAGAGAGTGCACTCAGAGAAGAGTGAGGCAATAAGGCTAGAAACATTAGGAAAGTGTTAGAATAAAAATATTAGCTCCAAAAATCCTAAAAGAAATAAGAAGACAAGAATAGTTCTATTAAGAGATAAGTATCTCCAAAAATAGAAATTCGAATTTAGGTGATAAGAGGTCATATTTAGAGTACTTTTACATATTTAGAGTCCATGCATACTAAAAATGAGGAAAAGCAACGCGTTTCTAAAGATGGCATGTTTGCAGCTGTATACAGACGTTTTTGCCTATTCTACCCGCGCCGCGGTGGCTTGTAGACTAGATGCCTTCCGGTTCTTTTGACCGATTATACGAGTATATTCTGAGTTCTTATCAGAGATTTATGGCCGAAACAGTTTGCTGCTTCTGTCAAGGTCTCTACACAAGAAAAACTGTAAGACGACAACAAGTAGCCTGAAGGTAATCCTAGAGCTTGAGATGTATATATATCCCTTCATTCTTATCTAATATGTTAGAAGAGAAGGTTAGATTGCTGTGGTCTTTCGGAGGAAGAGACCAGAACTCCATAGCTTTTCTTTGAAATAAAGAATAGTATGCCGTAGCCTTGCAAGAGAAGGCTATTTTGCCATAGACCTTCGAAAGAGAGAAAAGTCACAGTACGAGTAAGAGGAGATAAATCTTGGGGATGATCGGATGATTTCAATCGTAAGAGAAGGTATTAGAAGACTCTATTCTCTTATGTCAAGTTCTAAAGCTCTTGTTAACGAGCAAAGGCAACGATAAACGACAAATTTCTGTAAGGTATATATTTTTTTTTTCTGTTTTACAATTATATATCATTCTTAGGGGTTGAGGTATGGCCTCGGCTTCTCTATTAATTGTTAATAGTGATCTATTTGATTGATTTACTAGTTAAAGCTTGTATTCTTTTAAACAACAGCATATGCCTTAATAAAGAATGTCTTATCGTAATCTCAAGTTGAAATGCTAAAATCTTTGTGAAAAGGATTGTTTTCTTAAGAAGGTAACATAGATTCTAGTCCTATGGTTTAGTTGAGTAAATGGATTGTTATCTTGGTTAAATTAGGTACAGGTACAACTCTCCCTGCGCTTTGATGCTGCGCCGTTCTTGTGCTTGTATAGCCGGATGGCGGAGATGTTGGTAAGGCCCGGAGAGTTGGCCCATGGTATCCCTCATACCATTGGGAGAATAACATTTGCCGATTGAGGCGGGTGATTGTGATGCTGCCTAGTTTTTAGGGCCCAAGCTAGTGCGGTGAATCAGCCCACCCTAGTGCGGTGAATCAGCCACCCCTGGTGCGTAGATATCCCTCTAGGGGCGGAAGAATGGAGTGATGGAGCCTGAGAGGGTGACATGCTGCCGCCTTGAGTCCTCTCGCCACCAGCGGCCCGACGATGAGGTGTATGATTCCACACAAACATGGGTCTAACTTGGGATGTGGGATTCCCAGAGGATACAATGAAAGAAGCAAGTTCACCCTTGCTCATCTAAAAATCGTAAGAAAGTCCAAATTAGTTGGAAGCACTGTTGTCAATCTAACCACGGGGGAACCAGAATCAGATATGGGGGGATGCCATGCCATGAAAGTACACATTCGAGAGAAGCTTTTGTCCTCGAGGATTTCGAGAGGATAAAATGAATGAATTTTTGGAGCTAACCCAAGCAAGGAAGACCCTAAAAGAATACCACCAAGCTTTTGTTAACTTTCTCCAATTTGCTCTAGAGATGGATGAGGTAACTCTTCTCCATCGATTCATTTAAAAGCTTAATCTACCATTGAATAACCTCGTCAAGAATGCAAAACCATCCTCTATTTCAGAAGCCATAATTATAGCCAGAGGCTATGATAAAGTTTTTTTATATAGAAAGTGTCGAGAGAAGGACACGAGTCCTTCCATGTTAATTGTGAAGAGGTCCCCCAATCCAAGAGAGCAACATCAAGCCCACCCTTGGCTACAAGGAATCATGAGCTAGAGCAAAATTAGGTCAAGAAATAGGGATAGCAGGGTTAAAGATAACCGAATTCAACAAGTATTTCTGTGAGTAAATAGGAGAGGATTGGTGCAAGATTCATGTGAAGTAATGTGCATGATGAATAGAGGTATTCTACAAGATGATACTAAGATTATGAAATTGCTATCATAGGTTAGCTTGCATAAAAAATTGATTCCCTTACGTTTTTCCATGACAATTGTGAAGTACCATATTACATGGGGGTATAGAATAAGGAATTTGAAGGTTCATATCATATAAGAGGTATATGGATGCATGAAATTAGGATAATTAGGCCAATTAACTTTGGAATAATAAAGATATTTTGGAGGCACAACAAAACGAGCCAAACACATGAAATAAGGGACTCTTTAAGGGACACTGTATGTGTCTCTTTTAATAAAGATTTCAATAAGGAAAGAGAGTGCACTCAGAGAAGAGTGAGGCAATAAGGCTAGAAACATTAGGAAAGTGTTAGAATAAAAATATTAGCTCCAAAAATCCTAAAAGAAATAAGAAGACAAGAATAGTTCTATTAAGAGATAAGTATCTCCAAAAATAGAAATTCAAATTTAGGTGATAAGAGGTCATATTTAGAGTACTTTTACATATTTAGAGTCCATGCATACTAAAAATGAGGAAAAGCAACGCGTTTCTAAAGATGGCATGTTTGCAGCTGTATACAGACGTTTTTGCCTATTCTACCCGCGCCGCGGTGGCTTGTAGACTAGATGCCTTCCGGTTCTTTTGACCGATTATACGAGTATATTCTGAGTTCTTATCAGAGATTTATGGCCGAAACAGTTTGCTGCTTCTGTCAAGGTCTCTACACAAGAAAAACTGTAAGACGACAACAAGTAGCCTCAAGGTAATCCTAGAGCTTGAGATGTATATATATCCCTTCATTCTTATCTAATATGTTAGAAGAGAAGGTTAGATTGCTGTGGTCTTTCGGAGGAAGAGACCAGAACTCCATAGCTTTTCTTTGAAATAAAGAATAGTATGCCGTAGCCTTGCAAGAGAAGGCTATTTTGCCATAGACCTTCGAAAGAGAGAAAAGTCACAGTACGAGTAAGAGGAGATAAATCTTGGGGATGATCGGATGATTTCAATCGTAAGAGAAGGTATTAGAAGACTCTATTCTCTTATGTCAAGTTCTAAAGCTCTTGTTAACGAGCAAAGGCAACGATAAACGACAAATTTCTGTAAGGTATATATATTTTTTTTTCTGTTTTACAATTATATATCATTCTTAGGGGTTGAGGTATGGCCTCGGCTTCTCTATTAATTGTTAATAGTGATCTATTTGATTGATTTACTAGTTAAAGCTTGTATTCTTTTAAACAACAGCATATGCCTTAATAAAGAATGTCTTATCGTAATCTCAAGTTGAAATGCTAAAATCTTTGTGAAAAGGATTGTTTTCTTAAGAAGGTAACATAGATTCTAGTCCTATGGTTTAGTTGAGTAAATGGATTGTTATCTTGGTTAAATTAGGTACAGGTACAACTCTCCCTGCGCTTTGATGCTGCGCCGTTCTTGTGCTTGTATAGCCGGATGGCGGAGATGTTGGTAAGGCCCGGAGAGTTGGCCCATGGTATCCCTCATACCATTGGGAGAATAACATTTGCCGATTGAGGCGGGTGATTGTGATGCTGCCTAGTTTTTAGGGCCCAAGCTAGTGCGGTGAATCAGCCCACCCTAGTGCGGTGAATCAGCCACCCCTGGTGCGTAGATATCCCTCTAGGGGCGGAAGAATGGAGTGATGGAGCCTGAGAGGGCGACATGCTGCCGCCTTGAGTCCTCTCGCCACCAGCGGCCCGACGATGAGGTGTATGATTCCACACAAACATGGGTCTAACTTGGGATGTGGGATTCCCAGAGGATACAATGAAAGAAGCAAGTTCACCCTTGCTCATCTAAAAATCGTAAGAAAGTCCAAATTAGTTGGAAGCACTGTTGTCAATCTAACCACGGGGGAACCAGAATCAGATATGGGGGGATGCCATGCCATGAAAGTACACATTCGAGAGAAGCTTTTGTCCTCGAGGATTTCGAGAGGATAAAATGAATGAATTTTTGGAGCTAACCCAAGCAAGGAAGACCCTAAAAGAATACCACCAAGCTTTTGTTAACTTTCTCCAATTTGCTCTAGAGATGGATGAGGTAACTCTTCTCCATCGATTCATTTAAAAGCTTAATCTACCATTGAATAACCTCGTCAAGAATGCAAAACCATCCTCTATTTCAGAAGCCATAATTATAGCCAGAGGCTATGATAAAGTTTTTTTATATAGAAAGTGTCGAGAGAAGGACACGAGTCCTTCCATGTTAATTGTGAAGAGGTCCCCCAATCCAAGAGAGCAACATCAAGCCCACCCTTGGCTACAAGGAATCATGAGCTAGAGCAAAATTAGGTCAAGAAATAGGGATAGCAGGGTTAAAGATAACCGAATTCAACAAGTATTTCTGTGAGTAAATAGGAGAGGATTGGTGCAAGATTCATGTGAAGTAATGTGCATGATGAATAGAGGTATTCTACAAGATGATACTAAGATTATGAAATTGCTATCATAGGTTAGCTTGCATAAAGGATTGATTCCCTTACGTTTTTCCATGACAATTGTGAAGTACCATATTACATGGGGGTATAGAATAAGGAATTTGAAGGTTCATATCATATAAGAGGTATATGGATGCATGAAATTAGGATAATTAGGCCAATTAACTTTGGAATAATAAAGATATTTTGGAGGCACAACAAAACGAGCCAAACACATGAAATAAGGGACTCTTTAAGGGACACTGTATGTGTCTCCTTTATTATAGATTTCAATAAGGAAAGAGAGTGCACTCAGAGAAGAGTGAGGCAATAAGGCTAGAAACATTAGGAAAGTGTTAGAATAAAAATATTAGCTCCAAAAATCCTAAAAGAAATAAGAAGACAAGAATAGTTCTATTAAGAGATAAGTATCTCCAAAAATAGAAATTCGAATTTAGGTGATAAGAGGTCATATTTAGAGTACTTTTACATATTTAGAGTCCATGCATACTAAAAATGAGGAAAAGCAACGCGTTTCTAAAGATGGCATGTTTGCAGCTATATACAGACGTTTTTGCCTATTCTACCCGCGCCGCGGTGGCTTGTAGACTAGATGCCTTCCGGTTCTTTTGACCGATTATACGAGTATATTCTGAGTTCTTATCAGAGATTTATGGCCGAAACAGTTTGCTGCTTCTGTCAAGGTCTCTACACAAGAAAAACTGTAAGACGACAACAAGTAGCCTCAAGGTAATCCTAGAGCTTGAGATGTATATATATCCCTTCATTCTTATCTAATATGTTAGAAGAGAAGGTTAGATTGCTGTGGTCTTTCGGAGGAAGAGACCAGAACTCCATAGCTTTTCTTTGAAATAAAGAATAGTATGCCGTAGCCTTGCAAGAGAAGGCTATTTTGCCATAGACCTTCGAAAGAGAGAAAAGTCACAGTACGAGTAAGAGGAGATAAATCTTGGGGATGATCGGATGATTTCAATCGTAAGAGAAGGTATTAGAAGACTCTATTCTCTTATGTCAAGTTCTAAAGCTCTTGTTAACGAGCAAAGGCAACGATAAACGATAAATTTCTGTAAGGTATATATTTTTTTTTTCTGTTTTACAATTATATATCATTCTTAGGGGTTGAGGTATGGCCTCGGCTTCTCTATTAATTGTTAATAGTGATCTATTTGATTGATTTACTAGTTAAAGCTTGTATTCTTTTAAACAACAGCATATGCCTTAATAAAGAATGTCTTATCGTAATCTCAAGTTGAAATGCTAAAATCTTTGTGAAAAGGATTGTTTTCTTAAGAAGGTAACATAGATTCTAGTCCTATGGTTTAGTTGAGTAAATGGATTGTTATCTTGGTTAAATTAGGTACAGGTACAACTCTCCCTGCGCTTTGATGCTGCGCCGTTCTTGTGCTTGTATAGCCGGATGGCGGAGATGTTGGTAAGGCCCGGAGAGTTGGCCCATGGTATCCCTCATACCATTGGGAGAATAACATTTGCCGATTGAGGCGGGTGATTGTGATGCTGCCTAGTTTTTAGGGCCCAAGCTAGTGCGGTGAATCAGCCCACCCTAGTGCGGTGAATCAGCCACCCCTGATGCGTAGATATCCCTCTAGGGGCGGAAGAATGGAGTGATGGAGCCTGAGAGGGCGACATGCTGCCGCCTTGAGTCCTCTCGCCACCAGCGGCCCGACGATGAGGTGTATGATTCCACACAAACATGGGTCTAACTTGGGATGTGGGATTCCCAGAGGATACAATGAAAGAAGCAAGTTCACCCTTGCTCATCTAAAAATCGTAAGAAAGTCCAAATTAGTTGGAAGCACTGTTGTCAATCTAACCACGGGGGAACCAGAATCACATATGGGGGGATGCCATGCCATGAAAGTACACATTCGAGAGAAGCTTTTGTCCTCGAGGATTTCGAGAGGATAAAATGAATGAATTTTTGGAGCTAACCCAAGCAAGGAAGACCCTAAAAGAATACCACCAAGCTTTTGTTAACTTTCTCCAATTTGCTCTAGAGATGGATGAGGTAACTCTTCTCCATCGATTCATTTAAAAGCTTAATCTACCATTGAATAACCTCGTCAAGAATGCAAAACCATCCTCTATTTCAGAAGCCATAATTATAGCCAGAGGCTATGATAAAGTTTTTTTATATAGAAAGTGTCGAGAGAAGGACACGAGTCCTTCCATGTTAATTGTGAAGAGGTCCCCCAATCCAAGAGAGCAACATCAAGCCCACCCTTGGCTACAAGGAATCATGAGCTAGAGCAAAATTAGGTCAAGAAATAGGGATAGCAGGGTTAAAGATAACCGAATTCAACAAGTATTTCTGTGAGTAAATAGGAGAGGATTAGTGCAAGATTCATGTGAAGTAATGTGCATGATGAATAGAGGTATTCTACAAGATGATACTAAGATTATGAAATTGCTATCATAGGTTAGCTTGCATAAAGGATTGATTCCCTTACGTTTTTCCATGACAATTGTGAAGTACCATATTACATGGGGGTATAGAATAAGGAATTTGAAGGTTCATATCATATAAGAGGTATATGGATGCATGAAATTAGGATAATTAGGCCAATTAACTTTGGAATAATAAAGATATTTTGGAGACACAACAAAACGAGCCAAACACATGAAATAAGGGACTCTTTAAGGGACACTGTATGTGTCTCCTTTATTATAGATTTCAATAAGGAAAGAGAGTGCACTCAGAGAAGAGTGAGGCAATAAGGCTAGAAACATTAGGAAAGTGTTAGAATAAAAATATTAGCTCCAAAAATCCTAAAAGAAATAAGAAGACAAGAATAGTTCTATTAAGAGATAAGTATCTCCAAAAATAGAAATTCGAATTTAGGTGATAAGAGGTCATATTTAGAGTACTTTTACATATTTAGAGTCCATGCATACTAAAAATGAGGAAAAGCAACGCGTTTCTAAAGATGGCATGTTTGCAGCTATATACAGACGTTTTTGCCTATTCTACCCGCGCCGCGGTGGCTTGTAGACTAGATGCCTTCCGGTTCTTTTGACCGATTATACGAGTATATTCTGAGTTCTTATCAGAGATTTATGGCCGAAACAGTTTGCTGCTTCTGTCAAGGTCTCTACACAAGAAAAACTGTAAGACGACAACAAGTAGCCTCAAGGTAATCCTAGAGCTTGAGATGTATATATATCCCTTCATTCTTATCTAATATGTTAGAAGAGAAGGTTAGATTGCTGTGGTCTTTCGGAGGAAGAGACCAGAACTCCATAGCTTTTCTTTGAAATAAAGAATAGTATGCCGTAGCCTTGCAAGAGAAGGCTATTTTGCCATAGACCTTCGAAAGAGAGAAAAGTCACAGTACGAGTAAGAGGAGATAAATCTTGGGGATGATCGGATGATTTCAATCGTAAGAGAAGGTATTAGAAGACTCTATTCTCTTATGTCAAGTTCTAAAGCTCTTGTTAACGAGCAAAGGCAACGATAAACGATAAATTTCTGTAAGGTATATATTTTTTTTTTCTGTTTTACAATTATATATCATTCTTAGGGGTTGAGGTATGGCCTCGGCTTCTCTATTAATTGTTAATAGTGATCTATTTGATTGATTTACTAGTTAAAGCTTGTATTCTTTTAAACAACAGCATATGCCTTAATAAAGAATGTCTTATCGTAATCTCAAGTTGAAATGCTAAAATCTTTGTGAAAAGGATTGTTTTCTTAAGAAGGTAACATAGATTCTAGTCCTATGGTTTAGTTGAGTAAATGGATTGTTATCTTGGTTAAATTAGGTACAGGTACAACTCTCCCTGCGCTTTGATGCTGCGCCGTTCTTGTGCTTGTATAGCCGGATGGCGGAGATGTTGGTAAGGCCCGGAGAGTTGGCCCATGGTATCCCTCATACCATTGGGAGAATAACATTTGCCGATTGAGGCGGGTGATTGTGATGCTGCCTAGTTTTTAGGGCCCAAGCTAGTGCGGTGAATCAGCCCACCCTAGTGCGGTGAATCAGCCACCCCTGGTGCGTAGATATCCCTCTAGGGGCGGAAGAATGGAGTGATGGAGCCTGAGAGGGCGACATGCTGCCGCCTTGAGTCCTCTCGCCACCAGCGGCCCGACGATGAGGTGTATGATTCCACACAAACATGGGTCTAACTTGGGATGTGGGATTCCCAGAGGATACAATGAAAGAAGCAAGTTCACCCTTGCTCATCTAAAAATCGTAAGAAAGTCCAAATTAGTTGGAAGCACTGTTGTCAATCTAACCACGGGGGAACCAGAATCAGATATGGGGGGATGCCATGCCATGAAAGTACACATTCGAGAGAAGCTTTTGTCCTCGAGGATTTCGAGAGGATAAAATGAATGAATTTTTGGAGCTAACCCAAGCAAGGAAGACCCTAAAAGAATACCACCAAGCTTTTGTTAACTTTCTCCAATTTGCTCTAGAGATGGATGAGGTAACTCTTCTCCATCGATTCATTTAAAAGCTTAATCTACCATTGAATAACCTCGTCAAGAATGCAAAACCATCCTCTATTTCAGAAGCCATAATTATAGCCAGAGGCTATGATAAAGTTTTTTTATATAGAAAGTGTCGAGAGAAGGACACGAGTCCTTCCATGTTAATTGTGAAGAGGTCCCCCAATCCAAGAGAGCAACATCAAGCCCACCCTTGGCTACAAGGAATCATGAGCTAGAGCAAAATTAGGTCAAGAAATAGGGATAGCAGGGTTAAAGATAACCGAATTCAACAAGTATTTCTGTGAGTAAATAGGAGAGGATTGGTGCAAGATTCATGTGAAGTAATGTGCATGATGAATAGAGGTATTCTACAAGATGATACTAAGATTATGAAATTGCTATCATAGGTTAGCTTGCATAAAGGATTGATTCCCTTACGTTTTTCCATGACAATTGTGAAGTACCATATTACATGGGGGTATAGAATAAGGAATTTGAAGGTTCATATCATATAAGAGGTATATGGATGCATGAAATTAGGATAATTAGGCCAATTAACTTTGGAATAATAAAGATATTTTGGAGGCACAACAAAACGAGCCAAACACATGAAATAAGGGACTCTTTAAGGGACACTGTATGTGTCTCCTTTATTATAGATTTCAATAAGGAAAGAGAGTGCACTCAGAGAAGAGTGAGGCAATAAGGCTAGAAACATTAGGAAAGTGTTAGAATAAAAATATTAGCTCCAAAAATCCTAAAAGAAATAAGAAGACAAGAATAGTTCTATTAAGAGATAAGTATCTCCAAAAATAGAAATTCGAATTTAGGTGATAAGAGGTCATATTTAGAGTACTTTTACATATTTAGAGTCCATGCATACTAAAAATGAGGAAAAGCAACGCGTTTCTAAAGATGGCATGTTTGCAGCTATATACAGACGTTTTTGCCTATTCTACCCGCGCCGCGGTGGCTTGTAGACTAGATGCCTTCCGGTTCTTTTGACCGATTATACGAGTATATTCTGAGTTCTTATCAGAGATTTATGGCCGAAACAGTTTGCTGCTTCTGTCAAGGTCTCTACACAAGAAAAACTGTAAGACGACAACAAGTAGCCTCAAGGTAATCCTAGAGCTTGAGATGTATATATATCCCTTCATTCTTATCTAATATGTTAGAAGAGAAGGTTAGATTGCTGTGGTCTTTCGGAGGAAGAGACCAGAACTCCATAGCTTTTCTTTGAAATAAAGAATAGTATGCCGTAGCCTTGCAAGAGAAGGCTATTTTGCCATAGACCTTCGAAAGAGAGAAAAGTCACAGTACGAGTAAGAGGAGATAAATCTTGGGGATGATCGGATGATTTCAATCGTAAGAGAAGGTATTAGAAGACTCTATTCTCTTATGTCAAGTTCTAAAGCTCTTGTTAACGAGCAAAGGCAACGATAAACGATAAATTTCTGTAAGGTATATATTTTTTTTTTCTGTTTTACAATTATATATCATTCTTAGGGGTTGAGGTATGGCCTCGGCTTCTCTATTAATTGTTAATAGTGATCTATTTGATTGATTTACTAGTTAAAGCTTGTATTCTTTTAAACAACAGCATATGCCTTAATAAAGAATGTCTTATCGTAATCTCAAGTTGAAATGCTAAAATCTTTGTGAAAAGGATTGTTTTCTTAAGAAGGTAACATAGATTCTAGTCCTATGGTTTAGTTGAGTAAATGGATTGTTATCTTGGTTAAATTAGGTACAGGTACAACTCTCCCTGCGCTTTGATGCTGCGCCGTTCTTGTGCTTGTATAGCCGGATGGCGGAGATGTTGGTAAGGCCCGGAGAGTTGGCCCATGGTATCCCTCATACCATTGGGAGAATAACATTTGCCGATTGAGGCGGGTGATTGTGATGCTGCCTAGTTTTTAGGGCCCAAGCTAGTGCGGTGAATCAGCCCACCCTAGTGCGGTGAATCAGCCACCCCTGATGCGTAGATATCCCTCTAGGGGCGGAAGAATGGAGTGATGGAGCCTGAGAGGGCGACATGCTGCCGCCTTGAGTCCTCTCGCCACCAGCGGCCCGACGATGAGGTGTATGATTCCACACAAACATGGGTCTAACTTGGGATGTGGGATTCCCAGAGGATACAATGAAAGAAGCAAGTTCACCCTTGCTCATCTAAAAATCGTAAGAAAGTCCAAATTAGTTGGAAGCACTGTTGTCAATCTAACCACGGGGGAACCAGAATCACATATGGGGGGATGCCATGCCATGAAAGTACACATTCGAGAGAAGCTTTTGTCCTCGAGGATTTCGAGAGGATAAAATGAATGAATTTTTGGAGCTAACCCAAGCAAGGAAGACCCTAAAAGAATACCACCAAGCTTTTGTTAACTTTCTCCAATTTGCTCTAGAGATGGATGAGGTAACTCTTCTCCATCGATTCATTTAAAAGCTTAATCTACCATTGAATAACCTCGTCAAGAATGCAAAACCATCCTCTATTTCAGAAGCCATAATTATAGCCAGAGGCTATGATAAAGTTTTTTTATATAGAAAGTGTCGAGAGAAGGACACGAGTCCTTCCATGTTAATTGTGAAGAGGTCCCCCAATCCAAGAGAGCAACATCAAGCCCACCCTTGGCTACAAGGAATCATGAGCTAGAGCAAAATTAGGTCAAGAAATAGGGATAGCAGGGTTAAAGATAACCGAATTCAACAAGTATTTCTGTGAGTAAATAGGAGAGGATTGGTGCAAGATTCATGTGAAGTAATGTGCATGATGAATAGAGGTATTCTACAAGATGATACTAAGATTATGAAATTGCTATCATAGGTTAGCTTGCATAAAGGATTGATTCCCTTACGTTTTTCCATGACAATTGTGAAGTACCATATTACATGGGGGTATAGAATAAGGAATTTGAAGGTTCATATCATATAAGAGGTATATGGATGCATGAAATTAGGATAATTAGGCCAATTAACTTTGGAATAATAAAGATATTTTGGAGGCACAACAAAACGAGCCAAACACATGAAATAAGGGACTCTTTAAGGGACACTGTATGTGTCTCCTTTATTATAGATTTCAATAAGGAAAGAGAGTGCACTCAGAGAAGAGTGAGGCAATAAGGCTAGAAACATTAGGAAAGTGTTAGAATAAAAATATTAGCTCCAAAAATCCTAAAAGAAATAAGAAGACAAGAATAGTTCTATTAAGAGATAAGTATCTCCAAAAATAGAAATTCGAATTTAGGTGATAAGAGGTCATATTTAGAGTACTTTTACATATTTAGAGTCCATGCATACTAAAAATGAGGAAAAGCAACGCGTTTCTAAAGATGGCATGTTTGCAGCTATATACAGACGTTTTTGCCTATTCTACCCGCGCCGCGGTGGCTTGTAGACTAGATGCCTTCCGGTTCTTTTGACCGATTATACGAGTATATTCTGAGTTCTTATCAGAGATTTATGGCCGAAACAGTTTGCTGCTTCTGTCAAGGTCTCTACACAAGAAAAACTGTAAGACGACAACAAGTAGCCTCAAGGTAATCCTAGAGCTTGAGATGTATATATATCCCTTCATTCTTATCTAATATGTTAGAAGAGAAGGTTAGATTGCTGTGGTCTTTCGGAGGAAGAGACCAGAACTCCATAGCTTTTCTTTGAAATAAAGAATAGTATGCCGTAGCCTTGCAAGAGAAGGCTATTTTGCCATAGACCTTCGAAAGAGAGAAAAGTCACAGTACGAGTAAGAGGAGATAAATCTTGGGGATGATCGGATGATTTCAATCGTAAGAGAAGGTATTAGAAGACTCTATTCTCTTATGTCAAGTTCTAAAGCTCTTGTTAACGAGCAAAGGCAACGATAAACGATAAATTTCTGTAAGGTATATATTTTTTTTTTCTGTTTTACAATTATATATCATTCTTAGGGGTTGAGGTATGGCCTCGGCTTCTCTATTAATTGTTAATAGTGATCTATTTGATTGATTTACTAGTTAAAGCTTGTATTCTTTTAAACAACAGCATATGCCTTAATAAAGAATGTCTTATCGTAATCTCAAGTTGAAATGCTAAAATCTTTGTGAAAAGGATTGTTTTCTTAAGAAGGTAACATAGATTCTAGTCCTATGGTTTAGTTGAGTAAATGGATTGTTATCTTGGTTAAATTAGGTACAGGTACAACTCTCCCTGCGCTTTGATGCTGCGCCGTTCTTGTGCTTGTATAGCCGGATGGCGGAGATGTTGGTAAGGCCCGGAGAGTTGGCCCATGGTATCCCTCATACCATTGGGAGAATAACATTTGCCGATTGAGGCGGGTGATTGTGATGCTGCCTAGTTTTTAGGGCCCAAGCTAGTGCGGTGAATCAGCCCACCCTAGTGCGGTGAATCAGCCACCCCTGGTGCGTAGATATCCCTCTAGGGGCGGAAGAATGGAGTGATGGAGCCTGAGAGGGCGACATGCTGCCGCCTTGAGTCCTCTCGCCACCAGCGGCCCGACGATGAGGTGTATGATTCCACACAAACATGGGTCTAACTTGGGATGTGGGATTCCCAGAGGATACAATGAAAGAAGCAAGTTCACCCTTGCTCATCTAAAAATCGTAAGAAAGTCCAAATTAGTTGGAAGCACTGTTGTCAATCTAACCACGGGGGAACCAGAATCACATATGGGGGGATGCCATGCCATGAAAGTACACATTCGAGAGAAGCTTTTGTCCTCGAGGATTTCGAGAGGATAAAATGAATGAATTTTTGGAGCTAACCCAAGCAAGGAAGACCCTAAAAGAATACCACCAAGCTTTTGTTAACTTTCTCCAATTTGCTCTAAAGATGGATGAGGTAACTCTTCTCCATCGATTCATTTAAAAGCTTAATCTACCATTGAATAACCTCGTCAAGAATGCAAAACCATCCTCTATTTCAGAAGCCATAATTATAGCCAGAGGCTATGATAAAGTTTTTTTATATAGAAAGTGTCGAGAGAAGGACACGAGTCCTTCCATGTTAATTGTGAAGAGGTCCCCCAATCCAAGAGAGCAACATCAAGCCCACCCTTGGCTACAAGGAATCATGAGCTAGAGCAAAATTAGGTCAAGAAATAGGGATAGCAGGGTTAAAGATAACCGAATTCAACAAGTATTTCTGTGAGTAAATAGGAGAGGATTGGTGCAAGATTCATGTGAAGTAATGTGCATGATGAATAGAGGTATTCTACAAGATGATACTAAGATTATGAAATTGCTATCATAGGTTAGCTTGCATAAAGGATTGATTCCCTTACGTTTTTCCATGACAATTGTGAAGTACCATATTACATGGGGGTATAGAATAAGGAATTTGAAGGTTCATATCATATAAGAGGTATATGGATGCATGAAATTAGGATAATTAGGCCAATTAACTTTGGAATAATAAAGATATTTTGGAGGCACAACAAAACGAGCCAAACACATGAAATAAGGGACTCTTTAAGGGACACTGTATGTGTCTCTTTTAATATAGATTTCAATAAGGAAAGAGAGTGCACTCAGAGAAGAGTGAGGCAATAAGGCTAGAAACATTAGGAAAGTGTTAGAATAAAAATATTAGCTCCAAAAATCCTAAAAGAAATAAGAAGACAAGAATAGTTCTATTAAGAGATAAGTATCTCCAAAAATAGAAATTCGAATTTAGGTGATAAGAGGTCATATTTAGAGTACTTTTACATATTTAGAGTCCATGCATACTAAAAATGAGGAAAAGCAACGCGTTTCTAAAGATGGCATGTTTGCAGCTATATACAGACGTTTTTGCCTATTCTACCCGCGCCGCGGTGGCTTGTAGACTAGATGCCTTCCGGTTCTTTTGACCGATTATACGAGTATATTCTGAGTTCTTATCAGAGATTTATGGCCGAAACAGTTTGCTGCTTCTGTCAAGGTCTCTACACAAGAAAAACTGTAAGACGACAACAAGTAGCCTCAAGGTAATCCTAGAGCTTGAGATGTATATATATCCCTTCATTCTTATCTAATATGTTAGAAGAGAAGGTTAGATTGCTGTGGTCTTTCGGAGGAAGAGACCAGAACTCCATAGCTTTTCTTTGAAATAAAGAATAGTATGCCGTAGCCTTGCAAGAGAAGGCTATTTTGCCATAGACCTTCGAAAGAGAGAAAAGTCACAGTACGAGTAAGAGGAGATAAATCTTGGGGATGATCGGATGATTTCAATCGTAAGAGAAGGTATTAGAAGACTCTATTCTCTTATGTCAAGTTCTAAAGCTCTTGTTAACGAGCAAAGGCAACGATAAACGATAAATTTCTGTAAGGTATATATTTTTTTTTTCTGTTTTACAATTATATATCATTCTTAGGGGTTGAGGTATGGCCTCGGCTTCTCTATTAATTGTTAATAGTGATCTATTTGATTGATTTACTAGTTAAAGCTTGTATTCTTTTAAACAACAGCATATGCCTTAATAAAGAATGTCTTATCATAATCTCAAGTTGAAATGCTAAAATCTTTGTGAAAAGGATTGTTTTCTTAAGAAGGTAACATAGATTCTAGTCCTATGGTTTAGTTGAGTAAATGGATTGTTATCTTGGTTAAATTAGGTACAGGTACAACTCTCCCTGCGCTTTGATGCTGCGCCGTTCTTGTGCTTGTATAGCCGGATGGCGGAGATGTTGGTAAGGCCCGGAGAGTTGGCCCATGGTATCCCTCATACCATTGGGAGAATAACATTTGCCGATTGAGGCGGGTGATTGTGATGCTGCCTAGTTTTTAGGGCCCAAGCTAGTGCGGTGAATCAGCCCACCCTAGTGCGGTGAATCAGCCACCCCTGGTGCGTAGATATCCCTCTAGGGGCGGAAGAATGGAGTGATGGAGCCTGAGAGGGCGACATGCTGCCGCCTTGAGTCCTCTCACCACCAGCGGCCCGACGATGAGGTGTATGATTCCACACAAACATGGGTCTAACTTGGGATGTGGGATTCCCAGAGGATACAATGAAAGAAGCAAGTTCACCCTTGCTCATCTAAAAATCGTAAGAAAGTCCAAATTAGTTGGAAGCACTGTTGTCAATCTAACCACGGGGGAACCAGAATCACATATGGGGGGATGCCATGCCATGAAAGTACACATTCGAGAGAAGCTTTTGTCCTCGAGGATTTCGAGAGGATAAAATGAATGAATTTTTGGAGCTAACCCAAGCAAGGAAGACCCTAAAAGAATACCACCAAGCTTTTGTTAACTTTCTCCAATTTGCTCTAGAGATGGATGAGGTAACTCTTCTCCATCGATTCATTTAAAAGCTTAATCTACCATTGAATAACCTCGTCAAGAATGCAAAACCATCCTCTATTTCAGAAGCCATAATTATAGCCAGAGGCTATGATAAAGTTTTTTTATATAGAAAGTGTCGAGAGAAGGACACGAGTCCTTCCATGTTAATTGTGAAGAGGTCCCCCAATCCAAGAGAGCAACATCAAGCCCACCCTTGGCTACAAGGAATCATGAGCTAGAGCAAAATTAGGTCAAGAAATAGGGATAGCAGGGTTAAAGATAACCGAATTCAACAAGTATTTCTGTGAGTAAATAGGAGAGGATTGGTGCAAGATTCATGTGAAGTAATGTGCATGATGAATAGAGGTATTCTACAAGATGATACTAAGATTATGAAATTGCTATCATAGGTTAGCTTGCATAAAGGATTGATTCCCTTACGTTTTTCCATGACAATTGTGAAGTACCATATTACATGGGGGTATAGAATAAGGAATTTGAAGGTTCATATCATATAAGAGGTATATGGATGCATGAAATTAGGATAATTAGGCCAATTAACTTTGGAATAATAAAGATATTTTCGAGGCACAACAAAACGAGCCAAACACATGAAATAAGGGACTCTTTAACGGACACTGTATGTGTCTCCTTTATTATAGATTTCAATAAGGAAAGAGAGTGCACTCAGAGAAGAGTGAGGCAATAAGGCTAGAAACATTAGGAAAGTGTTAGAATAAAAATATTAGCTCCAAAAATCCTAAAAGAAATAAGAAGACAAGAATAGTTCTATTAAGAGATAAGTATCTCCAAAAATAGAAATTCGAATTTAGGTGATAAGAGGTCATATTTAGAGTACTTTTACATATTTAGAGTCCATGCATACTAAAAATGAGGAAAAGCAACGCGTTTCTAAAGATGGCATGTTTGCAGCTATATACAGACGTTTTTGCCTATTCTACCCGCGCCGCGGTGGCTTGTAGACTAGATGCCTTCCGGTTCTTTTGACCGATTATACGAGTATATTCTGAGTTCTTATCAGAGATTTATGGCCGAAACAGTTTGCTGCTTCTGTCAAGGTCTCTACACAAGAAAAACTGTAAGACGACAACAAGTAGCCTCAAGGTAATCCTAGAGCTTGAGATGTATATATATCCCTTCATTCTTATCTAATATGTTAGAAGAGAAGGTTAGATTGCTGTGGTCTTTCGGAGGAAGAGACCAGAACTCCATAGCTTTTCTTTGAAATAAAGAATAGTATGCCGTAGCCTTGCAAGAGAAGGCTATTTTGCCATAGACCTTCGAAAGAGAGAAAAGTCACAGTACGAGTAAGAGGAGATAAATCTTGGGGATGATCGGATGATTTCAATCGTAAGAGAAGGTATTAGAAGACTCTATTCTCTTATGTCAAGTTCTAAAGCTCTTGTTAACGAGCAAAGGCAACGATAAACGATAAATTTCTGTAAGGTATATATTTTTTTTTTCTGTTTTACAATTATATATCATTCTTAGGGGTTGAGGTATGGCCTCGGCTTCTCTATTAATTGTTAATAGTGATCTATTTGATTGATTTACTAGTTAAAGCTTGTATTCTTTTAAACAACAGCATATGCCTTAATAAAGAATGTCTTATCATAATCTCAAGTTGAAATGCTAAAATCTTTGTGAAAAGGATTGTTTTCTTAAGAAGGTAACATAGATTCTAGTCCTATGGTTTAGTTGAGTAAATGGATTGTTATCTTGGTTAAATTAGGTACAGGTACAACTCTCCCTGCGCTTTGATGCTGCGCCGTTCTTGTGCTTGTATAGCCGGATGGCGGAGATGTTGGTAAGGCCCGGAGAGTTGGCCCATGGTATCCCTCATACCATTGGGAGAATAACATTTGCCGATTGAGGCGGGTGATTGTGATGCTGCCTAGTTTTTAGGGCCCAAGCTAGTGCGGTGAATCAGCCCACCCTAGTGCGGTGAATCAGCCACCCCTGGTGCGTAGATATCCCTCTAGGGGCGGAAGAATGGAGTGATGGAGCCTGAGAGGGCGACATGCTGCCGCCTTGAGTCCTCTCGCCACCAGCGGCCCGACGATGAGGTGTATGATTCCACACAAACATGGGTCTAACTTGGGATGTGGGAGTCCCAGAGGATACAATGAAAGAAGCAAGTTCACCCTTGCTCATCTAAAAATCGTAAGAAAGTCCAAATTAGTTGGAAGCACTGTTGTCAATCTAACCACGGGGGAACCAGAATCACATATGGGGGGATGCCATGCCATGAAAGTACACATTCGAGAGAAGCTTTTGTCCTCGAGGATTTCGAGAGGATAAAATGAATGAATTTTTGGAGCTAACCCAAGCAAGGAAGACCCTAAAAGAATACCACCAAGCTTTTGTTAACTTTCTCCAATTTGCTCTAGAGATGGATGAGGTAACTCTTCTCCATCGATTCATTTAAAAGCTTAATCTACCATTGAATAACCTCGTCAAGAATGCAAAACCATCCTCTATTTCAGAAGCCATAATTATAGCCAGAGGCTATGATAAAGTTTTTTTATATAGAAAGTGTCGAGAGAAGGACACGAGTCCTTCCATGTTAATTGTGAAGAGGTCCCCCAATCCAAGAGAGCAACATCAAGCCCACCCTTGGCTACAAGGAATCATGAGCTAGAGCAAAATTAGGTCAAGAAATAGGGATAGCAGGGTTAAAGATAACCGAATTCAACAAGTATTTCTGTGAGTAAATAGGAGAGGATTGGTGCAAGATTCATGTGAAGTAATGTGCATGATGAATAGAGGTATTCTACAAGATGATACTAAGATTATGAAATTGCTATCATAGGTTAGCTTGCATAAAGGATTGATTCCCTTACGTTTTTCCATGACAATTGTGAAGTACCATATTACATGGGGGTATAGAATAAGGAATTTGAAGGTTCATATCATATAAGAGGTATATGGATGCATGAAATTAGGATAATTAGGCCAATTAACTTTGGAATAATAAAGATATTTTGGAGACACAACAAAACGAGCCAAACACATGAAATAAGGGACTCTTTAAGGGACACTGTATGTGTCTCCTTTATTATAGATTTCAATAAGGAAAGAGAGTGCACTCAGAGAAGAGTGAGGCAATAAGGCTAGAAACATTAGGAAAGTGTTAGAATAAAAATATTAGCTCCAAAAATCCTAAAAGAAATAAGAAGACAAGAATAGTTCTATTAAGAGATAAGTATCTCCAAAAATAGAAATTCGAATTTAGGTGATAAGAGGTCATATTTAGAGTACTTTTACATATTTAGAGTCCATGCATACTAAAAATGAGGAAAAGCAACGCGTTTCTAAAGATGGCATGTTTGCAGCTATATACAGACGTTTTTGCCTATTCTACCCGCGCCGCGGTGGCTTGTAGACTAGATGCCTTCCGGTTCTTTTGACCGATTATACGAGTATATTCTGAGTTCTTATCAGAGATTTATGGCCGAAACAGTTTGCTGCTTCTGTCAAGGTCTCTACACAAGAAAAACTGTAAGACGACAACAAGTAGCCTCAAGGTAATCCTAGAGCTTGAGATGTATATATATCCCTTCATTCTTATCTAATATGTTAGAAGAGAAGGTTAGATTGCTGTGGTCTTTCGGAGGAAGAGACCAGAACTCCATAGCTTTTCTTTGAAATAAAGAATAGTATGCCGTAGCCTTGCAAGAGAAGGCTATTTTGCCATAGACCTTCGAAAGAGAGAAAAGTCACAGTACGAGTAAGAGGAGATAAATCTTGGGGATGATCGGATGATTTCAATCGTAAGAGAAGGTATTAGAAGACTCTATTCTCTTATGTCAAGTTCTAAAGCTCTTGTTAACGAGCAAAGGCAACGATAAACGATAAATTTCTGTAAGGTATATATTTTTTTTTTCTGTTTTACAATTATATATCATTCTTAGGGGTTGAGGTATGGCCTCGGCTTCTCTATTAATTGTTAATAGTGATCTATTTGATTGATTTACTAGTTAAAGCTTGTATTCTTTTAAACAACAGCATATGCCTTAATAAAGAATGTCTTATCATAATCTCAAGTTGAAATGCTAAAATCTTTGTGAAAAGGATTGTTTTCTTAAGAAGGTAACATAGATTCTAGTCCTATGGTTTAGTTGAGTAAATGGATTGTTATCTTGGTTAAATTAGGTACAGGTACAACTCTCCCTGCGCTTTGATGCTGCGCCGTTCTTGTGCTTGTATAGCCGGATGGCGGAGATGTTGGTAAGGCCCGGAGAGTTGGCCCATGGTATCCCTCATACCATTGGGAGAATAACATTTGCCGATTGAGGCGGGTGATTGTGATGCTGCCTAGTTTTTAGGGCCCAAGCTAGTGCGGTGAATCAGCCCACCCTAGTGCGGTGAATCAGCCACCCCTGGTGCGTAGATATCCCTCTAGGGGCGGAAGAATGGAGTGATGGAGCCTGAGAGGGCGACATGCTGCCGCCTTGAGTCCTCTCACCACCAGCGGCCCGACGATGAGGTGTATGATTCCACACAAACATGGGTCTAACTTGGGATGTGGGATTCCCAGAGGATACAATGAAAGAAGCAAGTTCACCCTTGCTCATCTAAAAATCGTAAGAAAGTCCAAATTAGTTGGAAGCACTGTTGTCAATCTAACCACGGGGGAACCAGAATCACATATGGGGGGATGCCATGCCATGAAAGTACACATTCGAGAGAAGCTTTTGTCCTCGAGGATTTCGAGAGGATAAAATGAATGAATTTTTGGAGCTAACCCAAGCAAGGAAGACCCTAAAAGAATACCACCAAGCTTTTGTTAACTTTCTCCAATTTGCTCTAGAGATGGATGAGGTAACTCTTCTCCATCGATTCATTTAAAAGCTTAATCTACCATTGAATAACCTCGTCAAGAATGCAAAACCATCCTCTATTTCAGAAGCCATAATTATAGCCAGAGGCTATGATAAAGTTTTTTTATATAGAAAGTGTCGAGAGAAGGACACGAGTCCTTCCATGTTAATTGTGAAGAGGTCCCCCAATCCAAGAGAGCAACATCAAGCCCACCCTTGGCTACAAGGAATCATGAGCTAGAGCAAAATTAGGTCAAGAAATAGGGATAGCAGGGTTAAAGATAACCGAATTCAACAAGTATTTCTGTGAGTAAATAGGAGAGGATTGGTGCAAGATTCATGTGAAGTAATGTGCATGATGAATAGAGGTATTCTACAAGATGATACTAAGATTATGAAATTGCTATCATAGGTTAGCTTGCATAAAGGATTGATTCCCTTACGTTTTTCCATGACAATTGTGAAGTACCATATTACATGGGGGTATAGAATAAGGAATTTGAAGGTTCATATCATATAAGAGGTATCTGGATGCATGAAATTAGGATAATTAGGCCAATTAACTTTGGAATAATAAAGATATTTTCGAGGCACAACAAAACGAGCCAAACACATGAAATAAGGGACTCTTTAACGGACACTGTATGTGTCTCCTATATTATAGATTTCAATAAGGAAAGAGAGTGCACTCAGAGAAGAGTGAGGCAATAAGGCTAGAAACATTAGGAAAGTGTTAGAATAAAAATATTAGCTCCAAAAATCCTAAAAGAAATAAGAAGACAAGAATAGTTCTATTAAGAGATAAGTATCTCCAAAAATAGAAATTCGAATTTAGGTGATAAGAGGTCATATTTAGAGTACTTTTACATATTTAGAGTCCATGCATACTAAAAGTGAGGAAAAGCAACGCGTTTCTAAAGATGGCATGTTTGCAGCTATATACAGACGTTTTTGCCTATTCTACCCGCACCGCGGTGGCTTGTAGACTAGATGCCTTCCGGTTCTTTTGATCGATTATACGAGTATATTCTGAGTTCTTATCAGAGATTTATGGCCGAGATAGTTTGCTGCTTCTGTCAAGGTCTCTACACAAGAAAAACTGTAAGATGACAACAAGTAGCCTCAAGGTCATCCTAGAGCTTGAGATGTATATATATCCCTTCATTCTTATCTAATATCTTAGAAGAGAAGGTTAGATTGCTGTGGTCTTTCGGAGGAAGAGACCAGAACTCCATAGCTTTTCTTTTAAATAAAGAATAGTATGCCATAGCCTTGCAAGAGAAGGCTATTTTGCCATAGACCTTCGAAAGAGAGAAAAGTCACAGTACGAGTAAGAGGAGATAAATCTTGGGGATGATCGGATGACTTCAATCGTAAGAGAAGGTATTAGAAGACTCTATTCTCTTATGTCAAGTTCTAAAGCTCTTGTTAACGAGCAAAGGCAACGATAAACGATAAATTTCTGTAAGGTATATATATATATTTTTTTGTTTTACAATTATATATCATTCTTAGGGGTTGAGGTATGGCCTCGGCTTCTCTATTAATTGTTAATAGTGATCTATTTCATTGATTTACTAGTTAAAGTTTGTATTCTTTTAAACAACAGCATATGCCTTAATAAAGAATGTCTTATCATAATCTCAAGTTGAAATGCTAAAATCTTTGTGAAAAGGATTGTTTTCTTAAGAAGGTAACATAGATTCTAGTCCTATGGTTTAGTTGAGTAAATGGATTGTTATCTTGGTTAAATTAGGTACAGGTACAACTCTCCCTGCGCTTTGATGCTGCGTCGTTCTTGTGCTTGTATAGCCGGACGGCGGAGATGTTGGTAAGGCCCGGAGAGTTGGCCCATGGTATCCCTCATACCATTGGGAGAATAAGATTTGCCGATTGAGGCCGGTGATTGTGATGCTGCCTAGTTTTTAGGGCCCAAGCTAGTGCGGTGAATCAGCCCACCCTAGTGCGGTGAATCAGCCCACCCTAGTGCGGTGAATCAGCCCTCTGAGGGGTGAAAGAATGGAACGATGGAGCCTGAGAGGGCGACATGCTGCCGCCTTGAGTCCTCTCGCCACCAGCGGCCCGACGATGAGGTGTATGATTCCAGACAAGCATGGGTCTAACTTGGGATGTGGGATTCCCAGAGGATACAATGAAAGAAGCAAGTTCACCCTTGCTCATCTGAAACTCGTAAGAAAGGCTAAATTAGTTGGAAGCACTGTTGTCAATCTAACCACGGGGGAACCAGAATTAGTTATGGGGGGATGCCATGAAAGTACACATTCGAGAGAAGGTTTTGTCCTCGAGGATTTCGAGAGGATAAAATGAATGAATTTTTGGAGCTAACCCAAGAAAGGAAGACCCTAAAAGAATACCACCAAACTTTTGTTAAACTTCTCCAATTTGCTCTAGAGATGGATGAGGTAACTCTTCTCCATCGATTCATTTAAAAGCTTAATCTACCATTGAATAACCTCGTCAAGAATGCAAAACCATCCTCTATTTCAGAAGCCATAATTATAGCCAGAGGCTATGATAAAGTTTTTTTATATAGAAAGTGTCGAGAGAAGGACATGAGTCCTTCCATGTTAATCGTGAAGAGGTCCCCTAATCCAAGAGAGGAACATCAAGCCCACCCTTGGCTACAAGGAATCATGAGCTAGAGCAAAATTAGGTCAAGAAATAGGGATAGCAGGGTTAAAGATAACCGAATTCAACAAGTATTTCTGTGAGTAAATAGGAGAGGATTGGTGCAAGATTCATGTGAAGTAATGTGCATGATGAATAGAGGTATTCTATAAGATGATACTAAGATTATGAAATTGCTATCATAGGTTAGCTTGCATAAAGGATTGATTCCCTTACGTTTTTCCATGACAATTATGAAGTACCATATTACATGGGGGTATAGAATAAGGAATTTGAAGGTTCATATCATATGAGAGGTATATGGATGCATGAAATCAGGATAATTAGGCCAATTAACTTTGGAATAATAAAGATATTTTGGAGGCACGACAAAACGAGCCAAACACATGAAATAAGGGACTCTTTAAGAACACTGTATGTGTCTCTTATAATATAGATTTCAATAAGGAAAGAGAGTGCACTCAGAGAAGAGTGAGGCAATAAGGCTAGAAACATTAGGAAAGTGTTAGAATAAAAATATTAGCTCCAAAAGTCGTAAAAGAAATAAGAAGACAAGAATAGTTCTATTAAGAGATAAGTATCTCCAAAAATAGAAATTCGAATTTAGGTGATAAGAGGTCATATTTAGAGTACTTTTACATATTTAGAGTCCATGCATACTAAAAGTGAGGAAAAGCAACGCGTTTCTAAAGATGGCATGTTTGCAGCTATATACAGACGTTTTTGCCTATTCTACCCACACCGCGGTGGCTTGTAGACTAGATGCCTTCCGGTTCTTTTGATCGATTATACGAGTATATTCTGAGTTCTTATCAGAGATTTATGGCCGAGATAGTTTGCTGCTTCTGTCAAGGTCTCTACACAAGAAAAACTGTAAGATGACAACAAGTAGCCTCAAGGTGATCCTAGAGCTTGAGATGTATATATATCCCTTCAATCTTATCTAATATCTTAGAAGAGAAGGTTAGATTGCTATGGTCTTTCGGAGGAAGAGACCAGAACTCCATAGCTTTTCTTTTAAATAAAGAATAGTATGCCGTAGCCTTGCAAGAGAAGGCTATTTTGCCATAGACCTTCGAAAGAGAGAAAACTCACAGTACGAGTAAGAGGAGATAAATCTTGGGGATGATCGGATGACTTCAATCGTAAGAGAAGGTATTAGAAGACTCTATTCTCTTATGTCAAGTTCTAAAGCTCTTGTTAACGAGCAAAGGCAACGATAAACGATAAATTTCTGTAAGGTGAATATATATTTTTTTGTTTTACAATTATATATCATTCTTAGGGGTTGAGGTATGGCCTCGGCTTCTCTATTAATTGTTAATAGTGATCTATTTGATTTATTTACTAGTTAAAGTTTGTATTCTTTTAAACAACAGCATATGCCTTAATAAAGAATGTCTTATCATAATCTCAAGTTGAAATGCTAAAATCTTTGTGAAAAGGATTGTTTTCTTAAGAAGGTAACATAGATTCTAGTCCTATGGTTTAGTTGAGTAAATGGATTGTTATCTTGGTTAAATTAGGTACAGGTACAACTCTCCCTGCGCTTTGATGCTGCGCCGTTCTTGTGCTTGTATAGCTGGATGGCAGAGATGTTGGTAAGGCCCGGAGAGTTGGCCCATGGTATCTCTCATACCATTGGGAGAATAAGATTTGCCGATTGAGGCGGGTGATTGTGATGCTGCCTAGTTTTTAGGGCCCAAGCTAGTGCGGTGAATCAGCCCACCCTAGTGCGGTGAATCAGCCACCCCTAGTGCGTAGACATCCCTCTGAGGGGCGAAAGAATGGAGCGATGGAGCCTGAGAGGGCGACATGCTGCCGCCTTGAGTCCTCTCGCCACCAACGGCCCGACGATGAGGTGTATGATTCCACACAATCCTGTTTCTAACTTGGGATGTAGGATTCCCAGAGGATACAATGAAAGAAGCAAGTTCACCCTTGCTCATCTGAAAATCGTAAGAAAGGCCGAATTAGTTGGAAGCACTGTTGTCAATCTAACCACAGGGGAACCAGAATTAGTTATGGGGGGATGCCATGAAAGTACACATTCGAGAGAAGGTTTTGTCCTCCAGGATTTCGAGAGGATAAAATGAATGAATTTTTGGAGCTTACCCAAGAAAGGAAGACCCTAAAAGAATACCACCAAACTTTTGTTAACTTTCTCCAATTTGCTCTAGAGATGGATGAGGTAACTCTTCTTCATCGATTCATTTAAAAGCTTAATCTACCATTGAATAACCTCGTCAAGAATGCAAAACCATACTCTATCTCAGAAGCCATAATTATAGCCAGAGGCTATGATAAAGTTTTTTTATATAGAAAGTGTCGAGAGAAGAACACGAGTCCTTCCATGTTAATCGTGAAGAGGTTCCTCAATCCAAGAGAGCAACATCAAGCCCACCCTTGGCTACAAGGAATCATGAGCTAGAGCAAAATTAGGTCAAGAAATAGGGATAGCAGGGTTAAAGATAACCGAATTCAACAAGTATTTCTGTGAGTAAATAGGAGAGGATTGGTGCAAGATTCATGTGAAGTAATGTGCATGATGAATAGAGGTATTCTACAAGATGATACTAAGATTATGAAATTGCTATCATAGGTTAGCTTGCATAAAGGATTGATTCCCTTACGTTTTTCCATGACAATTGTGAAGTACCATATTACATGGGGGTATAGAATAAGGAATTTGAAGGTTCATATCATATAAGAGGTATATGGATGCATGAAATTAGAATAATTAGGCCAATTAACTTTGGAATAATAAAGATATTTTGGAGGCACAACAAAACGAGCCAAACACATGAAATAAGGGACTCTTTAAGGGACACTGTATGTGTCTCCTTTATTATAGATTTCAATAAGGAAAGAGAGTGCACTCAGAGAAGAGTGAGGCAATAAGGCTAGAAACATTAGGAAAGTGTTAGAATAAAAATATTAGCTCCAAAAATCCTAAAAGAAATAAGAAGACAAGAATAGTTCTATTAAGAGATAAGTATCTCCAAAAATAGAAATTCGAATTTAGGTGATAAGAGGTCATATTTAGAGTACTTTTACATATTTAGAGTCCATGCATACTAAAAATGAGGAAAAGCAATGCGTTTCTAAAGATGGCATGTTTGCAGCTATATACAGACGTTTTTGCCTATTCTACCCGCGCCGCGGTGGCTTGTAGACTAGATGCCTTCCGGTTCTTTTGACCGATTATACGAGTATATTCTGAGTTCTTATCAGAGATTTATGGCCGAAACAGTTTGCTGCTTCTGTCAAGGTCTCTACACAAGAAAACTTGTAAGACGACAACAAGTAGCCTGAAGGTAATCCTAGAGCTTGAGATGTATATATATCCCTTCATTCTTATCTAATATGTTAGAAGAGAAGGTTAGATTGCTGTGGTCTTTCGGAGGAAGAGACCAGAACTCCATAGCTTTTCTTTTAAATAAAGAATAGTATGCCATAGCCTTGCAAGAGAAGGCTATTTTGCCATAGACCTTCGAAAGAGAGAAAAGTCACAGTACGAGTAAGAGGAGATAAATCTTGGGGATGATCGGATGATTTCAATCGTAAGAGAAGGTATTAGAAGACTCTATTCTCTTATGTCAAGTTCTAAAGCTCTTGTTAACGAGCAAAGGCAACGATAAAGGATAAATTTCTGTAAGGTATATATATATATATTTTTTTGTTTTACAATTATATATCATTCTTAGGGGTTGAGGTATGGCCTCGGCTTCTCTATTAATTGTTAATAGTGATCTATTTGATTGATTTACTAGTTAAAGTTTGTATTCTTTTAAACAACAGCATATGCCTTAATAAAGAATGTCTTATCGTAATCTCAAGTTGAAATGCTAAAATCTTTGTGAAAAGGATTGTTTTCTTAAGAAGGTAACATAGATTCTAGTCCTATGGTTTAGTTGAGTAAATGGATTGTTATCTTGGTTAAATTAGGTACAGGTACAACTCTCCCTACTTTGATGCTGCGCCGTTCTTGTGCTTGTATAGCCGGATGGCGGAGATGTTGGTAAGGCCCGGAGAGTTGGCCCATGGCATTGGGAGAATAAGATTTGCCGATTGAGGCGGGTGATTGTGATGCTGCCTAGTTTTTAGGGCCCAAGCTAGTGCGGTGAATCAGCCCACCCTAGTGCGGTGAATCAGCCACCCCTAGTGCGTAGACATCCCTCTGAGGGGCGAAAGAATGGAACGATGGAGCCTGAGAGGGCGACATGCTGCCGCCTTGAGTCCTCTCGCCACCAGCGGCCCGACGATGAGGTGTATGATTCCAGACAAGCATGGGTCTAACTTGGGATGTGGGATTCCCAGAGGATACAATGAAAGAAGCAAGTTCACCCTTGCTCATCTGAAACTCGTAAGAAAGGCCAAATTAGTTGGAAGCACTGTTGTCAATCTAACCACGGGGGAACCAGAATTAGTTATGGGGGGATGCCATGAAAGTACACATTCGAGAGAAGGTTTTGTCCTCGAGGATTTCGAGAGGATAAAATGAATGAATTTTTGGAGCTAACCCAAGAAAGGAAGACCCTAAAAGAATACCACCAAACTTTTGTTAAACTTCTCCAATTTGCTCTAGAGATGGATGAGGTAACTCTTCTCCATCGATTCATTTAAAAGCTTAATCTACCATTGAATAACCTCGTCAAGAATGCAAAACCATCCTCTATTTCAGAAGCCATAATTATAGCCAGAGGCTATGATAAAGTTTTTTTATATAGAAAGTGTTGAGAGAAGGACACGAGTCCTTCCATGTTAATCGTGAAGAGGTCCCCTAATCCAAGAGAGGAACATCAAGCCCACCCTTGGCTACAAGGAATCATGAGCTAGAGCAAAATTAGGTCAAGAAATAGGGATAGCAGGGTTAAAGAAAACCGAATTCAACAAGTATTTCTGTGAGTAAATAGGAGAGGATTGGTGCAAGATTCATGTGAAGTAATGTGCATGATGAATAGAGGTATTCTACAAGATGATACTAAGATTATGAAATTGCTATCATAGGTTAGCTTGCATAAAGGATTGATTCCCTTACGTTTTTCCATGACAATTGTGAAGTACCATATTACATGGGGGTATAGAATAAGGAATTTGAAGGTTCATATCATATAAGAGGTATATGGATGCATGAAATTAGGATAATTAGGCCAATTAACTTTGGAATAATAAAGATATTTTGGAGGCACAACAAAACGAGCCAAACACATGAAATAAGGGACTCTTTAAGGGACACTGTATGTGTCTCCTTTATTATAGATTTCAATAAGGAAAGAGAGTGCACTCAGAGAAGAGTGAGGCAATAAGGCTAGAAACATTAGGAAAGTGTTAGAATAAAAATATTAGCTCCAAAAATCCTAAAAGAAATAAGAAGACAAGAATAGTTCTATTAAGAGATAAGTATCTCCAAAAATAGAAATTCGAATTTAGGTGATAAGAGGTCATATTTAGAGTACTTTTACATATTTAGAGTCCATGCATACTAAAAATGAGGAAAAGCAACGCGTTTCTAAAGATGGCATGTTTGCAGCTATATACAGACGTTTTTGCCTATTCTACCCGCGCCGCGGTGGCTTGTAGACTAGATGCCTTCCGGTTCTTTTGACCGATTATACGAGTATATTCTGAGTTCTTATCAGAGATTTATGGCCGAAATAGTTTGCTGCTTCTGTCAAGGTCTCTACGCAAGAAAAACTATAAGACGACAACAAGTAGCCTCAAGGTAATCCTAGAGCTTGAGATGTATATATATCCCTTCATTCTTATCTAATATGTTAGAAGAGAAGGTTAGATTGCTGTGGTCTTTCGGAGGAAGAGACCATAACTCCATAGCTTTTCTTTGAAATAAAGAATAGTATGCCGTAGCCTTGCAAGAGAAGGCTATTTTGCCATAGACCTTCGAAAGAGAGAAAAGTCACAGTACGAGTAAGAGGAGATAAATCTTGGGGATGATCGGATGATTTCAATCGTAAGAGAAGGTATTAGAAGACTCTATTCTCTTATGTCAAGTTCTAAAGCTCTTGTTAACGAGCAAAGGCAACGATAAACGATAAATTTCTGTAAGGTATATATATATATTTTTTTGTTTTACAATTATATATCATTCTTAGGGGTTGAGGTATGGCCTCGGCTTCTCTATTAATTGTTAATAGTGATCTATTTGATTGATTTACTAGTTAAAGTTTGTATTCTTTTAAACAACAGCATATGCCTTAATAGGGATCTCGCCAAAACCACTCACCTGGATCCCACTGAAGGCGAATAAGAGGCCTGCTGTCCCAAGCCCATAATCTCCAAGAACAGTCCTCCCCTATCGAGGCCGGTGAGGGGTCTACATGCCACTGTCTCTGATGAAAGCCGACCACCCGCACCCTCTGAAGAATACAACCCTGGAGCCCATCCAAATCTAGTCGTGTCCTCTGAAGCTGGCCACCCTCTCCCACCTCGAAAGTGAGTGGGGCGACTCTCTCCGCTGTGCCGCAGACCGCTAGAAGGATCTCATGCCGAGTAAAGACACCCATCCACTGTGGAGGTGGAGGGTCCTGTACTGGGGTCCGCCACTCCCGGGGGATGGCCGCCTCAATGTCCTGTCTCATCAACTCTCTGCCCCTCATCCCACTGAGTCTCCTCTCCTGAGCCTCTAGAGGCAGCTGCTGAAAACATATCCAGTCGTCTAGGGACTGGGCTGGGCCAGAGCTCAACGGGCCCCACGACACGTGAGACCGCGATCCAACCATATGGCCACTGGGAAGTCGAATCAAGGGGTTCCAGATCAATGGCTGCCTCAGGCGCTCCTCATCGGTGCCCGGAGGAGTCTGGAAGAGTGACGGCCTCAGATGCGACCAGGCCCTCAGAAGGCTAGCTGCAAAACGCTCCTCGAAGCCAAGGCCCACTCCTCTGGATCGCTGCTCTGTAAAGATCCACCTAATGCTGGGGGTCCAGGGGCCGCTAAGAGAAGGGGTGCGGCTGAGCATCCTGGAAACAAGAAACTCCTTCCACGGCTCAGCGCCTGGCAGGAGGCCACGAACTACCAACTTGCCAAGCAATGCTCGGCTTTGGCAAATAGGATCAACAATGCCTAGGCCGCCTCTCTCCCTCGGCTGAGTGATCACCGCCCAAGCCACCTTGGCCCTGGCGGGCCGCCCGTCGCCATCGGACCAAAGAAAGTTCCTGATGAGCCGCTGCACCTGGCCAATGCATGCCCGAGAGAAGGCCCAGCAGGAAGTGATGTACCACATAGTAGCAAGCAGAACCTGGTTGGCCACAACTACTCGGCCAGCCAGAGATAAACGAGCGGTACTCCAATACAGAAGCTTCTTCCGAATGCTCAGAAGAAGGGGGGCTATCTGCTGCTCCGGAGATATGTCAATGCCCACATAACATCCCAAATAACGCACTGTAGTGCCGGGGGGCAGCCACTGAAAACCGTCAACTGGCCTCCAAGTCGGGGGGGCATAGAGCTGACCCACAGCCCACACGACTTGTGCCAGTTGATCAAAGCGCCCGAAGCTCTGCAAAACCTGTCCATGGCTAAGGCGAAGCGGCGGAGGTTCTCCTCACCTCCCTGAAGATAGACAGCAGTGTCATCCGCAAACTCCGAGTCTAGGAGCTCCTCCGAGGTACGGATGGGAAGCTGGAGGCCCCGCAAACCTGTATCCTGTGCCGTCAAAAAAGTGCTCATGGCCTCCGCCACAAAAAGAAAAAGAAAGGGCGCTAAGGGACACCCCTGCCGCACCGAGCGCGAGAGCTGGAACCTACCAGCCCAGGCATCCCCTTTTTTCAGTACACAGCGAGGCTGGGGCGGCGGATTCAGAGGCACAGGATAGCGAGCACCCCGGCGGCGGCCGAGCATTGGCGGCGACAGGGACTCTCCCCTGCCTTTCTTAGGGACTTCTGGCAGCACCTTTGGGCCAGCTTCCGGCCCCGGAAGGTGACGCTTTTTCTCTGGCTCACAGCGCATAGAGGACTGGCTGTGGGGGCTTGGCTAGCTTCTGGCAGACACCCAGCGTCCTGCCCTCGGTGCGGCCATGCACAGGAGTCGCAGCGGCACTGCTTATGGGATTGCCCACAGGCACAGCAGGTCTGGCAGCGCGCTCTCAGGATGGTTTTTGCAGGCTCACCAGGTGAGATGCTGGTGACGTGGGGTGCGGTGGCGTGGGCCACGGACAGCAGCCCGGCCCTTGGATATGAGGACGTCCCTGGCAGCGCGACCATCCAGGTCTCTGACAGGGCGATGGCGGTGGTTCCGACGCCAGACTTCTCTTCGGCAGCCCCTCAGGAGGGGGTCGGGCACAGATGGGAGATGATCAGCAGCATGACGGCTTGGCACATATGGAGAGCCCGATGCAGGGAGGCCATTGACCGCCAGGCGACTCCACCGGCGGAGGTCATTCAGGCCCTCTGGGTGGACATCATTCACACCTTGAGAGGACACTGGGGGAAACCAGGGCGACTCGGATCGCATGAGAGGGCGCCGCAAGGCTTTCCTCCGCACTTGGCACCCTGGCCCTTTCCTCACCGCGAGGGGCGAGGATGTCACTTGGCACTACAGGCCTCCAGTCTGGCTTTTCTCACCTCCCATATGTACTACTAGGTAGCCCCCCCCAGAGAGCGGCCAGCCACGGGGGTGGAGCTCAGGAGTTCACTGTGTTTTATTCCTCCTTGCGAGGTGAGCTTTGTAGCCTTATGGCGTTTTCTCATTAACTAATAGAAGAATCTTTTTTCCCGGAAAAAAAAAGCATATGCCTTAATAAAGAATGTCTTATCATAATCTCAAGTTGAAATGCTAAAATCTTTGTGAAAAGGATTGTTTTCTTAAGAAGGTAACATAGATTCTAGTCCTATGGTTTAGTTGAGTAAATGGATTGTTATCTTGGTTAAATTAGGTACAGGTACAACTCTCCCTGCGCTTTGATGCTGCGCCGTTCTTGTGCTTGTATAGCCGGATGGCGGAGATGTTGGTAAGGCCCGGAGAGTTGGCCCATGGTATCCCTCATACCATTGGGAGAATAAGATTTGCCGATTGAGGCGGGTGATTGTAATGCTGCCTAGTTTTTAGGGCCCAAGCTAGTGTGGTGAATCAGCCCACCCTAGTGCGGTGAATCAGCCACCCCTGGTGCGTAGACATCCCTCTGAGGGGCGGAAGAATGGAGCGATGGAGCCTGAGAGGGCGACATGCTGCCGCCTTGAGTCCTCTCGCCACCAGCGGCCCGACGATGAGGTGTATGATTCCACACAAACATGGGTCTAACTTGGGATGTGGGATTCCCAGAGGATACAATGAAAGAAGCAAGTTCACCCTTGCTCATCTAAAAATCGTAAGAAAGTCCAAATTAGTTGGAAGCACTGATGTCAATCTAACCACGGGGGAACCAAAATCAGATATGGGGGGATGCCATGCCATGAAAGTACACATTCGAGAGAAGCTTTTGTCCTCGAGGATTTCGAGAGGATAAAATGAATGAATTTTTGGAGCTAACCCAAGCAAGGAAGACCCTAAAAGAATACCACCAAACTTTTGTTAACTTTCTCCAATTTGCTCTAGAGATGGATGAGGTAACTCTTCTCCATCGATTCATTTAAAAGCTTAATCTCCCATTGAATAACCTCGTCAAGAATGCAAAACCATCCTCTATTTCAGAAGCCATAATTATAGCCAGAGGCTATGATAAAGTTTTTTTATATAGAAAGTGTCGAGAGAAGGACACGAGTCCTTCCATGTTAATCGTGAAGAGGTCCCCCAATCCAAGAGAGCAACATCAAGCCCACCCTTGGCTACAAGGAATCATGAGCTAGAGCAAAATTAGGTCAAGAAATAGGGATAGCAGGGTTAAAGATAACCGAATTCAACAAGTATTTCTATGAGTAAATAGAAGAGGATTGGTGCAAGATTCATGTGAAGTAATGTGCATGATGAATAGAGGTATTCTACAAGATGATACTAAGATTATGAAATTGCTATCATAGGTTAGCTTGCATAAAGGATTGATTCCCTTACGTTTTTCCATGACAATTGTGAAGTACCATATTACATGGGGGTATAGAATAAGGAATTTGAAGGTTCATATCATATAAGAGGTATATGGATGCATGAAATTAGGATAATTAGGCCAATTAACTTTGGAATAATAAAGATATTTTGGAGGCACAACAAAACGAGCCAAACACATGAAATAAGGGACTCTTTAAGGGACACTGTATGTGTCTCTTTTAATATAGATTTCAATAAGGAAAGAGAGTGCACTCAGAGAAGAGTGAGGCAATAAGGCTAGAAACATTAGGAAAGTGTTAGAATAAAAAATATTAGCTCCAAAAATCCTAAAAGAAATAAGAAGACAAGAATAGTTCTATTAAGAGATAAGTATCTCCAAAAATAGAAATTCGAATTTAGGTGATAAGAGGTCATATTTAGAGTACTTTTACATATTTAGAGTCCATGCATACTAAAAATGAGGAAAAGCAACGCGTTTCTAAAGATGGCATGTTTGCAACTATATACAGACGTTTTTGCCTATTCTACCCGCGCCGCGGTGGCTTGTAGACTAGATGCCTTCCGGTTCTTTTGACCGATTATACGAGTATATTCTGAGTTCTTATCAGAGATTTATGGCCGAAACAGTTTGCTGCTTCTGTCAAGGTCTCTACGCAAGAAAAACTGTAAGACGACAACAAGTAGCCTCAAGGTAATCCTAGAGCTTGAGATGTATATATATCCCTTCATTCTTATCTAATATGTTAGAAGAGAAGGTTAGATTGCTGTGGTCTTTCGGAGGAAGAGACCAGAACTCCATAGCTTTTCTTTGAAATAAAGAATAGTATGCCGTAGCCTTGCAAGAGAAGGCTATTTTGCCATAGACCTTCGAAAGAGAGAAAAGTCACAGTACGAGTAAGAGGAGATAAATCTTGGGGATGATCAGATGATTTCAATCGTAAGAGAAGGTATTAGAAGACTCTATTCTCTTATGTCAAAATCTAAAGCTCTTGTTAACGAGCAAAGGCAACGATAAACGATAAATTTCTGTAAGGTATATATATATATTTTTTTGTTTTACAATTATATATCATTCTTAGGGGTTGAGGTATGGCCTCGGCTTCTCTATTAATTCTTAATAGTGATCTATTTGATTGATTTACTAGTTAAAGTTTCTATTCTTTTAAACAACAGCATATGCCTTAATAAAGAATGTCTTATCATAATCTCAAGTTGAAATGCTAAAATCTTTGTGAAAAGGATTGTTTTCTTAAGAAGGTAACATAGATTCTAGTCCTATGGTTTAGTTGAGTAAATGGATTGTTATCTTGGTTAAATTAGGTACAGGTACAACTCTCCCTGCGCTTTGATGCTGCGCCGTTCTTGTGCTTGTATAGCCGGATGGCGGAGATGTTGGTAAGGCCCGGAGAGTTGGCCCATGGTATCCCTCATACCATTGGGAGAATAACATTTGCCGATTGAGGCGGGTGATTGTGATGCTGCCTAGTTTTTAGGGCCCAAGCTAGTGCGGTGAATCAGCCCACCCTAGTGCGGTGAATCAGCCACCCTTGGTGCGTAGATATCCCTCTAGGGACGGAAGAATGGAGTGATGGAGCCTGAGAGGGCGACATGCTGCCGCCTTGAGTCCTCTCACCACCAGCGGCCCGACGATGAGGTGTATGATTCCACACAAACATGGGTCTAACTTGGGATGTGGGATTCCCAGAGGATACAATGAAAGAAGCAAGTTCACCCTTGCTCATCTAAAAATCGTAAGAAAGTCCAAATTAGTTGGAAGCACTGTTGTCAATCTAACCACGGGGGAACCAGAATCAGATATGGGGGGATGCCATGCCATGAAAGTACACATTCGAGAGAAGCTTTTGTCCTCGAGGATTTCGAGAGGATAAAATGAATGAATTTTTGGAGCTAACCCAAGCAAGGAAGACCCTAAAAGAATACCACCAAGCTTTTGTTAACTTTCTCCAATTTGCTCTAGAGATGGATGAGGTAACTCTTCTCCATCGATTCATTTAAAAGCTTAATCTACCATTGAATAACCTCGTCAAGAATGCAAAACCATCCTCTATTTCAGAAGCCATAATTATAGCCAGAGGCTATGATAAAGTTTTTTTATATAGAAAGTGTCGAGAGAAGGACACGAGTCCTTCCATGTTAATTGTGAAGAGGTCCCCCAATCCAAGAGAGCAACATCAAGCCCACCCTTGGCTACAAGGAATCATGAGCTAGAGCAAAATTAGGTCAAGAAATAGGGATAGCAGGGTTAAAGATAACCGAATTCAACAAGTATTTCTGTGAGTAAATAGGAGAGGATTGGTGCAAGATTCATGTGAAGTAATGTGCATGATGAATAGAGGTATTCTACAAGATGATACTAAGATTATGAAATTGCTATCATAGGTTAGCTTGCATAAAGGATTGATTCCCTTACGTTTTTCCATGACAATTGTGAAGTACCATATTACATGGGGGTATAGAATAAGGAATTTGAAGGTTCATATCATATAAGAGGTATATGGATGCATGAAATTAGGATAATTAGGCCAATTAACTTTGGAATAATAAAGATATTTTGGAGGCACAACAAAACGAGCCAAACACATGAAATAAGGGACTCTTTAAGGGACACTGTATGTGTCTCTTTTAATATAGATTTCAATAAGGAAAGAGAGTGCACTCAGAGAAGAGTGAGGCAATAAGGCTAGAAACATTAGGAAAGTGTTAGAATAAAAATATTAGCTCCAAAAATCCTAAAAGAAATAAGAAGACAAGAATAGTTCTATTAAGAGATAAGTATCTCCAAAAATAGAAATTCGAATTTAGGTGATAAGAGGTCATATTTAGAGTACTTTTACATATTTAGAGTCCATGCATACTAAAAATGAGGAAAAGGAACGCGTTTCTAAAGATGGCATGTTTGCAGCTATATACAGACGTTTTTGCCTATTCTACCCGCGCCGCGGTGGCTTGTAGACTAGATGCCTTCCGGTTCTTTTGACCGATTATACGACTATATTCTGAGTTCTTATCAGAGATTTATGGCCGAAACAGTTTGCTGCTTCTGTCAAGGTCTCTACACAAGAAAAACTGTAAGACGACAACAAGTAGCCTCAAGGTAATCCTAGAGCTTGAGATGTATATATATCCCTTCATTCTTATCTAATATGTTAGAAGAGAAGGTTAGATTGCTGTGGTCTTTCGGAGGAAGAGACCAGAACTCCATAGCTTTTCTTTGAAATAAAGAATAGTATGCCGTAGCCTTGCAAGAGAAGGCTATTTTGCCATAGACCTTCGAAAGAGAGAAAAGTCACAGTACGAGTAAGAGGAGATAAATCTTGGGGATGATCGGATGATTTCAATCGTAAGAGAAGGTATTAGAAGACTCTATTCTCTTATGTCAAGTTCTAAAGCTCTTGTTAACGAGCAAAGGCAACGATAAACGATAATTTCTGTAAGGTATATATTTTTTTTTTCTATTTTACAATTATATATCATTCTTAGGGGTTGAGGTATGGCCTCGGCTTCTCTATTAATTGTTAATAGTGATCTATTTGATTGATTTACTAGTTAAAGCTTGTATTCTTTTAAACAACAGCATATGCCTTAATAAAGAATGTCTTATCGTAATCTCAAGTTGAAATGCTAAAATCTTTGTGAAAAGGATTGTTTTCTTAAGAAGGTAACATAGATTCTAGTCCTATGGTTTAGTTGAGTAAATGGATTGTTATCTTGGTTAAATTAGGTACAGGTACAACTCTCCCTGCTTTGATGCTGCGCCGTTCTTGTACTTGTATAGCCGGATGGCGGAGATGTTGGTAAGGCCCGGAGAGTTGGCCCATGGTATCCCTCATACCATTGGGAGAATAAGATTTGCCGATTGAGGCGGGTGATTGTGATGCTGCCTAGTTTTTAGGGCCCAAGCTAGTGCGGTGAATCAGCCCACCCTAGTGCGGTGAATCAGCCATCCCTAGTGCGTAGACATCCCTCTGAGGGGCGAAAGAATGGAACGATGGAGCCTGAGAGGGCGACATGCTGCCGCCTTGAGTCCTCTCGCCACTAGCGGCCCGACGATGAGGTGTATGATTCCAGACAAGCATGGGTCTAACTTGGGATGTGGGATTCCCAGAGGATACAATGAAAGAAGCAAGTTCACCCTTGCTCATCTGAAAATCGTAAGAAAGGCCAAATTAGTTGGAAGCACTGTTGTCAATCTAACCACGGGGAAACCAGAATTAGTTATGGGGGGATGCCATGAAAGTACACATTCGAGAGAAGGTTTTGTCCTCGAGGATTTCGAGAGGATAAAATGAATGAATTTTTGGAGCTAACCCAAGAAAGGAAGACCCTAAAAGAATACCACCAAACTTTTGTTAAACTTCTCCAATTTGCTCTAGAGATGGATGAGGTAACTCTTCTCCATCGATTCATTTAAAAGCTTAATCTACCATTGAATAACCTCGTCAAGAATGCAAAACCATCCTCTATTTCAGAAGCCATAATTATAGCCAGAGGCTATGATAAAGTTTTTTTATATAGAAAGTGTCGAGAGAAGGACACGAGTCCTTCCATTTTAATCGTGAAGAGGTCTCCTAATCCAAGAGAGGAACATCAAGCCCACCCTTGGCTACAAGGAATCATGAGCTAGAGCAAAATTAGGTCAAGAAATAGGGATAGCAGGGTTAAAGAAAACCAAATTCAACAAGCATTTCTGTGAGTAAATAGGAGAGGATTGGTGCAAGATTCATGTGAAGTAATGTGCATGATGAATAGAGGTATTCTACAAGATGATACTAAGATTATGAAATTGCTATCATAGGTTAGCTTGCATAAAGGATTGATTCCTCTACGTTTTTCCATGACAATTGTGAAGTACCATATTACATGGGGGTATAGAATAAGGAATTTGAAGGTTCATATCATATAAGAGGTATATGGATGCATGAAATTAGGATAATTAGGCCAATTAACTTTGGAATAATAAAGATATTTTGGAGGCACAACAAAACGAGCCAAACACATGAAATAAGGGACTCTTTAAGGGACACTGTATGTGTCCCTTTTAATATAGATTTCAATAAGGAAAGAGAGTGCACTCAGAGAAGAGTGAGGCAATAAGGCTAGAAACATTAGGAAAGTGTTAGAATAAAAATATTAGCTCCAAAAATCCTAAAAGAAATAAGAAGACAAGAATAGTTCTATTAAGAGATAAGTATCTCCAAAAATAGAAATTCGAATTTAGGTGATAAGAGGTCATATTTAGAGTACTTTTACATATTTAGAGTCCATGCATACTAAAAATGAGGAAAAGCAATGCGTTTCTAAAGATGGCATGTTTGCAGCTATATACAGACGTTTTTGCCTATTCTACCCGCGCCGCGGTGGCTTGTAGACTAGATGCCTTCCGGTTCTTTTGACCGATTATACGAGTATATTCTGAGTTCTTATCAGAGATTTATGGCCGAAACAGTTTGCTGCTTCTGTCAAGGTCTCTACGCAAGAAAAACTGTAAGACGACAACAAGTAGCCTCAAGGTAATCCTAGAGCTTGAGATGTATATATATCCCTTCATTCTTATCTAATATGTTAGAAGAGAAGGTTAGATTGCTGTGGTCTTTCGGAGGAAGAGACCAGAACTCCATAGCTTTTCTTTGAAATAAAGAATAGTATGCCGTAGCCTTGCAAGAGAAGGCTATTTTGCCATAGACCTTCGAAAGAGAGAAAAGTCACAGTACGAGTAAGAGGAGATAAATCTTGGGGATGATCGGATGATTTCAATCGTAAGAGAAGGTATTAGAAGACTCTATTCTCTTATGTCAAGTTCTAAAGCTCTTGTTAACGAGCAAAGGCAACGATAAACGATAAATTTCTGTAAGGTATATATATATATATATATTTTTGTTTTACAATTATATATCATTCTTAGGGGTTGAGGTATGGCCTCGGCTTCTCTATTAATTGTTAATAGTGATCTATTTGATTGATTTACTAGTTAAAGTTTGTATTCTTTTAAACAACAGCATATGCCTTAATAAAGAATGTCTTATCATAATCTCAAGTTGAAATGCTAAAATCTTTGTGAAAAGGATTGTTTTCTTAAGAAGGTAACATAGATTCTAGTCCTATGGTTTAGTTGAGTAAATGGATTATTATCTTGGTTAAATTAGGTACAGGTACAACTCTCCCTGCGCTTTGATGCTGCGCCGTTCTTGTGCTTGTATAGCCGGATGGCGGAGATGTTGGTAAGGCCCGGAGAGTTGGCCCATGGTATCCCTCATACCATTGGGAGAATAAGATTTGCCGATTGAGGCGGGTGATTGTGATGCTGCCTAGTTTTTAGGGCCCAAGCTAGTGCGGTGAATCAGCCCACCCTAGTGCAGTGAATCAGCCACCCCTGGTGCGTAGACATCCCTCTGAGGGGCGGAAGAATGGAGCGATGGAGCCTGAGAGGGCGACATGCTGCCGCCTTGAGTCCTCTCGCCACCAGCGGCCCGACGATGAGGTGTATGATTCCACACAAACATGGGTCTAACTTGGGATGTGGGATTCCCAGAGGATACAATGAAAGAAGCAAGTTCACCCTTGTTCATCTAAAAATCGTAAGAACGTCCAAATTAGTTGGAAGCACTGTTGTCAATCTAACCACGGGGGAACCAGAATCAGATATGGGGGGATGCCATGCCATGAAAGTACACATTCGAGAGAAGGTTTTGTCCTCGAGGATTTCGAGAGGATAAAATGAATGAATTTTTGGAGCTAACCCAAGAAAGGAAGACCCTAAAAGAATACCACCAAACTTTTGTTAAACTTCTCCAATTTGCTCTAGAGATGGATGAGGTAACTCTTCTCCATCGATTCATTTAAAAGCTTAATCTACCATTGAATAACCTCGTCAAGAATGCAAAACCATCCTCTATTTCAGAAGCCATAATTATAGCCAGAGGCTATGATAAAGTTTTTTTATATAGAAAGTGTCGAGAGAAGGACACGAGTCCTTCCATGTTAATTGTGAAGAGGTCCCCCAATCCAAGAGAGCAACATCAAGCCCACCCTTGGCTACAAGGAATCATGAGCTAGAGCAAAATTAGGTCAAGAAATATGGATAGCAGGGTTAAAGATAACCGAATTCAACAAGTATTTCTGTGAGTAAATAGGAGAGGATTGGTGCAAGATTCATGTGAAGTAATGTGCATGATGAATAGAGGTATTCTACAAGATGATACTAAGATTATGAAATTGCTATCATAGGTTAGCTTGCATAAAGGATTGATTCCCTTACGTTTTTCCATGACAATTGTGAAGTACCATATTACATGGGGGTATAGAATAAGGAATTTGAAGGTTCATATCATATAAGAGGTATATGGATGCATGAAATTAGGATAATTAGGCCAATTAACTTTGGAATAATAAAGATATTTTGGAGGCACAACAAAACGAGCCAAACACATGAAATAAGGGACTCTTTAAGGGACACTGTATGTGTCTCTTTTAATATAGATTTCAATAAGGAAAGAGAGTGCACTCAGAGAAGAGTGAGGCAATAAGGCTAGAAACATTAGGAAAGTGTTAGAATAAAAAATATTAGCTCCAAAAATCCTAAAAGAAATAAGAAGACAAGAATAGTTCTATTAAGAGATAAGTATCTCCAAAAATAGAAATTCGAATTTAGGTGATAAGAGGTCATATTTAGAGTACTTTTACATATTTAGAGTCCATGCATACTAAAAATGAGGAAAAGCAACGCGTTTCTAAAGATGGCATGTTTGCAGCTATATACAGACGTTTTTGCCTATTCTACCCGCGCCGCGGTGGCTTGTAGACTAGATGCCTTCCGGTTCTTTTGACCGATTATACGAGTATATTCTGAGTTCTTATCAGAGATTTATGGCCGAAACAGTTTGCTGCTTCTGTCAAGGTCTCTACGCAAGAAAAACTGTAAGACGACAACAAGTAGCCTCAAGGTAATCCTAGAGCTTGAGATGTATATATATCCCTTCATTCTTATCTAATATGTTAGAAGAGAAGGTTAGATTGCTGTGGTCTTTCGGAGGAAGAGACCAGAACTCCATAGCTTTTCTTTGAAATAAAGAATAGTATGCCGTAGCCTTGCAAGAGAAGGCTATTTTGCCATAGACCTTCGAAAGAGAGAAAAGTCACAGTACGAGTAAGAGGAGATAAATCTTGGGGATGATCAGATGATTTCAATCGTAAGAGAAGGTATTAGAAGACTCTATTCTCTTATGTCAAGTTCTAAAGCTCTTGTTAACGAGCAAAGGCAACGATAAACGATAAATTTCTGTAAGGTATATATATATATTTTTTTGTTTTACAATTATATATCATTCTTAGGGGTTGAGGTATGGCCTCGGCTTCTCTATTAATTCTTAATAGTGATCTATTTGATTGATTTACTAGTTAAAGTTTCTATTCTTTTAAACAACAGCATATGCCTTAATAAAGAATGTCTTATCATAATCTCAAGTTGAAATGCTAAAATCTTTGTGAAAAGGATTGTTTTCTTAAGAAGGTAACATAGATTCTAGTCCTATGGTTTAGTTGAGTAAATGGATTGTTATCTTGGTTAAATTAGGTACAGGTACAACTCTCCCTGCGCTTTGATGCTGCGCCGTTCTTGTGCTTGTATAGCCGGATGGCGGAGATGTTGGTAAGGCCCGGAGAGTTGGCCCATGGTATCCCTCATACCATTGGGAGAATAACATTTGCCGATTGAGGCGGGTGATTGTGATGCTGCCTAGTTTTTAGGGCCCAAGCTAGTGCGGTGAATCAGCCCACCCTAGTGCGGTGAATCAGCCACCCTTGGTGCGTAGATATCCCTCTAGGGACGGAAGAATGGAGTGATGGAGCCTGAGAGGGCGACATGCTGCCGCCTTGAGTCCTCTCACCACCAGCGGCCCGACGATGAGGTGTATGATTCCACACAAACATGGGTCTAACTTGGGATGTGGGATTCCCAGAGGATACAATGAAAGAAGCAAGTTCACCCTTGCTCATCTAAAAATCGTAAGAAAGTCCAAATTAGTTGGAAGCACTGTTGTCAATCTAACCACGGGGGAACCAGAATCAGATATGGGGGGATGCCATGCCATGAAAGTACACATTCGAGAGAAGCTTTTGTCCTCGAGGATTTCGAGAGGATAAAATGAATGAATTTTTGGAGCTAACCCAAGCAAGGAAGACCCTAAAAGAATACCACCAAACTTTTGTTAACTTTCTCCAATTTGCTCTAGAGATGGATGAGGTAACTCTTCTCCATCGATTCATTTAAAAGCTTAATCTACCATTGAATAACCTCGTCAAGAATGCAAAACCATCCTCTATTTCAGAAGCCACAATTATAGCCAGAGGCTATGATAAAGTTTTTTTATATAGAAAGTGTCGAGAGAAGGACACGAGTCCTTCCATGTTAATTGTGAAGAGGTCCCCCAATCCAAGAGAGCAACATCAAGCCCACCCTTGGCTACAAGGAATCATGAGCTAGAGCAAAATTAGGTCAAGAAATAGGGATAGCAGGGTTAAAGATAACCGAATTCAACAAGTATTTCTGTGAGTAAATAGGAGAGGATTGGTGCAAGATTCATGTGAAGTAATGTGCATGATGAATAGAGGTATTCTACAAGATGATACTAAGATTATGAAATTGCTATCATAGGTTAGCTTGCATAAAGGATTGATTCCCTTACGTTTTTCCATGACAATTGTGAAGTACCATATTACATGGGGGTATAGAATAAGGAATTTGAAGGTTCATATCATATAAGAGGTATATGGATGCATGAAATTAGGATAATTAGGCCAATTAACTTTGGAATAATAAAGATATTTTGGAGGCACAACAAAACGAGCCAAACACATGAAATAAGGGACTCTTTAAGGGACACTGTATGTGTCTCTTTTAATATAGATTTCAATAAGGAAAGAGAGTGCACTCAGAGAAGAGTGAGGCAATAAGGCTAGAAACATTAGGAAAGTGTTAGAATAAAAATATTAGCTCCAAAAATCCTAAAAGAAATAAGAAGACAAGAATAGTTCTATTAAGAGATAAGTATCTCCAAAAATAGAAATTCGAATTTAGGTGATAAGAGGTCATATTTAGAGTACTTTTACATATTTAGAGTCCATGCATACTAAAAATGAGGAAAAGGAACGCGTTTCTAAAGATGGCATGTTTGCAGCTATATACAGACGTTTTTGCCTATTCTACCCGCGCCGCGGTGGCTTGTAGACTAGATGCCTTCCGGTTCTTTTGACCGATTATACGACTATATTCTGAGTTCTTATCAGAGATTTATGGCCGAAACAGTTTGCTGCTTCTGTCAAGGTCTCTACACAAGAAAAACTATAAGACGACAACAAGTAGCCTCAAGGTAATCCTAGAGCTTGAGATGTATATATATCCCTTCATTCTTATCTAATATGTTAGAAGAGAAGGTTAGATTGCTGTGGTCTTTCGGAGGAAGAGACCAGAACTCCATAGCTTTTCTTTGAAATAAAGAATAGTATGCCGTAGCCTTGCAAGAGAAGGCTATTTTGCCATAGACCTTCGAAAGAGAGAAAAGTCACAGTACGAGTAAGAGGAGATAAATCTTGGGGATGATCGGATGATTTCAATCGTAAGAGAAGGTATTAGAAGACTCTATTCTCTTATGTCAAGTTCTAAAGCTCTTGTTAACGAGCAAAGGCAACGATAAACGATAATTTCTGTAAGGTATATATTTTTTTTTTCTATTTTACAATTATATATCATTCTTAGGGGTTGAGGTATGGCCTCGGCTTCTCTATTAATTGTTAATAGTGATCTATTTGATTGATTTACTAGTTAAAGCTTGTATTCTTTTAAACAACAGCATATGCCTTAATAAAGAATGTCTTATCGTAATATCAAGTTGAAATGCTAAAATCTTTGTGAAAAGGATTGTTTTCTTAAGAAGGTAACATAGATTCTAGTCCTATGGTTTAGTTGAGTAAATGGATTGTTATCTTGGTTAAATTAGGTACAGGTACAACTCTCCCTGCTTTGATGCTGCGCCGTTCTTGTACTTGTATAGCCGGATGGCGGAGATGTTGGTAAGGCCCGGAGAGTTGGCCCATGGTATCCCTCATACCATTGGGAGAATAAGATTTGCCGATTGAGGCGGGTGATTGTGATGCTGCCTAGTTTTTAGGGCCCAAGCTAGTGTGGTGAATCAGCCCACCCTAGTGCGGTGAATCAGCCATCCCTAGTGCGTAGACATCCCTCTGAGGGGCAAAAGAATGGAACGATGGAGCCTGAGAGGGCGACATGCTGCCGCCTTGAGTCCTCTCGCCACTAGCGGCCCGACGATGAGGTGTATGATTCCAGACAAGCATGGGTCTAACTTGGGATGTGGGATTCCCAGAGGATACAATGAAAGAAGCAAGTTCACCCTTGCTCATCTGAAAATCGTAAGAAAGGCCAAATTAGTTGGAAGCACTGTTGTCAATCTAACCACGGGGAAACCAGAATTAGTTATGGGGGGATGCCATGAAAGTACACATTCGAGAGAAGGTTTTGTCCTCGAGGATTTCGAGAGGATAAAATGAATGAATTTTTGGAGCTAACCCAAGAAAGGAAGACCCTAAAAGAATACCACCAAACTTTTGTTAAACTTCTCCAATTTGCTCTAGAGATGGATGAGGTAACTCTTCTCCATCGATTCATTTAAAAGCTTAATCTACCATTGAATAACCTCGTCAAGAATGCAAAACCATCCTCTATTTCAGAAGCCATAATTATAGCCAGAGGCTATGATAAAGTTTTTTTATATAGAAAGTGTCGAGAGAAGGACACGAGTCCTTCCATTTTAATCGTGAAGAGGTCTCCTAATCCAAGAGAGGAACATCAAGCCCACCCTTGGCTACAAGGAATCATGAGCTAGAGCAAAATTAGGTCAAGAAATAGGGATAGCAGGGTTAAAGAAAACCAAATTCAACAAGCATTTCTGTGAGTAAATAGGAGAGGATTGGTGCAAGATTCATGTGAAGTAATGTGCATGATGAATAGAGGTATTCTACAAGATGATACTAAGATTATGAAATTGCTATCATAGGTTAGCTTGCATAAAGGATTGATTCCTCTACGTTTTTCCATGACAATTGTGAAGTACCATATTACATGGGGGTATAGAATAAGGAATTTGAAGGTTCATATCATATAAGAGGTATATGGATGCATGAAATTAGGATAATTAGGCCAATTAACTTTGGAATAATAAAGATATTTTGGAGGCATAACAAAACGAGCCAAACACATGAAATAAGGGACTCTTTAAGGGACACTGTATGTGTCTCTTTTAATATAGATTTCAATAAGGAAAGAGAGTGCACTCAGAGAAGAGTGAGGCAATAAGGCTAGAAACATTAGGAAAGTGTTAGAATAAAAATATTAGCTCCAAAAATCCTAAAAGAAATAAGAAGACAAGAATAGTTCTATTAAGAGATAAGTATCTCCAAAAATAGAAATTCGAATTTAGGTGATAAGAGGTCATATTTAGAGTACTTTTACATATTTAGAGTCCATGCATACTAAAAATGAGGAAAAGCAATGCGTTTCTAAAGATGGCATGTTTGCAGCTATATACAGACGTTTTTGCCTATTCTACCCGCGCCGCGGTGGCTTGTAGACTAGATGCCTTCCGGTTCTTTTGACCGATTATACGAGTATATTCTGAGTTCTTATCAGAGATTTATGGCCGAAACAGTTTGCTGCTTCTGTCAAGGTCTCTACGCAAGAAAAACTGTAAGACGACAACAAGTAGCCTCAAGGTAATCCTAGAGCTTGAGATGTATATATATCCCTTCATTCTTATCTAATATGTTAGAAGAGAAGGTTAGATTGCTGTGGTCTTTCGGAGGAAGAGACCAGAACTCCATAGCTTTTCTTTGAAATAAAGAATAGTATGCCGTAGCCTTGCAAGAGAAGGCTATTTTGCCATAGACCTTCGAAAGAGAGAAAAGTCACAGTACGAGTAAGAGGAGATAAATCTTGGGGATGATCGGATGATTTCAATCGTAAGAGAAGGTATTAGAAGACTCTATTCTCTTATGTCAAGTTCTAAAGCTCTTGTTAACGAGCAAAGGCAACGATAAACGATAAATTTCTGTAAGGTATATATATATATATATATTTTTGTTTTACAATTATATATCATTCTTAGGGGTTGAGGTATGGCCTCGGCTTCTCTATTAATTGTTAATAGTGATCTATTTGATTGATTTACTAGTTAAAGTTTGTATTCTTTTAAACAACAGCATATGCCTTAATAAAGAATGTCTTATCATAATCTCAAGTTGAAATGCTAAAATCTTTGTGAAAAGGATTGTTTTCTTAAGAAGGTAACATAGATTCTAGTCCTATGGTTTAGTTGAGTAAATGGATTATTATCTTGGTTAAATTAGGTACAGGTACAACTCTCCCTGCGCTTTGATGCTGCGCCGTTCTTGTGCTTGTATAGCCGGATGGCGGAGATGTTGGTAAGGCCCGGAGAGTTGGCCCATGGTATCCCTCATACCATTGGGAGAATAAGATTTGCCGATTGAGGCGGGTGATTGTGATGCTGCCTAGTTTTTAGGGCCCAAGCTAGTGCGGTGAATCAGCCCACCCTAGTGCAGTGAATCAGCCACCCCTGGTGCGTAGACATCCCTCTGAGGGGCGGAAGAATGGAGCGATGGAGCCTGAGAGGGCGACATGCTGCCGCCTTGAGTCCTCTCGCCACCAGCGGCCCGACGATGAGGTGTATGATTCCACACAAACATGGGTCTAACTTGGGATGTGGGATTCCCAGAGGATACAATGAAAGAAGCAAGTTCACCCTTGTTCATCTAAAAATCGTAAGAACGTCCAAATTAGTTGGAAGCACTGTTGTCAATCTAACCACGGGGGAACCAGAATCAGATATGGGGGGATGCCATGCCATGAAAGTACACATTCGAGAGAAGGTTTTGTCCTCGAGGATTTCGAGAGGATAAAATGAATGAATTTTTGGAGCTAACCCAAGAAAGGAAGACCCTAAAAGAATACCACCAAACTTTTGTTAAACTTCTCCAATTTGCTCTAGAGATGGATGAGGTAACTCTTCTCCATCGATTCATTTAAAAGCTTAATCTACCATTGAATAACCTCGTCAAGAATGCAAAACCATCCTCTATTTCAGAAGCCATAATTATAGCCAGAGGCTATGATAAAGTTTTTTTATATAGAAAGTGTCGAGAGAAGGACACGAGTCCTTCCATGTTAATTGTGAAGAGGTCCCCCAATCCAAGAGAGCAACATCAAGCCCACCCTTGGCTACAAGGAATCATGAGCTAGAGCAAAATTAGGTCAAGAAATATGGATAGCAGGGTTAAAGATAACCGAATTCAACAAGTATTTCTGTGAGTAAATAGGAGAGGATTGGTGCAAGATTCATGTGAAGTAATGTGCATGATGAATAGAGGTATTCTACAAGATGATACTAAGATTATGAAATTGCTATCATAGGTTAGCTTGCATAAAGGATTGATTCCCTTACGTTTTTCCATGACAATTGTGAAGTACCATATTACATGGGGGTATAGAATAAGGAATTTGAAGGTTCATATCATATAAGAGGTATATGGATGCATGAAATTAGGATAATTAGGCCAATTAACTTTGGAATAATAAAGATATTTTGGAGGCACAACAAAACGAGCCAAACACATGAAATAAGGGACTCTTTAAGGGACACTGTATGTGTCTCCTTTATTATAGATTTCAATAAGGAAAGAGAGTGCACTCAGAGAAGAGTGAGGCAATAAGGCTAGAAACATTAGGAAAGTGTTAGAATAAAAATATTAGCTCCAAAAATCCTAAAAGAAATAAGAAGACAAGAATAGTTCTATTAAGAGATAAGTATCTCCAAAAATAGAAATTCAAATTTAGGTGATAAGAGGTCATATTTAGAGTACTTTTACATATTTAGAGTCCATGCATACTAAAAATGAGGAAAAGCAACGCGTTTCTAAAGATGGCATGTTTGCAGCTATATACAGACGTTTTTGCCTATTCTACCCGCGCCGTGGTGGCTTGTAGACTAGATGCCTTCCGGTTCTTTTGACCGATTATACGAGTATATTCTGAGTTCTTATCAGAGATTTATGGCCGAAACAGTTTGCTGCTTCTGTCAAGGTCTCTACGCAAGAAAAACTATAAGACGACAACAAGTAGCCTCAAGGTAATCCTAGAGCTTGAGATGTATATATATCCCTTCATTCTTTTCTAATATGTTAGAAGAGAAGGTTAGATTGCTGTGGTCTTTTGGAGGAAGAGACCATAACTCCATAGCTTTTCTTTTAAATAAAGAATAGTATGCCGTAGCCTTGCAAGAGAAGGCTATTTTGCCATAGACCTTCGAAAGAGAGAAAAGTCACAGTACGAGTAAGAGGAGATAAATCTTGGGGATGATCGGATGATTTCAATCGTAAGAGAAGGTATTAGAAGACTCTATTCTCTTATGTCAAGTTCTAAAGCTCTTGTTAACGAGCAAAGGCAACGATAAACGATAAATTTTTATAAGGTATATATATATATATATATTTTTTTACAATTATATATCATTCTTAGGGGTTGAGGTATGGCCTCGGCTTCTCTATTAATTGTTAATAGTGATCTATTTGATTGATTTACTAGTTAAAGTTTGTATTCTTTTAAACAACAGCATATGCCTTAATAGGGATCTCGCCAAAACCACTCACCTGGATCCCACTGAAGGCGAATAAGAGGCCTGCTGTCCCAAGCCCATAATCTCCAAGAACAGTCCTCCCCTATCGAGGCCGGTGAGGGGTCTACATGCCACTGTCTCTGATGAAAGCCGACCACCCGCACCCTCTGAAGAATACAACCTTGGAGCCCATCCAAATCTAGTCGTGTCCTCTGAAGCTGGCCACCCTCTCCCACCTCGAAAGTGAGTGGGGCGACTCTCTCCGTTGTGCCGCAGACCGCTAGAAGGATCTCATGCCGAGTAAAGACACCCATCCACTGTGGAGGTGGAGGGTCCTGTACTGGGGTCCGCCACTCCCGGGGGATGGCCGCCTCAATGTCCTGTCTCATCAACTCTCTGCCCCTCATCCCACTGAGTCTCCTCTCCTGAGCCTCTAGAGGCAGCTGCTGAAAACATATCCAGTCGTCTAGGGACTGGGCTGGGCCAGAGCTCAACGGGCCCCACGACACGTGAGACCGCGATCCAACCATATGGCCACTGGGAAGTCGAATCAAGGGGTTCCAGATCAATGGCTGCCTCAGGCGCTCCTCATCGGTGCCCGGAGGAGTCTGGAAGAGTGACGGCCTCAGATGCGACCAGGCCCTCAGAAGGCTAGCTGCAAAACGCTCCTCGAAGCCAAGGCCCACTCCTCTGGATCGCTGCTCTGTAAAGATCCACCTAATGCTGGGGGTCCAGGGGCCGCTAAGAGAAGGGGTGCGGCTGAGCATCCTGGAAACAAGAAACTCCTTCCACGGCTCAGCGCCTGGCAGGAGGCCACGAACTACCAACTTGCCAAGCAATGCTCGGCTTTGGCAAATAGGATCAACAATGCCCAGGCCGCGTCTCTCCCTCGGCTGAGTGATCACCGCCCAAGCCACCTTGGCCCTGGCGGGCCGCCCGTCGCCACCGGACCAAAGAAAGTTCCTGATGAGCCGCTGCACCTGGCCAATGCATGCCCGAGAGAAGGCCCAGCAGGAAGTGATGTACCACATAGTAGCAAGCAGAACCTGGTTGGCCACAACTACTCGGCCAGCCAGAGATAAACGAGCGGTACTCCAATACAGAAGCTTCTTCCGAATGCTCAGAAGAAGGGGGGCTATCTGCTGCTCCGGAGATATGTCAATGCCCACATAACATCCCAAATAACGCACTGTAGTGCCGGGGGGCAGCCACTGAAAACCGTCAACTGGCCTCCAAGTCGGGGGGGGCATAGAGCTGACCCACAGCCCACACGACTTGTGCCAGTTGATCAAAGCGCCCGAAGCTCTGCAAAACCTGTCCATGGCTAAGGCGAAGCGGCGGAGGTTCTCCTCACCTCCCTGAAGATAGACAGCAGTGTCATCAGCAAACTCCGAGTCTAGAAGCTCCTCCGAGGTACGGATGGGAAGCTGGAGGCCCCGCAAACCTGTATCCTGTGCCGTCAAAAAAGTGCTCATGGCCTCCGCCACAAAAAGAAAAAGAAAGGGCGCTAAGGGACACCCCTGCCGCACCGAGCGCGAGAGCTGGAACCTACCAGCCCAGGCATCCCCTTTTTTCAGTACACAGCGAGGCTGGGGCGGCGGATTCAGAGGCACAGGATAGCGAGCACCCCGGCAGCGGCCGAGCATTGGCGGCGACAGGGGCTCTCCCCTGCCTTTCTTAGGGACTTCTGGCAGTGCCTTTGGGCCAGCTTCCGGCCCCGGAAGGTGACGCTTTTTCTCTTGCTCACAGCGCATAGAGGACTGGCTGTGGGGGCTTGGCTAGCTTCTGGCAGACACCCAGCGTCCTGCCCTCGGTGCGGCCATGCACAGGAGTCGCAGCGGCACTGCTTATGGGATTGCCCACAGGCACAGCAGGTCTGGCAGCGCGCTCTCAGGATGGTTTTTGCAGGCTCACCAGCAGGTGAGATGCTGGTGACGTGGGGTGCGGTGGCGTGGGCCACGGACAGCGGCCCGGCCCTTGGATATGAGGACGTCCCTGGCAGCGCGACCATCCAGGTCTCTGACAGGGCGATGGCGGTGGTTCCGACGTCAGACTTCTCTTCGGCAGCCCCTCAGGAGGGGGTCGGGCACAGATGGGAGATGATCAGCAGCATGACGGCTTGGCACATATGGAGAGCCCGATGCAAGGAGGCCATTGACCGCCAGGCGACTCCACCGGCGGAGGTCATTCAGGCCCTCTGGGTGGACATCATTCACACCTTGAGAGGACACTGGGGGAAACCAGGGCGACTCCGATCGCATGAGAGGGCGCCGCAAGGCTTTCCTCCGCACTTGGCACCCTGGCCCTTTCCTCACCGCGAGGGGCGAGGATGTCACTTGGCACTACAGGCCTCCAGTCTGGCTTTTCTCACCTCCCATATGTACTACTAGGTAGCCCCCCCCAGAGAGCGGCCAGCCACGGGGGTGGAGCTCAGGAGTTCACTGTGTTTTATCCCTCCTTGGGAGGTGAGCTTTGTAGCCTTATGGCGTTTTCTCATTAACTAATAGAAGGATCTTTTTTCCCAGAAAAAAAAAGCATATGCCTTAATAAAGAATGTCTTATCATAATCTCAAGTTGAAATGCTAAAATCTTTGTGAAAAGGATTGTTTTCTTAAGAAGGTAACATAGATTCTAGTCCTATGGTTTAGTTGAGTAAATGGATTGTTATCTTGGTTAAATTAGGTACAGGTACAACTCTCCCTGCGCTTTGATGCTGCGCCGTTCTTGTGCTTGTATAGCCGGATGGCGGAGATGTTGGTAAGGCCCGGAGAGTTGGCCCATGGTATCCCTCATACCATTGGGAGAATAAGATTTGCCGATTGAGGCGGGTGATTGTAATGCTGCCTAGTTTTTAGGGCCCAAGCTAGTGTGGTGAATCAGCCCACCCTAGTGCGGTGAATCAGCCACCCCTCGTGCGTAGACATCCCTCTGAGGGGCGGAAGAATGGAGCGATGGAGCCTGAGAGGGCGACATGCTGCCGCCTTGAGTCCTCTCGCCACCAGCGGCCCGACGATGAGGTGTATGATTCCACACAAACATGGGTCTAACTTGGGATGTGGGATTCCCAGAGGATACAATGAAAGAAGCAAGTTCACCCTTGCTCATCTAAAAATCGTAAGAAAGTCCAAATTAGTTGGAAGCACTGATGTCAATCTAACCACGGGGGAACCAAAATCAGATATGGGGGGATGCCATGCCATGAAAGTACACATTCGAGAGAAGCTTTTGTCCTCGAGGATTTCGAGAGGATAAAATGAATGAATTTTTGGAGCTAACCCAAGCAAGGAAGACCCTAAAAGAATACCACCAAACTTTTGTTAACTTTCTCCAATTTGCTCTAGAGATGGATGAGGTAACTCTTCTCCATCGATTCATTTAAAAGCTTAATCTACCATTGAATAACCTCGTCAAGAATGCAAAACCATGCTCTATTTCAGAAGCCATAATTATAGCCAGAGGCTATGATAAAGTTTTTTTATATAGAAAGTGTCAAGAGAAGGACACGAGTCCTTCCATGTTAATCGTGAAGAGGTCCCCCAATCCAAGAGAGCAACATCAAGCCCACCCTTGGCCACAAGGAATCATGAGCTAGAGCAAAATTAGGTCAAGAAATAGGGATAGCAGGGTTAAAGATAACCGAATTCAACAATTATTTCTATGAGTAAATAGAAGAGGATTGGTGCAAGATTCATTTGAAGTAATGTGCATGATGAATAGAGGTATTCTACAAGATGATACTAAGATTATGAAATTGCTATCATAGGTTAGCTTGCATAAAGGATTGATTCCCTTACGTTTTTCCATGACAATTGTGAAGTACCATATTACATGGGGGTATAGAATAAGGAATTTGAAGGTTCATATCATATAAGAGGTATATGGATGCATGAAATTAGGATAATTAGGCCAATTAACTTTGGAATAATAAAGATATTTTGGAGGCACAACAAAACGAGCCAAACACATGAAATAAGGGACTCTTTAAGGGACACTGTATGTGTCTCTTTTAATATAGATTTCAATAAGGAAAGAGAGTGCACTCAGAGAAGAGTGAGGCAATAAGGCTAGAAACATTAGGAAAGTGTTAGAATAAAAATATTAGCTCCAAAAATCCTAAAAGAAATAAGAAGACAAGAATAGTTCTATTAAGAGATAAGTATCTCCAAAAATAGAAATTCGAATTTAGGTGATAAGAGGTCATATTTAGAGTACTTTTACATATTTAGAGTCCATGCATACTAAAAATGAGGAAAAGCAACGCGTTTCTAAAGATGGCATGTTTGCAGCTATATACAAACGTTTTTGCCTATTCTACCCGCGCCGCGGTGGCTTGTAGACTAGATGCCTTCCGGTTCTTTTGACCGATTATACGAGTATATTCTGAGTTCTTATCAGAGATGTATGGCCGAAACAGTTTGCTGCTTCTGTCAAGGTCTCTACGCAAGAAAAACTGTAAGACGACAACAAGTAGCCTCAAGGTAATCCTAGAGCTTGAGATGTATATATATCCCTTCATTCTTATCTAATATGTTAGAAGAGAAGGTTAGATTGCTGTGGTCTTTCGGAGGAAGAGACCACAACTCCATAGCTTTTCTTTGAAATAAAGAATAGTATGCCGTAGCCTTGCAAGAGAAGGCTATTTTGCCATAGACCTTCGAAAGAGAGAAAAGTCACAGTACGAGTAAGAGGAGATAAATCTTGGGGATGATCAGATGATTTCAATCGTAAGAGAAGGTATTAGAAGACTCTATTCTCTTATGTCAAGTTCTAAAGCTCTTGTTAACGAGCAAAGGCAACGATAAACGATAAATTTCTGTAAGGTATATATATATATTTTTTGTTTTACAATTATATATCATTCTTAGGGGTTGAGGTATGGCCTCAGCTTCTCTATTAATTGTTAATAGTGATCTATTTGATTGATTTACTAGTTAAAGTTTCTATTCTTTTAAACAACAGCATATGCCTTAATAAAGAATGTCTTATCATAATCTCAAGTTGAAATGCTAAAATCTTTGTGAAAAGGATTGTTTTCTTAAGAAGGTAACATAGATTCTAGTCCTATGGTTTAGTTGAGTAAATGGATTGTTATCTTGGTTAAATTAGGTACAGGTACAACTCTCCCTGCGCTTTGATGCTGCGCCGTTCTTGTGCTTGTATAGCCGGATGGCGGAGATGTTGGTAAGGCCCGGAGAGTTGGCCCATGGTATCCCTCATACCATTGGGAGAATAACATTTGCCGATTGAGGCGGGTGATTGTGATGCTGCCTAGTTTTTAGGGCCCAAGCTAGTGCGGTGAATCAGCCCACCCTAGTGCGGTGAATCAGCCACCCCTGGTGCGTAGATATCCCTCTAGGGGCGGAAGAATGGAGTGATGGAGCCTGAGAGGGCGACATGCTGCCGCCTTGAGTCCTCTCGCCACCAGCGGCCCGACGATGAGGTGTATGATTCCACACAAACATGGGTCTAACTTGGGATGTGGGATTCCCAGAGGATACAATGAAAGAAGCAAGTTCACCCTTGCTCATCTAAAAATCGTAAGAAAGTCCAAATTAGTTGGAAGCACTGTTGTCAATCTAACCACGGGGGAACCAGTCAGATATGGGGGGATGCCATGCCATGAAAGTACACATTCGAGAGAAGCTTTTGTCCTCGAGGATTTCGAGAGGATAAAATGAATGAATTTTTGGAGCTAACCCAAGCAAGGAAGACCCTAAAAGAATACCACCAAACTTTTGTTAACTTTCTCCAATTTGCTCTAGAGATGGATGAGGTAACTCTTCTCCATCGATTCATTTAAAAGCTTAATCTACCATTGAATAACCTCGTCAAGAATGCAAAACCATCCTCTATTTCAGAAGCCATAATTATAGCCAGAGGCTATGATAAAGTTTTTTTATATAGAAAGTGTCGAGAGAAGGACACGAGTCCTTCCATGTTAATTGTGAAGAGGTCCCCCAATCCAAGAGAGCAACATCAAGCCCACCCTTGGCTACAAGGAATCATGAGCTAGAGCAAAATTAGGTCAAGAAATAGGGATAGCAGGGTTAAAGATAACCGAATTCAACAAGTATTTCTGTGAGTAAATAGGAGAGGATTGGTGCAAGATTCATGTGAAGTAATGTGCATGATGAATAGAGGTATTCTACAAGATGATACTAAGATTATGAAATTGCTATCATAGGTTAGCTTGCATAAAGGATTGATTCCCTTACGTTTTTCCATGACAATTGTGAAGTACCATATTACATGGGGGTATAGAATAAGGAATTTGAAGGTTCATATCATATAAGAGGTATATGGATGCATGAAATTAGGATAATTAGGCCAATTAACTTTGGAATAATAAAGATATTTTGGAGGCACAACAAAACGAGCCAAACACATGAAATAAGGGACTCTTTAAGGGACACTGTATGTGTCTCTTTTAATATAGATTTCAATAAGGAAAGAGAGTGCACTCAGAGAAGAGTGAGGCAATAAGGCTAGAAACATTAGGAAAGTGTTAGAATAAAAATATTAGCTCCAAAAATCCTAAAAGAAATAAGAAGACAAGAATAGTTCTATTAAGAGATAAGTATCTCCAAAAATAGAAATTCGAATTTAGGTGATAAGAGGTCATATTTAGAGTACTTTTACATATTTAGAGTCCATGCATACTAAAAATGAGGAAAAGCAACGCGTTTCTAAAGATGGCATGTTTGCAGCTATATACAGACGTTTTTGCCTATTCTACCCGCGCCGCGGTGGCTTGTAGACTAGATGCCTTCCGGTTCTTTTGACCGATTATACGAGTATATTCTGAGTTCTTATCAGAGATTTATGGCCGAAACAGTTTGCTGCTTCTGTCAAGGTCTCTACGCAAGAAAAACTGTAAGACGACAACAAGTAGCCTCAAGGTAATCCTAGAGCTTGAGATGTATATATATTTCTTCATTCTTATCTAATATGTTAGAAGAGAAGGTTAGATTGCTGTGGTCTTTCGGAGGAAGAGACCAGAACTCCATAGCTTTTCTTTGAAATAAAGAATAGTATGCTGTAGCCTTGCAAGAGAAGGCTATTTTGCCATAGACCTTCGAAAGAGAGAAAAGTCACAGTACGAGTAAGAGGAGATAAATCTTGGGGATGATCGGATGATTTCAATCGTAAGAGAAGGTATTAGAAGACTCTATTCTCTTATGTCAAGTTCTAAAGCTCTTGTTAACGAGCAAAGGCAACGATAAACGATAATTTTTGTAAGGTATATATTTTTTTTTTCTGTTTTACAATTATATATCATTCTTAGGGGTTGAGGTATGGCCTCGGCTTCTCTATTAATTGTTAATAGTGATCTATTTGATTTATTTACTAGTTAAAGTTTGTATTCTTTTAAACAACAGCATATGCCTTAATAAAGAATGTCTTATCATAATCTCAAGTTGAAATGCTAAAATCTTTGTGAAAAGGATTGTTTTCTTAAGAAGGTAACATAGATTCTAGTCCTATGGTTTAGTTGAGTAAATGGATTGTTATCTTGGTTAAATTAGGTACAGGTACAACTCTCCCTGCTTTGATGCTGCGTCGTTCTTGTGCTTGTATAGCCGGACGGCGGAGATGTTGGTAAGGCCCGGAGAGTTGGCCCATGGTATCCCTCATACCATTGGGAGAATAAGATTTGCCGATTGAGGCGGGTGATTGTGATGCTGCCTAGTTTTTAGGGCCCAAGCTAGTGCGGTGAATCAGCCCACCCTAGTGCGGTGAATCAGCCACCCCTAGTGCGTAGACATCCCTCTGAGGGGCGAAAGAATGGAACGATGGAGCCTGAGAGGGCGACATGCTGCCGCCTTGAGTCCTCTCACCACCAGCGGCCCGACGATGAGGTGTATGATTCCAGACAAGCATGGGTCTAGCTTGGGATGTGGGATTGCCAGAGGATACAATGAAAGAAGCAAGTTCACCCTTGCTCATCTGAAACTCGTAAGAAAGTCCAAATTAGTTGGAAGCACTGTTGTCAATCTAACCACGGGGGAACCAGAATCAGATATGGGGGGATGCCATGCCATGAAAGTACACATTCGAGAGAAGGTTTTGTCCTCGAGGATTTCGAGAGGATAAAATGAATGAATTTTTGGAGCTAACCCAAGCAAGGAAGACCCTAAAAGAATACCACCAAACTTTTGTTAACTTTCTCCAATTTGCTCTAGAGATGGATGAGGTAACTCTTCTCCATCGATTCATTTAAAAGCTTAATCTACCATTGAATAACCTCGTCAAGAATGCAAAACCATCCTCTATTTCAGAAGCCATAATTATAGCCAGAGGCTATGATAAAGTTTTTTTATATAGAAAGTGTCGAGAGAAGGACACGAGTCCTTCCATGTTAATTGTGAAGAGGTCCCCCAATCCAAGAGAGCAACATCAAGCCCACCCTTGGCTACAAGGAATCATGAGCTAGAGCAAAATTAGGTCAAGAAATATGGATAGCAGGGTTAAAGATAACCGAATTCAACAAGTATTTCTGTGAGTAAATAGGAGAGGATTGGTGTAAGATTCATGTGAAGTAATGTGCATGATGAATAGAGGTATTCTACAAGATGATACTAAGATTATGAAATTGCTATCATAGGTTAGCTTGCATAAAGGATTGATTCCCTTACGTTTTTCCATGACAATTGTGAAGTACCATATTACATGGGGGTATAGAATAAGGAATTTGAAGGTTCATATCATATAAGAGGTATATGGATGCATGAAATTAGGATAATTAGGCCAATTAACTTTGGAATAATAAAGATATTTTGGAGGCACAACAAAACGAGCCAAACACATGAAATAAGGGACTCTTTAAGGGACACTGTATGTGTCTCTTTTAATATAGATTTCAATAAGGAAAGAGAGTGCACTCAGAGAAGAGTGAGGCAATAAGGCTAGAAACATTAGGAAAGTGTTAGAATAAAAATATTAGCTCCAAAAATCCTAAAAGAAATAAGAAGACAAGAATAGTTCTATTAAGAGATAAGTAGCTCCAAAAATAGAAATTCGAATTTAGGTGATAAGAGGTCATATTTAGAGTACTTTTACATATTTAGAGTCCATGCATACTAAAAATGAGGAAAAGCAATGCGTTTCTAAAGATGGCATGTTTGCAGCTATATACAGACGTTTTTGCCTATTCTACCCGCGCCGCGGTGGCTTGTAGACTAGATGCCTTCCGGTTCTTTTGACCGATTATACGAGTATATTCTGAGTTCTTATCAGAGATTTATGGCCGAAACAGTTTGCTGCTTCTGTCAAGGTCTCTACACAAGAAAAACTGTAAGACGACAACAAGTAGCCTCAAGGTAATCCTAGAGCTTGAGATGTATATATATCCCTTCATTCTTATCTAATATGTTAGAAGAGAAGGTTAGATTGCTGTGGTCTTTCGGAGGAAGAGACCAGAACTCCATAGCTTTTCTTTTAAATAAAGAATAGTATGCCGTAGCCTTGCAAGAGAAGGCTATTTTGCCATAGACCTTCGAAAGAGAGAAAAGTCACAGTACGAGTAAGAGGAGATAAATCTTGGGGATGATCGGATGATTTCAATCGTAAGAGAAGGTATTAGAAGACTCTATTCTCTTATGTCAAGTTCTAAAGCTCTTGTTAACGAGCAAAGGCAACGATAAACGATAATTTCTGTAAGGTATATATTTTTTTTTTCTGTTTTACAATTTTATATCATTCTTAGGGGTTGAGGTATGGCCTCGGCTTCTCTATTAATTGTTAATAGTGATCTATTTGATTGATTTACTAGTTAAAGCTTGTATTCTTTTAAACAACAGCATATGCCTTAATAAAGAATGTCTTATCATAATCTCAAGTTGAAATGCTAAAATCTTTGTGAAAAGGATTGTTTTCTTAAGAAGGTAACATAGATTCTAGTCCTATGGTTTAGTTGAGTAAATGGATTGTTATCTTGGTTAAATTAGGTACAGGTACAACTCTCCCTGCGCTTTGATGCTGCGCCGTTCTTGTGCTTGTATAGCCGGATGGCGGAGATGTTGGTAAGGCCCGGAGAGTTGGCCCATGGTATCCCTCATACCATTGGGAGAATAACATTTGCCGATTGAGGCGGGTGATTGTGATGCTGCCTAGTTTTTAGGGCCCAAGCTAGTGCGGTGAATCAGCCCACCCTAGTGCGGTGAATCAGCCACCCCTGGTGCGTAGATATCCCTCTAGGGGTGGAAGAATGGAGTGATGGAGCCTGAGAGGGCGACATGCTGCCGCCTTGAGTCCTCTCGCCACCAGCGGCCCGACGATGAGGTGTATGATTCCACACAAACATGGGTCTAACTTGGGATGTGGGATTCCCAGAGGATACAATGAAAGAAGCAAGTTCACCCTTGCTCATCTAAAAATCGTAAGAAAGTCCAAATTAGTTGGAAGCACTGTTGTCAATCTAACCACGGGGGAACCAGTCAGATATGGGGGGATGCCATGCCATGAAAGTACACATTCGAGAGAAGCTTTTGTCCTCGAGGATTTCGAGAGGATAAAATGAATGAATTTTTGGAGCTAACCCAAGCAAGGAAGACCCTAAAAGAATACCACCAAACTTTTGTTAACTTTCTCCAATTTGCTCTAGAGATGGATGAGGTAACTCTTCTCCATCGATTCATTTAAAAGCTTAATCTACCATTGAATAACCTCGTCAAGAATGCAAAACCATCCTCTATTTCAGAAGCCATAATTATAGCCAGAGGCTATGATAAAGTTTTTTTATATAGAAAGTGTCGAGAGAAGGACACGAGTCCTTCCATGTTAATTGTGAAGAGGTCCCCCAATCCAAGAGAGCAACATCAAGCCCACCCTTGGCTACAAGGAATCATGAGCTAGAGCAAAATTAAGTCAAGAAATAGGGATAGCAGGGTTAAAGATAACCGAATTCAACAAGTATTTCTGTGAGTAAATAGGAGAGGATTGGTGCAAGATTCATGTGAAGTAATGTGCATGATGAATAGAGGTATTCTACAAGATGATACTAAGATTATGAAATTGCTATCATAGGTTAGCTTGCATAAAGGATTGATTCCCTTACGTTTTTCCATGACAATTGTGAAGTACCATATTACATGGGGGCATAGAATAAGGAATTTGAAGGTTCATATCATATAAGAGGTATATGGATGCATGAAATTAGGATAATTAGGCCAATTAACTTTGGAATAATAAAGATATTTTGGAGGCACAACAAAACGAGCCAAACACATGAAATAAGGGACTCTTTAAGGGACACTGTATGTGTCTCTTTTAATATAGATTTCAATAAGGAAAGAGAGTGCACTCAGAGAAGAGTGAGGCAATAAGGCTAGAAACATTAGGAAAGTGTTAGAATAAAAATATTAGCTCCAAAAATCCTAAAAGAAATAAGAAGACAAGAATAGTTCTATTAAGAGATAAGTATCTCCAAAAATAGAAATTCGAATTTAGGTGATAAGAGGTCATATTTAGAGTACTTTTACATATTTAGAGTCCATGCATACTAAAAATGAGGAAAAGCAACGCGTTTCTAAAGATGGCATGTTTGCAGCTATATACAGACGTTTTTGCCTATTCTACCCGCGCCGCGGTGGCTTGTAGACTAGATGCCTTCCGGTTCTTTTGACAGATTATACGAGTATATTCTGAGTTCTTATCAGAGATTTATGGCCGAAACAGTTTGCTGCTTCTGTCAAGGTCTCTACGCAAGAAAAACTGTAAGACGACAACAAGTAGCCTCAAGGTAATCCTAGAGCTTGAGATGTATATATATTTCTTCATTCTTATCTAATATGTTAGAAGAGAAGGTTAGATTGCTGTGGTCTTTCGGAGGAAGAGACCAGAACTCCATAGCTTTTCTTTGAAATAAAGAATAGTATGCTGTAGCCTTGCAAGAGAAGGCTATTTTGCCATAGACCTTCGAAAGAGAGAAAAGTCACAGTACGAGTAAGAGGAGATAAATCTTGGGGATGATCGGATGATTTCAATCGTAAGAGAAGGTATTAGAAGACTCTATTCTCTTATGTCAAGTTCTAAAGCTCTTGTTAACGAGCAAAGGCAACGATAAACGATAATTTCTGTAAGGTATATATTTTTTTTTTCTGTTTTACAATTATATATCATTCTTAGGGGTTGAGGTATGGCCTCGGCTTCTCTATTAATTGTTAATAGTGATCTATTTGATTTATTTACTAGTTAAAGTTTGTATTCTTTTAAACAACAGCATATGCCTTAATAAAGAATGTCTTATCATAATCTCAAGTTGAAATGCTAAAATCTTTGTGAAAAGGATTGTTTTCTTAAGAAGGTAACATAGATTCTAGTCCTATGGTTTAGTTGAGTAAATGGATTGTTATCTTGGTTAAATTAGGTACAGGTACAACTCTCCCCGCTTTGATGCTGCGTCGTTCTTGTGCTTGTATAGCCGGACGGCGGAGATGTTGGTAAGGCCCGGAGAGTTGGCCCATGGTATCCCTCATACCATTGGGAGAATAAGATTTGCCGATTGAGGCGGGTGATTGTGATGCTGCCTAGTTTTTAGGGCCCAAGCTAGTGCGGTGAATCAGCCCACCCTAGTGCGGTGAATCAGCCACCCCTCGTGCGTAGACATCCCTCTGAGGGGCGAAAGAATGGAACGATGGAGCCTGAGAGGGCGACATGCTGCCGCCTTGAGTCCTCTCACCACCAGCGGCCCGACGATGAGGTGTATGATTCCAGACAAGCATGGGTCTAACTTGGGATGTGGGATTCCCAGAGGATACAATGAAAGAAGCAAGTTCACCCTTGCTCATCTGAAACTCGTAAGAAAGTCCAAATTAGTTGGAAGCACTGTTGTCAATCTAACCACGGGGGAACCAGAATCAGATATGGGGGGATGCCATGCCATGAAAGTACACATTCGAGAGAAGGTTTTGTCCTCGAGGATTTCGAGAGGATAAAATGAATGAATTTTTGGAGCTAACCCAAGCAAGGAAGACCCTAAAAGAATACCACCAAACTTTTGTTAACTTTCTCCAATTTGCTCTAGAGATGGATGAGGTAACTCTTCTCCATCGATTCATTTAAAAGCTTAATCTACCATTGAATAACCTCGTCAAGAATGCAAAACCATCCTCTATTTCAGAAGCCATAATTATAGCCAGAGGCTATGATAAAGTTTTTTTATATAGAAAGTGTCGAGAGAAGGACACGAGTCCTTCCATGTTAATTGTGAAGAGGTCCCCCAATCCAAGAGAGCAACATCAAGCCCACCCTTGGCTACAAGGAATCATGAGCTAGAGCAAAATTAGGTCAAGAAATATGGATAGCAGGGTTAAAGATAACCGAATTCAACAAGTATTTCTGTGAGTAAATAGGAGAGGATTGGTGCAAGATTCATGTGAAGTAATGTGCATGATGAATAGAGGTATTCTACAAGATGATACTAAGATTATGAAATTGCTATCATAGGTTAGCTTGCATAAAGGATTGATTCCCTTACGTTTTTCCATGACAATTGTGAAGTACCATATTACATGGGGGTATAGAATAAGGAATTTGAAGGTTCATATCATATAAGAGGTATATGGATGCATGAAATTAGGATAATTAGGCCAATTAACTTTGGAATAATAAAGATATTTTGGAGGCACAACAAAACGAGCCAAACACATGAAATAAGGGACTCTTTAAGGGACACTGTATGTGTCTCTTTTAATATAGATTTCAATAAGGAAAGAGAGTGCACTCAGAGAAGAGTGAGGCAATAAGGCTAGAAACATTAGGAAAGTGTTAGAATAAAAATATTAGCTCCAAAAATCCTAAAAGAAATAAGAAGACAAGAATAGTTCTATTAAGAGATAAGTATCTCCAAAAATAGAAATTCGAATTTAGGTGATAAGAGGTCATATTTAGAGTACTTTTACATATTTAGAGTCCATGCATACTAAAAATGAGGAAAAGCAATGCGTTTCTAAAGATGGCATGTTTGCAGCTATATACAGACGTTTTTGCCTATTCTACCCGCGCCGCGGTGGCTTGTAGACTAGATGCCTTCCGGTTCTTTTGACCGATTATACGAGTATATTCTGAGTTCTTATCAGAGATTTATGGCCGAAACAGTTTGCTGCTTCTGTCAAGGTCTCTACACAAGAAAAACTGTAAGACGACAACAAGTAGCCTCAAGGTAATCCTAGAGCTTGAGATGTATATATATCCCTTCATTCTTATCTAATATGTTAGAAGAGAAGGTTAGATTGCTGTGGTCTTTCGGAGGAAGAGACCAGAACTCCATAGCTTTTCTTTTAAATAAAGAATAGTATGCCGTAGCCTTGCAAGAGAAGGCTATTTTGCCATAGACCTTCGAAAGAGAGAAAAGTCACAGTACGAGTAAGAGGAGATAAATCTTGGGGATGATCGGATGATTTCAATCGTAAGAGAAGGTATTAGAAGACTCTATTCTCTTATGTCAAGTTCTAAAGCTCTTGTTAACGAGCAAAGGCAACGATAAACGATAATTTCTGTAAGGTATATATTTTTTTTTTCTGTTTTACAATTTTATATCATTCTTAGGGGTTGAGGTATGGCCTCGGCTTCTCTATTAATTGTTAATAGTGATCTATTTGATTGATTTACTAGTTAAAGCTTGTATTCTTTTAAACAACAGCATATGCCTTAATAAAGAATGTCTTATCATAATCTCAAGTTGAAATGCTAAAATCTTTGTGAAAAGGATTGTTTTCTTAAGAAGGTAACATAGATTCTAGTCCTATGGTTTAGTTGAGTAAATGGATTGTTATCTTGGTTAAATTAGGTACAGGTACAACTCTCCCTGCGCTTTGATGCTGCGCCGTTCTTGTGCTTGTATAGCCGGATGGCGGAGATGTTGGTAAGGCCCGGAGAGTTGGCCCATGGTATCCCTCATACCATTGGGAGAATAACATTTGCCGATTGAGGCGGGTGATTGTGATGCTGCCTAGTTTTTAGGGCCCAAGCTAGTGCGGTGAATCAGCCCACCCTAGTGCGGTGAATCAGCCACCCCTGGTGCGTAGATATCCCTCTAGGGGCGGAAGAATGGAGTGATGGAGCCTGAGAGGGCGACATGCTGCCGCCTTGAGTCCTCTCGCCACCAGCGGCCCGACGATGAGGTGTATGATTCCACACAAACATGGGTCTAACTTGGGATGTGGGATTCCCAGAGGATACAATGAAAGAAGCAAGTTCACCCTTGCTCATCTAAAAATCGTAAGAAAGTCCAAATTAGTTGGAAGCACTGTTGTCAATCTAACCACGGGGGAACCAGTCAGATATGGGGGGATGCCATGCCATGAAAGTACACATTCGAGAGAAGCTTTTGTCCTCGAGGATTTCGAGAGGATAAAATGAATGAATTTTTGGAGCTAACCCAAGCAAGGAAGACCCTAAAAGAATACCACCAAACTTTTGTTAACTTTCTCCAATTTGCTCTAGAGATGGATGAGGTAACTCTTCTCCATCGATTCATTTAAAAGCTTAATCTACCATTGAATAACCTCGTCAAGAATGCAAAACCATCCTCTATTTCAGAAGCCATAATTATAGCCAGAGGCTATGATAAAGTTTTTTTATATAGAAAGTGTCGAGAGAAGGACACGAGTCCTTCCATGTTAATTGTGAAGAGGTCCCCCAATCCAAGAGAGCAACATCAAGCCCACCCTTGGCTACAAGGAATCATGAGCTAGAGCAAAATTAAGTCAAGAAATAGGGATAGCAGGGTTAAAGATAACCGAATTCAACAAGTATTTCTGTGAGTAAATAGGAGAGGATTGGTGCAAGATTCATGTGAAGTAATGTGCATGATGAATAGAGGTATTCTACAAGATGATACTAAGATTATGAAATTGCTATCATAGGTTAGCTTGCATAAAGGATTGATTCCCTTACGTTTTTCCATGACAATTGTGAAGTACCATATTACATGGGGGCATAGAATAAGGAATTTGAAGGTTCATATCATATAAGAGGTATATGGATGCATGAAATTAGGATAATTAGGCCAATTAACTTTGGAATAATAAAGATATTTTGGAGGCACAACAAAACGAGCCAAACACATGAAATAAGGGACTCTTTAAGGGACACTGTATGTGTCTCTTTTAATATAGATTTCAATAAGGAAAGAGAGTGCACTCAGAGAAGAGTGAGGCAATAAGGCTAGAAACATTAGGAAAGTGTTAGAATAAAAATATTAGCTCCAAAAATCCTAAAAGAAATAAGAAGACAAGAATAGTTCTATTAAGAGATAAGTATCTCCAAAAATAGAAATTCGAATTTAGGTGATAAGAGGTCATATTTAGAGTACTTTTACATATTTAGAGTCCATGCATACTAAAAATGAGGAAAAGCAACGCGTTTCTAAAGATGGCATGTTTGCAGCTATATACAGACGTTTTTGCCTATTCTACCCGCGCCGCGGTGGCTTGTAGACTAGATGCCTTCCGGTTCTTTTGACCGATTATACGAGTATATTCTGAGTTCTTATCAGAGATTTATGGCCGAAACAGTTTGTTGCTTCTGTCAAGGTCTCTACGCAAGAAAAACTGTAAGACGACAACAAGTAGCCTCAAGGTAATCCTAGAGCTTGAGATGTATATATATTTCTTCATTCTTATCTAATATGTTAGAAGAGAAGGTTAGATTGCTGTGGTCTTTCGGAGGAAGAGACCAGAACTCCATAGCTTTTCTTTGAAATAAAGAATAGTATGCTGTAGCCTTGCAAGAGAAGGCTATTTTGCCATAGACCTTCGAAAGAGAGAAAAGTCACAGTACGAGTAAGAGGAGATAAATCTTGGGGATGATCGGATGATTTCAATCGTAAGAGAAGGTATTAGAAGACTCTATTCTCTTATGTCAAGTTCTAAAGCTCTTGTTAACGAGCAAAGGCAACGATAAACGATAATTTCTGTAAGGTATATATTTTTTTTTTCTGTTTTACAATTATATATCATTCTTAGGGGTTGAGGTATGGCCTCGGCTTCTCTATTAATTGTTAATAGTGATCTATTTGATTTATTTACTAGTTAAAGTTTGTATTCTTTTAAACAACAGCATATGCCTTAATAAAGAATGTCTTATCATAATCTCAAGTTGAAATGCTAAAATCTTTGTGAAAAGGATTGTTTTCTTAAGAAGGTAACATAGATTCTAGTCCTATGGTTTAGTTGAGTAAATGGATTGTTATCTTGGTTAAATTAGGTACAGGTACAACTCTCCCCGCTTTGATGCTGCGTCGTTCTTGTGCTTGTATAGCCGGACGGCGGAGATGTTGGTAAGGCCCGGAGAGTTGGCCCATGGTATCCCTCATACCATTGGGAGAATAAGATTTGCCGATTGAGGCGGGTGATTGTGATGCTGCCTAGTTTTTAGGGCCCAAGCTAGTGCGGTGAATCAGCCCACCCTAGTGCGGTGAATCAGCCACCCCTCGTGCGTAGACATCCCTCTGAGGGGCGAAAGAATGGAACGATGGAGCCTGAGAGGGCGACATGCTGCCGCCTTGAGTCCTCTCACCACCAGCGGCCCGACGATGAGGTGTATGATTCCAGACAAGCATGGGTCTAACTTGGGATGTGGGATTCCCAGAGGATACAATGAAAGAAGCAAGTTCACCCTTGCTCATCTGAAACTCGTAAGAAAGTCCAAATTAGTTGGAAGCACTGTTGTCAATCTAACCACGGGGGAACCAGAATCAGATATGGGGGGATGCCATGCCATGAAAGTACACATTCGAGAGAAGGTTTTGTCCTCGAGGATTTCGAGAGGATAAAATGAATGAATTTTTGGAGCTAACCCAAGCAAGGAAGACCCTAAAAGAATACCACCAAACTTTTGTTAACTTTCTCCAATTTGCTCTAGAGATGGATGAGGTAACTCTTCTCCATCGATTCATTTAAAAGCTTAATCTACCATTGAATAACCTCGTCAAGAATGCAAAACCATCCTCTATTTCAGAAGCCATAATTATAGCCAGAGGCTATGATAAAGTTTTTTTATATAGAAAGTGTCGAGAGAAGGACACGAGTCCTTCCATGTTAATTGTGAAGAGGTCCCCCAATCCAAGAGAGCAACATCAAGCCCACCCTTGGCTACAAGGAATCATGAGCTAGAGCAAAATTAGGTCAAGAAATATGGATAGCAGGGTTAAAGATAACCGAATTCAACAAGTATTTCTGTGAGTAAATAGGAGAGGATTGGTGCAAGATTCATGTGAAGTAATGTGCATGATGAATAGAGGTATTCTACAAGATGATACTAAGATTATGAAATTGCTATCATAGGTTAGCTTGCATAAAGGATTGATTCCCTTACGTTTTTCCATGACAATTGTGAAGTACCATATTACATGGGGGTATAGAATAAGGAATTTGAAGGTTCATATCATATAAGAGGTATATGGATGCATGAAATTAGGATAATTAGGCCAATTAACTTTGGAATAATAAAGATATTTTGGAGGCACAACAAAACGAGCCAAACACATGAAATAAGGGACTCTTTAAGGGACACTGTATGTGTCTCTTTTAATATAGATTTCAATAAGGAAAGAGAGTGCACTCAGAGAAGAGTGAGGCAATAAGGCTAGAAACATTAGGAAAGTGTTAGAATAAAAATATTAGCTCCAAAAATCCTAAAAGAAATAAGAAGACAAGAATAGTTCTATTAAGAGATAAGTATCTCCAAAAATAGAAATTCGAATTTAGGTGATAAGAGGTCATATTTAGAGTACTTTTACATATTTAGAGTCCATGCATACTAAAAATGAGGAAAAGCAATGCGTTTCTAAAGATGGCATGTTTGCAGCTATATACAGACGTTTTTGCCTATTCTACCCGCGCCGCGGTGGCTTGTAGACTAGATGCCTTCCGGTTCTTTTGACCGATTATACGAGTATATTCTGAGTTCTTATCAGAGATTTATGGCCGAAACAGTTTGCTGCTTCTGTCAAGGTCTCTACACAAGAAAAACTGTAAGACGACAACAAGTAGCCTCAAGGTAATCCTAGAGCTTGAGATGTATATATATCCCTTCATTCTTATCTAATATGTTAGAAGAGAAGGTTAGATTGCTGTGGTCTTTCGGAGGAAGAGACCAGAACTCCATAGCTTTTCTTTTAAATAAAGAATAGTATGCCGTAGCCTTGCAAGAGAAGGCTATTTTGCCATAGACCTTCGAAAGAGAGAAAAGTCACAGTACGAGTAAGAGGAGATAAATCTTGGGGATGATCGGATGATTTCAATCGTAAGAGAAGGTATTAGAAGACTCTATTCTCTTATGTCAAGTTCTAAAGCTCTTGTTAACGAGCAAAGGCAACGATAAACGATAATTTCTGTAAGGTATATATTTTTTTTTTCTGTTTTACAATTTTATATCATTCTTAGGGGTTGAGGTATGGCCTCGGCTTCTCTATTAATTGTTAATAGTGATCTATTTGATTGATTTACTAGTTAAAGCTTGTATTCTTTTAAACAACAGCATATGCCTTAATAAAGAATGTCTTATCATAATCTCAAGTTGAAATGCTAAAATCTTTGTGAAAAGGATTGTTTTCTTAAGAAGGTAACATAGATTCTAGTCCTATGGTTTAGTTGAGTAAATGGATTGTTATCTTGGTTAAATTAGGTACAGGTACAACTCTCCCTGCGCTTTGATGCTGCGCCGTTCTTGTGCTTGTATAGCCGGATGGCGGAGATGTTGGTAAGGCCCGGAGAGTTGGCCCATGGTATCCCTCATACCATTGGGAGAATAACATTTGCCGATTGAGGCGGGTGATTGTGATGCTGCCTAGTTTTTAGGGCCCAAGCTAGTGCGGTGAATCAGCCCACCCTAGTGCGGTGAATCAGCCACCCCTGGTGCGTAGATATCCCTCTAGGGGCGGAAGAATGGAGTGATGGAGCCTGAGAGGGCGACATGCTGCCGCCTTGAGTCCTCTCGCCACCAGCGGCCCGACGATGAGGTGTATGATTCCACACAAACATGGGTCTAACTTGGGATGTGGGATTCCCAGAGGATACAATGAAAGAAGCAAGTTCACCCTTGCTCATCTAAAAATCGTAAGAAAGTCCAAATTAGTTGGAAGCACTGTTGTCAATCTAACCACGGGGGAACCAGTCAGATATGGGGGGATGCCATGCCATGAAAGTACACATTCGAGAGAAGCTTTTGTCCTCGAGGATCTCGAGAGGATAAAATGAATGAATTTTTGGAGCTAACCCAAGCAAGGAAGACCCTAAAAGAATACCACCAAACTTTTGTTAACTTTCTCCAATTTGCTCTAGAGATGGATGAGGTAACTCTTCTCCATCGATTCATTTAAAAGCTTAATCTACCATTGAATAACCTCGTCAAGAATGCAAAACCATCCTCTATTTCAGAAGCCATAATTATAGCCAGAGGCTATGATAAAGTTTTTTTATATAGAAAGTGTCGAGAGAAGGACACGAGTCCTTCCATGTTAATTGTGAAGAGGTCCCCCAATCCAAGAGAGCAACATCAAGCCCACCCTTGGCTACAAGGAATCATGAGCTAGAGCAAAATTAAGTCAAGAAATAGGGATAGCAGGGTTAAAGATAACCGAATTCAACAAGTATTTCTGTGAGTAAATAGGAGAGGATTGGTGCAAGATTCATGTGAAGTAATGTGCATGATGAATAGAGGTATTCTACAAGATGATACTAAGATTATGAAATTGCTATCATAGGTTAGCTTGCATAAAGGATTGATTCCCTTACGTTTTTCCATGACAATTGTGAAGTACCATATTACATGGGGGCATAGAATAAGGAATTTGAAGGTTCATATCATATAAGAGGTATATGGATGCATGAAATTAGGATAATTAGGCCAATTAACTTTGGAATAATAAAGATATTTTGGAGGCACAACAAAACGAGCCAAACACATGAAATAAGGGACTCTTTAAGGGACACTGTATGTGTCTCTTTTAATATAGATTTCAATAAGGAAAGAGAGTGCACTCAGAGAAGAGTGAGGCAATAAGGCTAGAAACATTAGGAAAGTGTTAGAATAAAAATATTAGCTCCAAAAATCCTAAAAGAAATAAGAAGACAAGAATAGTTCTATTAAGAGATAAGTATCTCCAAAAATAGAAATTCGAATTTAGGTGATAAGAGGTCATATTTAGAGTTCTTTTACATATTTAGAGTCCATGCATACTAAAAATGAGGAAAAGCAACGCGTTTCTAAAGATGGCATGTTTGCAGCTATATACAGACGTTTTTGCCTATTCTACCCGCGCCGCGGTGGCTTGTAGACTAGATGCCTTCCGGTTCTTTTGACCGATTATACGAGTATATTCTGAGTTCTTATCAGAGATTTATGGCCGAAACAGTTTGCTGCTTCTGTCAAGGTCTCTACGCAAGAAAAACTGTAAGACGACAACAAGTAGCCTCAAGGTAATCCTAGAGCTTGAGATGTATATATATTTCTTCATTCTTATCTAATATGTTAGAAGAGAAGGTTAGATTGCTGTGGTCTTTCGGAGGAAGAGACCAGAACTCCATAGCTTTTCTTTGAAATAAAGAATAGTATGCTGTAGCCTTGCAAGAGAAGGCTATTTTGCCATAGACCTTCGAAAGAGAGAAAAGTCACAGTACGAGTAAGAGGAGATAAATCTTGGGGATGATCGGATGATTTCAATCGTAAGAGAAGGTATTAGAAGACTCTATTCTCTTATGTCAAGTTCTAAAGCTCTTGTTAACGAGCAAAGGCAACGATAAACGATAATTTCTGTAAGGTATATATTTTTTTTTTCTGTTTTACAATTATATATCATTCTTAGGGGTTGAGGTATGGCCTCGGCTTCTCTATTAATTGTTAATAGTGATCTATTTGATTTATTTACTAGTTAAAGTTTGTATTCTTTTAAACAACAGCATATGCCTTAATAAAGAATGTCTTATCATAATCTCAAGTTGAAATGCTAAAATCTTTGTGAAAAGGATTGTTTTCTTAAGAAGGTAACATAGATTCTAGTCCTATGGTTTAGTTGAGTAAATGGATTGTTATCTTGGTTAAATTAGGTACAGGTACAACTCTCCCCGCTTTGATGCTGCGTCGTTCTTGTGCTTGTATAGCCGGACGGCGGAGATGTTGGTAAGGCCCGGAGAGTTGGCCCATGGTATCCCTCATACCATTGGGAGAATAAGATTTGCCGATTGAGGCGGGTGATTGTGATGCTGCCTAGTTTTTAGGGCCCAAGCTAGTGCGGTGAATCAGCCCACCCTAGTGCAGTGAATCAGCCACCCCTCGTGCGTAGACATCCCTCTGAGGGGCGAAAGAATGGAACGATGGAGCCTGAGAGGGCGACATGCTGCCGCCTTGAGTCCTCTCACCACCAGCGGCCCGACGATGAGGTGTATGATTCCAGACAAGCATGGGTCTAACTTGGGATGTGGGATTCCCAGAGGATACAATGAAAGAAGCAAGTTCACCCTTGCTCATCTGAAACTCGTAAGAAAGTCCAAATTAGTTGGAAGCACTGTTGTCAATCTAACCACGGGGGAACCAGAATCAGATATGGGGGGATGCCATGCCATGAAAGTACACATTCGAGAGAAGGTTTTGTCCTCGAGGATTTCGAGAGGATAAAATGAATGAATTTTTGGAGCTAACCCAAGCAAGGAAGACCCTAAAAGAATACCACCAAACTTTTGTTAACTTTCTCCAATTTGCTCTAGAGATGGATGAGGTAACTCTTCTCCATCGATTCATTTAAAAGCTTAATCTACCATTGAATAACCTCGTCAAGAATGCAAAACCATCCTCTATTTCAGAAGCCATAATTATAGCCAGAGGCTATGATAAAGTTTTTTTATATAGAAAGTGTCGAGAGAAGGACACGAGTCCTTCCATGTTAATTGTGAAGAGGTCCCCCAATCCAAGAGAGCAACATCAAGCCCACCCTTGGCTACAAGGAATCATGAGCTAGAGCAAAATTAGGTCAAGAAATATGGATAGCAGGGTTAAAGATAACCGAATTCAACAAGTATTTCTGTGAGTAAATAGGAGAGGATTGGTGCAAGATTCATGTGAAGTAATGTGCATGATGAATAGAGGTATTCTACAAGATGATACTAAGATTATGAAATTGCTATCATAGGTTAGCTTGCATAAAGGATTGATTCCCTTACGTTTTTCCATGACAATTGTGAAGTACCATATTACATGGGGGTATAGAATAAGGAATTTGAAGGTTCATATCATATAAGAGGTATATGGATGCATGAAATTAGGATAATTAGGCCAATTAACTTTGGAATAATAAAGATATTTTGGAGGCACAACAAAACGAGCCAAACACATGAAATAAGGGACTCTTTAAGGGACACTGTATGTGTCTCTTTTAATATAGATTTCAATAAGGAAAGAGAGTGCACTCAGAGAAGAGTGAGGCAATAAGGCTAGAAACATTAGGAAAGTGTTAGAATAAAAATATTAGCTCCAAAAATCCTAAAAGAAATAAGAAGACAAGAATAGTTCTATTAAGAGATAAGTATCTCCAAAAATAGAAATTCGAATTTAGGTGATAAGAGGTCATATTTAGAGTACTTTTACATATTTAGAGTCCATGCATACTAAAAATGAGGAAAAGCAATGCGTTTCTAAAGATGGCATGTTTGCAGCTATATACAGACGTTTTTGCCTATTCTACCCGCGCCGCGGTGGCTTGTAGACTAGATGCCTTCCGGTTCTTTTGACCGATTATACGAGTATATTCTGAGTTCTTATCAGAGATTTATGGCCGAAACAGTTTGCTGCTTCTGTCAAGGTCTCTACACAAGAAAAACTGTAAGACGACAACAAGTAGCCTCAAGGTAATCCTAGAGCTTGAGATGTATATATATCCCTTCATTCTTATCTAATATGTTAGAAGAGAAGGTTAGATTGCTGTGGTCTTTCGGAGGAAGAGACCAGAACTCCATAGCTTTTCTTTTAAATAAAGAATAGTATGCCGTAGCCTTGCAAGAGAAGGCTATTTTGCCATAGACCTTCGAAAGAGAGAAAAGTCACAGTACGAGTAAGAGGAGATAAATCTTGGGGATGATCGGATGATTTCAATCGTAAGAGAAGGTATTAGAAGACTCTATTCTCTTATGTCAAGTTCTAAAGCTCTTGTTAACGAGCAAAGGCAACGATAAACGATAATTTCTGTAAGGTATATATTTTTTTTTTCTGTTTTACAATTATATATCATTCTTAGGGGTTGAGGTATGGCCTCGGCTTCTCTATTAATTGTTAATAGTGATCTATTTGATTGATTTACTAGTTAAAGCTTGTATTCTTTTAAACAACAGCATATGCCTTAATAAAGAATGTCTTATCATAATCTCAAGTTGAAATGCTAAAATCTTTGTGAAAAGGATTGTTTTCTTAAGAAGGTAACATAGATTCTAGTCCTATGGTTTAGTTGAGTAAATGGATTGTTATCTTGGTTAAATTAGGTACAGGTACAACTCTCCCTGCGCTTTGATGCTGCGCCGTTCTTGTGCTTGTATAGCCGGATGGCGGAGATGTTGGTAAGGCCCGGAGAGTTGGCCCATGGTATCCCTCATACCATTGGGAGAATAAGATTTGCCGATTGAGGCGGGTGATTGTGATGCTGCCTAGTTTTTAGGGCCCAAGCTAGTGCGGTGAATCAGCCCACCCTAGTGCGGTGAATCAGCCACCCCTGGTGCGTAGATATCCCTCTAGGGGCGGAAGAATGGAGTGATGGAGCCTGAGAGGGCGACATGCTGCCGCCTTGAGTCCTCTCGCCACCAGCGGCCCGACGACGATGAGGTGTATGATTCCACACAAACATGGGTCTAACTTGGGATGTGGGATTCCCAGAGGATACAATGAAAGAAGCAAGTTCACCCTTGCTCATCTAAAAATCGTAAGAAAGTCCAAATTAGTTGGAAGCACTGTTGTCAATCTAACCACGGGGGAACCAGAATTAGTTATGCGGGGATGCCATGAAAGTACACATTCGAGAGAAGGTTTTGTCCTCGAGGATTTCGAGAGGATAAAATGAATGAATTTTTGGAGCTAACCCAAGAAAGGAAGACCCTAAAAGAATACCACCAAACTTTTGTTAAACTTCTCCAATTTGCTCTATGGATGAGGTAACTCTTCTCCATCGATTCATTTAAAAGCTTAATCTACCATTGAATAACCTCGTCAAGAATGCAAAACCATCCTCTATTTCAGAAGCCATAATTATAGCCAGAGGCTATGATAAAGTTTTTTTATATAGAAAGTGTCGAGAGAAGGACACGAGTCCTTCCATGTTAATCGTGAAGAGGTCCCCTAATCCAAGAGAGGAACATCAAGCCCACCCTTGGCTACAAGGAATCATGAGCTAGAGCAAAATTAGGTCAAGAAATAGGGATAGCAGGGTTAAAGATAACCGAATTCAACAAGTATTTCTGTGAGTAAATAGGAGAGGATTGGTGCAAGATTCATGTGAAGTAATGTGCATGATGAATAGAGGTATTCTATAAGATGATACTAAGATTATGAAATTGCTATCATAGGTTAGCTTGCATAAAGGATTGATTCCCTTACGTTTTTCCATGACAATTATGAAGTACCATATTACATGGGGGTATAGAGAATTTGAAGGTTCATATCATATGAGAGGTATATGGATGCATGAAATCAGGATAATTAGGCCAATTAACTTTGGAATAATAAAGATATTTTGGAGGCACGACAAAACGAGCCAAACACATGAAATAAGGGACTCTTTAAGAACACTGTATGTGTCTCTTATAATATAGATTTCAATAAGGAAAGAGAGTGCACTCAGAGAAGAGTGAGGCAATAAGGCTAGAAACATTAGGAAAGTGTTAGAATAAAAATATTAGCTCCAAAAGTCGTAAAAGAAATAAGAAGACAAGAATAGTTCTATTAAGAGATAAGTATCTCCAAAAATAGAAATTCGAATTTAGGTGATAAGAGGACATATTTAGAGTACTTTTACATATTTAGAGTCCATGCATACTAAAAGTGAGGAAAAGCAACGCGTTTCTAAAGATGGCATGTTTGCAGCTATATACAGACGTTTTTGCCTATTCTACCCGCGCCGCGGTGGCTTGTAGACTAGATGCCTTCCGGTTCTTTTGACCGATTATACGAGTATATTCTGAGTTCTTATCAGAGATTTATGGCCGAGACAGTTTGCTGCTTCTGTCAAGGTCTCTACACAAGAAAAACTGTAAGATGACAACAAGTAGCCTCAAGGTGATCCTAGAGCTTGAGATGTATATATATCCCTTCATTCTTATCTAATATGTTAGAAGAGAAGGTTAGATTGCTGTGGTCTTTCGGAGGAAGAGACCAGAACTCCATAGCTTTTCTTTTAAATAAAGAATAGTATGCCGTAGCCTTGCAAGAGAAGGCTATTTTGCCATAGACCTTCGAAAGAGAGAAAAGTCACAGTACGAGTAAGAGGAGATAAATCTTGGGGATGATCGGATGATTTCAATCGTAAGAGAAGGTATTAGAAGACTCTATTCTCTTATGTCAAGTTCTAAAGCTCTTGTTAACGAGCAAAGGCAACGATAAACGATAATTTCTGTAAGGTATATATTTTTTTTTTCTGTTTTACAATTATATATCATTCTTAGGGGTTGAGGTATGGCCTCGGCTTCTCTATTAATTGTTAATAGTGATCTATTTGATTGATTTACTAGTTAAAGCTTGTATTCTTTTAAACAACAGCATATGCCTTAATAAAGAATGTCTTATCATAATCTCAAGTTGAAATGCTAAAATCTTTGTGAAAAGGATTGTTTTCTTAAGAAGGTAACATAGATTCTAGTCCTATGGTTTAGTTGAGTAAATGGATTGTTATCTTGGTTAAATTAGGTACAGGTACAACTCTCCCTGCGCTTTGATGCTGCGCCGTTCTTGTGCTTGTATAGCCGGATGGCGGAGATGTTGGTAAGGCCCGGAGAGTTGGCCCATGGTATCCCTCATACCATTGGGAGAATAAGATTTGCCGATTGAGGCGGGTGATTGTGATGCTGCCTAGTTTTTAGGGCCCAAGCTAGTGCGGTGAATCAGCCCACCCTAGTGCGGTGAATCAGCCACCCCTGGTGCGTAGATATCCCTCTAGGGGCGGAAGAATGGAGTGATGGAGCCTGAGAGGGCGACATGCTGCCGCCTTGAGTCCTCTCGCCACCAGCGGCCCGACGACGATGAGGTGTATGATTCCACACAAACATGGGTCTAACTTGGGATGTGGGATTCCCAGAGGATACAATGAAAGAAGCAAGTTCACCCTTGCTCATCTAAAAATCGTAAGAAAGTCCAAATTAGTTGGAAGCACTGTTGTCAATCTAACCACGGGGGAACCAGAATTAGTTATGCGGGGATGCCATGAAAGTACACATTCGAGAGAAGGTTTTGTCCTCGAGGATTTCGAGAGGATAAAATGAATGAATTTTTGGAGCTAACCCAAGAAAGGAAGACCCTAAAAGAATACCACCAAACTTTTGTTAAACTTCTCCAATTTGCTCTATGGATGAGGTAACTCTTCTCCATCGATTCATTTAAAAGCTTAATCTACCATTGAATAACCTCGTCAAGAATGCAAAACCATCCTCTATTTCAGAAGCCATAATTATAGCCAGAGGGTATGATAAAGTTTTTTTATATAGAAAGTGTCGAGAGAAGGACACGAGTCCTTCCATGTTAATCGTGAAGAGGTCCCCTAATCCAAGAGAGGAACATCAAGCCCACCCTTGGCTACAAGGAATCATGAGCTAGAGCAAAATTAGGTCAAGAAATAGGGATAGCAGGGTTAAAGATAACCGAATTCAACAAGTATTTCTGTGAGTAAATAGGAGAGGATTGGTGCAAGATTCATGTGAAGTAATGTGCATGATGAATAGAGGTATTCTATAAGATGATACTAAGATTATGAAATTGCTATCATAGGTTAGCTTGCATAAAGGATTGATTCCCTTACGTTTTTCCATGACAATTATGAAGTACCATATTACATGGGGGTATAGAGAATTTGAAGGTTCATATCATATGAGAGGTATATGGATGCATGAAATCAGGATAATTAGGCCAATTAACTTTGGAATAATAAAGATATTTTGGAGGCACGACAAAACGAGCCAAACACATGAAATAAGGGACTCTTTAAGAACACTGTATGTGTCTCTTATAATATAGATTTCAATAAGGAAAGAGAGTGCACTCAGAGAAGAGTGAGGCAATAAGGCTAGAAACATTAGGAAAGTGTTAGAATAAAAATATTAGCTCCAAAAGTCGTAAAAGAAATAAGAAGACAAGAATAGTTCTATTAAGAGATAAGTATCTCCAAAAATAGAAATTCAAATTTAGGTGATAAGAGGACATATTTAGAGTACTTTTACATATTTAGAGTCCATGCATACTAAAAGTGAGGAAAAGCAACGCGTTTCTAAAGATGGCATGTTTGCAGCTATATACAGACGTTTTTGCCTATTCTACCCGCGCCGCGGTGGCTTGTAGACTAGATGCCTTCCGGTTCTTTTGACCGATTATACGAGTATATTCTGAGTTCTTATCAGAGATTTATGGCCGAGACAGTTTGCTGCTTCTGTCAAGGTCTCTACACAAGAAAAACTGTAAGATGACAACAAGTAGCCTCAAGGTGATCCTAGAGCTTGAGATGTATATATATCCCTTCAATCTTATCCTAATATCTTAGAAGAGAAGGTTAGATTGCTATGGTCTTTCGGAGGAAGAGACCAGAACTCCATAGCTTTTCTTTTAAATAAAGAATAGTATGCCGTAGCCTTGCAAGAGAAGGCTATTTTGCCATAGACCTTCGAGTAAGAGGAGATAAATCTTGGGGATGATCGGATGACTTCAATCGTAAGAGAAGGTATTAGAAGACTCTATTCTCTTATGTCAAGTTCTAAAGCTCTTGTTAACGAGCAAAGGCAACGATAAACGATAAATTTCTGTAAGGTGAATATATATATATATATTTTTTTACAATTATATATCATTCTTAGGGGTTGAGGTATGGCCTCGGCTTCTCTATTCATTGTTAATAGTGATCTATTTGATTTATTTACTAGTTAAAGTTTGTATTCTTTTAAACAACAGCATATGCCTTAATAAAGAATGTCTTATCATAATCTCAAGTTGAAATGCTAAAATCTTTGTGAAAAGGATTGTTTTCTTAAGAAGGTAACATAGATTCTAGTCCTATGGTTTAGTTGAGTAAATGGATTGTTATCTTGGTTAAATTAGGTACAGGTACAACTCTCCGTGCGCTTTGATGCTGCGCCGTTCTTGTGCTTGTATAGCCGGATGGCGGAGATGTTGGTAAGGCCCGGAGAGTTGGCCCATGGTATCCCTCATACCATTGGGAGAATAAGATTTGCCGATTGAGGCGGGTGATTGTGATGCTGCCTAGTTTTTAGGGCCCAAGCTAGTGCGGTGAATCAGCCCACCCTAGTGCGGTGAATCAGCCACCCCTAGTGCGTAGACATCCCTCTGAGGGGCAAAAGAATGGAACGATGGAGCCTGAGAGGGCGACATGCTGCCGCCTTGAGTCCTCTCGCCACCAGCGGCCCGACGATGAGGTGTATGATTCCAGACAAGCATGGGTCTAACTTGGGATGTGGGATTCCCAGAGGATACAATGAAAGAAGCAAGTTCACCCTTGCTCATCTGAAACTCGTAAGAAAGTCCAAATTAGTTGGAAGCACTGTTGTCAATCTAACCACGGGGGAACCAGAATCAGATATGGGGGGATGCCATGCCATGAAAGTACACATTCGAGAGAAGCTCTTGTCCTCGAGGATTTCGAGAGGATAAAATGAATGAATTTTTGGAGCTAACCCAAGCAAGGAAGACCCTAAAAGAATACCACCAAACTTTTGTTAACTTTCTCCAATTTGCTCTAGAGATGGATGAGGTAACTCTTCTCCATCGATTCATTTAAAAGCTTAATCTACCATTGAATAACCTCGTCAAGAATGCAAAACCATCCTCTATTTCAGAAGCCATAATTATAGCCAGAGGCTATGATAAAGTTTTTTTATATAGAAAGTGTCGAGAGAAGGACACGAGTCCTTCCATGTTAATTGTGAAGAGGTCTCCCAATCCAAGAGAGCAACATCAAGCCCACCCTTGGCTACAAGGAATCATGAGCTAGAGCAAAATTAGGTCAAGAAATAGGGATAGCAGGGTTAAAGATAACCGAATTCAACAAGTATTTCTGTGAGTAAATAGGAGAGGATTGGTGCAAGATTCATGTGAAGTAATGTGCATGATGAATAGAGGTATTCTACAAGATGATACTAAGATTATGAAATTGCTATCATAGGTTAGCTTGCATAAAGGATTGATTCCCTTACGTTTTTCCATGACAATTGTGAAGTACCATATTACATGGGGGTATAGAATAAGGAATTTGAAGGTTCATATCATATAAGAGGTATATAGATGCATGAAATTAGGATAATTAGGCCAATTAACTTTGGAATAATAAAGATATTTTGGAGGCACAACAAAACGAGCCAAGCACATGAAATAAGGGACTCTTTAAGGGACACTGTATGTGTCTCTTTTAATATAGATTTCAATAAGGAAAGAGAGTGCACTCAGAGAAGAGTGAGGCAATAAGGCTAGAAACATTAGGAAAGTGTTAGAATAAAAATATTAGCTCCAAAAATCCTAAAAGAAATAAGAAGACAAGAATAGTTCTATTAAGAGATAAGTATCTCCAAAAATAGAAATTCGAATTTAGGTGATAAGAGGTCATATTTAGAGTACTTTTACATATTTAGAGTCCATGCATACTAAAAATGAGGAAAAGCAACGCGTTTCTAAAGATGGCATGTTTGCAGCTATATACAGACGTTTTTGCCTATTCTACCCGCGCCGCGGTGGCTTGTAGACTAGATGCCTTCCGGTTCTTTTGACCGATTATACGAGTATATTCTGAGTTCTTATCAGAGATTTATGGCCAAAACAGTTTGCTGCTTCTGTCAAGGTCTCTACACAAGAAAAACTGTAAGACGACAACAAGTAGCCTCAAGGTAATCCTAGAGCTTGAGATGTATATATATCCCTTCATTCTTATCTAATATGTTAGAAGAGAAGGTTAGATTGCTGTGGTCTTTCGGAGGAAGAGACCAGAACTCCATAGCTTTTCTTTTAAATAAAGAATATTATGCCGTAGCCTTGCAAGAGAAGGCTATTTTGCCATAGACCTTCGAAAGAGAGAAAAGTCACAGTACGAGTGAGAGGAGATAAATCTTGGGGATGATCGGATGATTTCAATCGTAAAAGAAGGTATTAGAAGACTCTATTCTCTTATGTCAAGTTCTAAAGCTCTTGTTAACGAGCAAAGGCAACGATAAACGATAAATTTCTATAAGGTATATATATATATTTTTTTGTTTTACAATTATATATCATTCTTAGGGGTTGAGGTATGGCCTCGGCTTCTCTATTAATTGTTAATAGTGATCTATTTGATTTATTTACTAGTTAAAGTTTGTATTCTTTTAAACAACAGCATATGCCTTAATAAAGAATGTCTTATCATAATCTCAAGTTGAAATGCTAAAATCTTTGTGAAAAGGATTGTTTTCTTAAGAAGGTAACATAGATTCTAGTCCTATGGTTTAGTTGAGTAAATGGATTGTTATCTTGGTTAAATTAGGTACAGGTACAACTCTCCCTGCTTTGATGCTGCGTCGTTCTTGTGCTTGTATAGCCGGACGGCGGAGATGTTGGTAAGGCCTGGAGAGTTGGCCCATGGTATCCCTCATACCATTGGGAGAATAAGATTTGCCGATTGAGGCGGGTGATTGTGATGCTGCCTAGTTTTTAGGGCCCAAGCTAGTGCGGTGAATCAGCCCACCCTAGTGCGGTGAATCAGCCACCCCTAGTGCGTAGACATCCCTCTGAGGGGCAAAAGAATGGAACGATGGAGCCTGAGAGGGCGACATGCTGCCGCCTTGAGTCCTCTCGCCACCAGCGGCCCGACGATGAGGTGTATGATTCCAGACAAGCATGGGTCTAACTTGGGATGTGGGATTCCCAGAGGATACAATGAAAGAAGCAAGTTCACCCTTGCTCATCTGAAACTCGTAAGAAAGGCTAAATTAGTTGGAAGCACTGTTGTCAATCTAACCACGGGGGAACCAGAATTAGTTATGGGGGGATGCCATGAAAGTACACATTCGAGAGAAGGTTTTGTCCTCGAGGATTTCGAGAGGATAAAATGAATGAATTTTTGGAGCTAACCCAAGCAAGGAAGACCCTAAAAGAATACCACCAAACTTTTGTTAACTTTCTCCAATTTGCTCTAGAGATGGATGAGGTAACTCTTCTCCATCGATTCATTTAAAAGCTTAATCTACCATTGAATAACCTCGTCAAGAATGCAAAACCATCCTCTATTTCAGAAGCCATAATTATAGCCAGAGGCTATGATAAAGTTTTTTTATATAGAAAGTGTCGAGAGAAGGACACGAGTCCTTCCATGTTAATTGTGAAGAGGTCCCCCAATCCAAGAGAGCAACATCAAGCCCACCCTTGGCTACAAGGAATCATGAGCTAGAGCAAAATTAGGTCAAGAAATAGGGATAGCAGGGTTAAAGATAACCGAATTCAACAAGTATTTCTGTGAGTAAATAGGAGAGGATTGGTGCAAGATTCATGTGAAGTAATGTGCATGATGAATAGAGGTATTCTACAAGATGATACTAAGATTATGAAATTGCTATCATAGGTTAGCTTGCATAAAGGATTGATTCCCTTACGTTTTTCCATGACAATTGTGAAGTACCATATTACATGGGGGTATAGAATAAGGAATTTGAAGGTTCATATCATATAAGAGGTATATGTATGCATGAAATCAGGATAATTAGGCCAATTAACTTTGGAATAATAAAGATATTTTGGAGGCACAACAAAACGAGCCAAACACATGAAATAAGGGACTCTTTAAGGGACACTGTATGTGTCTCTTTTAATATAGATTTCAATAAGGAAAGAGAGTGCACTCAGAGAAGAGTGAGGCAATAAGGCTAGAAACATTAGGAAAGTGTTAGAATAAAAATATTAGCTCCAAAAATCCTAAAAGAAATAAGAAGACAAGAATAGTTCTATTAAGAGATAAGTATCTCCAAAAATAGAAATTCGAATTTAGGTGATAAGAGGTCATATTTAGAGTACTTTTACATATTTAGAGTCCATGCATACTAAAAATGAGGAAAAGCAATGCGTTTCTAAAGATGGCATGTTTGCAGCTATATACAGACGTTTTTGCCTATTCTACCCGCGCCGCGGTGGCTTGTAGAGTAGATGCCTTCCGGTTTTTTTGGTCGATTATACGAGTTTATTCTGAGTTCTTATCAGAGATTTATGGCCGAAACAGTTTGCTGCTTCTGTCAAGGTCTCTACACAAGAAAAACTGTAAGACGACAACAAGTAGCCTCAAGGTAATCCTAGAGCTTGAGATGTATATATATCCCTTCATTCTTATCTAATATGTTAGAAGAGAAAGTTAGATTGATGTGGTCTTTCGGAGTAAGAGACCAGAACTCCATAGCTTTTCTTTTAAATAAAGAATAGTATGCCGTAGCCTTGCAAGAGAAGGCTATTTTGCCATAGACCTTCGAAAGAGAGAAAAGTCACAGTACGAGTGAGAGGAGATAAATCTTGGGGATGATCGGATGATTTCAATCGTAAAAGAAGGTATTAGAAGACTCTATTCTCTTATGTCAAGTTCTAAAGCTCTTGTTAACGAGCAAAGGCAACGATAAACGATAAATTTCTGTAAGGTATATATATATATTTTTTTGTTTTACAATTATATATCATTCTTAGGGGTTGAGGTATGGCCTCGGCTTCTCTATTAATTGTTAATAGTGATCTATTTGATTTATTTACTAGTTAAAGTTTGTATTCTTTTAAACAACAGCATATGCCTTAATAAAGAATGTCTTATCATAATCTCAAGTTGAAATGCTAAAATCTTTGTGAAAAGGATTGTTTTCTTAAGAAGGTAACATAGATTCTAGTCCTATGGTTTAGTTGAGTAAATGGATTGTTATCTTGGTTAAATTAGGTACAAGTACAACTCTCCCTGCTTTGATGCTGCGTCGTTCTTGTGCTTGTATAGCCGGACGGCGGAGATGTTGGTAAGGCCCGGAGAGTTGGCCCATGGTATCCCTCATACCATTGGGAGAATAAGATTTGCCGATTGAGGCGGGTGATTGTGATGCTGCCTAGTTTTTAGGGCCCAAGCTAGTGCGGTGAATCAGCCCACCCTAGTGCGGTGAATCAGCCACCCCTAGTGCGTAGACATCCCTCTGAGGGGCAAAAGAATGGAACGATGGAGCCTGAGAGGGCGACATGCTGCCGCCTTGAGTCCTCTCGCCACCAGCGGCCCGACGATGAGGTGTATGATTCCAGACAAGCATGGGTCTAACTTGGGATGTGGGATTCCCAGAGGATACAATGAAAGAAGCAAGTTCACCCTTGCTCATCTGAAACTCGTAAGAAAGTCCAAATTAGTTGGAAGCACTGTTGTCAATCTAACCACGGGGGAACCAGAATCAGATATGGGGGGATGCCATGCCATGAAAGTACACATTCGAGAGAAGCTCTTGTCCTCGAGGATTTCGAGAGGATAAAATGAATGAATTTTTGGAGCTAACCCAAGCAAGGAAGACCCTAAAAGAATACCACCAGACTTTTGTTAACTTTCTCCAATTTGCTCTAGAGATGGATGAGGTAACTCTTCTCCATCGATTCATTTAAAAGCTTAATCTACCATTGAATAACCTCGTCAAGAATGCAAAACCATCCTCTATTTCAGAAGCCATAATTATAGCCAGAGGCTATGATAAAGTTTTTTTATATAGAAAGTGTCGAGAGAAGGACACGAGTCCTTCCATGTTAATTGTGAAGAGGTCCCCCAATCCAAGAGAGCAACATCAAGCCCACCCTTGGCTACAAGGAATCATGAGCTAGAGCAAAATTAGGTCAAGAAATAGGGATAGCAGGGTTAAAGATAACCGAATTCAACAAGTATTTCTGTGAGTAAATAGGAGAGGATTGGTGCAAGATTCATGTGAAGTAATGTGCATGATGAATAGAGGTATTCTACAAGATGATACTAAGATTATGAAATTGCTATCATAGGTTAGCTTGCATAAAGGATTGATTCCCTTACGTTTTTCCATGACAATTGTGAAGTACCATATTACATGGGGGTATAGAATAAGGAATTTGAAGGTTCATATCGTATAAGAGGTATATGGATGCATGAAATTAGGATAATTAGGCCAATTAACTTTGGAATAATAAAGATATTTTGGAGGCACAACAAAACGAGCCAAACACATGAAATAAGGGACTCTTTAAGGGACACTGTATGTGTCTCTTTTAATATAGATTTCAATAAGGAAAGAGAGTGCACTCAGAGAAGAGTGAGGCAATAAGGCTAGAAACATTAGGAAAGTGTTAGAATAAAAATATTAGCTCCAAAAATCCTAAAAGAAATAAGAAGACAAGAATAGTTCTATTAAGAGATAAGTATCTCCAAAAATAGAAATTCGAATTTAGGTGATAAGAGGTCATATTTAGAGTACTTTTACATATTTAGAGTCCATGCATACTAAAAATGAGGAAAAGCAACGCGTTTCTAAAGATGGCATGTTTGCAGCTATATACAGACGTTTTTGCCTATTCTACCCGCGCCGCGGTGGCATGTAGACTAGATGCCTTCCGGTTCTTTTGACCGATTATACGAGTATATTCTGAGTTCTTATCAGAGATTTATGGCCGAAACAGTTTGCTGCTTCTGTCAAGGTCTCTACACAAGAAAAACTGTAAGACGACAACAAGTAGCCTCAAGGTCATCCTAGAGCTTGAGATGTATATATATCCCTTCATTCTTATCTAATATGTTAGAAGAGAAGGTTAGATTGCTGTGGTCTTTCGGAGGAAGAGACCAGAACTCCATAGCTTTTCTTTTAAATAAAGAATAGTATGCCGTAGCCTTGCAAGAGAAGGCTATTTTGCCATAGACCTTCGAAAGAGAGAAAAGTCACAGTACGAGTAAGAGGAGATAAATCTTGGGGATGATCGGATGATTTCAATCGTAAAAGAAGGTATTAGAAGACTCTATTCTCTTATGTCAAGTTCTAAAGCTCTTGTTAACGAGCAAAGGCAACGATAAACGATAAATTTCTGTAAGGTATATATATATATTTTTTTGTTTTACAATTATATATCATTCTTAGGGGTTGAGGTATGGCCTCGGCTTCTCTATTAATTGTTAATAGTGATCTATTTCATTGATTTACTAGTTAAAGTTTGTATTCTTTTAAACAACAGCATATGCCTTAATAAAGAATGTCTTATCATAATCTCAAGTTGAAATGCTAAAATCTTTGTGAAAAGGATTGTTTTCTTAAGAAGGTAACATAGATTCTAGTCCTATGGTTTAGTTGAGTAAATGGATTGTTATCTTGGTTAAATTAGGTACAGGTACAACTCTCCCTGCTTTGATGCTGCGTCGTTCTTGTGCTTGTATAGCCGGACGGCGGAGATGTTGGTAAGGCCCGGAGAGTTGGCCCATGGTATCCCTCATACCATTGGGAGAATAAGATTTGCCGATTGAGGCGGGTGATTGTGATGCTGCCTAGTTTTTAGGGCCCAAGCTAGTGCGGTGAATCAGCCCACCCTAGTGCGGTGAATCAGCCACCCCTAGTGCGTAGACATCCCTCTGAGGGGCGAAAGAATGGAATGATGGAGCCTGAGAGGGCGACATGCTGCCGCCTTGAGTCCTCTCGCCACCAGCGGCCTGACGATGAGGTGTATGATTCCAGACAAGCATGGGTCTAACTTGGGATGTGGGATTCCCAGAGGATACAATGAAAGAAGCAAGTTCAACCTTGCTCATCTGAAACTCGTAAGAAAGGCTAAATAAGTTGGAAGCACTGTTGTCAATCTAACCACGGGGGAACCAGAATTAGTTATGGGGGGATGCCATGAAAGTACACATTCGAGAGAAGCTTTTGTCCTCGAGGATTTCGAGAGGATAAAATGAATGAATTTTTGGAGCTAACCCAAGAAAGGAAGACCCTAAAAGAATACCACCAAACTTTTGTTAAACTTCTCCAATTTGCTCTAGAGATGGATGAGGTAACTCTTCTCCATCGATTCATTTAAAAGCTTAATCTACCATTGAATAACCTCGTCAAGAATGCAAAACCATCCTCTATTTCAGAAGCCATAATTATAGCCAGAGGCTATGATAAAGTTTTTTTATATAGAAAGTGTCGAGAGAAGGACACGAGTCCTTCCATGTTAATCGTGAAGAGGTCCCCTAATCCAAGAGAGGAACATCAAGCCCACCCTTGGCTACAAGGAATCATGAGCTAGAGCAAAATTAGGTCAAGAAATAGGGATAGCAGGGTTAAAGATAACCGAATTCAACAAGTATTTCTGTGAGTAAATAGGAGAGGATTGGTGCAAGATTCATGTGAAGTAATGTGCATGATGAATAGAGGTATTCTATAAGATGATACTAAGATTATGAAATTGCTATCATAGGTTAGCTTGCATAAAGGATTGATTCCCTTACGTTTTTCCATGACAATTATGAAGTACCATATTACATGGGGGTATAGAATAAGGAATTTGAAGGTTCATATCATATGAGAGGTATATGGATGCATGAAATCAGGATAATTAGGCCAATTAACTTTGGAATAATAAAGATATTTTGGAGGCACGACAAAACGAGCCAAACACATGAAATAAGGGACTCTTTAAGAACACTGTATGTGTCTCTTATAATATAGATTTCAATAAGGAAAGAGAGTGCACTCAGAGAAGAGTGAGGCAATAAGGCTAGAAACATTAGGAAAGTGTTAGAATAAAAATATTAGCACCAAAAGTCGTAAAAGAAATAAGAAGACAAGAATAGTTCTATTAAGAGATAAGTATCTCCAAAAATAGAAATTTGAATTTAGGTGATAAGAGGTCATATTTAGAGTACTTTTACATATTTAGAGTCCATGCATACTAAAAGTGAGGAAAAGCAACGCGTTTCTAAAGATGGCATGTTTGCAGCTATATACAGACGTTTTTGCCTATTCTACCCGCGCCGCGGTGGCTTGTAGACTAGATGCCTTCCGGTTCTTTTGACCGATTATACGAGTATATTCTGAGTTCTTATCAGAGATTTATGGCCAAAACAGTTTGCTGCTTCTGTCAAGGTCTCTACACAAGAAAAACTGTAAGACGACAACAAGTAGCCTCAAGGTGATCCTAGAGCTTGAGATGTATATATATCCCTTCATTCTTATCTAATATGTTAGAAGAGAAGGTTAGATTGCTGTGGTCTTTCGGAGGAAGAGACCAGAACTCCATAGCTTTTCTTTTAAATAAAGAATAGTATGCCGTAGCCTTGCAAGAGAAGGCTATTTTGCCATAGACCTTCGAAAGAGAGAAAAGTCACAGTACGAGTAAGAGGAGATAAATCTTGGGGATGATCGGATGATTTCAATCATAAAAGAAGGTATTAGAAGACTCTATTCTCTTATGTCAAGTTCTAAAGCTCTTGTTAACGAGCAAAGGCAACGATAAACGATAAATTTCTGTAAGGTATATATATATATTTTTTTGTTTTACAATTATATATCATTCTTAGGGGTTGAGGTATGGCCTCGGCTTCTCTATTAATTGTTAATAGTGATCTATTTCATTGATTTACTAGTTAAAGTTTGTATTCTTTTAAACAACAGCATATGCCTTAATAAAGAATGTCTTATCATAATCTCAAGTTGAAATGCTAAAATCTTTGTGAAAAGGATTGTTTTCTTAAGAAGGTAACATAGATTCTAGTCCTATGGTTTAGTTGAGTAAATGGATTGTTATCTTGGTTAAATTAGGTACAGGTACAACTCTCCCTGCTTTGATGCTGCGTCGTTCTTGTGCTTGTATAGCCGGACGGCGGAGATGTTGGTAAGGCCCGGAGAGTTGGCCCATGGTATCCCTCATACCATTGGGAGAATAAGATTTGCCGATTGAGGCGGGTGATTGTGATGCTGCCTAGTTTTTAGGGCCCAAGCTAGTGCGGTGAATCAGCCCACCCTAGTGCGGTGAATCAGCCACCCCTAGTGCGTAGACATCCCTCTGAGGGGCGAAAGAATGGAACGATGGAGCCTGAGAGGGCGACATGCTGCCGCCTTGAGTCCTCTCGCCACCAGCGGCCCGACGATGAGGTGTATGATTCCAGACAAGCATGGGTCTAACTTGGGATGTGGGATTCCCAGAGGATACAATGAAAGAAGCAAGTTCACCCTTGCTCATCTGAAACTCGTAAGAAAGTCCAAATTAGTTGGAAGCACTGTTGTCAATCTAACCACGGGGGAACCAGAATTAGTTATGGGGGGATGCCATGAAAGTACACATTCGAGAGAAGGTTTTGTCCTCGAGGATTTCGAGAGGATAAAATGAATGAATTTTTGGAGCTAACCCAAGAAAGGAAGACCCTAAAAGAATACCACCAAACTTTTGTTAAACTTCTCCAATTTGCTCTAGAGATGGATGAGGTAACTCTTCTCCATCGATTCATTTAAAAGCTTAATCTACCATTGAATAACCTCGTCAAGAATGCAAAACCATCCTCTATTTCAGAAGCCATAATTATAGCCAGAGGCTATGATAAAGTTTTTTTATATAGAAAGTGTCGAGAGAAGGACACGAGTCCTTCCATGTTAATCGTGAAGAGGTCCCCTAATCCAAGAGAGGAACATCAAGCCCACCCTTGGCTACAAGGAATCATGAGCTAGAGCAAAATTAGGTCAAGAAATAGGGATAGCAGGGTTAAAGATAACCGAATTCAACAAGTATTTCTGTGAGTAAATAGGAGAGGATTGGTGCAAGATTCATGTGAAGTAATGTGCATGATGAATAGAGGTATTCTATAAGATGATACTAAGATTATGAAATTGCTATCATAGGTTAGCTTGCATAAAGGATTGATTCCCTTACGTTTTTCCATGACAATTATGAAGTACCATATTACATGGGGGTATAGAATAAGGAATTTGAAGGTTCATATCATATGAGAGGTATATGGATGCATGAAATCAGGATAATTAGGCCAATTAACTTTGGAATAATAAAGATATTTTGGAGGCACGACAAAACGAGCCAAACACATGAAATAAGGGACTCTTTAAGAACACTGTATGTGTCTCTTATAATATAGATTTCAATAAGGAAATAGAGTGCACTCAGAGAAGAGTGAGGCAATAAGGCTAGAAACATTAGGAAAGTGTTAGAATAAAAATATTAGCGCCAAAAGTCGTAAAAGAAATAAGAAGACAAGAATAGTTCTATTAAGAGATAAGTATCTCCAAAAATAGAAATTTGAATTTAGGTGATAAGAGGTCATATTTAGAGTACTTTTACATATTTAGAGTCCATGCATACTAAAAGTGAGGAAAAGCAACGCGTTTCTAAAGATGGCATGTTTGCAGCTATATACAGACGTTTTTGCCTATTCTACCCGCGCCGCGGTGGCTTGTAGACTAGATGCCTTCCGGTTCTTTTGACCGATTATACGAGTATATTCTGAGTTCTTATCAGAGATTTATGGCCGAGACAGTTTGCTGCTTCTGTCAAGGTCTCTACACAAGAAAAACTGTAAGATGACAACAAGTAGCCTCAAGGTGATCCTAGAGCTTGAGATGTATATATATCCCTTCAATCTTATCTAAAAGCTTAGAAGAGAAGGTTAGATTGCTATGGTCTTTCGGAGGAAGAGACCAGAACTCCATAGCTTTTCTTTTAAATAAAGAATAGTATGCTGTAGCCTTGCAAGAGAAGGCTATTTTGCCATAGACCTTCGAAAGAGAGAAAACTCACAGTACGAGTAAGAGGAGATAAATCTTGGGGATGATCGGATGACTTCAATCGTAAGAGAAGGTATTAGAAGACTCTATTCTCTTATGTCAAGTTCTAAAGCTCTTGTTAACGAGCAAAGGCAACGATAAACGATAAATTTCTGTAAGGTGAATATATATTTTTTTGTTTTACAATTATATATCATTCTTAGGGGTTGAGGTATGGCCTCGGCTTCTCTATTAATTGTTAATAGTGATCTATTTGATTTATTTACTAGTTAAAGTTTGTATTCTTTTAAACAACAGCATATGCCTTAATAAAGAATGTCTTATCATAATCTCAAGTTGAAATGCTAAAATCTTTGTGAAAAGGATTGTTTTCTTAAGAAGTGTTGGAATTAGGGTTGCAGGAAAGCACACGAAGCTTGGAGAAGAAGAAGCAAGAATGCACACAACACAAAGTGTATTAGATTGTGTCAATGTACAAAGATAAGTTAGCCCTAGAAGGATGGGCGTATATACAAGCCGGGGGAAAAAACCTCCTAAAGAGGGAAAAAGTGCCCCGGCGGTCCTAAGTGTGTTCACACACATCACTGCCTATGTATATGGCAACAAATCCCCCCTGGGAGTGATGGTGTGAACGAGAGCTGGCACTCATGTATAGGGGAGTGCCATGCCCGAAGTAGATCAATCCACAAAGGGGAGCAAGCCCAAAGCTTTGCAGAAAGCTTCGAACTTCTCACGAGGAAGCGCCTTTGTGAAAAGATCGGCGAGGTTGTCCTGTGTTGGCACATAGGCCAAGCTGATCTCTCCTGCTGAGAGTCTCTCCCTGACATAGTGATAATGCACCTCAATGTTTTGTGCGAGCATGAAAAACTGGGTTTCTCGCAACTGCCAATGCGCTCTGACTGTCAGTGAAGATAGAGGTGGCAGACTCCTGTCCAACACCCAAGTCAGCCATAAGCCGTCTGAGCCACACACACTCAACCGTAGCTGTGAAAGCTGCCCTGTACTCAGCTTCACAACTAGAAGTGGCCACAGTAGGTTGCCTCTTGCTCAACCAAGATATGCATGAGCTACCGAGCATGAAACAAAAACCACTTGTGGACACTCTTGTGTCATAGCAACCAGCCCAATCTGAGTCCGAAAAAGCATGTAAATCTGGCGGCAATGATCCCCCCTTGGGATAAAACAACCCAAGATGTATGGTGCCACTCAAGTAGCGAAAGATGCGTTTAACTGCCTTCCAATGCTGAGACCCTGGGCTATGCATAAACCTGCTCACCTGTGAGACTGCAAACTGAATGTCCGGCCTCGTAATGCATACATAAATGAGGCAACCAACAGCTGTCTGATAGAGTGTGACATCAAAGTGATCTCCAGCATCATGAAGACTCAACTTCAAACCTGTCTCCATTGGAATAGCAATAGGTTTGCAGTCTTCAAGGCCAAATCTCCGCAACAATGTCTCAATATACTTTGTCTGACACAAAGCAATATTTCCATCACACTGCTTAAATTGTATCCCCAAATAATGATGCAAATGCCCCAAATCTGACATCTCAAAAGAGGCATTCAAGTCAGCCTTAAAATCAGCAATATGACTCTCATTTGGTCCTGTGAGCAGCATGTCATCGACATAGAGAGCAATGATTAGATGTACACCATCCACACGTTTAACATACAAAGTGCTTTCTGTTGGACTATTCTGAAAACCATGTGCAGTTAAATATGCATGTATCTTTTCATACCATGCTCGTGGAGCTTGCTTTAAACCATATAAAGCCTTTTTCAACCTGCACACTTTGTTTTCCTGCCCTCTTTGAACAAAACCACGAGGCTGCGATACATACACCTCCTCATGCAAATCTCCATTCAAGAATGCAGTCTTGATGTCCAACTGATGTACATTCCAACCATTATGAGCTGCCAATGCACAAATGCTACGAATGGTAGTCATACGACAAGTGGGAGCAAAGGTCTCATCAAAATCAATGCCCTTTTCTTGAGCATAACCCTTTGCAACAAGTCTAGCCTTATAGCGATCAACACTGCCATCTGGCTTTCGTTTCAACTTAAAAACCCACTTACATCCAATGGCCTTTTTACCAATAGGCAAATCACACAAAGACCATGTACCATTCTTCATTATAGCATCATATTCACTTTGCATTGCAGCCAACCAATTTTCTGAATTTTGTGCCTCATCAAATGAAAGAGGTTCTTCCTCTTCACACATACTAGACACAGCCAAAGCATAACAATCTGATGCATAAGAGGCATGCTGAAAACCTGAACGAGTACGACTAGGCATAGGTGCATCAATCTTACTATCACGCAAGGTTTGCACCAGCCATTTAGGCATACCTCTAGCCTGCTCATTTTCAGCCCTATCCTCATGAATTACATCCTGTAAATCTGCATCAGAAATAGGCTGATCCATGATGTCGTTTGAAATCTGCATAGGCTGAATATTTGCCTCATTAGGACTTACATTTGAATTCCCACCTGTAAACAGAGGCAACAATGTATCAAATACATCCCGTGAGCTTACACCTGTCTCTTTGGTACATGATAACAAAGGCTGCACAGCATCTTCTACAAAAACAACATCTCGACTAATCAAGATACGCTTTGACTGCGGATGATACAATCTGTAACCCTTGCTTTCAGCACTGTAACCAACAAAAATGCATTTGACAGCCTTATCATCCAATTTTCTGCGTTGTTGCATAGGCACTAAAGCATAGGCCAAGCAACCAAAGACACGCAAGTGACCAATAGAAGGCTTCCTGCCATGCCAAGCTTCATATGGAGTAATAGACTGCAAGGCCTTAGTGGGACACCTGTTGAGTACATATGCAGCACACATGACAGCCTCAAGCCAAAACGCATGTGGCAAAGCTTGGCTCTTGACCATACATCGTGCCATCTCCATAAGTGACCTGTTTTTCCTCTCAGCAACACCATTTTGCTGAGGGGTATATGGCACTGTACATTGGTGTTTTATCCCACGACTAGCCAGAAATGCATCAAACTCTTTAGACATGTACTCCCCCCCTCGATCAGTACGGAGGGTGCCCACAGTATAATTGGATACATTTTCAACCTTAAGAAAAAACTGTTTGAAGCACAATAACACTTCGGACTTTGCCTTCAGTGGATATACCCATGCATGCCTTGAGTAATCATCAATGAAAGTCACAAAGTACAAGTGTTTACCAAATGACGGAGTTTGCATAGGCCCACATACATCACTATGTACAAGCTGCAATTTGCGAGTGGCCCGCACAGAACCATCCTTTGGAAACGCAGAACGCTGCATTTTGCCCAAAATACAGCCTTCACAAACATGTTTCAATGGTGCCTCAAGAGGGGGCAATGAAGCAACCATATCAAATTTCTGCAAACGCAGCAAACTAGCAAAGTTCAGATGACCAAAACGAGCATGCCATAGTTTTGCATCTGAAACTGCCTTTTCATCAGAAACTGCATTTGCTGAATCTTCCACACGCTTGTCATAAGAATTGAGCCTATACAGCCCACGAAACAAGGTTCCAGATGCAATAATCGTATCACCAAAAGTCAAATCATGAATAGTACATCTGTCATTTACAAATTTGACTACAAATCCAAGTCTAGCAAGCGCAGAGACAGACAATAGATTCTTCTTTATCCCTGGCACATACAAAGCATCTGAAAGTGTGAAAGCGCTGCCATTTGCAGCAGTAAGCATAATTTTACTAACGCCCTTCACTGGGTAAGAAGCATTATTGGCACATGTGACAGTATTCCCATTAGGGACAGCCTCAAGAGAAGTGAACATATCACGATGCGAGGTAATGTGCTTTGTAGCACCACTGTCAAAATACCAAACATGAGAGTCAACAGAAACTGCCAAACATGCATCATGTACAGATGGGTCATACTGGCAATACACGCTAAACGCCCATTCTGTATCCTGCACAACATTTGCAGAATCTGCATTTGTAGAAGCATCCGCTATTGTGGCTGCATTTGACTCTTTCTTCTTTGCCTCTTTAGCCTTTAGCTTAGGGCAATTCTTAATGACATGATCATTTGCCTTACAATAGTTGCACCTGGTCTTTTTCTTGCCTTTATCAAGAGCCTTCTCAGACTTATTGTTGCTACCTGTGGAAGGAGAAGAAGTTGCAGACCTACTAATAGGAGAAGAAACAGTGGAAGGGGCTGCCTTACCACTTCTTCTCTGCTGCTGGGCAGCAATAAATGCTTGATCAACTGCACGCTGCCTGGCCCTGTTTTGCCTGGACTGCGCTTCTTGCAAGAGCTTGTTGACTAAAGTATCATACTTGACAGCATCAGGTCTGTCCTCATTAAGAAGTCTCCATGTGGAAGCAAAAGTCTGATATGTCTCAGGTAAAGCATCAAGAACAGTCTGCACAAGAGAATGATCAGGAATAATCTCACCTGCAGAAATCAACTGTTCTTTGAGATCTTTAATCTCAGCAAGAAAAACATTCATGTCATCATCTTCTTGCATAATCTTCAATTCTAGCTCTTTACGCAGGTAAGCGATTTTTGCCTCGTTACAACCTGCATACAAACCAGCTAGAATATCCCAAGCCTGTTTTGCTGTTTTAGCTGAACAAATATGTGGGGTGATGTTACGTTTGACAGAAAGTGCAATCAAGGCATGAGCCTGCGCATCTTTACCATCCCAACGAGCTTGTCCAGTAGTGGGTAAAACAGCACCAATAGTAGAGCTGCTAGAACCTGCAACATCCTCAACAGATCCTACATCCACAGAACCTGGACGTACATCCATACCCTGCACAATGTTCCACACTCCTTTTGCAACCAAAACATGCTGCATCATGTATGCCCAAAGTGGGTAGTTGCTGTCTCCATCCAGTTTGTCTTCAGCAGGACAACATGCGAAATACATCATTGCTGTTATCAGCCATGGCCACTGACTGAAACTGATGCAAAAGCTGCCTGTAATGAAGCAAAGACTGAATAGAAAACAACTCGTGCTATGTAGCACGGTCCACAATAGAGTACGTATGCCTGTTTTGCAGAAAACTGCACTGTCGAAATTTCTGCAGAAAATGACGAAAACACCTGTGCAGAACTTGAAATGCAAAAACGGAGCCCGAAACGACCTCAGATGCAAATTCTGCAGAGTATAGGGACCTGCAAGCGCTCGTGAAAACTCACCTCAATTGAAGAACATGAGTCGGAGGGTGCTGACGGTGTAGCCCTGGGAGCCGATGCCTGCTCTGATACCAATTGTTGGAATTAGGGTTGCAGGAAAGCACATGAAGCTTGGAGAAGAAGAAGCAAGAATGCACACAACACAAAGTGTATTAGATTGTGTCAATGTACAAAGATAAGTTAGCCCTAGAAGGATGGGCGTATATACAAGCCGGGGGAAAAAACCTCCTAAAGAGGGAAAAAGTGCCCCGGCGGTCCTAAGTGTGTTCACACACATCACTGCCTATGTATATGGCAACAAGAAGGTAACATAGATTCTAGTCCTATGGTTTAGTTGAGTAAATGGATTGTTATCTTGGTTAAATTAGGTCCAGGTACAACTCTCCCTGCGCTTTGATGCTGCGCCGTTCTTGTGCTTGTATAGCCGGATGGCGGAGATGTTGGTAAGGCCCGGAGAGTTGGCCCATGGTATCCCTCATACCATTGGGAGAATAAGATTTGCCGATTGAGGCGGGTGATTGTGATGCTGCCTAGTTTTTAGGGCCCAAGCTAGTGCGGTGAATCAGCCCACCCTAGTGCGGTGAATCAGCCACCCCTAGTGCGTAGACATCCCTCTGAGGGGCGGAAGAATGGAGCGATGGAGCCTGAGAGGGCGACATGCTGCCGCCTTGAGTCCTCTCGCCACCAACGGCCCGACGATGAGGTGTATGATTCCACACAATCCTGTTTCTAACTTGGGATGTAGGATTCCCAGAGGATACAATGAAAGAAGCAAGTTCACCCTTGCTCATCTGAAAATCGTAAGAAAGGCCGAATTAGTTGGAAGCACTGTTGTCAATCTAACCACGGGGGAACCAGAATTAGTTATGGGGGGATGCCATGAAAGTACACATTCGAGAGAAGCTTTTGTCCTCGAGGATTTCGAGAGGATAAAATGAATGAATTTTTGGAGCTTACCCAAGAAAGGAAGACCCTAAAAGAATACCACCAAACTTTTGTTAACTTTCTCCAATTTGCTCTAGAGATGGATGAGGTAACTCTTCTCCATCGATTCATTTAAAAGCTTAATCTACCATTGAATAACCTCGTCAAGAATGCAAAACCATACTCTATCTCAGAAGCCATAATTATAGCCAGAGGCTATGATAAAGTTTTTTTATATAGAAAGTGTCGAGAGAAGGACACGAGTCCTTCCATGTTAATCGTGAAGAGGTTCCCCAATCCAAGAGAGCAACATCAAGCCCACCCTTGGCTACAAGGAATCATGAGCTAGAGCAAAATTAGGTCAAGAAATAGGGATAGCAGGGTTAAAGATAACCGAATTCAACAAGTATTTCTGTGAGTAAATAGGAGAGGATTGGTGCAAGATTCATGTGAAGTAATGTGCATGATGAATAGAGGTATTCTACAAGATGATACTAAGATTATGAAATTGCTATCATAGGTTAGCTTGCATAAAGGATTGATTCCCTTACGTTTTTCCATGACAATTGTGAAGTACCATATTACATGGGGGTATAGAATAAGGAATTTGAAGGTTCATATCATATAAGAGGTATATGGATGCATGAAATTAGGATAATTAGGCCAATTAACTTTGGAATAATAAAGATATTTTGGAGGCACAACAAAACGAGCCAAACACATGAAATAAGGGACTCTTTAAGGGACACTGTATGTGTCTCCTTTATTATAGATTTCAATAAGGAAAGAGAGTGCACTCAGAGAAGAGTGAGGCAATAAGGCTAGAAACATTAGGAAAGTGTTAGAATAAAAATATTAGCTCCAAAAATCCTAAAAGAAATAAGAAGACAAGAATAGTTCTATTAAGAGATAAGTATCTCCAAAAATCCTAAAAGAAATAAGAAGACAAGAATAGTTCTATTAAGAGATAAGTATCTCCAAAAATAGAAATTCGAATTTAGGTGATAAGAGGTCATATTTAGAGTACTTTTACATATTTAGAGTCCATGCATACTAAAAATGAGGAAAAGCAACGCGTTTCTAAAGATGGCATGTTTGCAGCTATATACAGACGTTTTTGCCTATTCTACCCGCGCCGCGGTGGCTTGTAGACTAGATGCCTTCCGATTCTTTTGACCGATTATACGAGTATATTCTGAGTTCTTATCAGAGATTTATGGCCGAAACAGTTTGCTGCTTCTGTCAAGGTCTCTACACAAGAAAAACTGTAAGACGACAACAAGTAGCCTCAAGGTAATCCTGGAGCTTGAGATGTATATATATCCCTTCATTCTTATCTAATATGTTAGAAGAGAAGGTTAGATTGCTGTGGTCTTTCGGAGGAAGAGACCAGAACTCCATAGCTTTTCTTTTAAATAAAGAATAGTATGCCGTAGCCTTGCAAGAGAAGGCTATTTTGCCATAGACCTTCGAAAGAGAGAAAAGTCACAGTACGAGTAAGAGGAGAAAAATCTTGGGGATGATCGGATGATTTCAATCGTAAAAGAAGGTATTAGAAGACTCTATTCTCTTATGTCAAGTTCTAAAGCTCTTGTTAACGAGCAAAGGCAACGATAAACGATAAATTTCTGTAAGGTATATATATATATTTTTTTGTTTTACAATTATATATCATTCTTAGGGGTTGAGGTATGGCCTCGGCTTCTCTATTAATTGTTAATAGTGATCTATTTCATTGATTTACTAGTTAAAGTTTGTATTCTTTTAAACAACAGCATATGCCTTAATAAAGAATGTCTTATCATAATCTCAAGTTGAAATGCTAAAATCTTTGTGAAAAGGATTGTTTTCTTAAGAAGGTAACATAGATTCTAGTCCTATGGTTTAGTTGAGTAAATGGATTGTTATCTTGGTTAAATTAGGTACAGGTACAACTCTCCCTGCTTTGATGCTGCGTCGTTCTTGTGCTTGTATAGCCGGACGGCGGAGATGTTGGTAAGGCCCGGAGAGTTGGCCCATGGTATCCCTCATACCATTGGGAGAATAAGATTTGCCGATTGAGGTGGGTGATTGTGATGCTACCTAGTTTTTAGGGCCCAAGCTAGTGCGGTGAATCAGCCCACCCTAGTGCGGTGAATCAGCCACCCCTAGTGCGTAGACATCCCTCTGAGGGGCGAAAGAATGGAACGATGGAGCCTGAGAGGGCGACATGCTGCCGCCTTGAGTCCTCTCGCCACCAGCGGCCCGACGATGAGGTGTATGATTCCAGACAAGCATGGGTCTAACTTGGGATGTGGGATTCCCAGAGGATACAATGAAAGAAGCAAGTTCACCCTTGCTCATCTGAAACTCGTAAGAAAGTCCAAATTAGTTGGAAGCACTGTTGTCAATCTAACCACGGGGGAACCAGAATCAGATATGGGGGGATGCCATGCCATGAAAGTACACATTCGAGAGAAGGTTTTGTCCTCGAGGATTTCGAGAGGATAAAATGAATGAATTTTTGGAGCTAACCCAAGCAAGGAAGACCCTAAAAGAATACCACCAAACTTTTGTTAACTTTCTCCAATTTGCTCTAGAGATGGATGAGGTAACTCTTCTCCATCGATTCATTTAAAAGCTTAATCTACCATTGAATAACCTCGTCAAGAATGCAAAACCATCCTCTATTTCAGAAGCCATAATTATAGCCAGAGGCTATGATAAAGTTTTTTTATATAGAAAGTGTCGAGAGAAGGACACGAGTCCTTCCATGTTAACTGTGAAGAGGTCCCCCAATCCAAGAGAGCAACATCAAGCCCACCCTTGGCTACAAGGAATCATGAGCTAGAGCAAAATTAGGTCAAGAAATAGGGATAGCAGGGTTAAAGATAACCGAATTCAACAAGTATTTCTGTGAGTAAATAGGAGAGGATTGGTGCAAGATTCATGTGAAGTAATGTGCATGATGAATAGAGGTATTCTACAAGATGATACTAAGATTATGAAATTGCTATCATAGGTTAGCTTGCATAAAGGATTGATTCCCTTACGTTTTTCCATGACAATTGTGAAGTACCATATTACATGGGGGTATAGAATAAGGAATTTGAAGGTTCATATCATATAAGAGGTATATGGATGCATGAAATTAGGATAATTAGGCCAATTAACTTTGGAATAATAAAGATATTTTGGAGGCACAACAAAACGAGCCAAACACATGAAATAAGGGACTCTTTAAGGGACACTGTATGTGTCTCTTTTAATATAGATTTCAATAAGGAAAGAGAGTGCACTCAGAGAAGAGTGAGGCAATAAGGCTAGAAACATTAGGAAAGTGTTAGAATAAAAATATTAGCTCCAAAAATCCTAAAAGAAATAAGAAGACAAGAATAGTTCTATTAAGAGATAAGTATCTCCAAAAATAGAAATTCGAATTTAGGTGATAAGAGGTCATATTTAGAGTACTTTTACATATTTAGAGTCCAAGCATACTAAAAATGAGGAAAAGCAACGCGTTTCTAAAGATGGCATGTTTGCAGCTATATACAGACGTTTTTGCCTATTCTACCCGCGCCGCGGTGGCTTGTAGACTAGATGCCTTCCGGTTCTTTTGACCGATTATACGAGTATATTCTGAGTTCTTATCAGAGATTTATGGCCGAAACAGTTTGCTGCTTCTGTCAAGGTCTCTACACAAGAAAAACTGTAAGACGACAACAAGTAGCCTCAAGGTAATCCTAGAGCTTGAGATGTATATATATCCCTTCATTCTTATCTAATATGTTAGAAGAGAAGGTTAGATTGCTGTGGTCTTTCGGAGGAAGAGACCAAAACTCCATAGCTTTTCTTTTAAATAAAGAATAGTATGCCGTAGCCTTGCAAGAGAAGGCTATTTTGCCATAGACCTTCGAAAGAGAGAAAAGTCACAGTACGAGTGAGAGGAGATAAATCTTGGGGATGATCGGATGATTTCAATCGTAAAAGAAGGTATTAGAAGACTCTATTCTCTTATGTCAAGTTCTAAAGCTCTTGTTAACGAGCAAAGGCAACGATAAACGATAAATTTCTGTAAGGTATATATATATATTTTTTTGTTTTACAATTATATATCATTCTTAGGGGTTGAGGTATGGCCTCGGCTTCTCTATTAATTGTTAATAGTGATCTATTTGATTTATTTACTAGTTAAAGTTTGTATTCTTTTAAACAACAGCATATGCCTTAATAAAGAATGTCTTATCATAATCTCAAGTTGAAATGCTAAAATCTTTGTGAAAAGGATTGTTTTCTTAAGAAGGTAACATAGATTCTAGTCCTATGGTTTAGTTGAGTAAATGGATTGTTATCTTGGTTAAATTAGGTACAGGTACAACTCTCCCTGCTTTGATGCTGCGTCGTTCTTGTGCTTGTATAGCCGGACGGCGGAGATGTTGGTAAGGCCCGGAGAGTTGGCCCATGGTATCCCTCATACCATTGGGAGAATAAGATTTGCCGATTGAGGCGGGTGATTGTGATGCTGCCTAGTTTCTAGGGCCCAAGCTAGTGCGGTGAATCAGCCCACCCTAGTGCGGTGAATCAGCCACCCCTAGTGTGTAGACATCCCTCTGAGGGGCGAAAGAATGGAACGATGGAGCCTGAGAGGGCGACATGCTGCCGCCTTGAGTCCTCTCGCCACCAGCGGCCCGACGATGAGGTGTATGATTCCAGACAAGCATGGGTCTAACTTGGGATGTGGGATTCCCAGAGGATACAATGAAAGAAGCAAGTTCACCCTTGCTCATCTGAAACTCGTAAGAAAGTCCAAATTAGTTGGAAGCACTGTTGTCAATCTAACCACGGGGGAACCAGAATTAGTTATGGGGGGATGCCATGAAAGTACACATTCGAGAGAAGGTTTTGTCCTCGAGGATTTCGAGAGGATAAAATGAATGAATTTTTGGAGCTAACCCAAGAAAGGAAGACCCTAAAAGAATACCACCAAACTTTTGTTAAACTTCTCCAATTTGCTCTAGAGATGGATGAGGTAACTCTTCTCCATCGATTCATTTAAAAGCTTAATCTACCATTGAATAACCTCGTCAAGAATGCAAAACCATCCTCTATTTCAGAAGCCATAATTATAGCCAGAGGCTATGATAAAGTTTTTTTATATAGAAAGTGTCGAGAGAAGGACACGAGTCCTTCCATGTTAATCGTGAAGAGGTCCCCTAATCCAAGAGAGGAACATCAAGCCCACCCTTGGCTACAAGGAATCATGAGCTAGAGCAAAATTAGGTCAAGAAATAGGGATAGCAGGGTTAAAGATAACCGAATTCAACAAGTATTTCTGTGAGTAAATAGGAGAGGATTGGTGCAAGATTCATGTGAAGTAATGTGCATGATGAATAGAGGTATTCTATAAGATGATACTAAGATTATGAAATTGCTATCATAGGTTAGCTTGCATAAAGGATTGATTCCCTTACGTTTTTCCATGACAATTATGAAGTACCATATTACATGGGGGTATAGAATAAGGAATTTGAAGGTTCATATCATATGAGAGGTATATGGATGCATGAAATCAGGATAATTAGGCCAATTAACTTTGGAATAATAAAGATATTTTGGAGGCACGACAAAACGAGCCAAACACATGAAATAAGGGACTCTTTAAGAACACTGTATGTGTCTCTTATAATATAGATTTCAATAAGGAAAGAGAGTGCACTCAGAGAAGAGTGAGGCAATAAGGCTAGAAACATTAGGAAAGTGTTAGAATAAAAATATTAGCTCCAAAAGTCGTAAAAGAAATAAGAAGACAAGAATAGTTCTATTAAGAGATAAGTATCTCCAAAAATAGAAATTCGAATTTAGGTGATAAGAGGTCATATTTAGAGTACTTTTACATATTTAGAGTCCATGCATACTAAAAGTGAGGAAAAGCAACGCGTTTCTAAAGATGGCATGTTTGCAGCTATATACAGACGTTTTTGCCTATTCTACCCGCGCCGCGGTGGCTTGTAGACTAGATGCCTTCCGGTTCTTTTGACCGATTATACGAGTATATTCTGAGTTCTTATCAGAGATTTATGGCCGAGACAGTTTGCTGCTTCTGTCAAGGTCTCTACACAAGAAAAACTGTAAGATGACAACAAGTAGCCTCAAGGTGATCCTAGAGCTTGAGATGTATATATATCCCTTCAATCTTATCTAAAAGCTTAGAAGAGAAGGTTAGATTGCTATGGTCTTTCGGAAGAAGAGACCAGAACTCCATAGCTTTTCTTTTAAATAAAGAATAGTATGCCGTAGCCTTGCAAGAGAAGGCTATTTTGCCATAGACCTTCGAAAGAGAGAAAACTCACAGTACGAGTAAGAGGAGATAAATCTTGGGGATGATCGGATGACTTCAATCGTAAGAGAAGGTATTAGGAGACTCTATTCTCTTATGTCAAGTTCTAAAGCTCTTGTTAACGAGCAAAGGCAACGATAAACGATAAATTTCTGTAAGGTGAATATATATATTTTTGTTTTACAATTATATATCATTCTTAGGGGTTGAGGTATGGCCTCGGCTTCTCTATTAATTGTTAATAGTGATCTATTTGATTTATTTACTAGTTAAAGTTTGTATTCTTTTAAACAACAGCATATGCCTTAATAAAGAATGTCTTATCATAATCTCAAGTTGAAATGCTAAAATCTTTGTGAAAAGGATTGTTTTCTTAAGAAGGTAACATAGATTCTAGTCCTATGGTTTAGTTGAGTAAATGGATTGTTATCTTGGTTAAATTAGGTACAGGTACAACTCTCCCTGCTTTGATGCTGCGTCGTTCTTGTGCTTGTATAGCCGGACGGCGGAGATGTTGGTAAGGCCCGGAGAGTTGGCCCATGGTATCCCTCATACCATTGGGAGAATAAGATTTGCCGATTGAGGCGGGTGATTGTGATGCTGCCTAGTTTTTAGGGCCCAAGCTAGTGCGGTGAATCAGCCCACCCTAGTGCGGTGAATCAGCCACCCCTAGTGCGTAGACATCCCTCTGAGGGGCGAAAGAATGGAACGATGGAGCCTGAGAGGGCGACATGCTGCCGCCTTGAGTCCTCTCGCCACCAGCGGCCCGACGATGAGGTGTATGATTCCAGACAAGCATGGGTCTAACTTGGGATGTGGGATTCCCAGAGGATACAATGAAAGAAGCAAGTTCACCCTTGCTCATCTGAAACTCGTAAGAAAGTCCAAATTAGTTGGAAGCACTGTTGTCAATCTAACCACGGGGGAACCAGAATCAGATATGGGGGGATGCCATGCCATGAAAGTACACATTCGAGAGAAGCTTTTGTCCTCGAGGATTTTGAGAGGATAAAATGAATGAATTTTTGGAGCTAACCCAAGCAAGGAAGACCCTAAAAGAATACCACCAAACTTTTGTTAACTTTCTCCAATTTGCTCTAGAGATGGATGAGGTAACTCTTCTCCATCGATTCATTTAAAAGCTTAATCTACCATTGAATAACCTCGTCAAGAATGCAAAACCATCCTCTATTTCAGAAGCCATAATTATAGCCAGAGGCTATGATAAAGTTTTTTTATATAGAAAGTGTCGAGAGAAGGACACGAGTCCTTCCATGTTAATTGTGAAGAGGTCCCCCAATCCAAGAGAGCAACATCAAGCCCACCCTTGGCTACAAGGAATCATGAGCTAGAGCAAAATTAGGTCAAGAAATAGAGATAGCAGGGTTAAAGATAACCGAATTCAACAAGTATTTCTGTGAGTAAATAGGAGAGGATTGGTGCAAGATTCATGTGAAGTAATGTGCATGATGAATAGAGGTATTCTACAAGATGATACTAAGATTATGAAATTGCTATCATAGGTTAGCTTGCATAAAGGATTGATTCCCTTACGTTTTTCCATGACAATTGTGAAGTACCATATTACATGGGGGTATAGAATAAGGAATTTGAAGGTTCATATCATATAAGAGGTATATGGATGCATGAAATTAGGATAATTAGGCCAATTAACTTTGGAATAATAAAGATATTTTGGAGGCACAACAAAACGAGCCAAACACATGAAATAAGGGACTCTTTAAGGGACACTGTATGTGTCTCTTTTAATATAGATTTCAATAAGGAAAGAGAGTGCACTCAGAGAAGAGTGAGGCAATAAGGCTAGAAACATTAGGAAAGTGTTAGAATAAAAATATTAGCTCCAAAAATCCTAAAAGAAATAAGAAGACAAGAATAGTTCTATTAAGAGATAAGTATCTCCAAAAATAGAAATTCGAATTTAGGTGATAAGAGGTCATATTTAGAGTACTTTTACATATTTAGAGTCCATGCATACTAAAAATGAGGAAAAGCAACGCGTTTCTAAAGATGGCATGTTTGCAGCTATATACAGACGTTTTTGCCTATTCTACCCGCGCCGCGGTGGCTTGTAGACTAGATGCCTTCCGGTTCTTTTGACCGATTATACGAGTATATTCTGAGTTCTTATCAGAGATTTATGGCCGAAACAGTTTGCTGCTTCTGTCAAGGTCTCTACACAAGAAAAACTGTAAGACGACAACAAGTAGCCTCAAGGTAATCCTAGAGCTTGAGATGTATATATATCCCTTCATTCTTATCTAATATGTTAGAAGAGAAGGTTAGATTGCTGTGGTCTTTCGGAGGAAGAGACCAGAACTCCATAGCTTTTCTTTTAAATAAAGAATAGTATGCCGTAGCCTTGCAAGAGAAGGCTATTTTGCCATAGACCTTCGAAAGAGAGAAAAGTCACAGTACGAGTGAGAGGAGATAAATCTTGGGGATGATCGGATGATTTCAATCGTAAAAGAAGGTATTAGAAGACTCTATTCTCTTATGTCAAGTTCTAAAGCTCTTGTTAACGAGCAAAGGCAACGATAAACGATAAATTTCTGTAAGGTATATATATATATTTTTTTGTTTTACAATTATATATCATTCTTAGGGGTTGAGGTATGGCCTCGGCTTCTCTATTAATTGTTAATAGTGATCTATTTGATTTATTTACTAGTTAAAGTTTGTATTCTTTTAAACAACAGCATATGCCTTAATAAAGAATGTCTTATCATAATCTCAAGGGTGGTTGCAAGATCAGGGTTCCCAGTTTTGTCCACTCAGGCACCCTGTAAACAGTAAAAAAACAGGCATTTGTTTACCTTTAGTGGCTAATCTCTCCTAGTAAATGAAGGAATTTCATTTCAAGTTCTTTTATTGGAACATCATATTCAAAGTTGGAAATATAGTTGCATAATTTGATTAAGCATTAGATGGTCAAAAGTTTCTTAGGTACAAGGTCAATGTTTACACCCTGTCCCAAATTTGAACTGATTCCATAAAATGCTAATATCTTTTACATATAAACTCATATGAGATTCCCACTTTGTACCTTAGATCTTCACATAATATGGAGCTTAACTTGATTTTTCAAGAAAATTTTAAGATATTTGTCTATTTTCTTTAAATATTTCAAGGTCTCTAAAGTGTTATAATATACGCCTGTTTTTGTACCCACAATAGCTACCACTTAAAATCCTCAATCTTGTAGATCAAAAGAGTGGGTAGATACTAAGACATTAGTAGAATGTGGTGGTTAGTAAAAATTGCAAATCCAATGGTTGGATTTTTAATGATCTCTTTTTCAAAATTCTTCCAGACTATCAGAAGGCCTGCAAATATTAATAATCTAATTAGTAAAATTACATTTTTGATGTGAATTATCTAAAACCTATAGGGACTAGTGTACTTGTAATGGTGCATCTATGAAAAAATAAATTTGATCACTCTAAGTATGGAAAGATCATTTGTTTATTATTTCATCATATTTTTGATTAATTTTGATTAATTAGACTAATTTATATTAATTTAAGTTATATTAAGTTAATTTAAGGGCAAGTGTATTTTTTATTATTTGCTTGATCTAATTTTAAGTACCTTGCCCCCCAAAATTTGCTCTCCAAGCTATGTCCCAGTTCTACATAAACTGGACAAAACTGGATACCCTGATCTTGCAATAGCCCTCAAGTTGAAATGCTAAAATCTTTGTGAAAAGGATTGTTTTCTTAAGAAGGTAACATAGATTCTAGTCCTATGGTTTAGTTGAGTAAATGGATTGTTATCTTGGTTAAATTAGGTACAGGTACAACTCTCCCTGCTTTGATGCTGCGTCGTTCTTGTGCTTGTATAGCCGGACGGCGGAGATGTTGGTAAGGCCCGGAGAGTTGGCCCATGGTATCCCTCATACCATTGGGAGAATAAGATTTGCCGATTGAGGCGGGTGATTGTGATGCTGCCTAGTTTTTAGGGCCCAAGCTAGTGCGGTGAATCAGCCACCCCTAGTGCGTAGACATCCCTCTGAGGGGCGAAAGAATGGAACGATGGAGCCTGAGAGGGCGACATGCTGCCGCCTTGAGTCCTCTCGCCACCAGCGGCCCGACGATGAGGTGTATGATTCCAGACAAGCATGGGTCTAACTTGGGATGTGGGATTCCCAGAGGATACAATGAAAGAAGCAAGTTCACCCTTGCTCATCTGAAACTCGTAAGAAAGTCCAAATTAGTTGGAAGCACTGTTGTCAATCTAACCACGGGGGAACCAGAATCAGATATGGGGGGATGCCATGCCATGAAAGTACACATTCGAGAGAAGCTTTTGTCCTCGAGGATTTCGAGAGGATAAAATGAATGAATTTTTGGAGCTAACCCAAGCAAGGAAGACCCTAAAAGAATACCACCAAACTTTTGTTAACTTTCTCCAATTTGCTCTAGAGATGGATGAGGTAACTCTTCTCCATCGATTCATTTAAAAGCTTAATCTACCATTGAATAACCTCGTCAAGAATGCAAAACCATCCTCTATTTCAGAAGCCATAATTATAGCCAGAGGCTATGATAAAGTTTTCTTATATAGAAAGTGTCGAGAGAAGGACACGAGTCCTTCCATGTTAATTGTGAAGAGGTCCCCCAATCCAAGAGAGCAACATCAAGCCCACCCTTGGCTACAAGGAATCATGAGCTAGAGCAAAATTAGGTCAAGAAATAGGGATAGCAGGGTTAAAGATAACCGAATTCAACAAGTATTTCTGTGAGTAAATAGGAGAGGATTGGTGCAAGATTCATGTGAAGTAATGTGCATGATGAATAGAGGTATTCTACAAGATGATACTAAGATTATGAAATTGCTATCATAGGTTAGCTTGCATAAAGGATTGATTCCCTTACGTTTTTCCATGACAATTGTGAAGTACCATATTACATGGGGGTATAGAATAAGGAATTTGAAGGTTCATATCATATAAGAGGTATATGGATGCATGAAATTAGGATAATTAGGCCAATTAACTTTGGAATAATAAAGATATTTTGGAGGCACAACAAAACGAGCCAAACACATGAAATAAGGGACTCTTTAAGGGACACTGTATGTGTCTCTTTTAATATAGATTTCAATAAGGAAAGAGAGTGCACTCAGAGAAGAGTGAGGCAATAAGGCTAGAAACATTAGGAAAGTGTTAGAATAAAAATATTAGCTCCAAAAATCCTAAAAGAAATAAGAAGACAAGAATAGTTCTATTAAGAGATAAGTATCTCCAAAAATAGAAATTCGAATTTAGGTGATAAGAGGTCATATTTAGAGTACTTTTACATATTTAGAGTCCATGCATACTAAAAATGAGGAAAAGCAATGCGTTTCTAAAGATGGCATGTTTGCAGCTATATACAGACGTTTTTGCCTATTCTACCCGCGCCGCGGTGGCTTGTAGACTAGATGCCTTCCGGTTCTTTTGACCGATTATACGAGTATATTCTGAGTTCTTATCAGAGATTTATGGCCGAAACAGTTTGCTGCTTCTGTCAAGGTCTCTACACAAGAAAAACTGTAAGACGACAACAAGTAGCCTCAAGGTAATCCTAGAGCTTGAGATGTATATATATCCCTTCATTCTTATCTAATATGTTAGAAGAGAAGGTTAGATTGCTGTGGTCTTTCGGAGGAAGAGACCAGAACTCCATAGCTTTTCTTTTAAATAAAGAATAGTATGCCGTAGCCTTGCAAGAGAAGGCTATTTTGCCATAGACCTTCGAAAGAGAGAAAAGTCACAGTACGAGTGAGAGGAGATAAATCTTGGGGATGATCGGATGATTTCAATCGTAAAAGAAGGTATTAGAAGACTCTATTCTCTTATGTCAAGTTCTAAAGCTCTTGTTAACGAGCAAAGGCAACGATAAACGATAAATTTCTGTAAGGTATATATATATATTTTTTTGTTTTACAATTATATATCATTCTTAGGGGGTTGAGGTATGGCCTCGGCTTCTCTATTAATTGTTAATAGTGATCTATTTGATTTATTTACTAGTTAAAGTTTGTATTCTTTTAAACAACAGCATATGCCTTAATAAAGAATGTCTTATCATAATCTCAAGTTGAAATGCTAAAATCTTTGTGAAAAGGATTGTTTTCTTAAGAAGGTAACATAGATTCTAGTCCTATGGTTTAGTTGAGTAAATGGATTGTTATCTTGGTTAAATTAGGTACAGGTACAACTCTCCCTGCTTTGATGCTGCGTCGTTCTTGTGCTTGTATAGCCGGACGGCGGAGATGTTGGTAAGGCCCGGAGAGTTGGCCCATGGTATCCCTCATACCATTGGGAGAATAAGATTTGCCGATTGAGGCGGGTGATTGTGATGCTGCCTAGTTTCTAGGGCCCAAGCTAGTGCGGTGAATCAGCCCACCCTAGTGCGGTGAATCAGCCACCCCTAGTGCGTAGACATCCCTCTGAGGGGCGAAAGAATGGAACGATGGAGCCTGAGAGGGCGACATGCTGCCGCCTTGAGTCCTCTCGCCACCAGCGGCCCGACGATGAGGTGTATGATTCTAGACAAGCATGGGTCTAACTTGGGATGTGGGATTCCCAGAGGATACAATGAAAGAAGCAAGTTCACCCTTGCTCATCTGAAACTCGTAAGAAAGTCCAAATTAGTTGGAAGCACTGTTGTCAATCTAACCACGGGGGAACCAGAATTAGTTATGGGGGGATGCCATGAAAGTACACATTCGAGAGAAGGTTTTGTCCTCGAGGATTTCGAGAGGATAAAATGAATGAATTTTTGGAGCTAACCCAAGAAAGGAAGACCCTAAAAGAATACCACCAAACTTTTGTTAAACTTCTCCAATTTGCTCTAGAGATGGATGAGGTAACTCTTCTCCATCGATTCATTTAAAAGCTTAATCTACCATTGAATAACCTCGTCAAGAATGCAAAACCATCCTCTATTTCAGAAGCCATAATTATAGCCAGAGGCTATGATAAAGTTTTTTTATATAGAAAGTGTCGAGAGAAGGACACGAGTCCTTCCATGTTAATCGTGAAGAGGTCCCCTAATCCAAGAGAGGAACATCAAGCCCACCCTTGGCTACAAGGAATCATGAGCTAGAGCAAAATTAGGTCAAGAAATACGGATAGCAGGGTTAAAGATAACCGAATTCAACAAGTATTTCTGTGAGTAAATAGGAGAGGATTGGTGCAAGATTCATGTGAAGTAATGTGCATGATGAATAGAGGTATTCTATAAGATGATACTAAGATTATGAAATCGCTATCATAGGTTAGCTTGCATAAAGGATTGATTCCCTTACGTTTTTCCATGACAATTATGAAGTACCATATTACATGGGGGTATAGAATAAGGAATTTGAAGGTTCATATCATATGAGAGGTATATGGATGCATGAAATCAGGATAATTAGGCCAATTAACTTTGGAATAATAAAGATATTTTGGAGGCACGACAAAACGAGCCAAACACATGAAATAAGGGACTCTTTAAGAACACCGTATGTGTCTCTTATAATATAGATTTCAATAAGGAAAGAGAGTGCACTCAGAGAAGAGTGAGGCAATAAGGCTAGAAACATTAGGAAAGTGTTAGAATAAAAATATTAGCTCCAAAAGTCGTAAAAGAAATAAGAAGACAAGAATAGTTCTATTAAGAGATAAGTATCTCCAAAAATAGAAATTCGAATTTAGGTGATAAGAGGTCATATTTAGAGTACTTTTACATATTTAGAGTCCACGCATACTAAAAATGAGGAAAAGCAACGCGTTTCTAAAGATGGCATGTTTGGAGCTATATACAGACGTTTTTGCCTATTCTACCCGCGCCGCGG